>NC_133550.1:11848175-12448175 GCF_048773025.1 Camelus bactrianus | reverse complement strand
GACCTTTAAAGTGGGAAGTGGACAGTCTTGTAAGATTGAGACCTTATCCTGTGGGACCTGATGCTACCTCCAGGTAGATAGTGTCACAACTAACTTGAACTGTAGGACACCTAGCTGGTATCAGAAGATTGTTTCATGTGGGAAAAAACCACATATCAGAATTGGTGTCAGAATCTTAAGCTGGAAAGAAAACAGTCACTCCTACTGGGAATTCTTTCCTGCCCAATCCTACACACCTCCAAACACAAAGAATCAACATGCAGTAAAACCCTCTATTTCCTCTATAACATTTTCTCTTTTTCTTTTTCTTTTTCTTTAATTGAAGTATAGTTAACTTACAACATTAACATTGTGTTAGTTTCAGGTATATAGCATAGTGATTCAGTATTTTTGAAGATTATATTCCATTATAGATTATTACAAGACAGCTATTTAGTGTATCCTTTGCTGCTTATCTATTTTACATATAGCAGTTCATATCTGTTAATCCCATACCCCTAATTTGTTCCTCCTTCTTCCCGCTTCCCTCTGGTAACAAGTTTGTTTTCTATATCTGTGAGTCTGTTTCTGTTTTGCATAAACACTCATTTGTATTATTTTTTAGATTCTACGTGTAAGTAACAACCTAAAGCATTTGTCTTTCTCTTTACTACTTATTTCACTAAGCATAATATTCTCTTATGTCCATCCATGCTGCTACAAATGGCAGTATTTCATTCTTTTTTATGGCTGAGTAATATGCCATTGTAAATATATATCACATCTTCTTAATCCAATGGTCCATTAGTAGGCACTTGGGTTGCTTCCATGTCTTGACTATTGTAAACAGTGCTATTATGAACATCAGCGTGCATGGATCTTTTCAAATTAGAATTTTCTCCAGATATGTGCCCAGAAGCGGGATTGCTAGATCATATGGCAACTCTATTTTTAATTTTTTAGCAAACCTCCACACTGTTTCCTATAGTGGCTTCACCAATTTACAATCCTACCAAGAACATATGAAGGTTCCCTTTTCTCCATATACTCTCCAAGATTTATTTGTAGACTTTTTGAAGGTAGCTATTCTGACAGGTGTGAGATGATACCTCATTGTAGTTTTGATTTGCATTTCTCTAATAATTAGCAATGTTGAGCATCTTTTCATGTGTCTGTTGGCCATTTGCATTTCCTCTTTGGAAAAAATGTCTATTCAAGACTTCTGCCCATTTTTTTTTATTGTTTTGTCATCTTGTTTTGTCTTTGACATTGAGTTGTATGAGCTGTTTGTATATTTTGGATATTAACCCCTCATCAGTTGCATCATTTGCAAGTATTTCCTCCCATTCCAGGGGTTCCTTTTCATTTTGTCAATGGTTTCCTTTGCTGCACAAAAGTTTTTAAGTTTAATCAGATCAAACTTGTTTATTTTTGGTTTTATTTCTTTTGTCTTAGGAGACTGATTCAAGAAAATATTGCTACAATTTATGTCAAAGAGTGTTCTGCCTATGTTCTTTCCAGGAATTTTATGGTTTGGTGTCCTATATTGAAATCTTTAAACCATTTTGAGTTTATTTTTGTATATGATATGAGGGGATGTTCTAATCTCACTATTCTACATGTAACTGTCCAGGTTACTCAACACAACTTGTTGAAGAGATTGTCATTTTGCCATTGTATATTCTTGTCTTCTTTGTCATAGGTTAATTGACCATAAATATGTAGGTTTATTTTGGAGCTCTCTATTCTGTTCCACTGATTTATGTGTCTGTTTTTGTGCCAATATCATACTGTTTTGGTTTTTATAGATTTGTAAAATAGTTCAACATCAGGAAGTGTGATGCCTCCAGCTTTGTTCTTTCTCAATTGATCAACAATTTCAAGCCTTCTACAAATAATTATCGGACATGCTGTATTATTTGCTAGGAATGCCATAACAAAAAACCCAGATTGGGTAGAATATACAATATAAATTTATATTCTCACAGTTCTAGAGGCTAGAAGTCCAAGATCAAGATGTCTGTAGATTCAATTCCTTCAAAGTCTCTGTTTCACTTACAGATGGCTGCCTTTTCACTGTGTCCTCACATGATCTTTCTTCTGTGCACATGCATATCTGGTGTCACATTCTGACTGTTCTAATATCCTCTTCTTATAAGGATACCACTTATATTGGATTAGAGCCCACCATAACAATCCCATTTTGACTTAATTATCTCTCTACAGGCCCTGTCTTCAAACACAATCACATTATGAGGTATTGGGAATTCGGACATCAATATGTGAATTTTGATAGGAACATAATTCAGCTCACAACACATGTCAGCAAGCAGGACAATACAGGGTTCCACCAATATGGATTCATAGGAGGGTCCTGAACTCACCTCCTCCCATAGATGCATTAAATGTAGAGCTACACACAGAGCAATTACCTCTGAAAGAAATCTATAAACCAGCTGAGAGACTCCTACACACTGGTTTTAATGAGAAAATATGAACATCAAAATGGGCAGGAAAGGCTGAGACACACTCCCACCATGAGACACACTCTCACCATAAGTCACACTATCAACACAGTGTCGTATAATCTGGAGGGAACTCCAATTCCTAGCTTCAACCTGAGGAGTGAAGAATTTGGACTCTACATTTAGCACCCTGACTTTTAAGACACCTACCCTAGAAATGGCCCCTAAAACACTTAGCTTTGAAAGCCAATGGGGTTTGCATCCATGAGACCCACAAGACTATAAGAAACAAAGGAGCAGTTGTTAACAAGCACACTAACACTCACTGTGGCTATCCCACCAGCGCTCAGCACAGAGGAGAAGGCAAAAAGAACTATCTCCCAGACATTCCTGAATAAGATCCAACTGCACACTTTGAAAGCTGCTTGAGGGTCTTATTTTTAATATAGCATAAATCTAGGAGCTGGCTATGATCTTCACTGAAGATTGGGGAAACAGGATAACTCTATTTTACATCATAAAAATGTAGAGTTTTTTAATTTGTTCAAAGGTAAGCTGTTATGAGCTTAAAATAGACTGTTATAAATATAAGAAGGTTTTTGTAAGGCTCATGGTAACCACAAAGCAAAAACTTGTAGTAGGTACAAGAAAGATAAAGAGAAATAAATCAAAGCATATCACTACAGAAAAATCACCAAATGATAGAAGAGGAGAGGGAAAAGTAAAAAAGGAATTACAAAACAGCCAAAAAAAAAATTAACAAAATGGCAATAGTAAGTGCATACATATCAATGATTACTTTAAATGAAAATGGACCAAATTCTCCAATCAAAAGACAGAGTGGTTAGCTCATAGCAAAAAAAAAAAAAAGTGGCAATGAACATATGTATGTTCATGTATAACTGAAAAATTGTGCTTTACACTTTGCAAATTCGACACAACATTGTAAAATGACTATAACTCAATTAAAAAATGTAAAATAAATAAATACATAAATACATAAATAAATAAATAACAGAGTGGCTGAATGGATAAAAAAATATGTATAATTCAACTATACACTGCCTACAAAAGACTCACTTTAGCTTTAGGAACACAAAAAACTAAAAATAAAGGGATTAAAAAAGACAATCTATGCAAATGAAAACCAAAATAAAGCAGGGATAGCTATATTTATATCAGTGGAAAAAAAAAAAAAAACAGACCTTAAGCCAATGACTGTAACAAGAGACAAAGTCATTATATAATGATAAAAGGGTCAACTCATCATGAAGGTATATCACAAGTATTAATGTACTCAACATAGAAGAATATATACAGCATATACTAACAGATTAGAAAGAAGAAACAGACATAGTAAAATTAGAGTAGGGGACTTCAATACCCCACTTCCAACAATGGACAGACAGAAAATCAATGTGAAAACACTGGACTTAAACTACTCGTTAGATAAAATAGATTTAACAGACATTAACAGAACATCCCACCCAGCACAGTAAAATACACATTCTTCTCAAGCATACATGGAATATTATCTAGATTAGATCATGTGATAGGCTACAAAACAAGTTTTAATCAACTTAAAAAGATTGAAATCATATCAAGCATCTTTTCCAACCACCATAGCATGAAACTGGAAAGCAATCTCAAGAAGAAAACTCAAAAATTCACAAATGTGTGTATATTAAACAATATGCTACTGAACATCATATGGGTCAAAGAAGAAATCAAAAGAGAAGTCAAAAAATATCTTGAGAAAATTAAATTGGAAATACAACATACCAAACATATGGGATGTGCAAAAACAGTTGTAAGAGTGAAATTTATAACTATAAACATTAAGAAATAATGCCTACATTAAGTAAAATGAAAGAGCTCACGTAAATCTCCTAACTGTACAACACAAGGAACTAAAAATAAGTGAAGCCCAAAGTTAGCAGAATGAAAGAAATAACAAAAATCAGAGCATAAATAAATGAAATAAAGACAAAAACATAATAGAAAATATCAGTGAAATGAAGAGTTGGTTTTTTGAGAATAAAAACAAAATAGAAAAACTCCCAGTTAAACTAAACAAGAAAAAAGATGTCTCAAATAAAGAAAACTGTAAATGAAGGAGGAGACATTCCAAGTGATATCACACAAATACAAAGAATCCTAAAACTATCTTATAAAAAATTTAAGTGCCAACAAAACCTATAGAGATGAATAAATTCCAAAAAAAAAAGAAAAAAAAAAGAATTGGATAAACTCTTAGAAACACATAACCTACCAAACCTGAATCATGAGGGAATTTAAAAATCTGAGCAGGCCAATTATTAATAAGGAATTTGAATTTGTAATAAAAAAAATAAAAAACCTCCTAACAAAGAAAAGTTTAGAATAAATTATTTCACTAGTGAACTCAACCAAACATTTAAAGAAAAATTATTACCAATCCTTCTCAAATTCTTCCAAAAAAATAGAAGAGGAGGGACACCTCTAAACTCATTTTACAAAGCCAGCATTATCCTGAAATCTAAGCTAGACAAGAACACTACAGGTAAAGAAAATTACAGCCTAATATCCTTGATGAACATAGATGTAAAAATTCTCAACAAAATACTAGCAAACTGAATTCAATAGTATACAGAATGGATCATACACCATGATCATGTGAGATTTATTCCAGGGGTGCAAGGATGATTTTAACATCCACAAATCAATCAATGTGATACACCATCTTAATAAAATGAAAGATAAAATCTATATGATCAACTCAACAGATGCAGAAAAAGAATTTGACAACAAACTAAATTTAAGGTGAATTATAAAATATAGTCTCTTACAATTTTGAATACTTTAAAAATCACAGACTAACAGGTCAATTTAAACAGAAAACATGTAAAATTAAAGTGATAACAGTTCTAAATAAAGTTGTGAGGAAAATGGTTACATATCTATATCTGTATTTGTTTCTATACCTTTATCTAAAACTATATTGTATTGGCTGGTGAGGAACTAAAATGATTAGAAGATTGTTAAAATGTAAAAAGTGAAAGCAATTAAAAAAAACATGGAATGCACCTAAATTAGGCACAGAAATGACTGCAATTCAAACTAAAACTATGTAAGCTGTACTTTCATCTATGTTAAACTATCAGCAAAGAAATCAGTGGCTATTAATAAGGGTGTGAAAATGCTCACTACCTATGCTGAAGCCCTTCATTTTGTTCTCTTAAATAGACTGCCAGTTATTTCTCCAGAAAAAAAAAAAAGGGTTTATTTGGGATAAACAAAGAATTGCAGTTCAGGGTCTACAACCATGGTGAGCCACATGCAAAACCCCACCCAACAAGGACAGGAGGACTCTAAAGAGGGAGAGCTTCAGTAAACAAAGTTCCCATGGCTTTTCCTTAGCTGAGTTGTGGCTGTCTCCTTGGCTGAGTTCTTGCCAGGCAAGAAGCCTTTCCTCTTCCTGTTGAGCTCTGCTATTGCCGTAGGGCATGAAAGCTCCCCTTTCTGGTATCTCGATTCTATTTTAATTGAGGTTTCTGTTTACTAATTTTTACATTCCATTCCACCCCTCCCCCTTTTCATCAAGATCTTTCTTTGAAAGCATTGCTGATCAAGAGTCAGGATTTTCAGTTTCAGTGGCTTTTTTTCCCTCAATGCCAGGAAGGACCTCTCCTGGGTGGAGTATCTCACATCAGAGGAAAGTTCACAGATGAGAAATCTATTGAAGTCACATTCAAGTAACAAGGAGGGGTAGGAAAGAGAATTCTCAGGTACTTTTTATCTAAAGTCTATATGTTGTCAAGATCATAGACAATGGAGATCATCTGAACCAAGATCATCTGAACCATCACGTCATCATCAAAATTTGGCAGACAGACTTTTAACAGGTCTGGTCTGGATATCTCAGGAAAGCTGTCTCATTAGTTGTCTGCTTCAACTCCGGAAAATCTTTACTTCCAAGTCACCAGATGATGTGCAGCTTCAGTCAGGGTCCAGTGATTACTTTGCATGTGTCACATAAATCCAAGAGTCTCTTATTTCTTGGAGTTTGGCAACACAAGGGTTGGTTAGCAGTACCTGATAAGAGACTACAGAGTGGATGAAGAGAGTCTTCTGGAAGAGTCTTTTCCAATAGACTAAACCTCCAGGTTACAAGGGGTGATGCTTGAGTTCTTCATCTTCCAAGAGTGCACTGTGAAATGACTGCTCTACCAAAACATAGCTACTTTTATAGAAGCAATTAGACCTTTGCAATATTGGAGAATCTCTCCTTTTATCAGTTGTGAGGTAGGAGCCAGGTGCATTGGGTGTCTTGAGACTATCTCAAAGGGTGAATTTTTGACTTCCAAAGGGATGGATCTGAGACTTAGAAGGACCAGTGGCAATGCTTTTGGCTAAGGTATTTCGAAGGCCTCTACAAATTTTGCCAATTGAATCTTAATGCCATTAGTAAGTTCTGACTAAATCAGAGGATTGAGAGTGGTAAGCTCAGTGAAAATGTTGTGAAACCAGCCAAACAGCACAAGCTTGTTGAAGTCCCAGACCAGTAAAATGGATTCCTCAGTGACTATGAAGTTTGAGAGGAGTTCCCCAAGTAGGGATAATCTTTTCCAAAAGGACTTGAGCCACAGAAGAGGCAACAGCCTATCTGCAAGGGAAGGCTTCAGTCCACTGTGAAAACATAACATACTTTGATTAAAATATTTTTATATTCATGAGACAGGAAGTTGTGTAAAATCTACTTGCCAAATCTTAAACTGTCCTTTAGGCAGTTTAAAATTTCCAGGCCCAGTACAAACAGGCTTCCCTTGGCTTAAACAAGTAGAACAAGTGAAGTAGGCACTTTTTGCAACCTTGATATGTTTCCCCAAAAATACTGATTCATGAGTGCTATCATTTTGTTGGCAGACTGATGGTTTAATGCACGTACAGTGGTTAGGAGTGGAAATTTTTGAGTCTCCAGTAGGACTGAGTTTGAACCAGGTAGGATTTTGTCTTAACCAGAACTTTCTCTTTTTATAAAGCCAACAATTGTTAAATTTTCAGTCTTGTTTTTCCCTTTCTGAGGTCAGTTGTTGGGCTTCTCTAGCCAGTTTTTCTAAGTTATCATTTGGAAAAATATCTCTTTGGCCCATGACAGAGGTTTGGCCACTATGGGTCGTTTAAGAGCACCATTTCTTATGGAAATACCATAAGAAATACCATAAGGAAGTAAAGATTTTCCAGAGTTGAAGCAGACAACTAATGAAACAGCTTTCCTGAGATATTCAGACCAGACCTGTTAAAAGGAAATACCAACAATGGAAATACCATTAGCTTCCAGCATATCAAGTTTAAAATGCCCCAAAATCTTAGTAATAGCTAGAGTGGCAGGTACAAGTATTAAAATCAAAAATCCTTGAACATAGGGAATGTTAAATTTTATTTCCACTGAAAATGAGGAAACCACATTGCTTCCACAACATTCCAAAACCATCAGCTACTCCAAAAGCATATCTACGACCAGTATAAATATTAGAAGTTTTGCCCTTGGTTGAAAGTTTTGCCCTTGCATGCCCTTGTAAAAGCATATAATTCAGCCAGTTGGGCTTAAGTAGCCATGGTTAAAGATGCTGCCTCAACAACATCAAAAGGAGTTGGAATAGCACACCCCGCACAACATCTGCCATTGTCACCTTCTAAATAAGAACCATCAGTGAACAATTAGAAGTCAGCGTTACCCAAAGGATTTTCCTGTAGATCATCCTAATGAGTCAGGAGGTGATCTGTCAGCATTAAGCAGTCATAAGTGGCTTTGTCAGTGATGGAAGAAAAGGAGTATCAGGGTTTAGGTATCGCAACTTGAAAGAGTTATGTGAGAAAAGTTAACAAAAGTACTTCACAGGAAGTGAGGTGGCCGACCAAGAAATGTTGAGTGTGATATGAGAATTGAGGAAAGCTTCTACTGCACGACACACAAAAATGGTTAAATGGGATCCCACAACAATTTTCTCCATGGTCTTAACCGTAAGTGCAGTGGCGGTAATGGCTCTAAGGTGAGGGAAATATCCTTGTGCCACAGGGTGAATCTGCTGGCTATAATATCTTAGGTTGATAGTGGGCCCTTTGTTTTTGGATAAGAACCCAAAGGTCATTCCCTTCCTTTCAATAAACAAAAAGGAAATAGGGAATCTGATGATTAGAATGCCCAAGGGCAAGTAAGTTCACCAAACTCCCCTTTAAATCCTTAAAAGCTATGCCTTCTAGAGCTTCCCATAAAGTTGAGTCAGGGTTGCTGTTCTTTAGGAAAACATACAGAGGTTTGGCAATAAGAGAGAAATTTGGAATCCAATTTTGGCAATAATCAACTAGCCCAAGATACTTCATAGTTGGCACTTAGTTTTGCATTTTGGAAATTTAGGATACCATGAAGCCTATCTGGACCTAGATGTAACCTTTGTTCTGACATCAGATACCCTAAATATGGAACCTGGGTTTGGGCAAACTGCAATTTTTCCTTGGTGACTTTATGTCCATTTAAGGCTAAAAGCTTTAGCAAAAGGATGCTGTCTCCCTGTGAGAAGACTTGAGAAGAAAAGCAAAGAAGCAAATCATCCACATACTGCAATGAAGTAGAATATGTAGGGAACTGTATGTCATCCAGGTAGTCTTCAGGACTTGTGAGAAATCATAAGGATTCTCAGTAAAACCCTGAGGCGTAACTATCCAGATATTTTTCTTCCCAGGTGAAGACAAAGAGGTATTGGCTAGCTTCAGCAACTGGAATACTAAAGAATGCACTACATAAATCAATTACAGTAAAGAATTTGCTTCTGGTGGGAATGGATGTTAGTAGAGTATGAAGGTTAGTAATAACTGGGTGTCCAGAGACAACAGCACTGTATATTGCTCAAAGGTCTGGGACAAACCTCTACCCTTGAATCTTAGTTTTTCTCACTGGTAAAATAGGCGAACAAAATTAGTACAAAGGGAAATGAAATCTTGAGCCTTGAAATCTTCTATTATGGGCTTTATGCCATGAAGAGCATCTTTACTTATAGGACATTAATTAATTCTGGTGAGAGGTTTTGAAGGATAAATTTGTCTTGATGAGATATGCACTGTGAATTTTGCCACGATTTTACCCTTAAGGAGGGTGATTGTTGATTCAATAGGGACAAAGAGTGTTTCCAGAATCAGCTCTTGTACCACCAAAGACAGAGCAAATAAAAGATGTCAAAGGGTAATTTAATTCACCTAGTGGGGTTACTTTGATGTCTACTGTCAAATTCTGGAATTAGTTCCCCTTTTGAGAGGAAGAGATTCCAGCATGATACTTCTCTAAGAAGCCTCAATCTAATAAATGGTTAGGGGCTTAGGTACTAAAGAGAAAAGGATGTGTATCTATCAACGGGCCTAAACGAAAAGGAATCGGTTCACAGACAGCACCCTTTTGAGGGTCATTTAAAAGCCCCACTATTTGAACCACTTTTCTACTCCAAGGCAGGGGTTATTTTATTTTTTACTTTTATTTTATTCAGGTTGAGCATGGAGTGTGACTCCAGTGTCAGTTAGGGCTGGAAGAGATACATTCTCAATCTGGAGGAATGTTTATCCAAACTGATTAAGAAGGAGGATTGAGAAGAGCCCCTGTTGTTCCTTGGAGTCCCATCACTGAGAATTGGGAGGATGTTGGAAAAGCTGCTTAAAAGGCTAAAGGAACCTAAAGCACTTGAGTTTGTAACAATCTCTTCTCCAATGTCATGGCTTTTTGCAATAATTACAGAAACTAGGAGGGTTTTTAATTTCCTTTTAGTGCCTTCATTCACAGGTGTTGAAAATTAAGAATTTTGATGGTCTCCCACTGAGATGACTCATCTAGAGTATGAGAGAGCTGGTTTGCCAGATTAACTAAATCTGGTATAGTTTTCCATTCCTTTTTTTTCTTTTTGGGGAGGAGGGTGTAGGGGTTCTTTATTATTCTCAAGGCCTAGGCTTTTTCTCTCAACATACCCAGCTGGGCAGAAATAAAGCACTTCCAATTAAAAACAACGACTCAGCCCTGATTTTCAGTACAATTTGCTTTTCATTAAAAGTTCAAGTTTCTCAAGGTCTAGATGCACAGTGTGATCATATTATAGTACTCAAGAAGAACATCTTCCTTGTTGTTCACCCTGCTAGGGAAATAGGTCTTGACTCAGCCTAAGTGGTGTTCTCGTGGGTGATTAATGACAGCCCTAGATCTCCCTGCAGTGACATCCCTCTGCACCCTCCACCCGCAATGTACTAAAATCAGCCTTGTCTGAACTGAAGGAGGGGCTGCCGCCTCCACTCGAACTACCCAGTTCCAGAGTTAACAACTGCGACCAGTGGATGCTGGGAGACAGCCAAGGAGAGTACGGTGAACCGTGTAACCCTCCTCTTGCCTAGATTTCCGTTCAGCACCCTCTCTAATCACTTCCACAGGGGCTCTCCAGGCTACGGAACCGCTCAATTCTAGTTAACAGGCCCAAAGAAAAGGATCTTCCTCTTCCCCACAAAACCCTGCAAGAAATGGCCCTACCCACCCCACCTCCCAATTACCCCAACACCACTTTCCCACTCCCCACCCCCGCTCCTTGACATCAGGCCATTTCTACTGTGTCTCTGAGGCTGGAAGAGCTCATTTAAGGAAATAGTGGTCCCCGAGGGCTCTGCTAACACAGGAGAGCAGTCAGGTAACACACACACACCCCCACCCCCACCCGAATCGGGCAGCAGCACCGGGCGCCCCGGGGAGCCCTACCTGACAGCCATGGGAAGAGCCCCACCTGTGGTGAGGCGAAAGGAGACGTCGAAGGGAGGAGGCTCCGTTTAGAGATGCTTCTGCGGCGAGGCGGTGGCGGCGGCCGAGGAGGAGGCGGCGTTGGTGGCCATGACCGACGCCGCCGACGGGGAGGCCGCGCTGAGGTGAGCGACAGTGGCGCCCATCGCCTCCGCCTGGGGAACGCCGGGCTCAGCGGCGGGTGGAATTCCAGAGTCCTTTTCAGAGTGGCTTCGTGCGGCATCGCCAGGACGCGAAGGGGTGAGGGAGGGAAGACGGAGGGCAAGCGAGCGAGAGCGGGGCCGCCAAGAGCGCCTCACCGACGGGCTCCAGAGGGGAGACGCAGGTGGCGCAGCGCCGGCGGGAAGAGAGCCGCGGCGCAGGCTCCCTCCGCCTCAGGAGCAGCGGTCCCGGCGGCGGCGGCGGCGGCGTCAAGGGGGCTCTTCTGCCTCCTCAGGCGCTGCGCCCCTCATAGGCTCCGGCCTCCCTCGTGCTGGTTGGAGCTTTGCCCCGGCCTGCGGCGCGCCTGCGCTGAGACCAGCTCCTTGGAAAGTGTTATCAGCGCCCTGAGGTGTGAGGCTGGCAGGCGGCTTCTAATACACCTGACAGGGGCCCAGCTAGAGGGAGGGCAGCGGGGGGTTGTGGGGAGACGGGGCGGGGGCGGGGGCTCCCGCAACAGTCCAGCCGCTTCCCCCTCCGCTGTCCCAGCCTTTCTCGGTTCAGTCCATTAATAAATAGAATTAAAAGCTACTTGGGAAAAAAAAAAAGCTACCTGGGTTGGAATCAGTCTAAAGGAAGACCGGAATTTCCTTTAAAAATAATCTGAAGCCCACTGTAGGAATCATGTGCAGATCCATCAGATTTTTGTGTGCAAGGCTGAATTGTGTTCCAACCAATACGCTTTGGCAAAGCCCTAGGAATTGCTCAGTGAAGTTGCCCAGCAATTGCTCACACCTGATCATATAATAATGTAGAGGGCTGGCCTCCCAATTGTAATTCTGGAGACCTTTGCCCAATCAGTAGTTTCCATCCAGTGCTGGGCCTGGCCTTCACCAATAGGCATATGAACTAGTTGATATAAGTCAGAGAAACCAGATTGATGTTCGAATGACTATATTAAATTCTTCAGCAAAACGGTGAGGATCTTTGGTTACTTTGGGAAAAATCTTTGAAAATGGCTTGTAATTCAGCTTTAGTCCTGGAAATATAAGACAGCAAGGGTTTAGCCTCTGAATCCTCAGAAGGCTTAATTCTAAAGGCCTTTGGATCCCTGTACGGGTCACCAAAATATTGACCTAAAACAGAGTGCCAGCTATTTCCCAAGCAAAAAAGGGTTTATTCGAGATCAAAAAAGAATTGCAATTTGTAGTATGCAACCATGGCGGGCCACATACAAGTCCTCACCCAACGAGGACAGGAGGAATCGTTTAAAGAGTGGGAAAGGAGGCTGGGAGGGCATAAAATGCTCACAGTAGGTTTAAACTACAAAATGCAATACATCTTTTAAATATGACATAATGAACAAGTGAAATTAATCTGTGGAATAAAAACTAAAAGAGCTGTTGAATGAAAATGTAAGTGTTACAACCACTAGCATAACCCTAATTTTTCTTTAAAATGAGTTAAACTGTTAAATATATATAAATTAATATAAATAATGTGAACCTGAATATTTGAGCCACGCTGCTGCTTAGAGCAACACTCATTAGTACTGGGTGGTCAGTAAGAGCAGTGGAGTGAAATGAGTTCAGGGACCTTGGGAAGCTCTTTCTAATGCAGGCCCATTCCTCCCAAGCCCTACTTGATCATTTGAAATAGATACATATGTATATTATTTCATCTGTTATATTGAAGTAAGTACCTCCAAAAACAAGTATTTTTTCAACACTAAGGTACAATTTATAGTAAAGAAAGAACGTAATTCAATGTATATAGCTTGATGAATTTTTATAACTATAGATACTCATGTAACAGACCCAGATGTAGCATATTTTCAGAATCCCAGAAATCTCTTTCATGCCTCTCTAAATCAATATACTCCTATATGCATCTGCTATGCTGATTTACAATGCCAGATTAGTTTTGTATATTCATGATTGTCCTATGAATAGAAATGCACAGAATGTACTCTTTTGAGACTGGTTTCATTTGCTCAACATTATGTCTGTGACAGTTGTCCAAGTTGCTATGTTAGTAGTAGTTTATTCTTTTAATTTACAAGTTACAGTCAATCATATAAATAAAGCACAACTGATTTAATCATTTTATCTTGATGGATATTTGGGCTGGTTCCCATATACGACTCATAAAGCTACTAAGGATATTCTTGTACATGTTTTTTCCGCAGACATGCACTCATATCTTTAGAATATAGAACCAGAAATGGAATTGATAGGCTATATGGTAGCCATATGTTCAGCTTAGTTGATGCTGTCAAATAATTTTTGTAAATAGTGTGCCAGTTTATTCTATCAGCAATGGATAAAGGTTATAACTGCTCCATATTCTTGCCAAAATGTCACCGTCAAAGCTCTTGATTTTAGCCATATTTTAACTAATGATGTTGAACACATTTTTGTATGCTTTTTGGATATTGGACATCCTATTTTGTGAAATGCCTAGCCAAATAATTTGTATTTTTTAACTAGATTTCTTTATTTTTTAAATTAATTTTTGGAGTTGTATGAATCTTCTATATATCAATCCTTTATCAGGGGCATGTATTGAAGCTTTTTTAACCCTCTAGGTGTCTTGTCTTTTCCTATTTTTTTTTTTATGTTGACTTTAAAAAGCAAAAGTTCTTAATTTTAGTGAAGTCTAGTGAAGTCCAATTCATCAGTTCATTTCTTTTGTTGATAGGGCTCTTTGTTTTTTGTTTCAGAAATCTTTGCATAAAACCCATTATTATGAAGGTAAGTAACAATGTTCTAGTCTGTAAGTGTATGCTCAGGCCACCCAAAATGTCTGCTCTCCTGCTCTCTGTACATTCCCTGCTTGATCAGTGTCTGCTTCATCTACACCGTACTCAAATCACTGACCTTCCTACATACTTGCCCCCTCCCCAGCTAGTGATTGTTCTAATCTTTAAATCAGAACACCTCCACCATAATAGCTTATCAAAGAGGTGGTGAGGGGCACACCCCTCTGCTAGTTTCCCTGGTAACCGTGAGCCAAACTGACATCAGTTCCCCATATATCTAGTAACTTCCCCCTCTCCCTCAACCTTGGAAGCAAAGAATACCACCAGGTCCTGCCCACCATCTGCTGCACATATTGGGATGTCACTCCAGGTACCTTGCCTCAAAAATGTAAGCTATCCCCTTATCCATCCCTTATACCATTGAAGTCTCCATCGCTGACTCCAGGCTCTTTCTTCAACCTAGGTAAGTACAGCCCTTGTATGCCTGCAGGGTGCAGCCAAACAAATTTCACTCACATATCTTACAAATTAAGGTTAATTACCCATCTGAAATTAACTTTTATCTGTGGTTTGAGATAAGGAAGAACATTCAATTTTTTTCATGTGAACATCCACGTAACTCAGCATTATTTATTGGAAAGATTTGACCATTCACCTTTTCTCCTTGCATTCAGTGGCAACCCTATCACAATCAACTGTTTCATAAGTGAATCTTTTTCAGATTTCATCATTTAATTCCATTGATATGCTTATCTTTGAATCATTACTATACTATTTTCCTTATAGTAGCTTTGAAATAAGCTTTTATATTAAATACTGTAATTCAAACAACTTTCTTCTGCTTCCTTGAGGTTGCCTTGGCTCTTTTTGGCCCTTTGTTTTTCATAAAACCTTAAAAATTTTGGCAATTTCAGAAAGCATGTAAAAAAAAATTCTCTTCAGTGATTTTAAGATTGCTTTGGACATATAGGCCAATTTGGGTAAAATTAATGTCTTTACAACATTGAGAGTTCCAATCCATTAAAACATATACCCCAACCCACACAAACCTTTTCTAATAGACTTTCTGTATTGGTGTCTCTTTAACTTTCAAACATATTTCAAAGTTTTAAGTATAAAGTGGCCTTGCACAATATTGATAGACGTTTTACTGGATATTTTGGTAGATTCATTCCCAGGTGTTTGATAACATGTTTTTTATATGTATTCTTAACTTCTATTTTCTAATTGTGGCTAGTGTGTAGAGATATAATTGTTTTTGTATGTTGACTTTTGTCTAGCAACCTTTCCAAATTTAGTAATTGCTAATTATTAAGTTTAATAAGTCTAATGATTCACTTGCAGTGTCTTTTAAATGTGTAAACACATAAGCAAATAATATGCAAATAATGGAAGGCTATTATTTATCATTTCTTTATTGCCCTTTCTGGGCTATCTAGTACAGTGATAAATGTAAGCATCTTGATGTAAAAATTACACAAGATAGCATCCACAATTACATTTATTGTGAAAAGAAAATGAACCTTCACTGAATTAAAAGAAAACTATCTTTACATGAACCCATGTATGACCACATCTTAAAAAGTGCTGAAAGAGGGAGATGAAAATAGTATTTTTGTTTTTTAAATATTTGTATTCATATATTTATTTAGAATATTACAAAATATTATCACTTGCTTTAAGTTTTCTAATATTTTTCTATTATGTTATCTTATTTAATGATTGATAAAAAGTAGCAGGTGGGACAGGGTTGTGATATTTTAGCTTCTGTAGATGGTAAGGAAGAAATGCAGGAAAAGGAGACTACTTCTTGACCATTTGGTTTTTTAATATTTTCTCTTGACCAGTGCCTGTTGCTATTTTGTTGCATCTTTGTGTCCCTTAGGACGCTGCCCCCACTGCTGCATCTTTCAGGATTTTTGCCCAAGTTCATTACAAAGGAGCCTCATTAGTGACATTTGTATCTGGGTCACCAAGGACTCAGATGCTTATTATTTAGTTTGAGGTTCAGCAAATAAAAATCTTAATAGTGTAAAAAGCCTCTTACCCTATCCAGAGAAGTCATAATATCAATGATTTCAAAGCAAGAAGGGGAAATAGTTGAACAGTATTTTAATTTCAATCAAGAGAGAGCTATAAAATATTTCCTAGGTATAGAGGGGACCAAAGTTCTTGGTTTGAAAATCTTCTCAGGTGTTGGAGATGAAAAACTCAAGCGTTCTTGGCCCTCCCAGAGCACCAGTCAGGGTAAGTGGAGCCTTAAGCTGAGAGGGAAGTAAATCCCACACAAACCTTTTCTAATAGAACTTCTTTATCAAATTAGCCTTTAGGACTCTTGCTGTTAAAGAATCAGCTGAAGCTATTATTAACTCTCAGAAAAGTAAGCAGAGTGACCACTTCATTTACTTTCATTTCTAGTAAATCTATTTGACAATTTTCTCTGAGCAGATTTGACATGATTCACAAAAATCAGATATAATTAGTATTTGAACTATTATGTAAAGAATCATGAATCTTTCTACGTTGTATTTTTCGAATGCTGATTTTCATAGCTTACAAAAAGATAATATGAATTTATATGCAGTGAGAAGTTATCTCTGCCACACCCTCACTTTCCTTTTTAAAAAAAAATTTGTATCTACATTAAAATCACCCAATATGACAATTTATATAATAATACTGACAAAATTAGTTATCCTTGCACTTTTTAAAACATGCAAGTCTTTTAAAGATATAAAATATTTTCTTAAACTCTGCCTCTTAAAAACTATCATCATTAATGAATGCAGTAATTAAAGAAAGTTTGGGAATAAGGGCTACTACCTAGAGGGTGAAGGAAAGAACATGTTATCATGTAAAGCTCTAGGAGTCACTCGGTTGATGAGAAATGAATTAAGGAAGTTAGGAAAAAAATGAAAAGAATATCCTTCCCTTTAATTAAAATTATTGTAGTTATTTTGGTGTGTCCCTACAGTTCCTAGGAATGTCAGAGTTCTTCAAAAAAAAACTGTTGTCATCTCTCCTTTCCAACAAAAGTTACAATAAACCTTTGGGTTTACCTGTAGTAACTAGTCATACAGTAAGAGATGACCCGGCCCTAATCTCTGGAGAAAATGAGTTTTTAAGGGAACAAATGATAGTCAAACATACAACATTTTGCTAGGAAATTGAAAACCTGCTTTGTATTTATTTATATGAGACACTCAAATCCTGGAGATACTAGTTCAAAACTAAAAAATATTTGAGTATGTTAGTAAAACATTAGTGTGATGGCTGAGGAAGAACTATAGAACAACTATTAAGCTAAATCAAGAATTAGAAAGTTCTGAAACTCTGATTTTAAAAATATGAAAATATTCATTGAAGAAATATAAATGGAAATTTTAGGGGGAAAATATTTATCTGCAGAAGACAAGAATGAAAGCCTTAAGTGTAGACTGAACAAATGAATATTCCATGGTGTAAATTCTGTGAGTTAAGACCCAATGACACCAAACCTATATCAAATAAAAATGTCAATAATCTTAGAAAAAAAATATGATACTTTGTAGTAATTTCAGTGTGGATACAATTATACAGTTACACAGTGAGTTGAAGGAAAAAGTGATACAGCATTTACAGAAAATACCTTGCTACAGGTATGCAAAAGTTTCAGGAATTATGAAATCATGAAATAATATTTATAAAATGATGCCTTTTGCAGATATTTTATCAATTGTAGAAAACAAAGATACATAAAAAGTGTGTTGAAAATTGATTTAAAACTCCAGTGCATTCATAAAGCTATTTCAATACAGGTGAAATTTTGAAATTTAAAAACTGCAGTTATACAAATATAATGGATTGAAATTAAATAGAAGGAAAATAAGTGCACTTATGTTATAGAGATGTAAAAATATATTTTAAGATGAATAGGTTGTGAATAGCTATTGACTATAGGTCTAGGATTGTGTTCATTTTGGTAGCTATCCCAGTAAAAAAAAGCCCCCAATTTCAGCAAATTTACTTACTTTTTCAGATGACATGCAAAGATGGAAGTAACAATTATTTGTTATAGAAGAACAGATAAGATCCAGTTAATATAGACAAAAGTTTTGCAAGACTTCAGTAGAAGTCATGCTCAAAGTGAAAACAAATGAGTGGTTGTGTTCAGGTAGTTTGAGAGACTAGGAAATAAAGATCAGTGTGGAAGGAAAGAGATAAGAGGGGAGATTTTTTTCAGACAGATAACTGTTGTGAAGTGCTTACTTACAATACCTATCACATGGTAAATTCTCAGTACATAGAATCTATTCTTTTAGTTACACAGAATATGGAATAGAATGAAGATATGCATTACACAGAGCAAAAGTTCCACTTTGGGTTTTATGGGGTTTAGTTCACATCACATAAATTATCTGTAGAAGTTCAGAAAAGTAACAGCTGACACTTACGAAGCACATACCATGCACTGGACTTTATTATAAATGTATTACTTCTTCTAATCATTTTAACTGTACATGACAGATATTATTGTTATCCCCATTTTATACATTAAACTGAAGGCATGAGAGGTCCGGACACTTGCCCAAGTTCATACTGACAAGAGGCTGGAAAGCCAGGAATTAAATGATGAAGATCTTTCTACAGAAGCTCTGGTCTTAATCACCGCAGTGCTGCTGCTTCAGCTAGGACTTATGAAGAGATTAAAGACAGATGCATGGAGAGTTTATTTAGTAGTAAATTTGATTTCAAACTTAGTGATAGTGATAACAAACTATGTTAGAATGTTTTTCATACACTTTCTTAACAAACTGAAAGATTAAGAGAAGTATGTGGTTTTTCACCAGTTGTATATCATTGGGCCAAACATTTCTTCACATGTAGCAAATAAACTGTGCATTAAAATACTCTCTGAATTGTATATCCAGTGTACACTGACTGTAAATTGCACACAAGCTGAGAAACAAAGGAGAGTCACAGGAGTCATCCAACCATGTGGAAGTTACATGTTAAGGCACGAAACAAAACAATATAACACGTTTTGTCTTAGGGGCAAAATATTTAAAAAGTCCTAGATGGATCAACAAAGCCTGTGTATAGAGCCCAGATTAGTTGTTACATATTTACATTTTATCGTAGCCAAATCTTCAAGAAAAGACATGAAACAAATGATTATACTTATTCACCTTTGAAATAGAGAAGAAATCTTAGCAGTAAGAAGAAATAATAAGTTTGTTGAATCAAAATACATTGTGGGTCAAATCAAATTACATGAGAAAACCCAGTCTTGGGTATAAATTGAAAATGTGAAATCAAAGAGGAAAATGAGATGGTAGAACAATTTTTAGTATATGTATAAAATCTATTACAGAACTGCCAAAACAATAAAATAAACAATTGCATGGCCAAGCCCACCAGAATACTGGCAATATCAATTATTACTTTGTAGAAGAAACTGCATGTGAATTAGTTTACTGTTTCTAGTAGTCATCCTTTATTGCTATTTGGCTTTGATAACACTTTCTTCAAATAAAATATCTTTAAATTTTAAATGAAATTCAGTAGTCAGTGATGAAAAACCACTCAGTCACAACCTTCATCCTGTTGGGACTGACAGATGACCCTCAACTTCAGATTCCAATTTTCATGTTTCTATTTCTCACTTACATGTTAAGTATAACTGGGAATCTGGTAATCATATCCCTCACTTTAGTGGACTCCCATCTTAAAACACCCATGTACTATTTCCTACAAAATTTTGCCTTACTGGAAATTTCATTTACATCTGCTTGTATCCCTAGATATTTGTACAACATAGCAACAGGTGACAGGTCAATTACTTACAATATTTGTGTTGTTCAAGTGTTTTTTACTGACGTCTTTGGAGTAACAGAATTCTTTCTCCTGGCTGCCATGTCCTATGACCGCTACGTGGCCATCTGCAAACCCCTGCATTATGTGACCGTCATGAACAACAGAGTCTGCAAGAGGCTTGTCCTCTGCAGTTGGATGGCTGGCTTTTTGATCATACTACCACCACTTACTCTGTTCCTAAATTTGAAATTCTGTGACTCAAATGTCATTGATTATTTTTTCTGTGATGCATCTCCTATCTTGAAGATTTCATGCTCAGATACGTGGCTCATAGAGCAGCTGGTTATTGTCTGTGCTGTGTTCACCTTCATTCTGACCCTTGTGTGTGTTGTTCTGTCCTATGTATACATAATCAAGACTACTCTAAGATTCCCCTCTGCCCAGCAAAGAAAAAGAGCCTTTTCCACCTGTTCTTCTCACATGATTGTGGTTTCCATCACCTATGGAAGCTGTATCTTTGTCTATGTCAAACCTTCTGCAAAGGAATCAGTGACTATCAATAAGGGTGTGGCAGTGCTAATGACATCCATCGCTCCCATGTTGAACCCATTCATTTACACTCTGAGAAACAAACAAGTGAGACAAGCCTTTAGTGACTCATTCAAAAGAATTGCATTATCCTCAAAGAAATGAGAATATTGAAATCTAGGAGTCTAAAAGTTTTCAAAAGATCAGAGGTTCCTAAATATAAATTCTTTAAGCTACAAAATTATTCTCTCTTCCTCATCTGTGCTCTAATTCAGATTAACTTCCTCAAAACATCATTTAGACTTTAGTCCAATATCAGTTTATTCTTTACTCTTCTTATAAATGAACCTCTATTAAGCCAACACCCCTTAGAAAATACAACTACATGTTTGTAGGAAATATATTAACTTTCTATCCAACTTAACAAAAACTACAAAATAACTACAAATTTTTTAAATGATGGAAAACAAATATAACACAAAATAAAAATTAGTGCCTGATTTATGAGAAATGTGTTTAGAACAAATTAACACTACTCTACCGTAAGGAAGCTATATTCTGAATCTAAAAAGAAAAAACAGGAGACCCAGCACCACTACCTCAGGCACACACAACGTATTTTGATATTCTAAGCACAACTGGGTGGAACCAAGCCCTATCATAATCCTGCCAATAAGTCTTAACGATTGAGGTTGGCCAAGTATGCAACAGCCCTAAAGTGGACAAATGACTTGATCTTCCAGAATATTTTGGTTATTTTCTCTATGCCTATCCAGATCTACTTTCAATCCTCTTCCATATGTTTTCTTTGCCCCACGAGACTTTCCTTATTAATTTCACAGATTCCCGTGACTTCTGGCTTCAAGGAGCATTTACCAAACAGAGGATATGACAGATTAGAGTTTAGGAAGAATGTGAGGTTGACTATCTATATTTCCTATTTATTCCTTTGGAGTTACCAGTAGTTGGCTGCATCCTTCTGTCGAAAACCAGAACTGCTGCAGTACAGCTGTCCTGCAGCCAGAGTCACTTTCTCCACACTCCAGGAACTATTCCCTCATCTTTTCCCTCCAGACACAAGGGATTTAATGACTTCCCATGTTGCTCTGCCAGCACTACATCATCTCTTTTTGGTTTCCTTTAATACCAGATACAATTTAATAAATAGTCTTTCAAAAACTCTGCTGTGTATAAATGTCCCATCTCTTTTCTGCTAATACGTTCTCTAATATACCATGTAATTGACAACACTTTCATAGTTCTTCTTGATGTCTGAGTCCCTGATAACAAATAATTCCCATCTAGGTTTTAGGTTAAATAAACAAACATATATTGCCACTATATTTTTGACAAAGGTCCAAATATTACTATGTATACCACCACAGACCCCAGAGTCATTAAAAAGAAATGAGCTGACAGTCTAAAAGATCCATGCTAATGGATCTGAACTATATTTGAGTGGAAAATATCCTAGAAAATCACAACTCACCACAAATGGCACATGATTAATTCAAATATTAGTATTTCCATACCTATAAAAAGTAAATGCATCTATAAAGAAAAATCTTCCCGTAATGTAAATGCCAAACCCAAATGGCATTCCAAATAATTACTCCAAAAGTCATCAATATTACACAAACTCTTCAAAAAATGGGGAAAAGAGCAAAACATGCTCATTTTGAAAGCCCAGAATAATCTTGATATGAAAATCCGATGAAGGTATTAAAGAAAAAATTTTACTGGCTAATCTCTCTCATGATGATAGATACAACAATCTTAAACAAAATGTATGTAAATTAGCAAATTAAATCTAATAATATAAAAAAAATGGATATATATGGTGGTATAATTTCTTCTGAGAGAAACCAAGCCAGGGAGAGTGTCATTAGAAAGATTGTGAATAGCACTTCCCAGCCCTCACAGATACTTGTTTTAACAACTACCCATGTATGAAAATAACATACTTGCTTGTAAGCTGAGGAGAAGGGATTGGCAGGAAATGAGTTGGGCTGTAGAAATAGTAACCCTTCAACGCATTCTTACTTTGATTGACTTAGTTACTCCCAGTGTGTGCCTACAGTCCCTGGGACTATCAAACTCCCCAGAAGGCCTCAGAACAGTCTTCCTTATGATGGTGACTGTATACGCTGGGGATCTTAATAGGGACCAGACATATCAGGTAGCTCACTCTCCTTCCAATTCTAAAGGAAGGAAAGATTTTAAAGAAAGCTCCAGATTTCAGGTGAGAGGGTACAGCATGCTGATAAAACACAGGAACAATGATTTCTTGGATATGACACCAAAAACACAGGCAACAAGAGAAAAAAATATGCAAGTGGGATTATATCAAACTAAAAAGTTTCTGCACTGCAAACAGCCAACAGAATTAAAGGCAACCTGTGGAATTGGAGAAAATATTTACAAATCATATAACTGATAAGGGGTTAATGTCCATAATGTATAAAGAACTCCTACAACTCAACAGCAAAAAATTCCAATAACCCAATTATAAAATAGGCAAAGGAATTGAATAGACATTTTTCTACAGAAAACATATAAATGACCAACAGGCATATGAAAAGGTGCTCAACATCACTAATCATTATAGCATACAAATCAAAACTTCAATGGGCTATAACCTCATACCTGTTAAAATGGCTAGTATCTGAAAAACAAAAGATAACAAATATTAGTGAGGATGTGGAGAATTTAGAACCCTTTTGGTGGGAATGTAAATTGGTGAGGCCACTTTAGAAAACAGTATAGAGTTTCTTCAAAAATTTTAAACTGGAATTGCCATACAATCCAACAGTCCTACTCTGGGTATTTTTGCAAAAGAATTGAAATCAGGATCTTGAATAGCTATTCACACTCCCATGTTCATTGCAGCATTATTCACAATAACCAAGATATGGAAACAACCTAATTGTCCATTGACAGAGGAATAAATGTGTCATATACATAAAATGGAATATTAATTAGTCTTTAAAAAGACTAATTTGTGCCATTTGTGACAACCTGGCTAAAACTAGAGGGCATCAGGAGGAATGAGAAAGTCAGATTCAGAAGGGAAAATACAACAAAAATCGCTTATACGAGATACTTAAATTAGTCAAACTTACAGAAGTATAGAGTAGAATGGTGGTTGCCAGAGGATGAAGGGAGGGAGAAACAGGAGGTTTTAGTCAATGGGTACAAAATTTGTGCACAAGATGAATATGTCCTAGAGATCTAGTGTACAGTGTAGTGCCTATAGTTAACAATATTCTTTCTGGGTACTTAAAATTTTGCTAAGATTATAGATCTTATGTTAAGTGTTTTTATTACAAAAAAATTTTTAAAGAATTTGTTCTAAGAATATATTTGTTTTATGTTTAAAACATATATAATTAATAATAAATAAATATAAGTAATAATAAAAATTAAACTATTTAAATTGAAAATCATTTGATTATCCCAATGAATATGGAATATTTGATAAATTTAAAATTTATTATCAATAAAACATTTATAGATGTACAGCATTGGTTATTGCATTTTTATAGTGTTTATACCTGGGTATTGCTTCAAACCCTGTTCTCCCTGCCCCAGGTTTCTTGTCAAGGTAATGAGTACATAATTTTTCTGTGATATAATGCTTAAAAGTTAATTTTAATGTATTAATAGTATTCCTAATGTGTGCTGCAAAAATGGCTACAAGCCTGCTTGTCTTATAATTACATTTTTCTTAACTTAAAAATAGTTTTAGAAAGAAGTACAAATTGGCTTCCATCTTGCAAACAATCTTTTTTTCTTACTTCATTATCTTAATTTGCTTTGTCACTCATAAAAATGGAGTTGTAAACTAGACAATGAGTTGAGCTGTAAACTAGACAATGAGGAAACACTTGAGGCTTCTGCTGTATGCTTATTTCTTGTTATTGTTGTTACCCTGTAACTTGAATATCGTTTAATGTGTTGTAAGACATTGCAGAGTTTATCTCAAGCTGTTAAACATGGTAATGTACAAATGTGAATACACACATCTATAATATGGGTATGTTTTGTTTCACCTATAATAGATGTTTATAAAAACAAGGAAAAAATAAAATAATAAAATAAAACTCAACAAACTAAGAATAGAGGCAAACTTATTTCTCTGTTGGAGGGGATGTAAAAACAATTTGAAAAATACAGTAGACTTTTTTTAAGTACAAATTATAAAATAGCTAAAACTACAAAGACAATTCTTCAAGAGGTGATAGGAGATACCACGATTTTTAAATAATATAAATAAATTTGAAGACCAATAGTAATGAGAAAAGAAAATATTTTCAAAGTGTATGAGAAGTGTTTGACTGAAAATGATAATACACAATGTTTAACTGAGTGTTGACACAGGTGCACTCTCATCAATTATAATTTGATACATAAGTGAGCTTTTAGAGAGAATTTTGATATTATTATATAAAAGCCTTGCAATGTGAATGCACTTTATTCCTGAAATTCTCAAACTATCGAGTTTGCAAAAATATTTTTAGAAAAATAATTTGCTGTAAAAAAACTAAATTTCTGAAAAATTGTTTATACAACAATACAATTTATTTTTATACACCCATTTATTTGATAACAATGAATAATTATAGGTGAATTTTCAAGAGTTAGGAATGGCATGAAAAACTGATGGAATTCTGAAAGGTGACATATTACAAAGTGACAAGTTTTTCAGTCAGTCCTTCCCAAAATGTATGGTCACTTATCAGAGTAATTCTAAACCTAGCAAAAAGGGACTTCCAGATTCTCTCGAGGTCTGTTGAAGTTGACCTTTCAGTTCTGGTGTTAGAACTGCCTCTAACACCACAGAACATAAAAGTACATAGAGCTTGTGTGTTTGGAGGCCAGGTGTTGGAATCTTGTTAATCATTTTGCAGTGGATCCAGTGGATTTACAGTCCCACCTAGTAATCATTTCTCTGGATATTGAGTGTCTAAAAATCAAGATGGGCACATTAGTAACTGCCAAAATAATTACTTGATCTATGTATACAAGTCGAGCTAAAACAGGCAAAACTGACAATTGTCTAACAATTGTTTGTCAATGTGGTTCAGAACCTGCCAGCAGGAGAGTAAGTCAGTACAACCACTTGGGTAAACTTCCACTATGTACTAAGATGTAATGCAGGAGTTAAATTTCATTTCACTCTGCCCATAGAATAGCCAGTTGACATGGCATTATTTACTGAATAACTTTCCTTTCCGCTTGCAGCTGTGAATTTGCTGTAATTCAGGTGACCAAGTTACTCTAGATGTGTAACTGGAATTTCTATTCTATTTCACTGGCCAATTTCATTCTGTTTAATTTTTCTTGTACCAGTACCACAATATCTTAATTACTATAGCTTGATAGTAGGTATTGGTATTTATAGTAAGTCTTCCAATTTTGTTATTTTTCAAGATGGCCTTAGCTGTGTTTTGGCCTTTGCATTTCCATCTAAATTTTAGAAGCAGCTTGTGAAATTTCTTAAAATTAAAATGTTATGGTTTTCTTGAATTTCAATAACTCAACAGGTAAATTTGGAGAGCTGACATTGTTATATTATTGAACTTTCCAATACATGACTGTGGTATACCCCTCTGTTTATTTCAGTGATTTTTGCTTCCTGTAAAAAAAGTGAGTTTTTTCTATTTCTAGGGCAGCAGTTTTGCACATATTTTAATAGATTTGTTCCTTGGTATTTAATATTTCATGTCACTCTAAATATTATTATTATTTTAATTATTATTTTCATTCCTGGACATCGTATCCCATAGAAATGAAAACTTACATTCACACAAAAACCTGTATAATAATAGTTATAACATCTTCATTCATAAAAGCCAAAAACCGATACAACCCAGAAGTCTTTCAACAGGTACATGATTAAACAAACTGCTATAAAATGCATACAATGCAATACTACTCAGCAATTAAAATTACTGATCCATACAACTTGGATGAGCCTCCAAAGAATTATACTGAGTTTTCTAAAAAGTCATTATCAAAAACTTTCAAACTGTATAATTCTATATTTATAACATTGTTATTTGTAGATTTCATCATGGCCATTCTGACAGGTATGAGGTGATATCTCCTTGTGGTTTTGATTTGCATTTCTCTAATAATTAGCAAAGTTGAGCACCTTTTCATGTACAAATTAGCTATCTATATCTCTTCTTTGGAAAAATGTCTATCCTGGTCTTCTGTTCATTTTTCAATCGAATTGTTCAGTTTTTTTATATTGAGTTGTATGAACTGTTTATATATTTTTTATATTAACCCCTAATCCATCATATCATTTGCAGATATTTTCTCCCATTCAGTAGATTGTCCTTTGTTTTGCTAATGGTTTCCTTTGTTGTGCAAAAGTTTTTAGTTTTAGTTAGGTCCCATTTGTGGGGGGGGGGGGGTTCTTTGCTTTTATTTCTTTTGCCCTAGGAAACAGATACAAAAAATTTTTGCTATAATTTATGTCAAAGAGTATTCTGCCTGTCTTCTCTCTTCTAGAAGTTTTATGGTTTCAGATTTTACATTTAGGTCTTTAATCCATTTTAAGTTTATTTTTGTATACGGTGTAAATTAATGTCCTAATCTCATTGCTTTCTTTTGCTCTCTGATTTTGTAAACAATTTCCGTAAAAGTTTTCTTCTACCCTGTATAGAAAAATTAACTTCTAACAATCTTCAGTATTCTCTTGTTGCATGATAAAAGCAAATTCCTACTCAATATTTAGAGGATCATAATAATTGTGGGTAAATTACACAAATGAGAAAGCCCCATAGTAAAAAGATGTTTAAGGATATATAATAAAAATTATCAGGAATGATAAATACCAAATTAGTATTTAATTATACACTCAGAGGTAAGGATCACATTTGGGCTCTGATCCTAAGTGGAAACTTTAGTTCTATATGGTAATTGGCTTTTGTAAAAAATTGAATAACTAGTTAAGAATGATCAATATGCTAAACATTTGGAACAAGAATCTTCCTGAAAGTAAGGAAGGAAAGAGTTGAGAAATAAGAAATAAAAGTTGAGCCATAAAAGATGGATTCATAAATTCCAATATCCATGAAATGTACTATTGATAATAAAAAAGAACAGGGGAATTTAAAGACATTATAGAGAAAAAGTTCCTTATGGTGAATAAGATTTTAAGCACTTAATGAGAAGCGAGATTTAAAAAAATAGAAATGATTACCTAAACACATATTAAGTTTAAATATAAGAATAGTAAAAATAAGTAGAAAAATTATATTTAAGTTGTATAATCATAATCAGTTTGAGTCTTTTTTGTTTTACAATAGTGAAAAAAATTTTTTAATCATGAAGTTTCCAGTGTTAGAATTGATTTAATATTATGATGGAATGCTCCAAAAAGAAATATTATATAGTTCCCCAAATGATGATGCAAATTTGTAATTATTCAGATTAAAAGTTTATTTTAAATGTTTAATTATAAAGTAGTTTGAAAAACAACTTGTAAAGAAAGTTTCACATTTGTAAATATATCAATTAATATGTATAAACTTACATAAGAAGTTTCTTAAGGTAAAGAAATAAAAGGAGAAAAGAGGTAATTGTGTTCTATTAGCAGCTATAAATGTTATTGAACATGAGAGAGAAAATTTAGGCTTGCTCTTTATCACTTTATTTTTATTGTATGTAAAAGTCCTGTGTGAATGTCACTGTGGACTCTTCAGTTCTCTGAGGACGGTGTCCCCACTGCTGCGTGTTTCAGGCTCTTTGCCAAAAGATGACACAAAAGATTCATTAATGATTTGGAACCTAATTCACCTAGGACTCATGTTTACTCACTTGATTTCATGTTTGGCACATAAAACAAATATCAATCTTATTACTGTCAGAAATTCTCATTTTTGTCTAGAAAGGTCCAGGTCCAAATATCATGTCTATCCAAACTGGAAAGAGTTTCTCATTTTCCTTCAGACCTGAGAGTAGTAATTACCTTTCAAAGTAACACAGATGCCTTGGTAGGAAAGTCTTGGCCATAAGTTAGAAATGGAAGGATCAGATAAATTGAAGCCATCCCAGAATTGCCTGTGAGGTGAGTATGGGTCCACGAGTAAGAGTGACCAGGACTCCATATATAAGCCTATGCAAACATATTCTTCATCCTTCTAACATTCCAGATGCTCAGGGATAAATAACCAACAGAAACCATTATGTCTGTGGTCTTTGAGAGATTGATAAAATTGTTATTTTAGAAACTGTTTCGTATGTCTTGCCGAAATTAGATGTGAGTAATTAACTGAATTTTGATTAAAAGAAGTGAGAATTTATAATTTTGAGTTGATTGAGGATGTTGATAAGGTTGGATTTGGTTATCAATAAATGTCAGGTCACTTAAAAACAGGTGAAATGTAGGACTTCTAGAAGCAGCCTTGAATTGGAAATTATGTGCTGATATGATTAAGACTCCTTCACCCTTTAAAATGTTCTGTAAAAGACAAAATGAGTAAACAAAAATCAGTCAAACAACGTCGATTTTCAAGATATTTAGGAGGAAGGACATGATCTAAAGTTTCCAGAGTTCAATAGTCCTGCAACTAAGTATCTCAAGACTGAAAAAAAAAAAAGAGGTCTGCATATGTAATCCTTTTCTTTATTTTGAGACTATTATTCTATTTAATTATTTTAGTTATTTAATCTATTATTAATATTTATTTAATTTATTCTTACACATATAATGCTTGCATTCTTGCGAATGCCCCCAGCTCATCCTAAAACATTAACCATGGTGAGTCCTCTATCTCCCTAATGGAACCTGAAACTCTGAGAAATTTACTATGAGAAATGGGAACACAGTGGGTAAAGTTTATCTCCCACTTTGGCAGGAAAGGAATATTTTAAAGCAATCAAGTAGAACCTTCACAAAGCCAGTTAACTGGAATTTCTATAACAAATGTTGTTTTTTATTTCAATTCCATTGGTGATCTTGAACAAGCATCGGAGAGTGAAATCATTTAAGTAGATGTTAGAGTATTTAGTTGGTGTTGGCTGATGAACATCCAGAGTAGTTGTTGGTCCAAATCCAGAATTTAAGAGTCCTTAATGTCAGGTTTGAAAAAGTTTCTGACAGGTATATTGAGGAAACATGAATGGAAACCATAAAAGGAGAGCTACTCGCTGCCAAACACAGGGATAAGTCAGTTAGCATGTTCTTGCTGTAATGCTGGTACTATATATGTGCTGAGTAGGTAGTCAGGTAATGATGTGGTTTCAGAGCCATTCAGAACATTTCCTTCATCAAATGTAAATGCCAACAAGAATCCCCTAAATTAGACTCAGGAATATCGCAAACTAAGAGGTGTCCATAGTCATAAAATTGAGTCCACATAAGAAACAATATAACTTGACCTAGATCTAAGGATAATTTTTTTCCTAAAATTAACTCTATATCTCAAACTCCTTCAGTTCTGTGGTTATTTCAACAAATATTTTACATGTTTTCTTGAGAATAGATAGGATGGACAAAACACATAGAAAGGTCTTACTGTGGTTTGGGAGACTGGGAAAGACTCCTCTGAAAAGTCTAAACAGAGAAGAGAGGAACCAGTCACTAAAAAGGAGGTGTAAGTCAGAATCAGCAAATGGAGTAAAGGGGAGGGAAAAACAAATGATTAGATGTAACTTTTTTTCCAGACGGGTAGCCCATGGAAGATGACTACAATACCTGTCTCTCACTAGAGTGTGTTTTCAGCCACTCTCTGCAACTCCACCACCACCACCAAACAAAGAAAACCTTCCCTTTATTAGAGTCAGAGAAACAGGGAGATTAAGAGAAAGTACCTGCAGTGTCAATAGAGCTTCACGGTAGGGTTGACTAGGAAGCAATAAAGCTCGATCCCAATTGTTAATATATGGCTGCCGAATACACCAGTCCACTGAAACTGCTCTTGACAAGCTGACCTCTGGTTTCTTTAAGGTTAATTGAAATATACCTATTTTTTTTTTAATTTTTGTTGCCTTTGGCACTGTCAGTCACTCCTTACAATACTCTAGATACACTGTTTGCACTATATCCACACTTCTGCTTTTTGTTTTACCCTTCCGGTCTCTTCTCTATAAGTATCGCTTCCCCTTCTCATCTTTATAATGTTGATATTTCTCACACTTCATCCCTAAATCCTCTCCTCTGCTGCTCCACGTACGTCACCTGGAAATTGCATTAAGTCCTATGGCTTCAATTTATCATTTAAAATTTGATAATTTCAAAATGTGCATTTCTGGACATGATCTCTGTGAATGTGAGAAAGTCATAGAAAAGACCTAGGAGATGGTTTTCAGAGGGAAAATACTCTTTGTAGATTAATGGTGGCTTTGGTCATGGCAGTGGACAGAGTCCTTAACTGCTCTGACAGATAGACAGAGAAACATTGTTGTGTCATAACCACCACCCATGTGTTTTCAATATAGCCAGGAAAAAACTTCAGGCAAATAATAACTGAGGAAAATTTGAATTAATGGAAAGGGGAAAATCTTGGGGAAAAAAGGACACACTAAAAATCATGATCTTATTGTTTCCAGGGAAACAAGTATTCTGTGAACAAATCTATTGCAAATGTAAAAAGGTTAAAGTTTTATTATCAGGAAGAAATTCTATAATATTTGGACTATATTATTGAAAGAATCCATAAAAATCCATTTTTCAAACCATAAGTCATGATAATTCAGTAGGGCATAAAATCAATTTGATGATAATTTGTATTTTTAATGAGATAGAACAGAAACCATCAGAGAAAGGGGTATATACTTTTTTAAATTTTTATTTCAGGTAAGTGGAAGCGTGTATATTTGTGTGTGTCTTTGTGTGTATGTGTATGCATGTACAATAGGCTGCAATATAAACTGTGTATCTTACCATCTGTTGTGGTCAAAATATTTGAAAGCTAAGTTTCAAACCTATCAAATGACATGTCAACAGAGTTGAAAAGGTGAATTATTTTAAAACACTTATTATCAAGTAAAACAAAATACATGTAAAATACATTTCTTGGCTTTTCTAAACAAAATGCATTGTAAAACATTTCTCCCATCCTCTTTTCAGATCCTGCCTCCCTCAATTCCACATGCATATTGGGCAGAAGTCCGAACCAAGGAATGAGAAACCATACATCACTAACCAGGTTCATCCTAAAGGGACTGACAGATGACCCACAACTGCAGATTCTGGTTTTTGTATTTCTACTTATCACCTACATGTTGAGTGTAACTGGAAATCTGACCATCATCATCCTCATATTAGTAGATTCCCACCTTAAAACCACAATGTACTTTTTTCTACAAAATTTCTCCTTCTTAGAAATCTCATTCACTTCTGCCTGTATTCCCAGATTCTTGTACAGTATATCAACAGGTGACAGGACCATTACCTATAATGCTTGTGTAAGCCAACTATTTTTTACTTACGTGTTTGGAGTAACAGAATTTTTTCTCTTGGCCGCCATGTCCTTTGATCGCTACGTAGCCATCTGCAAACCCCTGCATTACATGACCATCATGAACCACAGGGTCTGCAAAATGCTTATCTTCTGCTGTTGGATGACCACTCTGTTGATTATATTCCCACCACTTAGCTTGGGACTGGACCTGGAATTCTGTGACTCTAATATCGATCATTATTTCTGTGATGTTAATCCAGTCCTAAAGATCTCATGCTCAGATACATGGTTCATTGAGCAGATGGTTATTTTTGGCTCTGTGCTGATCTTTCTTATGACTCTCTTGTGTGTGGTTCTGTCCTACACGTATATCATCAGAACAATTCTAAGATTCCCCTCTGCCCAGCAAAGGACAAAAGCCTTTTCCACCTGTTCTTCTCACATTATTGTGGTTTCTATCACCTGTGGCAGTTGCATCTTTGTCTATATCAAACCTTCAGCAAAAGATGAAATGACCATCAATAAGGGAGTAACAATACTCACTACTTCCATTTCCCCCATGTTAAACCCATTTATTTACAGTCTGAGGAACAAACAAGTGAAACAAGCCTTTAATGACTTAGTCAGAAGAATTAGACTGCTCTCAAAGAAGTAGGGGAATGCTGAAGTCAGGATCCCTAAGCAATTGTCTTATGAGTCTATCTTATTTTGTCTCTTCCTGAACTAGATTTGGTCTCTTATTCTGTACTGACCCTGATCAAGTCACCACTGTTATCCCCTATAAATGAACCTCTTTGAGAATTATAACTTTTATGAAAAAAATGAGAATAGTTGTTTCAAAAAATCTAAGCATGACCTTTCCTTCAAGCTTGACTTACCAAAGCTAAAAGGATTGAGGAATTTATCATAAAATATTGGTGCAATAGACTGCATCAATTTTCCAGAACAAGACTGGTCAAATAAGGAGTGAAATAATATTAAAAAGAAATCAATAATTTTTCTAATTGCAACAAGAAAAATATTTTAAATGCCTCAAATATATTTAAAATAAGGAATATAAAGATTTAATATATCAAAAACATTTACTAATGAAGACGCTTTAAAATTACACATTATTGAATGGATCCCATCAGTTATAATATTGTTTAACTGCCAAAAGGAACAAGAATTAAGTTAAAATGAAGAGAGAAATGCACCAGTAATTCCTGTTAAAGGATGAAACATGCTTTGGAATTATATAAAACAGAATTGATATTAATCTACCAACTGAAATATGAAATATTGACTGTAGAGCATTTAAACTGAGGAAACAGATGGCAGCAAGCCAAGGAAACTAATAAGGCTAGCAGAGTGATAAATAACCAGGAAGCCAAATATATGGGAGATAAAGAAAACAGAATATTGTATGAATACTGATATCAATGTAATGAACTGCATTTTAAAAATGAAACTTTAGTCATTTTAAGAGTCCAAAATACGTATCCAGTGATAGCCCTCAAAGAAAGATCTGCATTTAATTGCTTGTTAAATTCGTCACCACTACTATAGTCCAACATATTAAAATTTCTTTTGATCCTTGTTCTTTTTGCAGACCGCAGGTCACATCATGGCCCATCTAGGCAAGTGTTTTCCACTCATTGCAATTACCCAGCTCTTAGTTTAAATGACACTTTCACAAGAATTCCTTTTCTCACCCTGTCTTACTACTCCTCCACCAACACTACCAACAAGCCTGGATTAATCCTCCTCATCCACACTTGTGTTGTCACTTATCTGCTGCTCTCACAACTCTCACCAAACTACAATTTCACATTTGCTTGTCCTTATTCTACTCTAGATATCTTGGAGAGTGTTTATCTTGTATGTCATATTCTAGAATGCTTTATGCCCAGCAACTAGACAAATCTTGGTTATGTAACAAATAATCTTCCAACATGATTTGATACTTCTGACAATTCAAAATGAGAATTTTTATGTGAAGATAGAAAATAGAAACGTAACATTTGACATTGATCTGTGAACAACAGATAAAAGAAACACATGGCTAATGGTAACTATCCTGTTAAAAGTATTTATTTTTAAATTTTTGAATGAAATGGTCACAACAAAAGCCAAAATGTATTGAAAATTTATAATACTGATTAACATGAAAATAACTCTACAAGTTCTACTTATTAGTCATAATTTACATGGGGGAAAAAAATCAGTGTTTGGAAAAAAGTGAACTACTGCTAGCAAGTGCTAGAACTTGTATTAAAAGTCGTATTAGTGACTATGAAAGGATCGCTTTGTTCAAGTACATGTACCTGCTTCTCCAGGGGCATGAAGATAATTTCAAGGAGCAGCCCAAGAAGAAAACGAAAAGAAAAACAAGTAGAAACAGTAGGAGGGGGAAAGTAGCTAAAAAACAAGTGGAAAAAGAAAAGAAGTAAAAGCAAGAGAAAAGGATATAGAAAAAATGGCTGCGTAATCTGAGGTCTTCAGCCTCACTGAGAAAAGGCTGACTTCACGTTTCTTTGGGTTTTCTGCTTGTTTTGGTGTTAGACTTCTGTTCTCCTCTGCCAGAGCTTCCTAATGTGAGTCTATTAAGAGACCTGAAGTCCATCTATGTTGTTGCAGATGGTAAGGTTTTCTTCTTTCAGGACTGAATAAAGTTCCATTGTGTGTGTGTATAAATATATACACATATATATATGTATGTATCCCAATTTCTTTATTCATACACTTAGATTGTTTCCATATCTGGGCTATTGTGAATAATGCTGCAATGAACATGGGAGTGCATATATCTTTTTAAATTAGTGTTTTATTTTTCTTTAAATAAATAACCAGAAGTGGAATTGCTGGGTCATTTGGTAGTTTTCTTTTTAATTTTTTTTAACTGAAGTACAGTTGATTTACAATATTCTATTAGTTTCAGGCATATGACGTAGTTATTCAGTATTTTTGCAGATTATACTTCACTATACACTATTACAAGATAATGGCTATAATTCCCTGTGCTATACAGTATATCCTTGTTGTCTATCTATTTTATACATAGTAGTTTGTATTGGTTAATCCCATACCCCTAATTTGTCTCTCCACCTTCCCTCTCCCCTTTGGTAACCACAAATTTGTTTTCTATATCTATGAGTCTGTTTCTGTTTGCATATACATTCATTTGTATTTGTTTTATATCCTAAATGTAAGTGATATCATATGGTATTTGTCTTTTTCAGTCTAGCTTGTTTCATCAAGGATAATATTCTCTATGTCCATACTCGTTGCTACAGATGGCAAGATTTTTCTTTTTTCGTGGCCAAGTAATATTCCTGTGTGTGTGTGTGTGTGTGTGTGTACACCACATCTTAATCCAGTCATCTGTTGATGGGCATTCCATGTATTAACTATTGTAAATAGTTCTCTTATGAACATTGCAGTGCATGCATCTTTTTCAATTAGTGTTTTTGTTTTTCCTAGACATATATCCAAGAGTGGAATTTCTGGATAATATGGTAACATTATTTTTAGTTTTCTGACAAACACCCATACTGTTTTCCATACTGGCTGCACCAGTTGACAGCCACCAACAGTGTACAAGGGTTCCCTTTTCTCCGCATCCTCTCCAATATTTGTCATTTGAGGTCTTTTTGATGGTAGCCATCCTGACAGGCAGTAGGTGATACCTCGTTGTTCTGATTTGCATTTCTCTACTAATTAGCAAAGTTGAGCATCTTTTCATGTGCCTGCTGGCCATCTGTATGTCTTCTTTGGAAAAATGTCTATTCAATTCTTCTGCCCATTTTTTTATTTGGTTGTTTGGAGGTTTTTTATATTTTTTATAAGCTATATATGTATTTTGGATATTAATCCCTTGTCAGTCACATCATTTGCAAATACTTCCTCCCATTCAGTAGATAGGGTTTTCATTTTGTTGATGATTTGCTTTGCTGTGCAAAAGCTTTTGAGTTTAATTAGGTCCTGACCTAATTAACTGATTTCTGTATATTAACCTTATATCCTGCAAACTTGCTGAATTCATTTATTAGTTCTAGTAATTTTTGTGTGGAGACTTTAGGGTTCTCTATTTAAATACCAATTCATCTGCAAATAGGGCTCTTTTACCTCTTTCCTTCCAATTTGGATGCCTTAATTTCTTTTTCTTGTCTAACTGCTGTGACTAGGAATTCCAATACTATGTTAAATAGAAATGGGGAGACTGGGCATCCTTGTCTTGTTCCTGAATTTAGCTAGAAGTCTTCCAGCTTTTCACCATTGAGTATGATGTTGGCAGTGGGTTTGTCATAATTCACCTTTATTATGTTGAGATATGTTCCCTCTATAGCCACTTTGATGGGAGTTTTTAACATGAATCAATGTTGAATTTTGTCAAATGCTTTTTCTGCATCTATAGAGGTGATCTGATCATGTGATTTTTACCCTTCCTTTTGTTAACGTGATGTATTACATTGATTGATTTGCAAATGTTGAACCATCCTTGTGACCCTAGAATAAATCAAAATTGATCACGGTGTATTATCCTTTTTATATATTGCTGGATTTGGCTTGCTAATATTTTGTTGAGAATTTTTGCATCTATATTCATCAAAGATATTGAACTGTAATTTTCTTTCATTGTAGTGTCACTGTCTGGATTTGGAATCAGGGCAATGGTGGCCTCATAGAATGAATTTGGGGGTGCACAGTGCACTCTTCACCAGTGGAGTCTAGGCTTCTCCAGCCTATCTGTCCCAGAAGTTCTCCAGGCAGCCAAGGGGGTTTGTCTCCTATTATGTAGGACCCCAGAACTGGGGCACCTGGTCTATGGCCTGACCCGCTCACTCCCCAGGATGAGTGTCCATCCATGTGATATCTCTTTACCTCTGAGTCCTCTCCCTGGGGCACAGGCCCTGACCCACTCGCTTTTCTTCCCATCCTACCTGATTATATGTGTATTTTTCTTACAGCTTTGGTTGTACAGGAGCCCATCTGCCAGTTTCCAGTTAGCTTTCTATGAGAGTTGTTCACATGTATTTTTGATGTGTTCATCAGGGGCAGTAAGCTCCACATCCTCTTACTACACCACCTTCTTTTACTTTTAGGAATCCCCATACTGTTTTCCATACTGACAATACCAATTTATATTCCCACTAAGAATGTACAGGTGTTCCCTTTTCTCCACATGCTCAATGACACTTGATATCTCTTGTCTTTTTCATAATAGCCATTGTAACAAGTGTGACATGAAAACTCATTGTGGTTTTAACTTGCATTTTTCTGATGATTAGTGACATGGAGCATCTTTTCTTAAATCTGTTGGCCACTTAAATAAATATATATATTTATAAGCATATATAGATATATGCTTATGCTTTATACAACAGCAGAATACACATTCTTCTCAAGCACATGAAACATTCTTCAAGATAGACCACATTCTGTGCCATACAACACACCTTAACAAATTTAATAAAATAGAAATCCTAAAATATCTGTCCTTAGATCACTGGAATTAATTTAGAAACCAGTAACAAAAAAATAACCGGAAAATTCAAAAACACATGCAGATTAAACCACACACTTCTAAATAAGATGTAGGTCAAAGAAGAAATCTCAAGAGGAATTGAAAAATATAATGAACTAAGTGAATAAAAACACAACTTTTCAGTCAGTGAGTATGTTAACTTGGTGCAGCCACTGTGGAAAACACTACCAAGTTTCCTCAAAATATTAAAATAAGAATTACTATATGATCCAGCATTTCCACCTCTGGGTACATATCCAAAGAAAATGAAATCAGGATCTTGATGAGATATCAGCACTCCCATATTCATGGCAGTATTATTCACAATAGCCAAGATGTGGAAACAACCCAAGTGTCCCTCTGTGAATAAATGGATAAAGGATGGAGAAACATCTGTACATCTGTGTATATAATAAATATTATTCATCCATGGAAAAGAAGGAAATCCTGCCATTTGTGATGACACAGATGGGCCTTGAGGGCATTATGCTAAGTGAGGTAAGTCAGAAAGAGACAAACATTTTATGATACCACTTGTATGTGGAATCTGAAAAAGCCAAACTCAGAGAAAAAGAGAGTAGAACAGTGGTTAGCAAGGAGTTGGAGAAATATGTTGATGTTGGACAAAAAGTACAAAATTTCAGTTATGAGACTGAAATAAGTTCCTTATTTCAAGGAACTCCAAAGAAGTTCTGAGGATCTAAATAAAGTACAGCAGTGATTATCATTAATAATACTGTATTATATACTAGGAAGTTGCTAAGAGAGTAGATCTTAAATGATCTCACCACAAAAAAAGAAACGGTAATTATGTGACATGATGCAGGTGTTAGCTAAGGCTATGGTGGCAATCATTTTGCAATATATGTGTATCAATTCAATACTTTGTGCAACATCTTTTCTTTTAGTATTTCTAGTTCAACATACTTGAAAGAAATACCTTAAAGTTGGGAATATGTGACCGTCATTCTTCCTTCATTTCTAAGCAACTGGGTCCTATGTTTTACACTCCTTAGATACAATTCTCCTATCATTTTAGCCTCCTATCTCCTTTCATTCAGTTTCTTTTTGGGTCTTAGATACTGCTCTCCTTGTGTGGGAATATGTACTGAGGTAACTGATCCCCAAATTAATTGGCTTGGAGGATGCCACAACTCAGGATAAAATTAGTAACTTTTCAACCATCTCAACAAAGATTATCTGAAGGAAAAATTTTGTTAAATACGGTAAATCTAATGGAATTTTATACCTTTAACCTGCAATATTAAAGTTAATTATTGAATAGTAAAATGAACGTGATCGTGACCACCAACTGCTCTTGCTTACTGTCTCATGCATTTTTAATAACCTCATCCTCTATAGGAACACTGACCTTTCACATTCTATTACAATATGCTGTCCAAGTCAGTTTTACTGCATATAATTGGTGTTTTCTCTTCATTAACTCCAGGGGAAACTTTTCTTTTGTGTTGTTTTCCTTCTCTTCCCTTCTCAATGAATCCCTCGAGTATGTAATTAAATAAATGATAAAAGAAAGCTCACATTTTTAGTGTGTGAAATTAGTACGGAACATTGGCCTAAGTTCAAACTTACACACAAGAGTGAGGTAAGAAGTGGAAAATTTACAGAAGCACAGAATAATACACTCCATCATTTTGCATTGAGTGGCAACTTAAAAGTCATTTTTCTTTCAATTTCTTACTGAATAATATTGTCTAGACTTTGATTACATTCAAGACCCATTACCAGCTTATTTTTTTTCTCCCTTTTCACATCCTAGAAGAAAATACAGGACGTAAGGTAAGTGCTTTAGAGTTTGGATCTATCATTTTTAATTGTAAATTAAGTAATTACGTGGAAATTAAAGGCAAGATATTTATAAGTAGCTTGATTTTTTCTTTCTGGTTAATCATTTTGCATCTTTTTATGTATAGAAATAAAAAATGTATAGAGGGTGCCTATTCATAAAATGCACCTAAGTCTGTTCATTGCATTTTTTAATTGTATAAATTTAAAATAGCAATGATTAAGTTGAGAAAAGAAGACTAACAAAATAATCTCTCAAAAGAGAGAAATCACTCTATGGCCATAATTTTGCCACGTTTGGGTTATCAGTTTCTTTTTGCCTGATTACATCTTCCTAGAGAGATCTTTTTCCATTCATTAATTTAAAAAATAGAAGTTTCAATATGCTTCTTACACAAGAATAGATGTGAAAAAGAATACGTTGTTTTCATTAAGCAGCCAATAAATACACAGTAGCTTGAGACACACAAGATATCCCTGCTTACTCTAAATCTTTTCTCCCTTGATTCTGGAAATCACTGTGATATTCAGACACACCCTCTGGACTAGGTCAAATTTCATTTTTTTAAACCAAACTATGAGAAAACTTTTAAGGAAGCAAAACATAATTGTTCTGGGCAGGTGTAAATTTTGATATGGTAACTAAGAAAAGGAAATAAAACAAAATGGTAAAAAATTTTAGCTATAGGAGAGATTTTAAAACACAGCTGAAGAGTTGACCATATTGAGAAAAAGAGTCATCACCCGCAATTCAAACTTTCACAGATAAAAATTCTAAACAAGAGAAAATGCATTTTTTAACTTATTTCTGTGTTGGGGTTGTTTTGTTTATTTGCTTGTTTGCTTGGTCTCTTAGGAATCATGTTAATTGTAAAATCCATATGGAAGTAGACCAATTGGTCCACAGCCTGGCTAACAAAACATTCTGAAGAATGAGAAAAACTCTTGATATATGCCTTACAAGCAATGTAACTGATTTCTAAAATATGTCTAGGGAGTTGAAAATCACTGTGTAAAATGTGATTGCAAGAGGTTGTACGTTTTTGATTTCTACCTTACATTTATATTTGCGCTCTAAAGTTCTTCTTATTTGTAAATGCTATCAACTATCATAATTGTATTCCTAAAAGTAAAACCTTGGTATATAGTTTCCTTAATTTTGCAGAGAATTTTAGCTTTATGTCAAGATTAGACAAATTATCCATGAATTCTGTTTTAACTTAAGATGCTATGATTTTTTCAGGTCCCAACTGCAATTTTCTGATTTGCCACCCAGTTGGGGTTGGTTTTAAATTATGTTATTATTGTTGCCATTCTTGAAGCAGTAATATATATAGTAGTGAATCTTAAATATTTTGTGTATCATCGGTCCTTTCTTTAAAAAATTTTTTTTCTATGGGCCCTCCTCACACATAATTTCTGTAGAATTTAATTGGGTTCACAAACATTCTGAAATCTATCCAAGTACTCAAGGTTAAAAGCTTATAATGGATATTTGGTATGATAAAGTTAAAAAGAGCAAAGGTGTTAAATTAAAAAGGCTTTGAGTTCAATTTCCAACTGAATTACTAACACAGTATTTCTCCACTTGGCGATGAACTTATAAACTTTGTAGAAATACAAATGCCTTGATGTCACCCAAGAGATTCAAATGGATTGTATCAGATGTGTCCTGGACATTTATCTTATTTAAAGATTCACCAGCTTTCTGGGAAAGCTGGGATTTAGATGTATACCCCAGACAAACTCTTTAATCTGGGCCTAAGTTGTCTTCAATAAAAAGTGAAGATTGTAAAACTCTACTCAAAGAGGGTTCTTGGAGATATTAAGAAAATTTATGTACATCCCCCAACATAGTACCTAGCACAATGTTGGTGATCAGTGAATGCTAGCTTCTCTTTCTTCTTCTTTGTTCTTTCTTATTAACTCTAAAAGCCAATCCTGACCATTATATTTTTTTACTCTTTTTCTCTATCTTTGATAAAACCCGTAAGAGAGAAATGAGGAACCATTCCGTGCAGACAGAGTTCATTCTTTTGGGTCTGACAGATGACCCTGTGTTGTAGATTGTAATCTTCTTCTTTTTATTTTTTACCTACATGTTGAGTGAGTGTGACAGGAAACTTAACCATCATCATTCTCACTCTGCTGGATTCCCACCTTAAGACGCCAATGTATTTCCTCCTACAAAATTTTTCCGTTTTAGAAATCTCATTCAGAACTGCTTGTATTCCAAGGTTCCTTGTGAGCCTTGTGACAAAGGACAGAACTATTTCCTACATGAGTTGTATGACTCAGTTATTTTTTTTCATCTTTTTCGGAGTAACTGAATTTTGCCTTCTGGCTGCTATGTCCTATGACGTTATGCGGCTATTTGTAAACCTCTTCATTACACCACCATCATGAGCAACAGAGTTTGCTACCAACTCGTAATCGGCTCTTGGGTAACTGGATTCCTGATTATCCTTCCTCCAATGATCATGGGATTCCAGTTGGAATTCTGTAATTCTAATGTCATTGATCATTTTATTTGTGATTCTTCTCCCATCCTACAGATCTCTTGTTCAGATACACATTTGCTAGAACTGTCTTTTTCCTTGGCTGTGGTGACACTAATGGCCACACTGATGTTAGTGATTCTTTCCTATGGCTGTATTATCAAGACAATTCTCAAATTCCCTTCTGCTCAGCAAAGGACCAAAGCCTTTTCTACCTGTTCTTCCCACATGATTGTAGTTTCCATTTCTTATGGTAGCTGCATCTTCATGTATATAAAACCATCAGCAAATGATAGAGCAACTTTAAGCAAAGGAATAGCTGTGCTCAATACCTCAGTTGCCCCTTTATTGAATCCCTTCATTTATACCTTAAGGAACCAGCAAGTGAAGCAGGCCTTTAAGGACATGGTCCAAAAAGTTTTGTTTTCTTCAAACAAATGAGAAAATTTGAAAAAGTATGAGGGAAAAAATGAATAAAAATGTTGCCCTTTTAATCTTGGTTTCCTTTGTCTTACTCTGTACATGTTTTTAGATTATATTAGCAATTTCAGCCAATTTGGGGGTCTCCTTCCATGCTATTATTTCGTGCTAGAAATTTTATTCTACAAACTTGTTCTTTTATCAGTTTCAGAAATGCAGTATTTTAAATGTGACATTTTTCATAGATCATATTGTATGAAACAAAAGTTTTCAATAAGGCTCTGTATGAAGTTGCATGTTAGACATGGTTCTAAAACGTGGAATAAAAATTGAATGTTTGTAGCTGTAATCATATTTTTAGAACAAAAATGACTCTTTGAAAGACCACAGAATCAATTATTTACTCAAGAAAATAGTTCAGTTATAATAAATACCACATTATGCTCTTGAGAATATTATGTTTCAAAGTGTCACATTTTTTTCATGTGTGAGCAGACTGCACACATTAATTTGAAGATATAATTTATAATAATTTATTTTATAAGATACTTTTTTACTTAGTAAAATAAGAATAAATTTTGATCCTTGTATACGGGATGAATAAGAAAAAGTAGTAACCAAAGTCTATATAACCCTAATTGAAAATATTTTTAATTAAAATTCTAAATTTGAATATCTGAAAGAGATATTACCTACCTATGCCCATGAATTGAATTATAATGTAAGAAATTACTCTACTGCCTTACTTCAAAGACTGAAGTACTTCTTCCACAGAATTTTCCTGATTGAATAAAGGTATTTTCTCCATCTAAAACATTCCTGATTTGAATGTAATCATTATTTTCCCATATAATGCTAAACTGCACTTTAATATTCTATTCTAGTTAATTGAGCCTTTGGTGGTGTAACTGGTAATGACAGCAATACAGCTAAATCTCAGAAACATCAGTGGAGTCAGCAGAGTTTCTTTCTTGCTGTTAACCAAGTTGATTTTAACATTAAGTATTGCTATACTCTGAACAAAATAAATGTGGAGAGGGAAATGTGAGTACATTAGTACAAATTCCCTAAGATAATTAGTAATGTTTGCCACTTATTGAAGGAAAAATCAAATGAATGCCAGATGTCAAATTCAGAACATTTGCAAGAGATAAGATACTGGATTTTTCCTAAAATCCAGTAGAAAATTGATTTATGTAAAACATAATTACTTGCTTTTAACTTCTATTATTTGCTTTTATAGTATAATCTCCTATACATTTCTTTGGAAGTGTGATTTGGTTTATAGAAGTGTCTGAGAGTAGGGAAAGTATTTCTCAGACTGCTTCAGTTCAATCTCTTGGAAACCTATTATGTGCAACCGACAAATTTGGCTTACTAATAGAACAAAAATGAAAGTATGCAGGGTGACATGAGTTTGAAAATACATTCTGTACTTTAACCCTATATCTTAGTCAATAATGAAGATAAGATGAAAACTATTTCTCAAGAATCAACAAACATGACTTACTGTAGAGTGCCTGTCAAAATCCAAGCTCTAAATTTTAGTGTTGTGGACAAAGAATGTCACCTGACATTTCAGTAAACAAAAGATGTTGCGGCCATCAAGCCATCAGCCACGCAGCCACCACCAAAGGTGTACCCAAAAGAGAATTTAGGATGGATAAAACAGGGTACTGGCCCTAGATAGTTAAGGTGCATGTCAAAGGAGTAATTTCAATGCACCCAGACTCTTGCATCTTCCCATTCATAAAAAGCACTGAAATGATTAACTTGAGATGTCTGCTTTTTGTGATTAGCAGTAATCCTTGATTACTGAACAGATACATGTTTGGGGGGGGGTGTTTGTTTCTTTGTTTGTTTTGCCAGAAACTCCTATATATCCTGGCTTCTCCCTTACCTCTTTGGAACAGTTCCTCAGAGCTATCTGAGAGGCTGTATCCTAGGATTATAGTCCTCAGTAAGGCCACTGAATAAAGCATAATTCTCAATTTTAAGTTGTGCTTTTTTTTTTTTCAGTCGACAATGTATTTATACCTAGCTGCTCTGAGGAAAAATAGCTAACATACTTGGCCACATCCTAAAATTATTCCAAGATCGATTACTAAAATCATCATGAGAAAAGAGGAAGATACTTATATTCATGTTTTTCTTAGAGATTAAGACACAATTTGGTTTAAAAAATAGCTATCCAAGCTCTGCTTAAAACTAGGAGGTTTGGACAAATATGCACTTTATAGCAAGTAGATCTGAATGTTGTATTGCCAACCAAACATTTTCACATACAGTAATATTGGGAGTAGTGCTATAATGGAAGATATAATGCAATATTTATTCCAAGATCACTCTGTATTTGCAGTCAAATAGTTGATTAATCCTGCAAATAAAAATGTGACATAGATACTACATATGTAACCGAGCAGTACCCTGCGGAGCCTTCCTGGGACAGAGTCTTCTCCCCATGCCCTCTGCCTGCCTCTTCTTTGTAGAGAAGCTATAGTCTCCCTGCTTCCCCTGAGTCACAAAAGCTCAAGAATTAATGATTGAAAGGATATGAACATGTAGTGACAAAAACAGCAGTTGTGTCAGGAACACTGGTAAGAATTTAAGCAGTAAATCAGCCCTATGGCAGTCACAGAATCTCCTCTGCTTCCCTGAAGTACCTAGGGAACAGTATCTGATACACATTTCCTGAGTTGTTTACAGATGCTAAAATTCCCACCAAATGGAAGAAATTAACTACCTGATGATCATGAGCACAGAGCCACCAGACCTACAGAGCCTGAGGATTGATAATGTTAACCCACTCTGCTACCTCACCATCAGCCAATCAGAGAACTGTACACAGGCTGATCACACACATTGCGACTCCTCCCCTTACCTTCCCTTTTAAAAAAATGCTTCCCTGAACCCATCAGGGTATTTGGCTCTTTTGAGCATGAGCCACCCAATTCTCCTTGCTGGGCCCTGCAATCAACCTTTCTCCACTCAAAACTCCGACACTTCAGCTGTGCATCAGGCACATGAATGTGGGTCTGATGGCATACTGAGGTAGACACTTACACCTAAAGCAGTACAAGCCTTATACTCATTAGTAAATAATGGACACATTCTTGAAACTTACTGAAAATATAGTCACTATTAAGTTTTGCATCTATATCTATTATATTGAGCCATTTCTTAACAGGTAGAACCATGAAACCACTTTCTGAATCCATTCTAGCAGAAGACACTAACCTGTAGAAGTAAATGATGTGGATTCTTTGGCACTAATTGGGGCCCATCATTCATGTTAGCTGTAAGCAATTCTGGCAGCAGGGTATAGTTTCTAAATGCTATTTCCCACTGAGAGGAACCAGGTCTTCTTGGAAAAAGTGTTTCCAGGTTAGGGGTGGGAAACACACAAAACAAGCCTGGAACATCTCTTTGGGTCAGAAGAAAGGGAAACAAAACAAACAAAAAAATGATATGAGGACAGAGGAGCCAATTTGGGTTCCACCTACTGGCCTAAAATGGGATGGTTTTATTATAAAAATATAGTAATTACTGTCATGGATTAATAGATATCAAATATATAAATATTCATGAGTGTATAGGATTATAAAAGGAAATTAGTTGATGACCAGTGGAAGCTGCTAGGACATCAAATTACTACCCCAGAACACTGATAAAGGAGGGAAGGAACCAAGCATTTAACCTAACTGTATATGTTATATTTCAGGTAATCAAACTGTTTATCAAAAAAGTTATAAATTCACCAAATTACAAAAGAAAATAATGGTTTGAACCTCTTAATATAATAACGGATCTAAACAATGCCTTAGTATGGGCTAAAAGCCATTTGTGAAATACTGATGGCGATTTATCAAGAGATATCAGGATGGTAACACCTGAACACACTGATCAATCTAAGAATTACTAAAAGTAGACCCAGCAGACATTATAAGGCTCATGGTGTAATGAAATAGGAAGCATACAGTGTCACTCATCAACTATCCCTGCTAAAAATATGAATCTAAAGTTAATAATCAAATCTAGTTAGCATGTAAGAAGAAACTGAGTGATAACCAAGTGAGACCGTAAAGAAGACATCAGTTAAATAATCAATGACACTATACACTGAAATAACTTCATTTCACCATCAAAATTGATGCTAGGGGTAAAAAATAAAAGGACTATATAGAAATACAAAAAAGCTGTAAGTAACATAACAACCAAGCGTGATGTGGGGATTTTGATTCACATAGCTAATTGTGAAAAAACAAACAAAAAACAAAACATATGAACCAGAGAAATATAAATGTTATTTTGATCAATTTTATTTATATTTCTGACTGGTCATATAAGCACTTGATTTTCTTTAAGCCAACTAAATAGAGCTATTTTATGAATTAATTTGGCAATACCATACACCTGTGATACATGCACACAAAACAGAGGTCTCGCAGGTTTTTACTAATATTTATGGAAGAGACAAGATTTTTATTTGTCTTTAACAAGTCAAGTTTCAAATTATTTACCTCCTTTTTCCAGATTTGCATTTTAAAAAAGATGGTGAGATCAGGGTTCCTGAAGAAGACCAGGTAGAATATTTGCATCTCAAAGACACTGAAGTTGGTAACTAACTGGAGTTTGACTTGTCTGTCAAGACTTTTCCTAAGGGACTGGCTGATGGAATTGAAACAGCACTGTCTATTTAGATCTTTCATGAACACACAACACAAAATTCAAACCTCGGCCGCAAATGGAAGCCTCAAAATTCAAAGCAGGCACAAGTCAAAATTCAAAGTCAAAACAACAGCTTCCTAGTTCCACTAAGCCCAAGAAGCCTATCCAGTTGGTGCCTATCAAACAGGAACTCTCTCAGGGAGAAAGAGCCCCATCAAACTGGGGACTCTCCTGCCTCAGGGAGACCCCGGACAGGGTGGAAGGGGCCTCGGTGGTTACGCGGAAACTTACCCTAGTCCTGGCTGAGGAGCCGTGATGTCCCTAGCAGCGTTCTCTTCTCTCTCAAGTTTCTGAGCAGCCGCAGGGTCAGATCAATATGAGAAAGAAGAAGGGAAAGACTCCTGACGCAAGAGGGCTTCAGCATCTGCGGGGCCGCTTTTCCCCTGCTCTCCTCCTCCGGCCTCAGAGTCCCCGCCCTCAGTTACCACAGCCGGAGTGGCTCACACACGGATCCGCTCCTCTCCTGTTCCGGATTGTTTCGGATTGTTCCGGATTGCCCCAGAGATCTGGCCTCCTGGTCTACCTGGACCCTCCGCTGTCCCAAGGGAGGCTGGTGCAGGGGTTGCCCTTTGGGTGACAGATCAAGCCGAGGTGTCCAGGGGCAGGAAAGAGGAAAGAGGGTTCAAGTCCTATGCTGAGTTGCCAAAGTTGTTGCCACAAAACTGGCCTCTGCACCCGGAAACCCAGACTGAAACTCAGGGGCAGAACTGTGGGAGAAAAATAGCTTTATTGCTTTGCCAGGCAAAGGGAGTCACAGCAGGCTCATGGCCTTAGAGACTGTGAACCCGTCTTGGGGTTGGGGTCTTGAAGTTTTATAAAAAAGAATGAATGGATCAGAAAAGGCGGTAACAATCACGGCACTTTACAGGGCTGCTACATTCCTTTTAACCTCAGCCTCATAGGGGAACTGAGGAGGGTCTGTCCATTCTTGTGAGATTTTTGGCCCATTACTCTCTTCCTGGAGCATAGACTCTGGGTCAAAACTATTGTAAAGAATGTAAGGGAGAAGTCTGCGGGTTGCTTAGCACAAACTGCAGGATTTCTTAGGAAGAATCAGCAAACAGTTTTAGCATCAGAGAAGTTACTTCCTTGCCTAATCCTTCATAAACACACTCTGAATATGAGCATCTATTATGATGTATTCACAAAATTGGTACATGGGACAATGGCATGCTGGTGGGTAAAAAGATAATTTTCTTATCAGCTCAATTTACCTACTGATAAACTTGTGGATGAAATAAAATGAATTTATAGGTGAAATGCTATAAGGCAAAATGAAAGTCAAAAAATAAAAGATCAGAGGGTGACAGAGAAAAATAACTTTAATATGTTGATAATTATGGAATCCAGACAATGGGTATATGTCTGTTAATTAGTATGTCTTGTCTCCTTTTGTGAATGTTGAAAAATGCCACTTGAGAATGGTTTAAGAACCTAGATGACTAAATAATTTTCTGCAAAATGTATCTACTTGTTGAGACCAAGATGACATCACTACTCATGACGGGTGACCTATAAGAGAAGCCCACTGCCCTCTTCCCTCCGTCTGCCACTGAGTGAGCTCATGAGGGCCAGCTGTCCTCGCCCAATGACTTCAGAAATAGCTGACTTCTAACATGGCAGGTAAATTAGGCCAGCTTAAGGATGCTCTCTCATCTTAGCCATCTTCTTCAATCTACATTTATCGTGAATAAAGCAACTATTTACACTTACCTGACTCAGTTTTTTTGGAACTCACATGGAGGAAGTATGGGATTAAATAATACCAATTAACAGCCATGTTATCATTTAGAAAACTAATACCATGGGTACTGTTTACATATAAGACCAAGATGTGAGCCCAGAAGGTAAACCACACTTGTGTAGAAAATGATGTTGCACCCTTGATTTAAAGAAGTCAGAAATCAGTGGTGTGACCACAGTTCTATAAACTGGTATCACTGAAGACTTGCTATTCAGATGGTAAACTCTACACCCTTCATCTTAGCCATGGAGATAGGCTAAGCAACTCTCACATGGAGGAAATAACACAAAGACTAAATCTTAACTAAAATGTGTGTGTGTGTGTGTGTGTGTATCCTAGATTTAAATGGATGGATGAGTAGCCTGGGTTATGGCAGAATCACAAAATCAGAGAAGCTAAACATTTTAGAAATCTGAGGTTAAACTGTAGCCATAGGGTTAGGATACCTGCTCAAATGCTTTTTTCTGCTTGAAATCTAGAAGGCCACTGAACATTTGTGGTCCCAGATGGGGACTGAACTTGGAGAACTTCTCTCTAATGCACTCTTAGATTTTGAGAATGTATGTATGTTCAAGTATAACTGAAAAATTGTGCTCTACACTGGAAATTGACTCAACATTGTAAACTATAACTCAATAAAATAAAATAAAAGATTTTGCGAAATTCCTGCAGGACCTTCTAGTGTCTCAGTGGACTCACATGAGAAGTCTTTGTCATAGGAGAACAGATGATCAGCACCAAGAAAGTTCCTAGAGCCACGCTTTTCTCAATGAGGTTGAAAATTCAAATTACAGGCCACTTTTTCTTTTTCCCTCTTTTCTTGCTTTTGCTTCTTTTTTCAGTTTATCTTGCTCTTTAAGTCTGTATGTTGCTAATCTGGTTTTTTAATTTAAGGTTATAGTTTTTATAGGATATTAACCCATTACAATAATTAATACCATTTATTATTACCACAGTATTAATAATATATGTGTATAAAAGCTCTGTTTTCATTTTATCTTTGTATTTTGTTTATGTTACCTATCTTACTTAATTTCAGTACTGATAGGTATTTCTTGGGCTGTTCCTTGAAATCCTCTTGATGCCTCTGGAGAAGTAGATATATCAACATGAGTAAGTAGTTCCATTTAAAATCAGTAAAACTAGTTTTGATCCTAGATATGTCCCTTGCTAGCAATAGTTCACTTTTTTAAACTTTTATTTCCCCACATTTTTCCAGTGTAAATTATGACTATAAATCACTTGTAATTTTCAGGTTTATCAGTATGTGAATTTTTAATCAGTGTTGATTTTACTCTATTTCATTCAGAAATATAAAAATAGACATTTTAACAGGGTAGTTCTTTCACCTTTGGTTCACAGATTAATGCCAAATGTTACTTTGTATTTTTTATCTTCGCATAAAAATTCTCATTTTTCATTATCAGAAATATCAAAGCACCATGTTGGAAGATTATCTATTGCATAACCAATGTTTGTCTAGGTGCCAGGCATAAAGCATCCTACAGTGTGGCATATAAGACAGACTTTTCCAAGGCACTGACCTAGTAGAGTAGAATCAGGACAAGTAAGCATGAAATTGGAGTTTGGAAAGAGACATGAGAGCAGCAGATAAGTGAGGACGAAGGGGTGGATGAGTACGACTAATCCAGGGCTCGGTGGTAGTGTTGGTGGAGGAGTAGGAATAAGGTCAGCAAAAGATTCCTTGTGGGAATGCCACATAAACGGGAGGGCCCTGAGATGGGGTAGATGAAATGAGTGGAAAATTCCTGCCTACAGGGCCCATGAGATGATCAGTAGCCTCAAGTAGGACAGCAAGGATCAAAGGAAGTTTAAATATGCTGGACTACAGAAGTTCAAGTTGGTGAAGAATTTAATAAGTAATTAAGTGCAGATCTTTCCTTGAAGGGTTATCAGTGGGTACATATTTTAAATTCTTGAAATGACTGAAGTTTTCATTTTTAAAATGCAATTCATTTAATTGAGACTTGTAGTCATATAATATTCTGTTTTCTTTACTCCACCTCCTGTATATTTGGCTTCCTGGTTATTTATTTATCACTCTTCTAGCCCGATGGCTTTTCTTAGACTTGCTGCCACCTGTTTGCAATTTAGCACATTTATTGGTATATCGATATCAATCTGTTACATGCAATTTCAATACAGATTTTAATCCTTTAACAGGAATCACCACTGCATTTTTCTCTTGATTTTAATTTAAGCCATGTTTCACTGGCAATTTTTAAATAACTTCTATATTGACTTGGATCCATTCAATAAATATGTAAGTTATAATTTTAAAGCTGTGTCAGCAGTAAATACTTTTTTGAAATCCTAAATATTTATACTTATTCCTAGTTTTAAAATACATATTGGGATTTTGAGAATATTTTCCTTGCTACACTTAGAGATAGTATTCTTTCTAATACTTTTTCTCTTTGTTTTGTTCTAGTTTTTTTTCTTTTTGAGGACTGATGTGCAATCCTTTCAGCACGTGGAAAGGAAAGGTTGAGAGTAAGGTCATTCTTAGATATCCTGAAACAACTGTTTTCATTTTTTATAAGGGCTATAATTCTCAAAGAGGTTCATGTATAGGGGATAACAGTGGTGACTTGATCAGGGTCAGTACAGAATAAGAGACCAAATCTAGCTCAGGAAGAGACAAAATAGGATAGACTCATAAGATAGTTGCTTAGGGATCCTGACTTCAGCATTCCCCTACTTCTTTGAGAGCAGTCTAATTCTTCTGACTAAGTCATTAAAGGCTTGTTTCACTTGTTTGTTCCTCAGACTGTAAATAAATGGGTTTAACATGGGGGAAATGGAAGTAGTGAGTATCGTTACTCTCTTATTAATGGTCGTCTCATATTTTGATGAAGGTTTGATGTAGACAAAGATGCAACTGCCACAGGTGATGGAAACCACAATAATGTGGGAAGAACAGGTGGAAAAGGCTTTTGTCCTTTGCTGGGCAGAGGGGAATCTTAGAATTGTTCTGATGATATACATGTAGGACAGAACCACACACAAGAGAGTCATAAGAAAGATCAGCACAGAGCCAAAAATAACCATCTGCTCAATGAACCATGCATCTGAGCATGAAACCTTCAGGAGTGGACTAACATCACAGAAATAGTGATCGATGTTAGAGTCACAGAATTCCAGGTCCAGTCCCAAGCTAAGTGGTGGGAATATAATCAACAGAATGGTCATCCAACAGCAGAAGATAAGCATTTTGCAGACCCTGTGGTTCATGATGGTCATGTAATGCAGGGGTTTGCAGATGGCTACGTAGCGATCAAAGGACATGGCGGCCAAGAGAAAAAATTCTGTTACTCCAAACACGTAAGTAAAAAATAGTTGGCTTACACAAGCATTATAGGTAATGGTCCTGTCACCTGTTGATATACTGTACAAGAATCTGGGAATACAGGCAGAAGTGAATGAGATTTCTAAGAAGGAGAAATTTTGTAGAAAAAAGTACATTGTGGTTTTAAGGTGGGAATCTACTAATATGAGGATGATGATGGTCAGATTTCCAGTTACACTCAACATGTAGGTGATAAGTAGAAATACAAAAACCAGAATCTGCAGCTGTGGGTCATCTGTTAGTCCCAGGAGGACGAATGTGGTTACTGCTGTGTGGTTTCTCATTCCTGGCTCCTGACTTCCTCCCAGTCTGTGTGTAAAACTGAGGGAGGTAAGATCTGAGAAGAGGGTGGGAGAAGTGTTTTACAATGAAGTTTGTTTAGAAAAGGCAAGTGATGTATTCTGTTTTACTTGATAATAAATATTTGTAAATAATTCGTGCTGTCAACTGTTGACATGTCATTTGATAGGTTAGAAACTTGTCTTTCAAGCATTTTTGACCACAATATATGGTAAGATACACAGTTTATATTGCAGTCCAGTATACATGCACACACACACACACATACTTACATATATCTGAAACAAAAGTTTCAATAAAATACTAACCCTTAGATGCCCTGCTCTCTGATGTTTTCTATAGAATCTATAAAAATACTGAATCTCTATGCTGTACACCTGAAACTAATATAATATTGTAAGTCAACTATAGTTCAATTTTAAGATAAATACTAATATCACCAAATTGATTTTATAGTCTACTAAACAGTCATAACCTGCATTTGAAAAAAATATTTAATTTTGGGGGAATCTTTAAATAATATAGTCCAAATAAAACATAGTTTTTTCCATGATATTTTTTAAATGTATGCTATTCTTTTAGTTTATACATTCAAATAGATTTTTTCATAGCACACTTGTTCCCTTAGTAGCAGTGAAATCATGAACTTAGGGTATCCATTTTTCCTAAGAATTTTTCCCTTATTACTAACTGAAATTTTACACAGTTTAATTGTCTACTTAAAGCTTTTTTTCCTGGATAAATTGAAAACCCATAAGGGTTTCTGTATCCATTTGCCAAAGCAGTTGAGGGCTCTGTTCTATTGCCGTGATGAAATTTATGCTTAATCTACAAAGGACAGCTCCTGTATTAAACACTCCTTTTCTACATCTTTCCCATGTCTTTCTCGGTTTGCTTATGTCGTGTCATTTTCACTGAGTGTCCAATTTGGCACTCAATAAAAAGAGCACTTTGACACATACCGAATTTACTAAATGAAAAAAATGTTCTGTACACACTGAAGAATATTATTCTTTATCTTTATATTTCAACCGGAGATGGGTCTGACTGAAACACTCAGACTCTTTGTTATCAAGTCACTGATGTTCTCATCAGCTCTGTAAGTATTAAATACATTTGCCAATCTGACTTCCATCCTTAGTTTCTAATAATTTTTCTCTTAAATCTGGACTTCCACCGATTTTGGTATGGCTTCTGAACAAACCACTCCACTGAAACTACACTTGACAATTTTTTTTTGTTTCTAAATGTTTACTATAAAAACAGTTTTTTTTTAAATAGAAGCTTAGTTGATTTACAATGTTGTGTTAGTTTCTGGTGTACAGCATAGTGACCCAGTTTTTATATATATATAAATATATATATGTATATGTATATATATATGTATATTTTATAAGAATATAAAATATGTATATATTTTATATTCTTTTTTAACAGACTTCATTCTTTTAGAGAAGTTTCAGGTTCACAACAGAATTGAGCAGAAAATACAGAGTTTGCACACAGCCCTCCTCACCCACGCATATATACTCCCCTACCCTCAACATCCCGCATCAGTGTGGCATGTTTGGTACAATCGATGAACCAATATGGGCACATTATTATCAACCAAATTCTGTAGTTTACATTAGGATTCACTCTTGATGTTGTACATTCTATGGGTTTTAACAAAAGCTAATGACATGTAGCCACCACTATAGTCTCATACAGAATAATTTCATTCTTCTTCATAATAGGTTATTAGCACTTGGCAGTTTCAGTTGAAACTTGGCTGTTATTTCTTTAAGTTTCAATGGCACTTTTTCTTGCATCTGGCACTGTCAATCACTCCTTCTACTTATGTTGTTCTAGACACACTACTGTGCAATATCCACACTCCTGGGACTGGTTTGGCCCTTCTGGTTTCTCCTGTACAGGTATCTCCTCCCCTCCTCATCTTTATGACATAGACATTGCTCACACTGAACTCTCTTCTCTGCTTACCTATGTGTTCTTCCTGGAAATTGATTAAATCGCATAACTTCAATTTATCATTTAAAATTTGATCATTTTTCAATATTGCATCTTTGACATGATCTCTTTAAATGTTAAACATCTTCACCTGGCAATTTCACACTCCCTCTAAGTGAACACGTTCATAACGGACTGCCTCCCCAGGCGCATCTCTGTTAGCCCCTTGCTCGGCTCCTTGTTCTCTACTAAAACCAAAAGCCAGCATGGATTGTCCTACATCTACAACTGAGATCAAGCTATCATTTTCTTAGTGTAACCCTATCTTGAGACTCTACTGACACTGCAGGTACTTACACTTACATTTGCTGTTGCCCTGACTCAAACACAGGGGAGTTTTGTTAGTTAGTTACTTAGTGAGTGAGTTAGTTTTGTAATATTGGAGTTATGAAGAGTGGCTCTAAAACACAGAATAGAGAGAGTCAGGTATTGTCACCCCATGTGGACGACCTGTCTGTAAAGTATTTTCATCTAACCTTTTGTGTTTTCCCCTCCTCCTGACTCCATCAATTCTGACCTACATCTGGGATCTACTGACTTCTTCCTTTGTTTTCTGTTTAGACTCTTCAGAGGAGTCTCCAAATCTTCCCAACAGCAGTTAAGACCTTTACGTGTTTTCTCACACTCCGCTTAAAGAGGATTTTTTAAAAAATTATTGGGAGCAGGATTTTCATCTCATTTAATGTAAGAACTACAGAACCAAAGGAATCTGAGATATAGAATTCTAGATCATATTTACCCCCAGACTTTTATATTGCTTAATATATGGACTCAATTTTAAAACTACTCTGACACCTCTTACTTTTGCCATATCCCTGACTCTAAATCCAGGGATTCTTGTTGGCTTTTATATTTTGTGGAGGAAATGATCTAAGGGGCTCTTCAATTACACTACAACCAGCACATATATAAAACCTGCCTTAAGGCCAAAAGGTGTCTGTGTTCAGCAGAGAAATAGCTTTCCTTTTATGATTTCTATGCCTTCTTCCTCAATACACCTGTCACAAACATATTAACATCAGAAATCAAGGACTCTGAAGTTCTAGATTTGGACCAAACATCTGCTCTGTGGCTGTTCCTCAACCAACACCAAGCAAACACACTGACATCTGCTGAAATGATTTGACTCTCCAATTTTTGCTCAAGGCCATCGATACATTTTTTTAAAAACATAACTTCTTTTAGAAATTCCAATTAACTGGCTGGGTGAAGGTGTCACTTACATGCTTTAAAATATCCCTTTCCTGCAGAAGTGGGAGATTCTCACGTGCCCATTTCCCACAATAAATCTCCCAGAGTTTACAGGCCCCATTAAGGAGATGGAGCCTGTTTTAAAACATGTCTGGGGATGAGCTGGGGGCTCTCCCAAGTATGTGAGCATCCCACAAGTCACAATAAATTAAACAAATATAAACAATAGATTAAATCATTAGAATAATTGCATAGAATAACAGACTCAAAATATAGAAGAGGATTACATATACTGCCCACCTGCCTCTCTTTTCTTCAGTCTTGAGACATCCAGTGGGTGCCTTACACAACTCCAGAAACTTCAGACCCTTTCCTTGCTCCTAATAGCTTGAAAAATAAATTGACCTTATTGTTTGACTGAGATCTGTTTACTCCTCTTGCTTTTAGAGAACTAAACATTTTAAAAAGTGCAAGGATCTTAATTATATCAGCACATAATTTCCAATTCATTGAAGTCCTTCCTTCCACCTATTTTTAGGTTGCCTGATATTTATTAATGCACAAGCCCAGCCTTATCAGTATCCTCAGTCAATTCACAATTATGAACTCTGGTTTCTGGTGATCAAAATTCAATTAACTATGCATAGCTCTCTAATTTTGGTAAAACGTATCAAACTCTTTCTAAGAGATAATAATTTTCTAAGTCTGTCAAAGGCCACAAACATATTGGTTTCTGCTGGCTATTTATCCCTGAGCATCCAAAGGATTAGGAGGAAGATGGTTATGTTTGCATAGGCTTGTATGTGGACTCCTGGTAACTCCTACTCATGGACCCAATCTCACCTCACAGGCAGCTCTGGGATGGCTCCCATTTGTCTAATCCTTCCATTTCTAACTTGTGGCCAAGACTTTCCTATCAAGGCATCTGTGTTACTTTGAAAGGTAATTACTACTCTGAGGTCTGGAGGAAAATCAGGAACTCTCTCCAGTTCGGATACATGATATTTGAACCTTCCCAGACAAAAAGAGAATTTCTGACAGTAACAAGACTGATGTTTGTTTTATGTAGCTAACACGAAATCAAGTGAGTAAACATGAGTCCTGGGTGAACTGGGTTTTTAAGTCACTTATGAATCTTTTGGGTCATCTTTTGGCAAAGATCCTGAAACACGCAGCGGTGGGGACAATGTCCTCAGAGAACTGAAGAGTCCACAGTGACATTCACACAGGACTTTTACATACAATAAAAATAAAGTGATAAAGAGCAAGCCTAAATTTTCCCCCTCGTGTTTAATAACGTCTATAGCTGCCAATAGTGGCTAACAGAATACAATTACTCCTTGCTTCTTCTGAATCATTTTTACCTTAAGTAAGTGCAATTTATTATAAATTAGACACAAATTTTTGTTTGTGGTTACTCTCAGTATATATTTTTTGTATTTGTTTATACTTTCTCATTTTTCATAATTTTAGTAAATTACATATAACATAAAACCTCCCATCTCAACCACCCTGAAAGTACAGTTCAGTAGTATTAAGTACATTCCTACTGATGTATATTTCCCATACTACTTTAACACACGTATTTAATACTTTTTTCTTATAACATCTAGGAATAATTGATATCTAGACCCTCATTCCCAATAGCACAAGGCACTCAGCCTGATTTTTTTCCTTCTTCCTCTTGTTTTGGGCTATTTTAAGGATACTATTGACTCGTGTCTTATGTTGAGATGGTAATTTTTTTGTTATTAATATTATTTTAGATTTAAGAATAAGTGTTACTCATATTTGTAACCACCCTGCTCTTGTCATCCTAAAAATATTTTCCTCTCTTGGGTTAACATATTTTTTTTCTTGCTAGAGGATATCATTTAGTAATTCTGTTAGTTACAATAAAAGTGAAACTTTTTGATTTCTTTCACTTCTTAAATTGTATTAATTTGGTCTCATACTGAATGGCTCCTTTCCCACGTATGTAATTTTCTATTAGAAATAATTTTCCAAGAGCAATTTCATCTTCTTTAACTATGAATTCCAAAGAAGAATCTATTTTTATATATTGATACATTCATACAATATACTACATTGATAGATATTCATTCCTAGGAAGTGTTTAGGATTTTTGGTATTTATTTATACTTTTCTTTATTTGCTATTATGTATTTAGTCATTTCCATTTTTTTTCTCTTGATTTTCACTTGGTTATTAAAGTCTCATTGACCACCAGGGCATTTTTTTCTGTATAATTTCATCTAATTTTTTTCCACTTATTCTTTCTTTATACATGGATATTAAAAATTGTGGATCCACCTTTAATGGATCAACTTTTATTATTTATTATATTTTCTTTTTTCTATACTCTCTCTCTCTTGCATCCAGAAAAGTTACTTGTAACAGAGGATTGGATCAAGTAGGGGAGTAGGAAGACACAGAACTCAACATCCCCATGAATACAACAAAAAATACACCTGCATGTGGTACAGTCTCATTGAAGACCAACAGAGACTGGCAGAAAGACTCCTACACAAACAAGGCTGTAAGAAAGAGCCTCACAAAATTAGACAGGAAGGGAAGAGAAGTGATCAGGTTGGGAGTGTGCCCCTGGGAAGGGACTCGGAGGATAGGCGAGATTACAAGGTCAGAAGCCCATCCTGGGGAGTGAGATGTTCCAGCTACATACTGGGCACTTCAGCACTGGGGTCCGACACAGAGAAGAGAAGCCCCGTTGGTTGGCTGGAGAGCTGGTGGTGATACAGGAAAATGGGGTGCAAAAGGATGGCAAGGTTCCAGGTCCCAGGAGAGTCCCTGGGAAGCACCCCATCAATTGAGGGTTCTTGGCTTCATGCAAGAAAGAATTCAAGAGCAAGCAGGAGTTGAGCAAAGGGAGATTTGCTCAGAGAGATACATTCTCCACAGGCCGAGTGCAGGCCGTCTGAGAGACCAGAAAGGCCACGAGGCGAGCGGGTGGTTAAAGCAGAGGGGCTTAGGAGATACACACCCCATAGTTAGGGAGCAGGCCTTCTTACTCAGAAGAGAGAGCAGCCATGAGGTGCCAGGTTGTTGCTTTTTAGGGGCTCAGTAACTTCAGGTGCTAACATGTGGGAAGACTGTGCCAGCTACTTTGGGGAATGGGCTGGAATTCCCAGGAACTGGGCCATTACCCACTTTTTCACCTTTTATGGTCAGCCTGGAAACTGTCCTGACACCTGCGGGAGTACCATTTAGCATGCTCTCTTACTTTAATGAGTGTATACTGAAGTTCAAGATCTACTGGGAGTTGAATCTTCCACCATCTTGGTGCTAACTGCTGTGTCATTCTTTCAATGCTTGTGCCCTGCCCCCTTCCGTCCTGTCTCAGTGGGACTAGCAGAGGGCTGTGGGAAGCCTGGACTCTGCTTGTGGGGAGTGCACAACGCTTGCTTGCTCCCAAGGCAGAGCAGAGAGGGTGGACTGAGAACATACTGGAGGCCGGCAGGCGCCCTGGCCTGAGGCCAGCAAACTCTCCAGCCATCCTTGCTTCACAAGTGGAACCAGGGCTGCCACGACCAAGAAAAGTGCTTGACCATTAGACACAGAGGTAGCCTAGACCCCAAATGGCATCTGAGCAGGGAAGGGACAGTCACTACTGGCACTTAATACAGGCGGTCCTGATCTCTGATGTTGGCCAGACCACCAGAGCCCACAGCCCAGCACATAGACACATATACACCTGAAAGAAAAATCTACAAAATATTAAAAGAAATGAAATGGATAGGGATATCATTTTAATGGATCGAAACATCCAGTACTCTAAAGTGTGAATTATTTCCAAACTGATCCATTGATTTCAAACCAACGCCATCAAAATCTTAGCAAATTATTTCCTTGTAAATTGGCAATCTGATTCTAAAAGTTATAGGGAAATACAGAGGACCGACACTAAAAAGACCCTCCTGAAAAAGAAGAAAATCTCACTGGCAATAGCATAGAAAAAGAGATCAATGGCATAGAACAGGAAGTGCAGAAAGAGACCCCTGTAAGTGTGCCGCTGCCTCCATTTCTCCAAGCCTGTCTCTGGATCCCTGCTTCCTTTCAACTCTCCTTTCCTACCTCAGTCCCTATTTCCCTCTGCCCAGGAAAAGCTCCAGTACTGCTGCTTTTGAGGGCCTGCCCTCCTGTCTCAATAACTGACCCACATGTATAAAAGATCTGCAGGCATTTCCACTGGGAGTGTGACGGCTGCGATGCTATGAGGGTGTATGGAACTTTACTGTTCACCCTGGATGTGGAGGAGGCTACGAGCCAGCACAGGCAGTTATCTGCACGTGGGATTCTATGACTCCAGCCCAGACTGATCACTTCTCCAATACTGAGCTTCACGAAAAGCTGGCACTGCTGAGCACTGGGGGAGGGCAGGAGCCATCTCTGGACTTAAGCTCAAATGGCGTCTCCTGAGCATAATACACCCAGACCCTGCATTCTGGATAAACAGTGACACCTTTGGGCTTAGCAAGGTCCCTGCATGCTTTGAGTATGAAATCACAATGATTAGTCCATATATGAATACTAATTACTTCTACCTTAAAAGAGGACCAGTGGATGAACTGTATGATCAATAAATTGAAATAAATATTAATTCTCCTAATCAGCAAGACATTTTAAAGACTAATAAACAGATATCTGGGGAAGGCTGACGATCACAAATGTGTCCTGCAACAAAAATCATCAGATGACCGTCAGCCATTAGACTATGTACAACACATACGGTGAGAGTCACAGTCATTTTATCACCTGATTTTTTCCTCTGCAACTGTTGCATTTCTCGTCTCTGTGGACACTGTCCCACAGGTGCTGGTTAATTTTTCTCCTTTTTCCTTCTTTTTTCTATCAGAGTTAATTGTACTATAGATTCATTAGTGGTTTCAATAGGGTTACCAAGGACATTTTTATTTGCTCACTTGATTTTCCCCTGTGCACTCAAGCTGACATAACCAATAAAGCACACGGCATTTCTAGTAATAAAAATTTATACAGTAACCCATTTCTTTGCACAGAGAGCTCAGCCCATCTTCACTTTCACAGCCAGGGCGAGCTGCTCGCATTTATTTGCCATTGCTTGTCCATTCTTTCAGTCACAGAATTCAGGAAAGTATTAATAATAGTTTAATGAGACATGGGAACTCTCATCAGGTCCCACTCTAGACATAGTGATGATTAGAGCAAAGGTGCTGTTCTCCAGGTCACTACACACGACCTTGCATTTGCAGACACCCTGACCTGGAAGAGCATGCGGGGCTTAAATGTAGGTCACAGTTAACTCAAAATTATAGCCACTAGCACCCCGGTTTCTCAGACCCAAGAAGGTAATTTATGTTAAATTTCTGGAAAAGTGATGGAGAGCCACCAAAAAGTAAGTATGAAATGTTTGTCATTTATGTGCTAAGAGGTTTGAAAACTGGAATCATGGAAGTTGTGGGAAAGCAGTCCCTGGGGAAAGGCAGTGAGTTTAGATCTTTCTGCTGGAAAATCTGAATCTAAGAAGTACCTTCATGTTCAAGATTAAAGATTAAAGTAATGTAATTGTCTTTAAAGACAAAATCATAAATAACAATTCTCCATAATTTTAAGTGATTCTTGATAGCAGGAAGTGAAACAGTCATAGCCTAAAACTCCAGTATTAAATACAGTGTCCTTGTACTGCTGATGTTCTTCTTCAAGTAATCATTCAAACAACCATGTGGAGATATTTACCAATCCCATTCCAGCCTTTTCCTCTGTGTTGAGGACACAAGATAATGTATTTTTATGGTACGTGGTGGTGCACCATCCAGTGGTATTAACTGGAGTCAGTGCACTGGGCAGCAGGAAGGCAGCGGCTGAGGCAGGTGGAAGAAGCTGAGAACAGCTGCGGCATTAACTGTGAAGATGCCTGGCTGTCAGGAAACCATCCTGTCTTAGCCTCGGGGAGCAATCTCCCCATCAGCGCCCATTATTTAAAGGTTGCTGACACTCAGGCAAACCTTTTATCCCAGGAGAGTAGGTAAGCAGACTTTTCCTATGAAGTTGTCTATAAATGCTGTCACACTGTGGCAGCTCTCCTCAATAGAAAAGACATGATGCCGTCCCTGAGCCCAGAGGGAAACAGCGCATAAGGTATTTTGTGGGCAATATCTTACAACATCACATAAAAATCACACTGCAGAAGAACTGGTATCTCCAGGGGAGATTTTATCTAGTCATTCACTGAAGTAACCCAGATGCCCTGGAGATACTGTTTGCAGCTAGGAAACATTTGAAAAGCTAACATTTTAATGAACTTGTGATTACTAGAATTGACAAAGTCGATGAGCAATTGACCCATATCCTAAAATGTCAGCTTTCCTAGAAACACTTAAGCTTTGGATCCAGTTTGAACTGGCTCAAATTCCAGCTCTGATATGTCTGAGGAGTTCAGTGTTGCCCTCAGCAATGGGAGGGATGAGTGAATGGACAGGAAATGTGAGAAATGAAAAAGCGCTCGAGGCCATCCTGGAAGGTGGTGAAACAATGGCTCCTTTGACAGGATCCTCGAGAGAAGCAACACAGGGAGGCGACCTTCTAGGGAAACTCATAAGGATGGACTGTGATTTTTCAGTTGGTAAGATCATTCACACAGAATAGCCAACTTTATTTACCCTCTATGTCATGTTTGGTCCTTGTTAATATTCATGCCTGAAAATACCAGTTGTTTCGAGGAATAAGCTCAGATTCTGAGTCTCTCCTTGGGCCAGACTGCTAAGTACAAAGAGTGCCCTTGAGCACTGACAGTGACCACCATGATCAGTGACATTCCCAAGGGGAGGGTGTATCTTCAGAAAAGGAAATCAAGGCAAAGCAGGCAGCTCTTTCCCCAAGAAGTATTCTCCATCCTCTGCATCATGGAGGACACAGAGTTTATGTTATTAAGGGAGCCGGAACATAGCCTCAGACACCTGGGAGCTGAAATATCTGTGCATAGATAACTGCAGAAGCCCACTAAGGATCAGGGAAGCCTAAAAACAGGATTCTGTTTCCGGGGGAAAACCATCAAAACACCCCATTTGTCAGTGTTCTAGGAAGGTTTAGGATGAGTGGGACATTAGACAGGCAATCAACGTTGAAACAGTAATTCAAGAAAGGAAAGAAAACAGAGCATGTCAACTGATACACAGGAGAGACCCAAACTCGAATATTTCAGCATAATATCTACCATGAAAGGGGCACAAAGAAGAAATTCTGGAGGTGGATGGATGGACATGAGGACATGTCACGGTAACTCTGTGGTATTGCCCCCAGGTCATCCAAATAGTAAAGGAGGGATTAAGAAATTATTTGAATGGAACAAGTGATACAAAGCATGGGAGATAGTTCAGCTGAGCCACTGGTGAAATTTTACTGTCATAAGGGAGGAGAATGATTTTTGTGTTGTACTAGCCAATGGGGAAATACAATTTTTATACACTTTTTCCATTAACCAACATTTAGGATCTCCTACTCTTCACTGAGGACAGGGGATACCAGGATGGCTGCCAAAATCTCAGGCAACTGTGAGATTGACCTTAAAACTGGTTCTGTACCTGGAGTGAAAATGAAACTTCAGATGAATATTCTTCATGAACCACATTCTGAGGACCAAGGTAAAACAGAGTCCAGGGAAGGATGACGCAATCACTTTTCTACGTCTTGATTACTGTTGAGTGAAAGCTTTAAAATGTGCTTCTACTGGCTTGCTTGGCTGCTTTATATACCTTATTGAAATACTATTTTTATATTCCATTCCTTAGATTCAGACTTAATGATTTATTCATACAAACTTATTATACATGTGAAAACAGTGATGAAAAATCATTCTGCAATAACAACATTCATCTTACTGGGATTAACAGATGACCCACGACTACAGGTTTTGCTTTCGGTATTTCTGTTTCTCACCTACATGTTCGCTGTTGCTGGAAATCTAATTATCATCCTCACCCTGGTGGACTCTCACCTTAAAACACCTATGTACATCTTCCTTCGGAATTTCTCCACCTTACAAATAATGTTTACAACTGTCTGTGTTCCCCGATTCCTGTACAGCATGACAACTGGGGACAAAAGTGTGACCTATAATGCTTGTGTCATCCAATTATTTTTTGTCATCCTCATCGGGGCAACAGAATTTTTTCTTCTAACCGCCATGTCCTACGACCGCTACGTGGCCTTCTGCAAGCCCCTGCACTACACCACCATCATGAATGAAAGGGTTTGCACTGTTCTTCTCCTTTGCTGTTGGCTGATTGGGTTACTTGTCATACTCCCACCGCTCAGCCTGGGAGTTCAGCTGGATTTCTGTAACTCCAATCTCATTGACCATTTTGGTTGTGATGCATCGCCCCTTCTAAAGATTGTGTGCTCAGACACTCAGTTTGTAGAGCAACTTGTTTTAATCATGGCTGTGCTGACCCTCATACTCACACTAGTCTGTGTAATTGTGTCCTACACCTACATCATTAAGACTATTTTAACACTCCTTTCAGCTCAGCAAAAAAAAAAGGCTTTCTCCACCTGTTCCTCCCACATGATTGTAGTTTCCATCACCTATGGAAGTTGCATCTTTATCTATATCAAACCAGCAAAGGAAGGAGTGGCCATTAATAAGGTGGTGTCACTGCTCAACACTTCAGTTATTCCTCTGATGAACCCTTTCATTTATACCCTACGGAATAAGCAAGTCAAACAAGCCTTCAGGGACTCAATTAAAAAGATACCATTTTTTTCAAAAAATTAAAAAACTAAAAAGATTTTACAAATTAAAAATATATATATATATTTCATCTTTTACTATGTGTTCTAATTCAAAACAACAATACAGGAGGGAGGTTATAGCTTAAGTGGTAGAGCACATGCTTAGTTAGCATGCACAAGTTCCTGGGTTCAATCCCCAGTACCTTCTCTAAAAATAAAGAAAGAAATAAACCTAATTACCCTCCTGAGCAAAACTAAATAAATAAATGACTCTTTAAAATATTTTTTTAAAAAACAATACAATACTAACATTACAGTTTGATTAACCACCAAAGTTTCTTTTCATATATTATTCTGACAACCATGGACTGAAGAAAGCACTGTGGTCTTTTTTTTTTTATATAAGTATAGTTGATTTACAATGTTGTATTATTTTCTGGTGTACACCAGAGTGATTCAGTTATACATCTATATACACATTCTTTTTCATATTCTTTTCCATTATGATTTATTACAGGATATTGAATATAGTTCCTTGTTCTATGCAGTAGGATCTTGTGCTTATGTATTTTGTACATAGTAGTTTATATCTACTAATCCCAAACTCCTAATTTATCCCTTCCCCCTCCCTTTCCCCTTTGGTAGCTATAAGTTTTTTTTCAATGTTTGTGAGTCTGTATCTGTTTTGTAAATGAGTTCATTTGTGTCATTTTTTAAGATTCCTAAGTGATAGCAAATGGTATTTTTCTTTCTCTTTCTGGCTTACTTCATTTAGTATGACAATCTCCAGGTCCATCCATGTTGCAGTAAATGGTATTATTTCATTCTTCTTTATGGCTGAGTAGTATTCCATTGTGTATATACACCACATCTTCTTCATCCATTCATCTAAATGGCAATGACATTTAGGCTGCTTCCACATCTTGGCTATTGTAAATAGTGCTGCTATGAACATTGGGGTGCATGGATCTTTTCAAATTAGAGTTTTCTCCAGATATATGCCCAGGAGTGGGATTGCTAGATCATATGGCAACTCCATTTTTAGTTTTTTAAGGAACCTCCATACTGTTTTCCATAGTGGCTGCACCAATTTACATTTCCACAGTGCAGGAGGATTCCCTTTTCTCCACATCCTCTCCAACATTTGTTATTTGTAGACATTTTTAATTCTGATCAGTGTGAGGTGGTATCTCAATGAAGTTTTAATTTTCATTTCTGTAATAGTGATGTTCAGCATTTTTCACATGCCTGTATGTCTTCTCTGGAGAAAAGTCTGTTTAGGTCTTCTGCCCATTTTTTGATTGGGTTGTTTGTTTTTTTATTGAGTTTTATGAGCTGCCTGTATATTTTGGATATTAACCCCTAATCAGTCACATCCTTTGCAAATATTTTCTCCCATTATGTAGGTTGTCTTTTTGTTTTGTTGATGGTTCCTTCGCTGTGCAAAAGCTTTCGAGTTTGATTAGGTTCCACTTGTTTATCTTTGTATTTCTTTTGTCTTGGGAGACTGATGTAAGAAAATGTTGCTCCGATTTATGTCAGAGAATGTTTTGTCTATGTTCTCTTCTAGGAGTTTTATGATGTCATGTCTTATATTTAAGTCATTAAACCATTTGAGGGTTTTTTTGTATATGGTGTAAGGGAGTGTTCTAATTTCATTGATTTATATGTGGCTGTCCAGCTTTCCCAACACCACTTATTTAAGAAACTGACTATTCCCCATTGTCTATTCTTGCCTCCTCTGTCGTAGATTAATAGATTGTAGGTGTGTGAGTTTATTTCTGAGCTCTCTGTTTTGCTGCATTGATCCATACGTCTGTTTTTGTGCCAGTACCATGTTGTTTCAATTACTGTAGCTCTGTAGTATTGTCTGAAATCTGGGAGGGTTATGCCTCCAGCTTTGTTCTTTTTCCTCAGGATTGTTTTGACAACTCTGGGTCTTTTATGGTTCCATATCAATTTTAGGATTATCTCTTCTAGTTTTGTGGAAAACGTTACTAGTAATTTGATAGGGATCACATTAAATCTGTGGATTGCCTTGAGTAGTATGGCCATTTTAACAATTTTAATTCTTCTAATCCAAGACCATGGGATATCTTTCCATTTCTTTGAATCATCTTTAACTTCCTTACTCAATGTTTTATAGTTCTCAGCATATAAGTCTTTCACCTCCTTGGTGAGGTTTATTCCTAAGTATTTCTTTTGATACAATTTTAAAAGGGATTTTTTTTTTCTTTCCCTTTCTGATATTTCATTGTCAGTGTAAAGAAATGCAACACATTTCTGTATGTTAATCTTGTATCCTGCTAACTTGCTGAATTCGTATATCAGTTCTAGTAGTTTTTATGTGGAGTCTTATAGGGTTTTCTATATATAGTATCATGTGATCTGCATATAATGAGAATTTTACCTTTTCTCTTCCAGTTTAGATCCCTTTTATTTCCTTTTCTTGTTTGATTGCTGTGACTAGGACTCTCCACACTATGTTCAATACAAGTGGTGAGAATGGGCCATTTGTCTCAGTGCTTCTGAAATGGCCTTTGTTTTTGTTTGTTTGTTTGTTTGTTTTATTTGTCCTGTCAAAATACTATATTTCACTTGAAGGTAAAGCTTCTCTCTTCTAATTTTTTTTAACATTTTTAATTGAGTAACAGTCATTTTACAATCTTGTGTCTAATTCCAGTGTACAGCACAATTTTTTGAAATGGTCTTTTTGAAACAGCTTTTATGTACTTTGTAACTGGCATTTCAAAGCCAAAATAAACTTACGAAGTATTTTAAAAAATAGCAATAATATAATAAAAATATACCCCAAATGCACAGATGATATAATTAAAACAGGATACAGTTAAAACTGTAATTATAACTGTACCTGATATGTTAAAAATGTAGAAGAATGTTTTAAGTAAAAACATTAAAATTATTTAAAACATTTAAATCAAACTTATAGAGATGGAAACTGCACCATCTGAGAAAAAAAATAGATTGAATAGTTTCAATATCAGATATTGCAAAGGAAACATTTTGTTAACTGGAAGAAACACCAGTAGAAGTTCTCTATGCAAAACATACAAAGAAATAGAAACCTGAAAAAATTTTAACAGAGCATCAGGAAACTGTGAGATAAATTCAAGATGCCTGATGTATTATGGAATTAAAGTCTCCTTTAAAAAGGAGAAAGGACAGAAAAAGTATTTGAAGAGATGAAAAGGTGATGCCAGCAACATGGCGGAATGAAATGCTACCTTTGTCTCTCCCCTTCAATCTACACCCAGTAAAACATCCATAATGCAACAAAGGGGCCTCTGCCCAACACACCAGGACGCCAAGAGATTTCCACACATATGCTCATCTAAAGGTGGGTGGCCTAAAACACAAAGAGGAGGTAGGACCAAGGAACAGCAGAGGCAGCGCCTGCAATCCTAGCCCTTCTACAGCAGCAGCTGAGCCCGCAGCCCCAGAGAACTCAGAAGCAGCAGGGGAGGCGGCACACACAACTCCAGCCTCCTGGCTGCAGCGGCACCGATGGCCACAGAAAACCGGGCAGCAGCGGCAGCGGGGCCAGAGAACTCGTCTCTGCGGTGCTGAGGGCCCACAACTCCAGCTCCCTGCCCCAGCACCTGCAGCAGTGGGGCCTATGAACCTTCCAACACCTGACATTGTGTAGGCGCCCTCAGGACCTCGGCTCCGGCGCGCACACTTCTCCCCCTGCAGTGGCAGAGCCCGCAGCTCAGGATCCTGGACCCAGCGAAGGAGCCCACCATCCTGGAGCACCATGCAGTGATGCCAGTGACACTCGCAGAAGCCAGGCGCCAACAACTCAGAGGCATAAGGAGCCACACCTCTGACAGAGGCAGCTGAGGGTGGAAACTGCCACCTCTCAGACATAACCAGAGGCAGTGCTGGTAAGAGAAACCAAAAACTTGTGCTATAGCACCTCCGCCTGGTAAACAAAAGAAAGGCATCGAATTTCTAACCTGTGCCTACTTCAAATACACCTGCGGAAGAACAATTCATCAAGCTCCATGAAGAAACACAATACCTTTGTACTACAAACAGAAAATGACAATTTCCCAGAAACCAATCTGAAAGTTGTAGAGTATTGTGATTTAATGGATAGCAAATTCAAAATTGTTGTCATGAAGAAACTCAACAATCTACAAGAAAACACAGAAATACAGTTCAGTCAGCTCAGGAATAAAATTAATGAACAGAAGGAATACTCTAACAAAGAGATTGAAACTATAAAGAAGAACCAGACAAATTCTGGAGCTGAAGAACTCAATAAGTGAGATGAAGAATGCATCAGAAAACACTGGAAATAGAGTAGACCACATGGAAGAGAGAATTAGTGAGCATGAAGATAGAAATCTAGAAATGATACAAGTAAAAGAGGAAATAGAAATAAGTTATTTTTAATGAGGAAATTATATGAGAGCTACCCAACTTGTTTAGGAAGGGCAACATCAGGGTGATGGGTAGCCCAGGAGGAGAGGAGAGGGAGAAAGGAAAAGAGAATAATTGAACAATAAACAATTGTAACTTGTATAACTGGTCATGATCATAATCTTAGTCATACAGCCTTACCAGCTGTAAGGGAGCCTGGGTAGTATTTTATCTGGACACTTTGCACCTGGTAGAAAATTGGGCTTCAATTTCCATGGATCAGGGAAGAAAAACACCAGACAGGAAATGACTAGTCTCTGCCACAGCCCATCAGGATGTTCTTCAAAAATGTACTCTAGATTATTCCCCAAATGGGTTACCAAAATGAGACCAGGGTAGAGCTCAACGATGAACTGTGTGTTCCATTTTAAAAGGCGATTTTCTATGCTTGCATATTAGCACAAACTTATGTGATCATTAAAAACTAGCACTGACATCATTTGAATAAATAAGAGTTTTTGAAAAATTAAGTCATTTCTTTCTTGTATCTCAGATTTGCTATTATATGCTCTCTAACATTTCCAACACAGAATTTTTCAATTAAAAGCTCTGCAGAAATAGATGATATGTCTTTGAATAAAAAAACCTTAAGCATAAAAATGTACCCTAAATGTAGAGAGATAGCGTCTTTCTCCCCAGCACAGCCCTCTGCCAGTGGACATTTTCAATCACTCTCTGCCAACAGTGGGATGACAGAGAGATGTGACATGATATGTGCAGTCCGTGTGAGGAAGCTCACTGGCAGAGCAGTGAGCGGACCGAGGAAAGGGACAGCAGAGACACCTGCTCCAGGAGCAGCAGGAGGAACACACCTCTGCTCCGTCATGTGACACCAGGATCACCATGAGCGGCGGCATGAGCGAGAATGTCCAGAAATAACAGCAGAGATAGTCCAAGGAAAAGCTTTATTCAACTTCACCAGACCCAAGCAAGAAACATCCTGGAACCATGCAATTTTTCATCCAGTACTTGGATGTAAAACCTCTACATTGCTTCAAATACCAAAAGAAGTTCCTTTGTCTATCTGAAAAATCATAAGTAAAAGCAAAGAGGGTGAAAATACAGGTCAGGTAGCAACGGAACATCAAGTTTGGAATTTAAATGTAGGTAAGCCTCTTAAATATGGAGACAGCTCTCTGGGGGTGTGGAGGAAGAAACAGGGTCTTTGTATTCAGATGAACTTTTGTTCGAACCTGCATCACCACAGCGGGGCATTCTGACCATTCATTTTGCTGCTCCTTAGTTTTCCCATCTATAACATGAAGATAGTTTTGTTTTTTTCACATTATCTGAGATTTATGTCAAAGATAAATGATATATATAATATATAAAAGGCCAAACCGACTGTCTAGGAGAAATATAAAAATTCCATAAAGAAATCAAAAGGGAATTCAGATGACATCAGACCACCCGCAGTGTCTCTGAGGACACTGCTCCCATCGCCACATGTGTTTTTACATTGTTGATTAAACTGCCGCCAATTCATTACTGGGTCACCAAGGACTATTCTGTTGTTCGCTCAGATGTTCCCTCTGCACTGGTAACTGACTAAACGTATATAAGAAATGCTGCTATTACAGAATTTGCAGGGAAGCCTGCCTCCCTGCCCAGAAAGATCAGCTAAGCCCCTCCGACTAAACTCCAGAGAAATACTCCTTACCTCTGTGCCATCTTTTCTGCCTTTGAACCAGCAGGAAAACTAGGGACTCTAGTGTCAGATGTCATTTTAGACTTTAGAGAACAGAGGAGACTGAGGCAGGGCTCACTGTATCGGGAGCTGTGAAAATCTAGGAGCTTCTGTCGATGGTCAGACTTCCCTGTGAGGGTGTGTGTGTGTGTGTGTGTGGTCAGCGTTAAAACATGGATTTCGGTTCATTACACTAATTAGGCAGAAAGGTCATCAACACTCATTTCTGACATGTTGTTATTCTGAAGGAACATGAAATTCAAATTTTCCTGCCAGGGTGACTTTAGCCTTTGAAAAGGACCAGTCATAACCATCAGTGAAGGAGGCTGTTGCTGCTTAAGAGGCAGAAGAATAAAAGGTGATGGAAAGGACACCTTACCCAATAATATGCATTAGTGTCACAGAAATCAGACACTATTAAGTGACCTCACAGGGAATCTCATCTTATTACTCATCTGTTATTTAAGTTCTTTTTGCCACTTTTTGGTGGAGAGCTGGGGGTTGGCGAGGAGGGCACAGATTCACTTCTTGAATCTCTGTTCCAAATGAAGACTGAATGAGGCTGTTTCAAATATAAGCAAGTTCAAAGTGTCTCAGATGTATTTTAGCTCACTAAACAGGGAGCTGACGAAGGAAGAAGCGGAGTCTCAGCCACTGTTCTAGCTCCCACCGTGTCCGTGAGAGCAGGTGGCTTTGCACAGGTTGTCGTCAGCCCCTGAGTGTTAATGTGAATGAAAACACTAATTATGGGAGGAAAGTGGTAAAATTTATCATTTATTTAAGGAAATTGTTACCAACTTTAATTGATCCAAACTAAAAATAAATATCTCTGAGTCTGCCAGGGAAGTTTTCCAATACAACATAGAATATTGGTACGACTGGGAGTAAACACCAAAACGAAGCAGTCTCACATACAAAGGACCTCTTATCACAGGCTTAACTGCAGTGTCTGAGGTAGTGTTTAACATAACAAGCTTCATGAATTAAAACACAATGTTCCTGAAGATTAACATATACTAAGCATTTTAAAACATCAAATTAATGATCATTCAAATGTTAATGCAACTGAGGTCATCAGTCTTTCCTACCTATGTAGAAGAATAAGAATTTTGATAGGAGAAGTTTTAGATCCTAGGAACTTTGAGGAGAAAGTGAGCTGGAGTTACTATGTCAATGGCCAGTGCCAGGATTTAAACTTTTCTACAACAGAAGGAAGGGAGGGAGGGAAAAAGGAAAACTAGGAGTGCAAAAATTAACCAGACCTATCATTTAGTTTTCCTATCAGTCTTCCCTGGCTACTCTACGGCAAGATACTGTCTCTCCAGTAAACCATTTTCCCATGAGCTAAGGGAGGGGTTTCTCTGTTTCAGAATCATGTCTGTGAACCCTAAATAACACACCTCGCTAACTCAGCTTATGGTGATTGATAACGCTGACAATTTTAGTAGGAGGAAAAGAACCTAGGGAAGCTGGGTGAGCATAGGAAGATATGAACAGCTACTGATGTAACTCAGAGTGAGTGCCAGGGAACAAGCATGGGGCAGTTATCACCCCAGACCCAGAGCTGCACTTTCATTTTTATCTTGTGACATACTCACATCGCGGAGTATGCACTGAAATGAAATACTGTCTCCCACTGGTAGCCTCACGTCTCCTGGAGGGAGCAACTTGTCAATGGTTGGATCTCCAGTCTCTGAAACTATGCCCTATAAATAATAGATGCCTATTTAGTATTTCTTTGAATGAATAAATGTAGATTATCTGCACAATAGGAAAGAAGAGGAACCCCACATATTTTTTTATTCTCTACTCAGAACACACACAGTAGGTCAACTGTTTAAACACACAATTAGTTTTTCCTCTCATGTAGAAGTGTATAGTGTTTCCCACAAACCCTTGAGTTATGCCTAAATTTGCTCATTTACTAATCAAGCCTCCCTAAAAAAACACAAATACACATTATAGGTCAATATGTCCAATTATTATTAACCGCTGATAACCCCAGGGAGAACGCAGTCACCAGTTCTTCTTTTACAGGATGGAAACCTGAGAAACCTGAGAGTAGCTGCTTGGAATATGAATCTCAGTGAGGGTAAGTTCTGACATTAAGGAGAGGGGAATTTTCTGAGCCTCTATTCAAAGGGGATAGATTCCTGAGAAAATGTAAATTAGAGTACAGGGAGGCTTGAAACTCGGGGGAGGGGGAAGATGCTGAAATGGACAGTGAAAAACGTCCATTAGAAAGGTAGGGGACTTTATAATTTGTTTACATAGATTGGCTCACGTGTGTCCCTTTGTGTCTGGATGTTGCTTGTGCAAGTTACATATATCTAAACTCGGAGAACATAAGCAGCAGGCGGGGGAAGGAGCTGGTTGGTAAATTAGTGGAGAGAGGTGATTTGAGGAGGGGAGCGGCAGACATCATTCATGAAGAGGTCACGAAGCTACACCCTGAGATGGATTCTGAAGGCTGTGTGCTGTGAAAAGCACAGGGTTGATTAGGCTGGCAGAGAAAGCAGATACCTCAGATCATTCCCTCTGGGCTTCATCCATGACCCAAAGCACTACAATAGGACTAAATCTGCTTTATATTCAGGTTCTAAAACAATTTCATTTTTATTGCTTCAGGTAACCCTCTGCCTATGCAGTTCCAAAACTAGCTTAGAAATAATTTCATTTGCCTGTATATAGGATGTCAAAGCAAAGATGCAACTTTTTATCTCCCTATGCAGAGACAATTTTAAGTACAAAGAGCAGAACTAACACTTTTAAGGCAATGTGCTGCTGTTAAAATTCAGCATAACAACATAAGATGATCTACATAAAATACTAATTGCATATGTGTCCAAACCCATAGTACATACAACACCAAGAGAGAACCACCATGCAAGCTAATGGACTGTGGGTGATTGTGATGTCAGAGTAGGTTCATCAGTTGTAACAAACATACCACTCTGGAGGGGGGGATGTTGATAACGAAGAAGGCTGTGCATGCATGGGACATCTCTTTGCCTTCCCCTCAATTCTGCTGTGAACATAAAATGGCTCTAAAAATATGTTTTAACTTAAGACACAAAAATTACTAATTAACAGAGACTTCTTGGTTTTGAAACCAAAGCATTTTGGTATTGGGGTGGAAAAGCAAAGAAACATGAGGATGGGAGGGAAACAACTTCAAAAATGGCATAATTTCCTCCAGGATAAGGAAAAATAAAGTCCGCATTACAAGGCAGTCCTGTTGAGAAAATGCATATCGGACATAAGACTTCTGTTTTTGTATTTGACATCTTTGTAAATGTGCTTTCTAGTCAGAGAATTACAGGTGTAAGATTCATAATAGTGATTGCCTATAAATGTCTCTTACTAAGATGTCAAAGGCACTGCTGTGTTAACAAACTGAGTTTAATAAAAGAAGAGAGTGCACGAGAGTTGATTTGCTAGGATATTTCATTCAGGTTCCAAAACTAGGTTCTTATGACACTTCTTTCTTCAGGTGGAATCACCCCTGACTTGGCAAGAGGCAGTGATGAGAAATCATACAGCAATAACAACATTCATCCTGCTGGGATTGACAGATGACCCAAAACTACAAGTTCTGCTTTTTCTATTTTTGTTCCTCACCTACATGTTGAGTGTGGCTGGGAACCTCATCATTATCACCCTGACACTTTTGGATTCCCATCTTCAAACTCCCATGTATTTTCCCTCCGAAATTTCTCTTTCTTAGAAGTCTCATTCACCACGGTCTGTATTCCCAGATTCCTGTATACTCTGACAACTGGAGATAATACTGTTACCTATAATGCTTGTGCCACCCAATTCTTTTTTGTTGTCCTCTTTGGAGCAACCGAATTTTTTCTCCTGGCCGCCATGTCCTATGACCGCTACGTGGCCATCTGTGAGCCCCTGCACTACACGACCATCATGAACAACAGGGTCTGCACGGCACTCGTTCTCTGCTGTTGGTTTGCGGGCCTGTTGATCATCCTCCCGCCTCTGGGCGTGGGCTTCCAGCTGGAATTCTGCGACTTGAATGTGATTGATCATTTTGGCTGTGATGCATCTCCCATTTTACAGATAACCTGCTCAGACACTGTGCTGATAGAGAGAATCGTCTTGAGTTTGGCGGTGCTGACACTCATTATGACCTTAGTGTGTGTGGTCCTCTCCTACACGTACATCATCAGGACCATTCTAAGATTCCCTTCTGCCCAACAAAGAAGAAAGGCCTTTTCCACCTGCTCCTCCCACATGACTGTGGTTTCCATCACCTACGGCAGCTGCATCTTCATCTACATCAAACCTTCCGCAAAGGAAGGAGTGGCCATCAACAAAGTGGTGTCTGTGCTCACCACTTCAGTTGCCCCTTTGCTGAATCCATTCATTTATACCCTTCGAAACAAACAAGTGAAAAAAGCCTTCAAAGACACAGTAAAACGGATTGTGTTTCTCACAAAGAAGTAAGAGACTATTACTGTTTTTTGAGACTGACTTAAATTTAAACCTGAATAACCCAGGAGCAACATTCACGAATTTGCTAAACAAATAGTTTCTTCCTATTCTGTAGATTAATCAAGTGAATCCTCTCCCAGGAATGTTCTTTTATAACCCAAATGCCAAAATCAAGCTCCTTCTTTCCAAGTTTATTTTATTCAAAATGTTTTTTTCCATTAATGCATGTTCCAGAGACTAGATTCCCAAAATACTCAATGTCATAAAAGGGAAATATAGATACATGAAGCTGTATGTCTGGCCATCTGGCCTTCTCGTGATGTGAACTATAAATGCCCAGAGAGCATTTCTCACTCGTTTGGAAGACCCCAGTTGAACAAGAGTAATTAAAAACTCTTTACCAAAGCTTAAAACATGATCTTAAAGAAAAGTTTGCACTCCAGAGCTCTCTTTGTCATTTTAAAATGTCCATTTTTTAGGAATGACTAAAAGGTGTTAATGGGGAAATTTCAAAATCAGTGAAGATAATTATATTCTTTCTTTTAAACCAATTTATCTACAAAAATCTTTCTACTGGCCTGTCTGGAAATGATGTGGATGTACCGCATCTTGAAATATCTGATTACAAAGAGAAAGAACAAGACGTCTGAGTGCTAGAGTCATCTACTGACATGGCCCCTGACGGTGCTTAGACACAGACCCCAGGAGAACAAGCCCTGACTTTAGGAGTAGGGCGAGTAAATCTTACCAGAAACATAAACATGAAAGGCAAAAAAAAAATTTTAAGAAGACCATATAGGAGAACAGTTTCACAGCCTTGGGTTAGGGAAGAATTTCTTAAATTAGATACAACAAACAATTGATAAATTCGACTGCATTAAGATTAAGAATCTGTTCCCCCCAAAAACACCATTAATAGAGTCAATAGTAGAAGATATTTGCAACTCATATAACCCAAAAAGTAATTAAGTTCAGAATATATAAGGAATTCCAATAAATCAATAGGAAAAAGACAGATAACCCAATGAAAAAGAAATGGGCAAGAGATCAAAATAGGAACTTCAAAAAAGAGAAATATAAATGGCTAATATAGGTATAGAAAATTCTTCACCTATACTAGTAACTACAGAAAAGCAAATTAAGATCACATGAGTTCCCTAATTCAAAAAGATACATGTACCCCAATGTTCATAGGAGCACTGTTTATAATAGCCAACCTAAAAGTCCATCAACTGATGAATGGATTGAAAAAGATGTGGTATGTGTGTGTGTATATATATATATACACACAATGAAATACTACTCAGCCATTAAAAGAATGAGATAATGCCATTTGCAGTAACATGGATGGACTTAGAGATTACACAAAGTGAAGTAAAACAAAGATGATGATATCACTTGTATGTGGAATCTAAAAAATGATACAAATGAACTTATTTGCAAAAGAGAAACAGACTCACAGACATAGACATACCAGAGGTGGTGATACTGGAAGTAACTTAACCACTTTGAAATCAGTTTGGCATCACGAGTGAAGCTGAGGTTATACATAGCAATAACTCAGCAATTCCATTCTTGGATATATTTCACAGAGAAAATTTCAGACATGTTTCAGTATAGCTGTACATTTCATAATTTCCCCAAAATGAAAAATAAATTCCTGTCAACTGAATAAATGAATAAATTGTCACACAGTGGAACACTACAATGAAAATGAATGACTCACAGAAACAACACAAATGAATACTAAGCATAAAATTGAACAAAAGAAGCAAGACAGGAAAGAATACATACAATGCAATTCCAATTTTATAAAGTTTGAAAACAGGTAGCACTAAATTAAATTGTTTAAGGATCTATACTTAAGTGATAAAATTGTAAGTGTAAGCAATTTAATTTGTTGAAGTTTTCTCATATGCAAATGCAGATAAAAATAAGAACAGGCTCCAAAAATTTGTGATGATTAAATAAATTAATGCATGTAACAGACTCAGTCTCTGCTTTAAAAAAATGGAAATCACTTAATAAGCAAAGTTACTCATATGGTTCTCCTTGGTCTTACTGTTAATGTTCCTGGTGTTAATACTGCTATTGATTTTTTATCTTTTGAAACTTCTGTGAACACAAACCTCTATCCAAAACAAAGTTTTTAGCCACATACGTTTTCTCTTTTTTTGAGTCTGATCTTCATACTTCATTCTTATAATATCAGGTGATGAACAAGAAGAAAAGAATGGACAGAAAATAAGATAATATTGATTTATATTTTGGAGTGGGTGGTGAATGAATGACTTAATCATCATCTGAGAGATGGCTTGATTTCTGATGAATTTGCAAGTACTATAGGGGCCACCCATCCTCCTACAAATGAAAGGACCCCTAATTATGTTGACTTTACAAGAATAATTTATGAAATATTTCCAGAATGTGGGGCTCTTCAGTGACCCTCAAATTGCGTCACCAGTGCCGTAGCATATTTCAATGATAACTAAGTGATAAATTTTCTAACCATCCTTAGCGGTCTCACCCCATTGCTCTCAGCCTCTCTCTCAGACTCTTAGGCCATAGCTGAGTCTCTCATTGCACTTTTTTTGGGTCTTTTTTGCCAGCTTTATTGAAATATAGTTGACATATAACACTGTGTAACTTTAAGATGTACAAGGTGATGATTTGATACTCTCATTGCACTTTTAACACAGTCTCCCTGGCCCTTCTCCTCTCAGACATATGTCCACAACTTGCTCACAGAGTTGTCAGCAATTGGTGTTCATTAGCACCTTCTGAACTTGGGTCCACAGGGCACCTTTAGCTTCTTTAGGAAATTGATCCCCATGTGCCTGCTCTAAATAAGGAGCAGATAAAGTCTGGGTCACTCTTGCTAACACGGAATCTGCAAAGTCCATATCTTAGCTTCTAAGGACAGCAACATAATTTACCATAAATCAGAAAACTTAGGAGATTTTCAGCTGATAAGTTGTCTTTTTTAATTCTATCACAGTTTTTTTTTTAATTGGGGGGGGGTTGTTTTTTTGCTGCTCCTAAATTGAACTGTATCTCTCAAGAACTGAGGTATCATTCTAGTTTGAATTATTTGGACTAATAGAAAAACAACTCACTTATTTAGTTAAGACTTATAAAGTTGGGTACTTCCATGAGAGAGCATGGCAGGATAGGATCAGACAGTATAAAAATATGCTAATTTTTTACCATTTGTAGACTCATGTGTGAATCTCGTCTTTGAGTCATCTTTTCGAATCAACAAAGTAAACAGACCACTGCAAATTGTGAAGAGTATGAGCACCTTATGTTTCCAGTTCCCAGAATCAGCAATATTATCATTTTGTGGACATAGACCATGAAATTATACTACTGTGAAGTTCTGGAAGAAAACACAAAGCTACTATTAAAAATCACAGGTGAGTACATCAGGGAAGTGAGATCCAGATCTGAGAAAACCAGTTCAAGGTTCAACCTCACCTGGTCCCTCCGTACTCACTTATGGCTGTCATGGGAAAATTATCACTGATGTCTGAAAGTATATGATTTTTCTAACTAACTATGCATGTGGATTAGATTATCCCTTAAAATGTCCTTTGCCACAGGAATCTTCAAAATCCGATAGGGCTGAAGATGGCAAATCAAAGTTTCCTTCCTTGTGCACCATTAATTTATCTACAAAGGACAACTATAATAACAATATTAGTGCCAACTTCCTGCTCTCTGTGTTCTAAGAGCAGTGGACACACATGTCTGAGATTATAACCAACTTCTACTCCCAAATACTATTCAGGCATCTTCAAAACTTTCAGCAAAATCCATTCTGAGAGATGTGTCCTGTGGCTGCCACAGTCTCTCTCTGCCTGGAAGTGTGCCAAATCAGTGCCCAGAAGACTCCAAATACAGCAGCAAAGCATAAAGTTTAATGCTTATCAATATGATTTAGTGATGACCGAGACCTGGACAGAGGAAAAGACTGACAGGATAAAACGACAGAGTCATGAAACAATGGTCTCAGAATCTTAAAGGCCAGATAGACATTCACCTCAAAAAATTCAAAGAGGTAGCAAAAAGTCAGTGTTGGATCTGGGACCTGCAGCATCTCCTGCACTGGGAGAATTTCCACAGGTTACTTACAGAGGGAACCAGGAACCAGCATGTGAAGGAGATGAGGGTCAGTGACAGACACATGATGAGGTATCAGGTAGTACGTGAAGGGGAACACAGAAAGAAAAGAGGAACAAGGAGAAACATTTATACAAGAACATAGAAGTGAGAGAGGTAAGTCAGCTACAATGATTTAAGTGTAGGAAATTTATGAACATTTCATAGGAAAGGACAGGTCCAGACAGTCATTCTTGTGTGACATATCTTTACTAAGAACCTAGGAATAGGAGAAATGACAAGAACTTCATGAATAGAATCAGTATTTTACATTTTGGTGCTTTTATCCCACTGTATGACTCTTCTATGCACATCCTTTGTGTGTGTGTTTTAGATATGTTTTATTCTTTGTGTTTAAATCAATTTGTATTAATGTTTTAATGTGAAAATATTAACCCTGCCAAAAAAAAAAGCTTTATGAGTCAAGCCACTTGCACAGGAGACTTGCGGCTTCCCTTTAGCCAAGCCCAGTCCAATGGGATGCCAGTTCGGGTCAGTTTGAATGAAGAGTTGATAACATGACCTGCTTGTGTTGGTTGCCATTAACTTCATTTTTCCTACCCTAAGAAACTTCAGTTTTCATCACTGATCCTGCCTTTTTTCCTTAGATCTACTGAGGGCCAACAATGAAAAACCGAACCACATTTACTGAGTTTATCTTGCAGGGCTTCACAAATCAACCAGAACTCCAGGTGGTGATATTCATCTTTCTGTTCCTCGCCTACATGCTGAGTGTCCTGGGAAATCTGACTATCATCATACTCAGCCTGGTAGACCCCCACCTCAAGACGCCCATGTATTTCTTCCTCCGCAATTTCTCCTTCTTAGAAGTTTCCTTCACGTCCATTTTTATTCCCAGATTTCTAACCAGCTTGACAACGGGAAATAAAGTCATCAGCTTTGCTGGCTGCTTGACTCAATATTTTTTTGCTATACTTCTCGGGGCCACAGAGTTTTACCTCCTGGCTGCCATGTCCTATGACCGCTATGTGGCCATCTGCAAGCCCCTGCAATACCTGACCATCATGAGCAGCCGAGTCTGCGTCCAGCTCGTGTTCTGCTCCTGGCTGGGGGGGGCCCTGGCTATCCTGCCGCCAATCATGTTGATGAGCCAGGTGGACTTCTGTGCCTCCAATGTTCTGAATCAATATTACTGTGACTATAGACCCCTCCTAGAGGTTGCCTGCTCAGACACAAGCCTTTTAGAATTAATAGTCATCTTTTTAGCCATCTTGACTCTGGTGGTTACTCTGATGCTGGTGACACTTTCTTATACATATATTATCAGGACTATTCTGAGGATCCCTTCTGGCCAGCAAAGGAGAAAGGCATTTGCCACTTGTTCCTCCCACATGATTGTCATCTCCCTCTCTTATGGCAGCTGCATCTTTTTATACATTAATCCATCACCAAAAAAACGAGGAAACTTCGACAAGGAAATTTCTCTGCTCATGACTTCAGTTAGCCCCTTGTTGAATCCCTTTATTTATACCCTAAGGAATCAGCAGGTGAAGCAAGCTTTTAAGAGCACAGTGAAAAAAATTGTGAAGTTTTAATCATCAGAATTTATTATTTTAATCAATAAAATCAAACTAACAAATATTTGAGTTACTACATAAGTATTAAGTGTCTACTATGTTTCAAGTGATAATCCTGGACATTGAGAATAGAAATACAAGAAATACGGTTCCCAGTTTCTAAGAACCTCCAGTCTAGTATCACAGAGTGATATAAAAACAAATAAATTATAATCAAACTTATTAAGTTACTACAAAGGGATAAATGAGATGCCGTAAAAAAGACTTGAGACAAATTACTTCACTCTTGATTTCATGGCATTTCACTTTTGAGGTGAAATTTGAAAGGCAAAAGGAGTTTATAATGGGAACAGTAGGAGGATGTTAATTTAGAGTGGATGGTGGAAGCCCAAGAATGAAGATATTTATTGCACATTTAGGAGACAGCTAGGCATTACTGAGCCAAGAGAAAGCAAAAGAAAGAAAGTGATACTATCAAATTTGTCTTATGAGGAATATAGTAATGCAGAGAACAGGTCTACTCCTACATACAAGTGACAAGCAATTAATCAAGAATAGCATTCAAGCAAATGGCGGTAAAGGTCTTATGGTCCATGAGAATAGAGAGAAAGGACACAGTTCCCAGCTTAATTCAAGTAACTTAGTGTATAGGTGATGGAGATAAGAAAGTTTTCCAACCTGGAAGGCTGCACGGTTGATAAAGCCGTAAATCAAAATGAAGGATTCAGGAGGAAAATATTTGTATGTGTAATCATCACAAGTTATATCTAATCAACTTTGTTTCAAAACATAGATGAAAAATAAACATATGAGAAGGACTTCTCTATCAGTGTACCAATGGACTCAGCTTTAGAAGAACATGTGAAATATGAGTCAGATTAGTTTAAAAGTCAATTTGGGCAAGCAACGCAAGGAACAAAGTGAGGTTTAGACAGGAAGGTTTGGCTTTTGTCTCAAAATAATTTAAGAGCACAGACTTAGGAAATCTCCTTAGAAGTAGCTTCTAATCAAGGATATTCTGAAATAAAGTCTGCCAATAGTAGCCATCAGAGAGATGAAGGACGAGGAGGAAGAAGGGGAGGGGAGGGGGAGCAGCGAAGCCAGGGAGGGTGGGAGGGCGGAAATAAAGAGCTACTACAGAAAAAGAAGTAAAAACTCCCCTGGAAGTCAGGGACTACAGGCCTAAGAATTGTCAGAGCTGGAAGGGAAGCCAGCAGAATCGGCAGTATCGTGTCTATAAAGCTTCAGTATTCTTCCAAAGTTTTATAAAGTGAAGTTTAAAAATCATTTCAATCTAGTAGTGCCAGAACAAAGGTCATATGGAGAAGGAAAGACCGTCGTACCTAATTTAGCAAGAAATGGAAGTTTTAACCATGCAAAGCGCACACCGAAGGAAATAATGAGAAAAGCAAAATCTTGAAGCTGTAGGTAAAATTATGAAATTTCCACCTTTGGCCTAGTAAGCAGTGTTTAACATGACACTTTCCACAATGGCAATCCACCATCTGTGCTGTTTGATATTTTCCTCAGCATTAGTGTCTTACGGTTGTTTACAGAGTTTCCCCAATCGTGTTTTAAACTCACAGATGGAGCCTTTAACATTTTAAAGAGATCCTTTCCTTAGACCCTTCTTAGACCTGAAAGACAATTATATCCTAGATGTGTATAATCAATTATATATAATATATTTTTTCAAAGTAATAAATGCACATGCTTAAGGGCTCAAATAGTACCAACACCTCTCTATGCTCAGAACATACCTTAGGTCTTCCACTTTTAATTACTTTAGCTGTTTCTTCTGCTGGTCTTGTTTATGCTTTAAATAATGAGTTCAGGGAACTATTTATTGATTTGAGGTATATTTCCTGTGATAAAAGATGAGGTGTCAGCCCTCTTATAAAAATCTCATCTCCAACTTCCCCATATTCTTAATATTGCTAACATTAGATACTTTTTAAACACTTCAATGTACTTATGTAAATAATGTTCTCTGTTCACTATAAACACAAGTTGTGCCAAACAATTACATTCTTCTCTTGAACAGCTTTTTGAGTCTCTGGCAGTATCTAATTACCTTTTTATTTGGCAATATTTGCTATATCTTGCTTTAAAGTGTTTAAGTCTATTAAATATTCTATTGAGTCCTCTTTCATCCTAAAGGCCACACGCCTAAGGCTTCCATCCTCCTACTCCATCTACACACATGGCCTTCAATACATGTTCAGCAGCTATCCGATAGTCATGGTTGGTTAATGGATTAAAATGCAAAATGAGACGTAATTTTTAATGGTATAATGGGATATAACCCCTCAACAAGAATTACCACAATGGGAGAACATTATAAAAAAGATAATAAACCAAAAACTAAGACTCAAAATCAATTTGTGTATCAGAAAATTAAACAATAAGATGTCCCAACATGTAGAAATAAGATCCACAGATAAAGATCATCTCTTCTCAGATAAAGATTATTTTAGATGCTACAAATACAGTAAGCATTATTGTCCAGATAAATGCTTTAAGAGGAAGTGAGTGGTACCCAACAACAATTGATCCAGTTAACCCAGGATATAGCATCAATGGGGAGAGGTGGTAACGGGAAATTCTGGAAATCTTTAATAATGGTTCCCATAAACTCATGAAAATTGGATTGTGGCCAACAAGTGAATGCCTGGTCCCCTCAAAGTAAGCAGACTCCTACAGTGTACACATAAAAACTGTACATATAAAGCCTAGAATGTTCTATTGATTGCTACAAGGGTCCTCCAGTCATTTTGACCCACAGAACATATTCATTTTATGTAACTGAATAATTTTTATAGGAAAAGCCTGAAAGATGGAAATGAAAACAAACAGACTAGTGTTCATATGGTTAGTCCCATATCTGCATCTTCTTCATTGGTTAATCCTGTGTTTTGAATTTGTTGGGTTAAGCATTTTCATTTTAATAATGAGGCCCCTGTGGCCATGCCAAGTTTGTGTGGTGCTGCCTCCAGGACCCAAGGCTTAATGGGCAACTGGGTGCAGAATCACAGGCTCAGGACTTGTGAAAGCATTTATTCCAAGATGGGCCCACCATACAGCCAACATTGCCATCTTAATGATATGTAGGAGGGTGCAGCCAAGGAAGACAGTTTTTTGCACTAGAAGCCCTTGAACAATCCACAGCCACCACGGCTGATCCAGGGACTTCAGAAAGAATGAGAAAAGGCTATTGAAGCCTCGACAGTGAAGGAGTCTCTGTGGGGGAGGAAGGAGGACACTAACAGAAGTGCCTGTTTTGTTGCAATTTAGAGCCCTCTGTTGTTGGGTAGCCCATTCAAAGTAAGCAAATTTAGGTGCAGCCATTCTGCAAAACAGTATGGAGTTTCCTCAAAAAATTAAAAATAGAAGTATCATGTGACCCAGCAATTACTCCTCTAAGTATTTAATCTGAAGAAAATGAGAACACTAACTCGAAAAGACATCTGCGCCCCCATGTTCCTGCAGCATCATTTACAATAACCAAGATACAGAAACAACCTAAGTATCCATTGACTCATGAATAATAAAGAAAATGTGATACATATACTATTCAGCCATAAAAAACAAGGCAATCTTGCCATTTGCAACAACATGGATGGACCTTAAGGGCATTATGCTAAGTGAAATAAATCAGGCAGAGAAAGGCAAATACTTATATGCAGAATCCCCCCCCACAAAAAAAAATCCAAACTCATAGATACAGAGAACACACTAGTGTTTGCCAAAGGTGGGGGGGGGGGGGAGGTGGGAGACATGAGTGAAGAGAGTCAAAATGTACAAAATTCCAGTTATAAAATAAGTCCTGGGGATGTAATGTACAGCATGGTGACTATAGGTAATAGTACTGTCCTGCGTATTTGAAAGTTGCTAAAAGAGTGGATCTTACCACAAAAGAAAAAAATTTTAATGATGTATGGTGACAGATGTTAACTAGACTTACTGAGGTGATCATTTTGTAATATATATAAATATCAAGTTATTATGTTGTATTACTGTAATATTGTAGTCAACTATACTTCCATAAAAAAATAAATAATAAATAAATAAATGGAAAAAGGAAAAACAAAACAAAGGGAGTTAATTTTTGAGCAACAGCATAACTGACTAAAGTAAAATTTGTAAGTGGGGAACATATTGCCTCTGAAACCCAAATAAGCACAGTAAATGAGTAAGTGCTGGTGAAAAGGAAGAATTGGTTCCTTACATCAAGTATGAATTATCTCTGACAAGTAATGTTCAGAAATTTTACTGAAGTAACACGGCCTTGAATTTTACATGATGCAGTGGCCCAACCCTGACTGGAAAGTTCTATGACAAGTGTTTGTATATCCCATTTGACTGTATCATTTGAATTTCTTTGCAGAAGGATGTTATCAATGTAATGTTACAGCTCTGTTCCTGGAACAAGTTTGACGTGGTTAAGATTTTGCCTGCAAAGTTATGTGCATTGTCAGGGCTGTTGACATATCCCATGGGGAGGTGAATGAAAATGTACTGTTCCTTCAAAAGTGAAGGCAAATTGCTTCTGAGAAGCTGTACAACTACATACACAACAGAACATATTAGCCAAATCTATAACAGCAAAATATTTTCCAGTTGCTGATTGGATTAATTTCAATAATGTTAGGTACGCAGGTCTTAATGGATGATAACATGGCATTAAGTGGTAATCCACTGTGAAGTGACATTCATTTATATCAAGTTTGAGCACTGCCCAAACTGGGTTATTAAAGGGAGAAATAATAGGAACAATGTCTTGGGCAGGCATACCAGTCCCCAGGGTTCTCACTCCACTGTTCCCAACATCACAAACCTCACGGCTGGGACAGATTCTCTCATGGAGCCCTTCATGGTCTCTCAGGAACTTCTCTCCTCAGCCATATGTTGACAACTTGTTCTCAAAGTTGTCAACAACTGAGGTTTATTTGCACCTTTTGAACTTGGGTCCATAGGGCATCTTTAGCTTCTTTAGGAAATTGATCCCCCTGTGCCTGCTCTAAAAAGAGCAAATAAAACCTGTAGCATCACTCTGGCTACAGTAGGAACTGCAAAGAAGCCCATATCCTGCCTTCAAAGGGCTCTGCAATAATCTCTCTTAGAACAGAATTATTAAGGAATTTTGGTCTATTAAAGACCTTTCTTTGAATCCTATCATTGCCAGGGAAGGGGGCTTATTTGCTTATTTATTTGTTTTTTTTTTAATACATATGCAGGGGTCTGTTTCTCAGGAACTATGGTTTGATTCCAGTTTGGAGTCACAAAACGGAAGGTAATTCACTTCCTTCCTAGTTAAGTCCCACAACCTTGGGTCCTCCCATTAAGAGAAGAACAGAATGTGGATGGAGGCCAATAGAAAACATGCTAAATTCTATACCACTCGGAGACTCATGTGGCACATCTCATCTTCGACACACCTCTTAGGAACAACAAGGTAAACAACCCACTGCAGTCATTCAGACTGTTGAGGCTGTGAGCACGGTAGATTCTTAAAGTCAGTGATGTTACTATTCTATATACGTGGATCGTGAAATCCATCAACTGTGAAAATCTGGATGAAAATGCAGAACTTGCCGAAGATGACATGTTAGTACAGACAAGGAAGGCATGGCTGTAGGGGATAGCAGTCAATGTTTAATATCAACTAGTGCCTCCAAAAGCTGTATGGAATAATGGGGAGACTGACAAGAATGACTGTGAGGATATGATTTTCTTTACCAATATGCATGTGAGTTTGAGGGGCTTTTTATTGTCTTTGTTTCTTAATCAGAAAAGTCTAAAGATGCACATAGGATCCCACCACCAGAGTTTCCTCCCTTAGGGATTACCAATGTGTCTACAAAGGACTCTTATTGTCAGAAACATTAATTTCCCTCTTCCTGGTTTCTGTATGCCAAGAAAATTTGACGCATGATAAATGATCACCCGTAGTTTGCCACTGAGGGACTCTTTGAGACTTTAAGCAAAATCTACTCTGAGACGCCGTCTGTAGATCTCTTGAGATCTCTATTCTCAGAGATATATCCCAAGTCAGTGTGTAGGAGACTTTGAAAATGGCAGAGAAACATATGTAAGTCCTAACTGATATGATTTACTAATGCCTGAGACTTGTCCGTGTAGTCACAAAGCTTCCAAAATAAAATGAGAGTATTGAACCAAAGATCATAAAGTCCTAAAGCCCTATTACAAATTCATCCTACAAAAGAAGTAGGGGTGTAGGAAAAATCAATTATGAATCAAGATCTTCAGCATTACCTTCCTGGGGAAATTACTATTGGCTGCTGAAATAAGGGAGTCAGAGATTTCTACAGTAACAGAGATGAGGCTCCATGGCAGACGTCCACTGAAGCCTCAGATAGTGCAGGGGGAGGGGAAAGTGCAGAGAAGTGGGGAGCACAGTGAGGGGAGAGGGAAGCACAGAAAACAGAATCAGACAGAGATGTTTCTATCAAGTGCCCAGGAATATGAGAGATTCACAGTCAGAGAAAAGTGACTTACATGTGAAGATTTCATAAACATTTAAGGAAGTAAAGATAAGATGGGTTCAAAAATTTCCTCTTCTGAAAAAAATTGAGTAATTATTCTGTAGTAAATTCTGTTAAGTGTCCAGGAATGGATCAGCTTGAAGAGTTACAAAGACTTAAGGAATAAGGTCACTTACATGGGAGGTGTGGGGCTTCATGGAGCCAAGTTCGGTCCAATGGGACAGTGGTTTGGGCCAAATGGACGGAGAGTTATATTTGACCTAATTCTTTGATTACAATCAGCTTTATTTCTCCAATCCCGAGAAACTTTAGTTTTCACCATGCTCACCTTTTCCCTTTAGATCTACTAGAGGTCAACGATGAAAAACCGAACCACATTTACTGAGTTTATTCTGTTGGGCCTCACAAATCAACCAGAACTCCAGGTGGTGATTTTCATCTTTCTGTTCCTCATCTACATGCTGAGTGTCCTGGGAAATCTGACTATCATCATACTCACTCTGGTGGACCCCCACCTCAAGACGCCCATGTATTTCTTCCTCCGGAATTTCTCCTTCTTAGAAATTTCCTTCACGTCCATTTTTATTCCCAGATTCCTAACTAGCTTGACAACGGGAAATAAAGTCATCAGCTTTGCTGGCTGCTTGATTCAATATTTTTTTGCTATATTTCTTGGGGCCACAGAGTTTTACCTCCTGGCTGCCATGTCCTATGACCGCTATGTGGCCATCTGCAAGCCCCTGCACTACACGACCATCATGAGCAGCCGAGTCTGCATCCAGCTCGTGTTCTGCTCCTGGCTGGGGGGGTTCCTAGCTATCTTTCCCCCAGTCATCTTGATGAGCCAGGTGGACTTCTGTGCTTCCAATGTTCTGAATCACTACTACTGTGACTATGGGCCCCTCCTGGAGCTTGCCTGCTCAGACACAAGCCTCTTAGAACTGATGGTCATCTTCTTGGCGGTTGTGACTCTGGTGGTTACTCTGGTGCTGGTGACACTTTCTTATACATATATTATCAGGACCATTCTGAGGATCCCTTCTACCCAGCAAAGGACGAAGGCTTTTTCCACATGTTCTTCCCACATGATTGTCATCTCCCTCTCTTACGGCAGCTGCATGTTTATGTACATTAATCCTTCTGCAAAAGAAGAAGGTGTTTTCAACAAAGGAATAGCTGTGCTCATTACTTCAATTACTCCCTTGTTAAACCCTTTCATTTACACTCTAAGAAATCAGCAAGTGAAGCAAGCATTCAAGGACAACATCAAAAAGATCATGAAGTTTTAAATATATATATTTATATATTTATATCTCAAGGAAATACATTTCACTTAATAAATATGTATTGAATGTCTACTGTATTTTTGCAAGTGCTGAACCAGCACTTGAGGACAAAAGTATAAAGGGCGTACGCCCTAATTTCAAGGAATCTATGCTCTAATGTGATAGAAATGTGTACAAACTGTAAATTGATGTCATAAGTTTACAAAAAATAAAATAATATGGTAAGTGTTATTAGAGAAAGATGACTGAGAATCCCTGAAAACAACAATTGGAAAGAATTAACTGTTTTCTGGAAATTACTTGAAATTTAAGAGGCAAAACACCTGCTTATTTAGGAGAGTGGGAAGGTAAAAATTTAGAGCAAGAAAGAGGCCAGATCATAAAGGTGTTTATTACAAAGTGTGGAGTTAGCTGGATATTCGTGAGCCAAGAGACGTTTAAGAAAGGAGGTGATGTTACCAGCATTGTCTGGAAGGAGGTCGAGCACGGGCACTGCTCTTCACTGTGGAGTGCTGGAGACCATCCTTCTATCAGTGTCAATAATTTTTTATTCTCCTTTCCTCTTTCATTTATTTTTCAGCTGTAGGCCACTGCAACTTCCACCCTCCCATAAAGAAAAAAGGCTTTACATTTGATCCACTTTTCTCCAAATGAGGTGAAAATTCTCAAGATTTTGTCAACTTACACATTTGTTTTCTAGAAGTTATGGTTAGGTTTCTAAAGGAAAGGTTAGAATCCTCTCACTTCTCCTATTGGTGCTTTTCATAAGCTGACATTTTTTAAGGTAATGAGTCATCGACTCTTCCTCTTTGCTAGTCTCTGATAATTCTTTTTCTATTGTAATTTTATTTTCATCTTTTTGCTTATTTTGTTAGGTATTATAAAGGACAAATTCTGTGATATAACTTCATTCGTTTAACTTGTTCCCAAATTTTTGCTTTTTTTAAAACATAAGCCATGGATAACTATTTCATAAAGTGGAAAAGAATATAAGGTATTCATACAGTTCTATATCTAGAATGTTCCAAATTATGAGTCTTTGCAGCCAACTCTACCTACCCTACCAAGACTACCCTATCAATAACTCTACACACGGAGTCAAGGTAAGAGCAAATTCAATTTGAATCAGCGTCAATGGAACAGGACATTTCGGAAATCTGAGTACTTGTACTTTGTTTGCTAATATCCTAATTCATTGCAGAATGCTGATTACTGTTTGGGGTACAAATAGAACATCATCTGATGTGTTCACCCCTTTTATATGTGGTAATAACATTGAATGGAATAATGCTCCTCAAGCACTTTAGGAACAAACTGTATTAGACTGATCATGAGAGCAAACTCCCAGAACCCCAGAAAGCATTGAAGAGTGTGTAATATTTTTATTAAATGGCCTTTTATATAAAGCCATTGCTGTTTTGAATATCTAGGTTTCTTGGTGGATAAGCTAGAGATTAGTGATGACTTTCAATTTATTCCAACTTCACTGAACTGTTAATTAATAGAGAAATGTTCTTAAACAATCACACCTGAATCATTAAGTTCCCCTAAATCCACATTGCTACCAAAACCTATGATGAAGTGGGAGACAACGCCACATGGTGGTTGAAAATACAGGCTTTCGTTCAAATCCCAGATACTCAACCTTCTACCCAAGTCTCCTTGCAACACTTTTTCACCTCTCTAACGCTTACTTTTCTCAACTCTAAAATGTGGATAATAATAGTGTCTATCTTATAGGTTAGCTTTGAGCATCAAATGACATCGTAAGTATTAAAAAAATTAAAGCCATTATTTATTGTTTAATAAATGATATCCATTATAACAGTATGGTAATAATAACCAATGTCCTTTTCAAGAAAGTCAGGTTTAACTGGTAGGAATAGGTATTAAATTGTTCAGTTTAACCTAAAGGGGACTGTAAAAATGTTGGCCATTCTACTTGCCACAAGGCCAGCTTGTTTCCATTCCTCTTCTGTCCAGCTGCATCCTTAGACAGCCAGGTCAGTGAAGGTCTAACCCGCACTTCAGATAAAGCCAATCAGAACATCCGGCAGCGGACTGTTAGGACTGGGCTACTGCCAACTCCCTGTGCCCCAGACACCAAGTATGCTGAGAAGAAGAAGACTAGTTGTATAAGTCAAAGTTCAAGAATATGAGCCAGGGCTCCACCCAGACTTCATAATAAAAGCATTTTGAAATGAAATCAGGAGGGAACGTGTCACCTTCTACAAGAGCTTGTCCAGAAGACAAAAGAAAAAGACAAGTCATGCTCTTCAGAAGCTGTCCACCTGGCTATCTTTATGTTAATATTGACTTGGAATGTAACCCAAGTCACAGAAAAGCAAAGGAATGAGTTTACTAATTCTGCAGCTGAACCTTTAGAGCATTCAGGGTCTAAATATATAAGTTGGTGGGTTTCATCCTCCTGTCACCGCTGTTGACAGAATCAAAAGAAACAGCTCTACAGCCTAGTACTCCCAGGATAGTATCAGCAGGACTGGGGTGAGGGGAGAATAAAAACAAGTGAGACCGGACCTACTGCACCAAGTGTTCACTCCTCTCTCCTCTCTCCCTGAGCCCCCAGAGGTTGTGGGCTTATGAATTATAAATCTAAACGCAAAGCCACTTCTTGCAAAGAGTTTAAAATAAAATTCAAAAGGGAAGGAGAGAATTTTTTAAGAAGTCAGGCAAGGTAACAACAGTTCTATAATGATTTGGGTTTTCCAGCCTAAGGATCATCTTTGTCATTTCTTTAGATTCACCCAGAACGTCACAAACCAGGGCTTAAGCTTCAGCCCATACATATCACTAGACAGTATCGCTGAAGCTCTGCAGGGGTTATGAGTTCAGAAGCCACAGTAACCACCCATCTGAGGAATACAGCCACTGTGAAGTGGGGGCTGGGTGGGGAGCAAGATTACACACAAGACAACAGAGGAAGGGAAGAATTATAGGAACAGAAACATCAAGAATTTAACAACAAGTTTATACTGTAGAGCATAGGGAACTATATTCAATATCTTATAGTAACTTACGGTGAAAAAGAAGATGAAAACAAATATATGTTCACGTATGACTGAAGCATTATGCTGTACACCAGAAATTGACACACTGCAAACTGACTATACTTCAATAATATATATATATACACACACACCAAATATATATATATATATTTTTGTTATGTATATATACCAAAAAAATTATGTAAGTATAATTTACTCAAAAAGATACAAATGATACTGGTAACATGAAAGACAAAACATTATAAAAAATAACTAGGAAAAAATATGGCTGCAAAACCTAATAAGTGAAATAAAGATGAGGCTAATACCAAGAGAGAAGGAACTAAAACATTCATTAAAACTAAGCTAGAAGACCAGACCTGATAAGGAGGGAGGGTATAGCTCAAGTGGTAGAGAGCGTGCTTATTAGCATGCACAAGGCCCTCCGTTAAAGTAAAACAAATAAATAAATAAAATAAACCTAGTTACCTCCCCCCCAAAGAAAATCAGACCTGATAAACTCTCCCATAAAGCAACAGAAAACAATAAAGATATTAGATAGATAACATAAAACAATAATGATATTAAATTAGGTAGGTAGGTAGATAGATAAATAGGCACCAAAAGACCATTGTAGATGCCCAAATCCAGAGAATAAGCATTGCAGGTGAAGAGAAGAGAAAAAATGAAATAATAATACATTTCCTATACTAGAGAAAGGTGGGTATGTCTGAGTATGCTGAGACAAGCTAGATAGAGAAAATTTACACCTCAAGAAACCAGACATTTAAATGTGATAGTAAAATAAAAGAATGGCTTAGAAGGCTTACTGCACAAAGAACAAATTCAAAACACTTTTAAAAGAAATACTCAAATAAAAGGATAAATAAACAGAAGGATGATGCAAATAATATGAAACATAAAAATTACAATATAACATATTAATTACATGATGTGTATTTTTAACTTTTAAAAAAGGGAGACTCAAAGATGAATAAAAGAAAATCTATATTCAAAGCAGAACTAAAATTCTAGAAAACATGTAAACAGTGGGGTTGCAAAGAAAGTCCAAAGTAACGTACAGAAACGGTAATATATTTGTTGTGATCCAAGAAAGAAATAGAAATGCCTAAGTTTAAGAAATCAGTAGATGAAAATAAACAAAACTGAATCTTAAGGTATCCATCCTAAAAATAAAATATAATTTACAACTCAACAAAACAAAAAGTATCCACCCAATGAGAGACAGGAAAAGATTTTTTAAAGTAGTAACCAGTGGAAAAAATGGCATATATAGAATAAGATGGTAGACATCAGTCCTATTATATAACAGTCATCATGGAAAGAACATATCAGTGAATCCCATAATGAAAGACACAGAACTCAAACTGGGTTAAAAGCAATAACAAATAAATTCAGGAATGTATTGTATATAATAGACACACTTAAGTCTATTTTACCAAAAATATAAATTTTACTTTCATGTATTCTGGTAATTAAGGGTTAGAACTGAAAATAGCACTTTGGTTCTACAGAAGGAGTTAGAAGTTACTATTAAAGTTTCAGAAGTTTGTTTAAAAATAAGACATTTTAATCAAAATGCAAAATTTCATTCACACCTATTTGTATGCTAAAGCAGTCATTTGCTTGAATGTAACTAATTGATGAAATGGAATGGACAGAAAGTGTTAATTTGGTGCTTTGTTTGTCTAGAGCCCAGGATTTCCTACCACATACCACTAAGGAAATACCTGAACTTCACTCATCACAATGAGTAAATGATAGATAAATACCATCCCTCCCAAAAAAAGACTAACTGACCTGATTGCAGGGTGCTCTGTAAAATTATTTAGATGATTTTCTGAAGGACACCTGCTTTTACCATCTCTTTAATCAATATAGAAATTTCTTTCGCCCCTACTATCCTTCATGGATTTACACTGACCACATGTCTGAGTCAGGGGAGGTCAGAGGTGCCCATGTGATGCACTCATCCCATTGCCACGGTCCTAATGGTAGCAGTTGCTTATTGGGAACATCCCATATGAACAGTAGAAATATTTCACATGCTTAAAACATCTAGTTCCAAAATACATTCAGAGTAGCAGCTACAACCACTTGGATATATAAAATGCCCATAAATATTTTGACTATCAGCCCATTGCTGGAAGGCTTTGTGAAAACAGGTGCACAAAACTGCAGACGGTCCAAAATGCTGACAAACATCAGTTAATTTCAAGGACCCCAGTGGTGGGGGCCATTCTTGACTGACATCGTAAATCTTGCAACTTTATTTCTACTCCACTTTGATGATCAAAAGCAAATTATAAGCCCAGCCAAGTTAAAGAGAGAGAAAAGAAATCGTGTGCCCTGATGGAGACACTGACACTGTTGTTTTCTTTCAAGATTTTTTGAACATATTGTACCTACAGAAAGGAAAAAAAATCTCAAAATTCTAAAGCCTAAGGCTTCTCACCCAGGTCTCTCAAATGACCAGCACAGCTTCCCTGGCCTCACAAGACCAACCGTGTCCTGCCAGGTCCCTGCGGCCCACCACCCAGGCAAAACACTCTATCTTATTTGTTAGTATCTGTTGCTGTGTAGCGTTGTCACCCCAAATTTTAGCGGAAAAGATAAATTTTTATCACTATAGTTCTGAGTGGAGACAGGACAGCTAGATGGCTCTCACATGGGCCTTTCATTTAGTTGCAATTGTAGGTGACGGCATTTGGAATCATGTAAAGGCTCAACTGAGCTGATGTCCAAGATGACTTTAGGTCACAGGTCACTACAGCTAAGACGGCTGAATGAGACGGGGGCTAACCAAGTCTCTCTCTCTCTACTCGCCTCTGCAAGGCTAGCTTGGGTGTCCTCGTTGCATGGCAATCTCACAGTATTTGAACTTTTGTTGTTGTTGGGAGGTGGGGAGTAATATTTTTTTTTTTAATGGAGGTACTGGGGACTGAACCCAGGACCTTGTGCGTGCGGGGCACGCGCTCTACCACTGAGCTATGCTCTCCCTCCTGAACTTTTTCATGACTCCTGGATCCCCACAGAGCACATGTTCCAAAAAAAAAAAAAAAAAAAAAGGGAGAAGCTACAAGTCTCCAATGATCTAATCTCTGAAGTGGCACAACTTCACTTCTACAACTAAAGTCAAATTCAAGTCAGAGAGCCAGTCAAGATCAAAAGGGAGAGGAAAGAAACTACCCCCCACAGTCATGAAGCTGAAAAGGACCTCAAGGGCCACCAGGGCCAAGAGGCAAAGCAGCCGTCTACAGTCAGTCCTTCCTCCCACAGCTCTGCCTTTTCTAGAATCTCAGCCCCTCTGACCCTCATTGTTTCAAACACAGTCTGATTGTAAGTCAATAACTTTTGTGTTTTATTCATATTTGCTGGTTGTTTTGAGATAATTACAGACATATCTCAGAGCTATTATGGGTTCAGTTCCAGACACAATAAAGCAAATATCACAACAAGGTGAGCCACAGAAATGTTTTGGTATCCCAGTGAATATTAAAGTTACATTTACACTTTACTGTAATTTAAGTTTGTAACAGTACTATATCTAAAACACCAATGTACTATCTTAATTTAAAAATACTTCATTGCTAAGAAATGCTAACTATCATCTGAGAACAAAGGGTTGCTACAAACTTTCAATTTGTAAAAAATGCAGTATCTGCAAAGCATCAAGTCACCTTTCTCTCATCTACTAGTTGAGTGACCTTGGGTTAATTATTTAATCTCTCTGTACTCCATTTCCTAATCTACAGAGTCAACAGGAATACTGCATCATAGGGTTACTATGAGGTCTAAGCGAGATAAACCACATAACACATTTACAATAGTACATACTTCAGCACAGATGTGAAGTATATTAAAATAAGGTATGCCTGTAGTCAGAAGAGGAAGTTTATCGACTATCATTAAAGACCACTTGGTTATGCTTTTATTTATGTTGTGTTTTTTGGCATATGTTTGGCATATTAGGAGAGGCAAGGAATATTATTATAATTTTGTGAAAATCCATATATTTATTGTGAGGCAGTATTAAAAAGTTGGATTTGAAGATAAAGGCAGCTTATATTTTCCTAAGAAACAATGTCTTTATCCTCTTTTTTGTTTTTTGTTGTTTTGTTTTTATCCTCTTGAAAAGGGAAAGTACTTTGAAAGAGGCTGTGTTACCAAGAGGAAAGAACAGATTCAATACACAAGATTAATGAATAATGTGTATTTGATAAAACTAAAAAAAGAAACTGATTGAAATGTAGATTAGAAAGACAGAAGTTTCAGAAAAGTAGAGAACTACCTATCTGCGTGATGCTAGGTCCCTCACGGTTCTTTCTTAGACTTTCTTCTCAACTCCCAAGTTGCTCCTCTGCATTAGAAGACCACATCCACAACAGCCATGCCTCAGTTTCCACCCATATGCTGCTAACTTATTGTTTTCATTTGAATTCCCAATATGAAAATTGAAATATATTTCAATTAATATTTCTTTGAAAGAAATGCAAGTCTTTTCAAGATGTCATGGAAAGATTGCTTTACTTGTTTATTTCTCAGGGTATAAATGAAGGGGTTCAACAAAGGAGCAACAGATGTCGTGAGCAGGGAAATTCCCTTATTAAGGGCCACTTCATCCTTAGCTGAAGGTTTGATATACATAAAAATGCAGCTGCCATAGGTCATGGAAACCACAATCATGTGGGAAGAACACGTGGAAAAGCTTTTTTCCTTTGCTGAGCAGAGGGTAATCTTAGGACCATCCTGATGATGTGTATGTAGGGCAGAATTACACATACAAGGGTCATTATGAAGGTCAACACAGCACAGAGTATAACCAGCTGCTCTATGAACCATGTATCTGAACATGAATTCTTCAGTATTGGAGAAGCATCACAGAAAAAATGGTCAATAACAGAGTCACAGAATTCCAGGCGGAGACTCAGGCCAAGGGGCGGGAGAATAATCAATAAGCCAGATACGCAACAACAGACGATGAGATTCCTGCGGACTCTGCTGTTCATGATGGTCACGTGGTGCAGGGGTTTGCAGATGGCCACGTAGCGGTCATAGGACATCACAGCCAAGAGGAAAAATTCTGTAGCTCCAAAGAGGACAATAAAAAATATTTGGCTGAAGCAGGCATTGATGGTGATGGTTTTGTCCCCACTTGATATGATGTAGAGGTACGTGGGGACACAGGCAATTGTAAATGAGATTTCTAAGAAAGAAAAATTTTGAAGGAAAAAATACATAGCTGTTTTTAAATGAGAATCCACCAAGATGGGGGAAATTATGGTCAGATTCCCAATTACACTTAACATATATGTGATCAACAGAAAGCTAAAAGCCAAAATCTCTAGTTGTGGATCATTCGTCAAACCCAGGATGATGAACGTTGTTACTGCCAAACGGTTTCTCATCACTGTCTTCATACTATTGCCATTGGTTCAAGACTGCTTCACATAAAAGGCATAGAAATTAGATCTGAAGAGCAATGTCAAAATATGACAGAAGCAGACCGCATCTATAATACCAAGCAAACCCAGTCACATGCATGTCCTTCTGGAATTTAATAATCAGATTTTGATGAGATAATTCCCTCAAATCCACTGAAATGTGCCACAGGGAGCTTAAGCTTTGGGGAAATTTCTTTTTAAAATTACTGCTACTAAAATTGTTTTAAATATTCTAGGATCTCCCAACTCATAGCACTATTTCTAATTCTCTTTTTTTTAAGTCCATACTTCGGTTGAGACATCTCCTATTGGATCAGAAGTTGGCCACTTTTTAGCTATACTTTGATGGGTCATTGAGTCTATTTATTCCAAAGCATTTGTACTCAAAAGCTAAATCCTAAAATTCGTTTGCTTTAAGTTGTGGTGCCTGATAAAATGCAAATATATGGAAGATAGCATTATGCCCTAGGTGCAGAATCTCTCCAGATCTTTCCTCCAGTGAACGAAGCATTATTTAAAGGTCAAGTTAGATTTCTCCCAGAAAATAGTCATTCAATGGCCCCTTTCTCCGGACTTTTTCTAAGTTCCTCTTATTTCCTTTTTTTCTATCTCTGTTCTCCGCAGAGAACTTTATTAATGCATGACTATTTTAATACAATTTGAAGAAAACATGGGTAAAAATGGATAAATAGCTGAAGGATATCAAGATATACTTTGCTTTCCCTCCTTCATGACAGCAGAAGTGTGATGCATGTTTCACAGGGGCTAAATCTATGGACCTTGGAACAGTTTGTCTGGGATCAAATCATGTCTCTCTCATCTACTAGCTGAGTGACCTTCGGCAAATTATTTAATCTCTCTGTACTCCGTTTTCCTAATCTGTGAAGTGGAGTCATCAGGAATACTGCATCATAGAGTTACTGTGAGGTTTAAATGAGATAAACCACGTAGCATGTTTACAATAGTACTTAGGACATGATTAATATTATACTTTTTTTCTGAAGCCAATCTTTCTCATAATCTCAAGAGGGCATTTAGCTCCACTAGGAGCACCTCCCTCTCTCTCTCTCTATCTCTCAGCATCATCAATTTCTTCCACTTTTCTAGACGTACTTCATCATCATCCAAACATTCTCTGGTATGACTCTATACTTAAAAAAACAATAAAAATACTCATAGGGAGTGACACGTCAATCACTACACTCTTTTATATAGTTTTTACTTTAGGAAACATGTTAATCTGCATATTCAAAAATAAAATATATCTTCCAAACAGATAATTGACCTCTTTATTAATATAATTTCTATCTACTCAGTTCATCTTTCAATGTGATATTAAGACCACTGCCCAAGAGTATGGTTACTCAAGATCTGGGCATTAGCCCCATAATAATAGTTATATTGGTCTACTCAGCTATTTATCTTCATTCAATGTTCTCTCTTCATTCAATGTTCCAGGCCTCCACTGCTCAATGCAGTAGCTATCAGCTATATATGGCTATTGAACACTTGAGATGTGGCTGGTTCAAACCAAGGTGTGTTATAACCATGAAATACACATCAGATGTCAAGACTTAGAAAACAAATATATAAAATATACCATTTATAATTTTATACTGAATACATGTTGAACTGTTAATATTTTAGATATATGGAGGTAAATAAGATACATTATTTAAAATCAAGATCACCTGCTTCTTTTTACCTTTTGAATGACATGACCAGAAAACTTTAAATTGCAAATGTGACTCACATTTTATTTCTGTTGCACTGTACTGTTCTAGGTTTTCAAGTTCTTTCACATTGGGGAATTTTGAAAAAAGGATCTCCTAAGACAAATTAATTTGTTTTCTAAATGGCTTTCACGCTTTTGTAATATAACCCTCAAATAACTTTGAAGTGTATGCTCCCTGACACTGAAAAAAATGAGGCTTTTTTTTGTCTTTGTGAGGTGAAAAGTATCAACTCCCACCAGGTACAGACTTACTGCTGTACATTGCCAGGTAACAGACATTGTGAAAGAAAAAGGGACATTAACCTGGATTTATGAGACAAATAGTTTGCAAAGAGGTGATACAGGTACTGAAAGATGGGGGGATATTAAAAATGGAGTGTTTACTAATGGTAATTGAGATATATAAGATATAAATACATAGATAGAGACAAAATAGATAAATGAGAGACAGAGACGGACAAAGAAAGAGAAAGTGAGGTAGATAGTAAATTAGGAGTTTGGGATCGGCAAATACAAACTACCATGTACAGAACAGATACACATCAAGGTCCATCTGTATAGCACAGGGAACTATAGTCAATAGCTTGTAATAACCTATACTGAAGAAGAATATGTATATATAGCTGTATCACGATGCTGTACATCAGAAACTAATACACATTGTAAATCAACTATACTTCAATAAAAATAAAAAATTAAAAAAAGACCGGCAGAGAGAAATTAGGAAAGGGCTTCCTGTGTGTCAGTCAGACCACGGCACGTGGTGTTGCACCAGCTTAACGATGCATAAAATGCGTCCTGCCCACGTTTCCAACTGGTGAAGATTCATGAGCTCTATAAATAACCTCAGAAATAACTGGATTTCTCAATAAAATATCAAAAACAAATAAATATTGAAAAAAATAATCATTTTTTTTACTAGAGTGAAACATAATCACAAACGCCTTCTCTATAAATTATTTGCTGAAACAGGCCTGGCTTGAAAACACCCCAGTACTTACCTCTGACATTCTTCATCGTTTCACCAGGAGGCTACACCTCAAATGACCACAGTGAGCTTCACAGTTAAACAAAAAGTTACTAGTAGGATCGTCTAAGTGCATTCCCAGCCCCTTGCCCCTGGGAAGCTACAGTCACCATATATATACACATGGTTTCTAAACATATAATACCATCCTACTCTAAAATTAAGATATACTTCTGTGCACTCTGGATAACTGAAAGGAAGATAAAGTCCAAAGGGCAAGGAGGAGTTAGGAAGACACTCTGGCTCTGCGAAAGTGAATGTTCTGATTTTCTCTGCTCGAACAGGTTTTTACATTTATGACCCTATTTATTTCCTTCATTTCCAACAGGTGTGCACAAAATAGGTGTGAATAAAAAATTCCTCGGAGGACCTGATTCAAAACCCTCCATTGAATTAAAAATATAATTTACTTTACAAAAAAAAAATCCTAAGCCAAGAAATAAAGATAATTTCCTGAGAGAGAAAAAGATGCAGCAGTAGTAACAAGCTCAGTCCAAGCATCAAAAGCACTAAGATTCCAGTGTCCCATCAGAAACCTGTTTCTAATTATTTGTTCACACATGGTTTATGCAATGCAACAAGATAGCCTTCTTATCTAAAATTACACCCATAACAATATTTAATATAGAAAATTCAAAAATAGATACAAAAACTGAAAAAAGAAAACCATAGAAACTGTAACATCCAGAATAAACATTATTATTTTGGTGTTTCTCCTTCCAAATATTGCCTACCGTTAACATGTGACTGCTGCACTATTACTAGTTTATTATAAAGGACACTTCTCTGGAACAGCCAAATGGAAGAGTTTCATAGAGCGCAGTATGGAGGATGGGGCAGCATGGAGTCTCCATGCTCAGCCCTCCCAGCATCTCGATGTGCTCCCCAATCTGGAAGTTCCCCTCACCTCCCTGTTCAAGAGTTTGTGTGGTAATCTCCCTCTCTCACTCACCCCGCCCCAGAGGCAGTGGACAGGGCTGACAGCTTCAGTCCTCTAGTCCTTTGGTCTTTCTAAAGATCAGCCCCATTCGGAGGCTACCTAGGGTCCCCACCCTAAGTTTCCTTATGAGCATAAACACAAGGTAACAAAAGACACCCCTATCAATCAGAAGATTTCAAGAGTTTTAGGAGCGCTGTGCCAGGAACAGGGACAAAGACCACATACTTCCTATGACATATATATTTACAAAGTGCAGGTGCAGCAAGAGAGCAGTAAGCTTTTCACTATCTTTCTCTTAATCAATAGAACAAGCAGAAAAAGAAATGAGCGTGTGCAATGAAGACCTGATCACTATAGTATATAAGGAGAGTAACAGATATATGTAGAAACGCACCCAAAAGATGAAGAAGACACTTTTTCATTTTTTGCTTAAACAAGAGAACTATGTCTTCTCACAGTTTGGAAGCTAGAAGTCCAAGATCAAGGTGCCGGCAGGGTTCGTTTCTTCTGAATCCTCTCTCCTCTGGCTGTAGATGACCGTCTTCTCCCTGTGTCTTCACATGATGCTCCCTCTGTGCACCATCTGCCTAATCTCCTGTTTTTAGAAGGACACAGTTAAATTGGATTAGGGATCATGCTAATAATCTCATTTTAACCTATTACCTCTTTAAAGATCCTATCTTCAAATATAGTCACTTTCTGAAGTAATGGGGGTTAGGGTTTCAACATATGAATTTGAGGAGAATGCAGCCCAGCCAATAATAGGATCCTAGGGAAATGTACAGCCTGGAGTTTTGTGAGACTTCAAATTGCTGTTAGAAAATAACTGAAACATACCAAGAATAATATAAAGAAACACATGATGTACTGGAAGCTCAGCTTATTAAACATTTTTTTAACATTTTTATTGATTTATAATCATTTTACAATGTTGTGTCAAATTCCAGTGTTCAGCACAATTTTTCAGTTATTCATGGACATATACACACTCATTGTCACATTTTTTTCTCTGTGAGTTATCATAACATTTTGTGTATATTTCCCTGTGCTATACAGTGTAGTCTATTCTACAATTTTGAAATCCCAGTCTATCCCTTCCCACCCTCCACCCCCCTGGTAACCACAAGTCTGTATTCTCTGTCTGTGAGTCTATTTCTAATACAACACAAGTCCCTTGTATAAAGATCACGGCCATGATCTCCCAAGCTCCAGAAGTATCCTTACCTAGAGCTGAGCACTTCTGGTTTCCTTGTGTTCCTTTATACCTACATACCTGTGCAAATGCAAACTATATGTAAAACAGTTTGTATGTGTGTGTTTTAAACTTTGCATAAATGTTATCATTCTGTATGCTTTCTTTCCAATTTGTTCTATTGTGGTAAAATACACATAACATAATATTTACCATCTTAGCCTTTTTTAAATGTATAGCTCTTAAGTAATAAATACACTCCTAATGTTGTCCAACTATGATGCCCACCCATCTCTGTAACTCTTTTCATCCTGTAAAACTCAAACTCTATATCCATTTAACAATAATCCCCAGTTTCCCAATCCCCCAGCCCCTGGCAACTACCATTAATGCTTTGTTTTTATTATTTTGCCAACTTTAAATACCTCATGTAAGTGAAAACATACAGCACTTGTCTTTTTGGGACTGGCTTATTACACTTAGCATAATGTCCTCAAGATTCATCCATGTTGCACCGTATGTCAGAATTTTCTTCCTTTTTTTAATGTGTATTTTACCACAATTTTTTTAAATTAAGGGGAAAATTCATGCCACAAAAGAAGAAATGATAGAAATTAACTATCTCCATCTAAAGTTATACAAAGAATTTGATACACATATGTAATGAGTTGTGTATTACATTCATAGCAGCCTTATTTATAGTAGCCAAAACATGGAAACAGCCCAAATGCCTGTCAACAAGGGAAGCAATGAACACATTCTGGTATGTTCATACAATGGCAAACTAGGTAGCAACAAGAGCAGGCAATCCTGAGCTATACACAAATAAAGGACAAATCTCACAAACACAGTCCTGAGCAGTCTCATTGCTTGTATAGAAAAAATTAAGGAACAAAACTGAATGATAGAATTTGGAACGATTGCTAATTTGGTTAAACTATAAAGAAAAGTATAACTTTTCAACTATTACTGTTAAAGTCAGAAGAGTGGTTAACTTCAAGAGAGACAAGAATTTTAGTGGTTGGGAGAGGCACAAAAGGCACTTGTGGGGTCCTGGCAGTGTTCTATGCACTGCCCTTGGACTTTTTTTTTTTTTTTCCGTATTTCAAAATAAAAATAGCATAGGAAGCTTTTGATCTATGTGCCTCCAGGCAGTGCCTTGCACCAGTGACTAAACCAAAAAAAACCCTTTCCAGACTGAATTCTTACACCTGCTTTATTTCTTCACTTACTTCTCCTCATGCCTCTCTACATTAACAGCATCTACTTTTAGGGACCATCCAAAACAAAAGGTTCATGTGGGAAGTTAGCAACCTTATCTCTGACTGTTTGAGGTCCAGAACCAGTTGGTTTTGCAAAAACCTATGTTATCCCTAATGTCTGCAATCTCTTACTGTCTAATCTAGTTGCAAACCAACCACTTATTGCCCAAGTTCAAATGTTTCTTGAGACCATTAGCTAAACCCAGCAGAGAACATTGAACAAATACTGGCTCTTTTCAGCCATGCCAACCATGCCCCTCAGAGCCAGAGACTCAGCAGACTAGTCCCTGCAGTGAACAGCTTTATAAAACGTCATTTGTGTCAAATTAAGAATCTCCAACTCTGAGGTTGGAATATATTTTTCTTTACCACCGCCTACCCATCCACTGAGTTAATGTCACATATTTTCTTTTTTGTTATGACAGGACTTCACTTATAGTATGAACTTTTATATTAGTCTTATAAAAGGACAGACTGCTGAAAAAAAAACAAAACCTAAAAATATTGTGGCTGAAATAAGCCAAAAGACTATTTTTCTCCAAAATTCTAAAAAAAAAAAAAAAAAGTCAGCAAGCAATTCTCTTCCTCATAGTTAAAGGTTGGAGGCAAGAAAAATTATCAACAGCAGACATACCATAAAGAATAGGTAAAAGAAGTTCTTCAAACAAGAAGAAAATTACAAAATAACAAATCTTGGTGAAACAAGAAAGAAGAAAGAACAATGGATGGAGAAGAAATAAGGGTAAGTAAAATAGACTTTCCTTATTCTCTTGAGTTTTATAAATCACATGTGACGACTTAAACAAAAATTAACACCATCTGATACTGAAGACAATGATATTTAAAAGTGGGGTGGGTAAACTGATCTAAACAGAAGTAAGATTTCCACATTTCACCTGAAATGCTAAAACATCTATGCCAGTAGACTGTGATAATATACGTATGTTGTAATACCCAGAGCAACCACTAAGAAAATCAAAGTGATACAATCAAAAATACTGAATTAGGGTGGGGCGGTATAGCTTAGTGGTAGAACATGTGCTTGGCATGCACAAGGTCCTGGGTTCAATCTCCAGTACCTCCTGGGGTTTGGAGGGAAAAAACCAAATAAATAAATAGTATTTCTTAAAAAATACTAAATTAATGAATTAGTCAAAATGGAATCCTAAAGCATGTTCAAACAACCTACATATGTCCAAAAAAAGAGAGAAAAACAAAGGAAATAAACAGAAACAAATAATAAAAAGACAGACAAATCTGAACACATAAATAATTATCTTAAATGTAAATGGTTTAAACACATCAGTTAAAAGGAAGAAATTGACAGAGTGAATTTATTTTTTAAAACAATCCAACTATATGATATTATTAGAAACTTGCTTCAAAATCAACAACATACTGAGGTTGAAAGTAAAAGGATAAAGAAAGCTATGCCATGAAAAATCAAGAAAAAAGCAGATATGGCTACATTAATATTAGATAAAGTAGACAGAAGCAAAGAAAATTACAAATGGGAAGCAAAGGGACATTTACATAATGATAAAAGGACTGCTCCATCAGGAACCCACCTTGCTTTATTTATTATCACATTTATGATGATCTCACTTATTTTACATTTACCTGTGCATTCATTTATTGTCCCTAGGCCATGTCTAGGCAAGGACTTCAGTGGTTTTGTTGACAGTCATATACTCAGCGCCCACAGCAGTAGCTGCACAGGGTAAGTACTCAATAAATATTTATTGAATGAATGAAAGTGTTATCCTATTATCCATCAAGATCTGCCCTTTAGATACAAGGCACTAATCATTATCAGCTCAAGTGATTTAAATACTTTAAACACTAATGTTATGAACTAAAATTTTCCAACATCAGATCAGAAATGACCAAAGGTTTTCTAATTCTTATTATAGCATCTCATGCACAAAACGTAAGTTCTACTATCTTCATCATAAATATACTAACTATAAAATCATCAAGCAAAAACTATTGACATTAGAATGCTTCCTGGAAAAAAGTCATCATTTCCAAAATAACATTCTTCCATCAGTCACAGTTACCTCAGTCATTTCCTTATCATGCAACCTAGGTACTTCCTAAACTTTAGAAAGAAGTGTAGATTTTCCATACTACTCAGCCACAAAAAAAGAACAAAATCTGCCATTTGCAGCAACATAAATAGACTTGGAGGACACTGTGCTAAGTGAAGTAAGTCAGACAAAGACAAATACTCTATGGTATCACTTTTACATGGAATCTAAAACATACAACAAACTAGAGAATATAACCAAAAAAAGAAGCAGACTCACAGATACAGAGAACAAACTAGTGGTTACCAGTGAGGAAAGAGGGGGAGGGAAAAAAGTATGGGTAGGGGAGCAGGAGGTACAAACTACTGGGTGTAAGACAGGCTCAAGGATGCACTGTACAACACAGGGAAGACAGCCAATAGTTTGTAATAACTGTAAATGGAAAGTAATCTTTAAAAAATTGTATTAAGAAGCCTCAACAAATTTAAGAGGACAAATTATTTCAAGCATCTTTTCTGACCACAATGCCATAAAACTAGAAATCAGCCACTGGGGGGAAAAATGAGAGAAAAACAACTGTATGGCGACTAAACAACATGCTACCAAAAAACCAATGGGTCAGTGATGAAGTCAAAGAAGAAATTAAAAATACCTTGAGACAAATGACAATGAAAACACAATTACACAAAATCTGTGGGATACAGTAAAAGCAGTCCTAAGAGGGAAGTTCATAGTGGTACAGGCCTTCCTCAAAAAACAAGAACAATCTCAATTAAACAATCTAACCTACCACCTAAAAGAATTAGAAAAAGAACAAACAAAACCTAAAGCCAGCAGAAGGAAAGAAATAATAAAGATCAGGGAGGAAATAAATTCTTTTAATTTAAGGACTAAGATTTAAAATTGTATTAAATTTTTTAAACTTTTTAGAAAAAAGAAGTGTAGCCATAAAAAAAAGTGTAGCCTTTCCAAATAATTATCAAATAATTTCCTCCATGAATCACTTCCTAAGCAGATTTCCACCTCTTGCTCTCGTTTTATTTTATGTTGATCTTTGTTCCCAAATTCCAAGCCTGCCCAATTTGCAGCCTAGACTGGCTCATCAATGACCTGCCACTCAACTTACTTCCTCTCCCTCCCCTTTCTAAAGAAGAGATTCACTCTAACCCAAATAGAGCATTCGCAATCTGTCAGACTCAAGCAGTTTCCACTGGTAACTTTGGCTTTCTTGTCTGTAAACACAATTGAAAGAAACAACTGAACTATTGCCAAATACAGTTGTATAGTAATTCCCTCATTGGAGAAAAGAAAGTGGGAAACGTCTGTGAGGCACGTACTGTGTAGTTGGTACTTAGCAATTATAAGCCTATTTGAAGGGCATCATGGTCTCTATTTTACAGAAGAGGAAAGTGAGAACCAGAGAGATGGAGCTTCTTGTGTCACTCAAGGTGGAGGTGATTATTGTGTTAAATTTGGTGAGACCACGTTCGTTCTCTGGGCCCCACCACTGCTATGAGAATTATATGCAACCATGTATAAGGAAGCCATTTATAAGATATTTGTACAGTGGGTACTTTGTTCCTAACTCTGGCATTTTGCTCACTAGCATTGGTTCTTCTGATGCTTGAATTCTGTTGATAAACAGGTGATGAATCTGATAAATTAACTGCTATGAAGATGTCTTTGGGTAGCAAAGGGTTAGCCCTCCCAGGTAATATATACATATCTTAAGTTCTTCACTACCTTAAGCTGGAAATTTGCAAGTGTTTTCTCAGAAGAGACTCACAAGTCAAGTGGGATCCCACCCCCATCTCAAACTGAGCACTCCCCTTTTATACGTTCTATATTTCATTTATGCACACACTTCGAAAAATGAAAATCACTGCTTACTGTCTTCAGCCAGTAGTCTATAAACGGACTAATTACAACCAGGTTAACAATGTTTATCAAATGGGACTCTTCAGGACATTTGTGACCTGCAAACAGTTCCACCTAAGCTGTTGTTCTACAGCCAAGTCCAGCCCTGCCCACCCACGGGGAAAGGCAAATGTCAAGACTCCACAATCTTCCCTGCTCTGCAGCTACTGCCCACCCAACCTCACCTCCAAGCTAGTCTCTCTGGATCTCATCACTTAGCCATGTATTTAAAATTTGTTCCCAGAGTTGTTGACAAAGGACATTCATTAGCCTGTTCCAAACAAGAATCCCCAGGGCAACTTGTGCTTCCTCACTCAACTGACTCCCCCAGTGCAATCTCTCAATAGAGCAAATATAACCTTCGTCACTCTGGGTAAAGTACAGCTGAGGTGGGAGGGGGAGTTCATATTCTGCCTTCTGAGGTCATTAACATCATTTTTCCTAGAACAGAAAAATCCAGGGCAACTCTGCTCCTCAAAGTCCTTCTTTTAACCTTTATACTGGCTCCACTTTTAAAAGACAGGCTATCCAAAAACTCTGATGCAGTCCCAGTCTTAATGAGTGGAAAAACAGAAATGGGCAAATCCCCACTAAACTGGTAAGGAAGTGGAAAAGACTATTTCTTACCAAGAGAAGCCCTGGAAGTTTTTGTAACTTCTGTGAAATGCTGGATAGGACTTGGTGGCAGATAACATTGAAAATGCAATACATTTTATTTTATCTTATAATAATATAGTCTTATAATTTTATATACCTCTAAGAATATTTAGGACTAAAATCTCACTATAGCCATTCGGATAGTCAAGTGAGAAGGTATATTCCCTCTTTACAGCTTCATTGATTTTACCTCTCTGTGGCCGTAAAGCCTGAAACCAATGCAGATGTGAATATTCAACCTTTCCCTGAAGATTTCAGGTAGGTAACCAGGAGGGCAAGGGCATCCAGAGCACTGTGTAACTTCTCCCGGTCCCTGATTCCAACTGTGGACTGCATCCCACTAGTGGCTTATGGAATCAATTTAATGGGTTGCAATCAGCATTTGAAAAAAAATTTTTAGTAAAATAAGATTTAAAATACTATGTCGTACCACATGCAGTAATAAGGAATGTTCTGTAAAACCTTTATTTAAGTTAGACATATACAAGTTTTGCCAGAAAATGATACAAAATGCAGAATGCATTATGGTCAAAATGCTTGAAAGCAGCTGCCCTATAAATGTTTGTAAAAAACAATACATATAGAAAATCTTGAATAAGCCAGAAAGGATGCTCTCATATAATGTGATTCTTAAACAACATGAGCTCACAAATCAGTAGAGACTTGAAATGTTCTTGAAGTGCTTAAACGTGAAGACTCCTTAGAAAACCCTGGATCATAGTTTTTATATACTTTTCCTGTAAAATTTCTATACCCATATACCCAAAATGTTTTACACATGATTTAGTGGGTTCATAGATATGGTAAATCCAATCTAGAATTAACAGATCCCTAGTTTAGAACTCCTGCTTGAAATATTCTGAAGCTCCTAAAATTTCCTTGAAATGTAATAGCATCTGCCTGTCCTTAAAGGAAAGCAAAGTTCTAGATCTAAAGATTCTGAATGCATTTGTGTAAATGGAGATTTTTATTCTAATCTAATATTTGCTGAACTGTAGACAGGTATATGGAATGGTTCAAAGAACAGAAGACTTTTCAATCTAATACACAATCTTTGAATTCTAACAGACAGAGAAGGAGGGTCTGTTGAAGAAGAAGTGAGGAGCTGGTACTCTTGGCATCGAGGGAATTGAGGGAGTTGAACAGGAAGGAAAATGAGAGGCTGATATGATTGTATGAAAAATAAAAACAAAAATGGCAGAGAAGCGTAAGAAAACGAGCTCATCTAAGAAGAGTTAGGCAGGCAAAGGAAGCAGGGCAATAAGTGGAACCAGTGAGAAGTAAGGAAAGTGAATAAAGGGGAAAGAAAATTAGTAACTTCTGGAAGGAGACAGCTGTTGCAGGCATTCCTTTATTAACTCTTTTCAAAAACTATTTAAACATCATCTACGAAGCGATTATTTCATATTGGCACTGGGGAGAGTACATTTGGAGAAATCATAATAAGAACTTTCTATATAGGGCAAACAGGACTGGCAAGAACCCAACACCATTCAAATGGGCTGCTGGGCTGGGTCATGTCATCAGAGGAAAAGTTCATGGTCCCTCTCCTTTTGTTCTCTTCAGATTTCATGTCCCTTTCAGAATACCTCTTCCTTTCTCACCTTTTATTATTACCATTTTACCTTGAGACTCAAAATTTTTTAAGCAATGCAAAATAAAACCGTATTGACTGAGTTCATCCTGCTGGGTCTAACAGATGTCCCTGAACTCCAGATGGTGGTTTTCACCTTTCTGTTCCTTGCCTATTTGCTCAGCATGATGGGAAATCTGACGATCCTCATCCTCACCTTGCTGGACTCCCACCTTCAGACCCCCATGTATTTCTTTCTCCGGAACTTCTCCTTCTTAGAAATTACCTTCACAAACATCTTCATTCTTAGGGTCCTGATCAGCATCACAACAGGAAACAAGAGCATCAGCTTTGCTGGCTGCTTCACTCAGTATTTCTTTGCCATATTCCTTGGGTCAACAGAGTTTTACCTTCTGGCCGCCATGTCCTATGACCGCTATGTGGCCGTCTGCAAGCCCCTGCACTACACGACCACCATGAGCAGCAGAGCCTGCACCCAGCTGGCTCTCTGCTCCTGGCTGGCTGGGTTAGTGGTTATTATACCACCAACCACTCTGATGAGTCAGCAGGACTTCTGTGCCTCCAACAGGCTGAATCATTATTTCTGTGACAATGAGCCCCTTCGGGAACTCTCCTGTTCAGACACGAGCCTCATAGATAAGGTTGTCTTCCTTGTGGCCTCAGTGACCCTGGTGGTCACTCTGGTGCTAGTGATTCTCTCCTACACATTCATCATCAGGACTGTTCTGAAGCTCCCCTCTGGCCAGCAAAGGACAAAGGCCTTTTCCACTTGTTCTTCCCACCTGATTGTCATCTCTCTCTCTTATGGAAGCTGCTTCTTCATTTACATTAAGCCCACAGCAAAAGAAGTGGATTCATTCAACAAGGGAGCCGCTCTACTCATTACTTCAGCTGCACCTTTGTTGAACCCCTTCATTTACACCCTAAGGAACCAACAGGTAAAACAAGCCTTCAAGGATACAGTCAAGAAGCTTATGAAACTTTAAAGAATTTCAGAATTAAAACCTTAATGGGTGAATCCTTACTACATACCAAACTCTCTGCCAGTTACTAGATATCCAATAAAGAGTTAAACTCCAGGACAGTGAGAGAGACTTGGAAATTAAAAAAATACAACCTAAGTGTTCATATAAAGAAATGATTAGGTTTTATTAATGAAAAAGCAGCTCAATCTGAGTTAGTAAGTCAAAAAGTTTTCAGAGCAGGTGCCATTTAAATTGAGTCTTGACAAGTAGGAATAGGTCAAGCAAGCAAAAATAGAGAAGAAACAGGTAGAAAGAATATTGGTGGTGGGAGCACAAATTTTCAGTCCAACAAGATTGAGGAAATGTTGTCATTCATTTCAATTAAATGAAACAGAGAAGGAAAAGAGTTGTGGAGATAAAAGTTTTAGTTTTGAATTAAGTTAAATCCCACTTTAAATAAATTAAATGCTCAAAATGTCAAGCCATTTGGATTTGGGACAAGATCTGTGAATTTAGAAATCCTTACCATGTAGATGGCAACTGATGTGGAAACAGAGGAGGCCACGAATAGAAGCAAGTACAGAAGTTCAAATACTAAACTCTTAGCATCCTCTCATAATTTGAAGAGCATAAGAGGCAGAAGATAAGAAAGTCCACAGAACTGTGGGATTCATAAGAGAATGTCTCAAGAAACACAGGTTATTTGGCAATGTGAAATGCTGCAGAGAGCAATTAATATGAAGAATGAAAGCATGAGAACTGACAATTAGGCTACTGTTATTGATCACAGCCATTTTCAGAAAATGTGGAACTTGGGGGTGGGGTAGGAAGAAGTCAGACCACAGTGGGATACTGGTGGTTAGGAGTTGAAAAGTTAGAAATGGTAAGATGGAATTTCAAGAGTATGGGTCAATGGCTTTGGTTCCTAGACTTGAGGGCATATAACACTGTGCCACGCCTATAACAGGCACTCAATAAATGCTCAATTAATTTAAAAACATGAGTAAATGATGTCTTTATTACACAGGATTCAAGTAAGCTTTCATAAGCTTTTTTATCATCTACTAGTTTTTTAAAGGGCCAAACTCTTTCTCTCCTGAACACTTTAAAGCCTATTTTGAACCACATAGTTATTTCTTTGTAGAGATATCCACAGACAAATCCTCTGTTAATGTCACCTTGTTTAACATTATTTTAAGAGTTTTTTTCTCCTTTTCTCAGGGATATTTATAGGTAAATAAATTAAAAGGAGAATCAGATTTTCACAAAAGCTGTCTAAGCATGTTTTCAGAAGTCTAGGAGACGCACATACCCTTTTATAAAAGTGTGTTCCCCGTTAAACTATCCCTTATATCTACGATCTACTATTAGGAATTAAATTATTTTCTTTTGAGTCTTCTTCCTATTAAAATGCAATCAAGAGAAGCAGTGTACCAGTGTACTATAGAAGTAAACAGCCTCAAAATCTCAGTGGCTTAAATAACCAAAGTTTATAACCTCTCATACTATATGTTCAGTGTGGGTCAGCAGCCAACTCTGCTCCACATGGTAACTTCTGCATCATCTTATAATGCTGCCATCCCCACATAAGATGCTTCAAGGGTCACAACAGGAAACACACAAAACAGGAAATGTCTCAAACCTGCGATTAAAAGCTCCACCCAAAACCCACTGGCCAAAACGAGTTAACAAATGCAAAAGATCCAAGAAGTGTGATCTTCCCACACATACAGAAGGAAAAGAGAACATGAGAACTTGAGAGCAAAAGATGAAAACACCTTATAGGCTAGGATATGTTACTTTTTTTTTCCAAATGACAGCCAAGTCCTGTAAACAAAACTGGCTAAAGAAATTTGGCAGAGCAAATTACCGCCATGAAAATTGTAGTGAAATGTTGGTGGGGATGTAAACTGGGGTGGCCACTATAAAGAACGGTATGGAGGTCCCTTTGAAAACTAAAAATAAACTTACCATATGATCCAGCAATCCCACTCCTGGCCATATATCCAGAGGAAACTCTAATTCAAAAAGACACATGAACCCCAATGTTGACAGCACTACTATTTACAACAGCCAAGACATGGAAGCAACCTAAGTGTCCATCAACAGATGACTGGACAAAGAAGATGTGGCATATATATACAATGGGAAACTACTCAGCCATAAAAAAGAATGAAATAATGCCATTTGCAGCAACATGGGTGGACCTAGAGACTATCATATTAAGTGAAGTCTAAGTCAGAGAGAGAAAGAGAAATCATATGATATCAGTTATAGGTGGAACCTTAAAAAAATGATACAAATGACCTTATTTACAAAACAGGAATAGACTCAAAGACACTGAAAACAAACTTATAGTTACCAAAGAGGAGAGCAGCGGGGGGAGGAGCGATAAATTAATTTTGAGATTACATATACACACTACTATATATACAATATATAAACAACAAAGACCTACTGTGTAGCACAGGGAACTATATTCAATAACTTCTAATAACCTATAATGGAAAAGAATCTGAAAAGAACATAGATATATATTATGTATAACTGAATCACTTTGTTGTACACCTGAAACTAACACAACATTGTAAATCAACTATACTTCAATTAAAAACAGAAACTGGAAAAATAACATATGAGATCGCTCATATGTGGAATCTTAAAAAAAAAAAACAAAGCATAAATACAAAACAGAAATAGACTCACAGACATAGAATACAAACTTGTGGTTGCCAAGGGGGCGAAGGGTGGGAAGAGAAAGACTGGGATTTCAAAATTGTAGAATAGATAAACAAGATTATACTGTATAGCACAGGGAAATATACACAAGATCTTATGGTAGCTCACAGAGAAAAAAATGTGACAATGAATATATATATGTTCATGTATAACTGAAAAATTGTGCTGTACACTGGAATTTGACACAACATTGTAAAATGATTATAAATCAATAAAAAATGTTAAAAAACAAAAACAACAAAAACTGTAGTGAGACAGACTGAGGAAAACAATGTCTCATGGTTTCATCTTTTAAAAATATAAATCATATCATGTCACTTTCTTTCTTAAAACCCTCTGAGAGCTTCCCATTACTTAAATTCCAAATTCCTCACCACAGTCCACAAGGCACTACCTCAACTAGCTCTGGCCCAGCTCTTTCAACACTCTGCCCTCGGCACTGACTAACAGGCCCAGAAGAGGTAACAATTACAGCTCATGTTCCTTCTCCTAAAAGAACTTCAGAACGAATTACATCCTGTTATTTCCTCCCTGTCAGCTTAATCACTACCAGAAAACTCTCTAGATCCTCCTTCATTACCCCCGAGTGATCTGTCATCTTCAAAATCCTCTGAAAACTCTCAGCACACCTGTCCTTCACATATTTCTGATCCTGGAGAGGGGGTGGGTACCCTCCTCGCTCTCCACTGCCTTTTTTTTTTTTTTTTTATTCACGAGATAGTCAGTAGAGTAACATTTATTGATGGTCTACTTACACCAAGACTGCAAAAAACGCTGCAGATAAATGAATGAAAAGTCACGGTTCTACCCTCAAGGCCCTTATAACCAGTAGGAGACCTCATGCTAAATATCAGAGCAGAAATACACCAACGCAATCAAAAGGGAGAGGACAGAGCAGATACTACCACCTGGAGAAGTTAGGGAGCATCTCATATATGTATTCTCTTATCCTTAATTCTCTTCCATTCTTTCGTCATTTTCCCATTCATTATCATACACATGGATGATATTGAAACTAATTATCTTATTGGAGACAGAAGAGAAATTTAAAATTTCTTTTTCCTTTTTAAAAACAAAATTTTTCTGAAGTGCAGTTGATTTACAATGTCAGTTTCAGGTATACAGCAAAGCGATTCAGTTATACATACACATACATGGTTTTTTTCTTTTCAGATTCTTCTCCATTCTCTCCATTGCCTCTTACAGACCACTGTCCTCTATTTTCAAAACCTGTAATTCCGTTAAAGCACATGTCATCAGATTATATCACTCCTTGTTCAACTACTCCCTCAGGTATCTGGTTGGTTCACTGATAAATTTAGCAACTGGCTACCCCAACTCTACCACTTACTCCTGGTTTGATTGTTTGGTGACTTGAATAGCTACAGAGATCGATGTACTGAACCAGTGTGATGTTCTGTGGGCTGGTGAACTCAGCCTGGCTCAGCTGGCTGGCTCTACTTCAAGCTGTGGGTCTGTTCACGACACTGAGGACAAGAGGACCTAAGAAACAAGTAGCTGGATTCCATGGTAAGACACATGCTTGCCCAGGGGAAGAAGATAAATTCCAAGACACTGTCGTTCCCTGCTTCCTCAGTGAAGTTTCTGGAATTCCAGATGTCTAAGGGCATATCAGGGTATACCTTCAAATTAGAATAAAAATTACTACATTTTGTACCTCCTAAGAGGAATCAAAAAGTACAATACACTACATTGATGAGATAATATACACCACATTGGTGACTGCTGTTCTGGCCCACGTACTAAGTAATCCATAAAACTGCTCACAATAAGGGAAAGCTCTCCAGATGGCCCAGACTTTGATGCAAGCAGAGTCCTTATGACTCTGTGGATTTCACTGTATTCAGAGTGTCGGTGGGAGATCAGGACGCAGTGTAGAATTTGTGGCATGCTCCCGTAGGTAAGTCTTAATACAAACCCCCTAAGATAAATCCACACCATCTTTAGCAATTAACTTGCTGTTTTGAGAAATAAGTGTTTTGCTCGTTACTGGGCCTGGCACAGACTGAATGTCTATTCGTGGGGCAAGCTAAAAACATGTACCTTGAACTACTCATCATGAACTGAGTGAATATCTTTCACTAAGTCATAAAAATAGAAGTGTCTAAAAATGCCCCAGCTTCAAGTGGAAGTGAGACATAGGAGATGAAGCTCATGCAGACCCTTCAAAGCAGAAGCAACATGCACAGGCAGAAGGCTCGCACTCCTGATGTATTAACCCTTCCTCTGGTGCCTCTGCTACCTCAAACCACACCTGCAACTTCATGTTTGGTGAGGGTCAGGGAGGCGGGTTCCCAATGACTAATGGACTAGGGAAGAGAAAATAAAGCCTTCTTTACAGATGGCTCTGTGCAATACACTGACATGAGCCAGCGGTGGACTACCGTGGTGTTACAACACCACTGAGGCACGGCCATGAAAAGTAGTTGGGAAGGGAAATCATTCCACCAGCAGAACTTTGATATTAACAGCTGTCACTCTGTCTGGAAGGAGAGATGTCTAGAGAGTTAGACCTATACCATTCAGTGCTTAGAAGATAATGGTTTGTCTATATAATCAGAGACTTAGAATGAAAAAAAAAGTTGGAGGATTGGTTAACCAGGAGGTTTGGGGTAGAGGAATAAGGATGGACCTCTCACAGTGTGACTGAAGCTGAGGACACTTGTAATACCTTATGACTGAGTGCTCACCATAAGTCTCCTGCGGCAAACACACACATCCACCACGCACATCTATCAGAAATTTGGTAGACTTTTCCTTTTCAGTGAATATCTTCAGGGCACAGAAGACTAAAGTGAAGGGAAAGGGTCTAATGGGGAAAACGCTAAACCCTCTACATGGCTCGTGTTACCTGACCAATGTAAGAGTACCACGGCAACAGAAGGCAAATGGCCTCCTACACCTTGTTCTTTAGGAGGCATATGGTGCTAGGAACATTAAATAATTAAGGTATGTCGTCCAGCATTATGCACAATGTAATGAAGGTGTGTTGTGTAGCGTTATGCGTAGCACATGGTAAATGGCTCAAAAAATATACTGTTGTTCTAGTTCCCACGATTATTTTTCATCGTTGTCATTACTCCAGCTTCCACGAGGCTTTTGAACTATACTGATGCTCTCCTGCTAACTTCCTCAGCGTCTCTTTGGACTTCTTCCCCAATCCCTTATTAAAAGTTCAATTCCAGAGTTCTCAGCAAATAGGGCTCATTAGCATGCTCTGAATGGGGGTCTCCTGGGATCTTTTCTCTCCTTCCTCATCTGATTATGCTGAGGTCTCCCCCGAATAGAATATTTAAAATATGCTTCCATCTGGTGTAAAATCAGAAGCAGCACATATCCAGGCTCAGATGAGTCAGAACGGAGGAAACTAGACTTTGAAGGGAGGGTGGTTTCTATTATCACTACCATAAACACATTTAACTTAAATAAATCACACCTCAAAGGATTACCTGCTGGCTGGGGGGCATTTTACATTTTATGTGGAGATAAGAAGTGGCAAATGACAGCTAAGCTGATATACAGCAGGAGGAGTAGGAGTTTTTCTACCAAATTTTCATAAGTTTGTGAACTTTTGTGATGAATTAGGTCAGTAAGTAGCGGTGGGAAGGCAGACAAGTTCAGTTTTATGCCATCTTTCCTCCACATCTGACTTCTAAACTGTGATTCATTCCATAGAGGTGCACGGGTAAAACCCTACAGAACTTTCCCTGAAAGTCAAGTGTAAGTATATTCTCAGCTTCTAGTTAAATCAGTGTTACCTGTTTGTGATTATAGAGCATGAAATTACATTACTGTGATTTTTCTTAATTAAAAAGTAACTCACGCTTGTTTTACAGTATTCATGGAACACAGACAAATACAAAGTAAAAGGAGACAGCTCCCCTTATGTCCTCCACTTCCCATCTAACTCCATAAAAGCAATACTGAAAATTTCTCCAGATCTATGTGAATACGCACGTAAAAATATAGTTTTAGAGCATATACGATATATACTTTTTAACCCAAATGGGATAATACACTACTGTTCAGCAGCTTGCTTTACTCACTTAGCAATATATCAAATATATCTTTCCAAGTGAGTTCACATAAATACTTCCCATTTATTTGTATTGGTGTATTGCATTTTATAGTTTGGATGTGCCAAGTTATTTAGTCACTTCCATACTGATGGAAACTTTAATTGTTTCCAAATTTTTACATTTATAAACAAGGCTATAATGAACATCCTTGTAAAATTATTGAAACAGAATTATCATAGAATTTATATAGAATATGAATGTGAAATTTTGAATGATAACATACATCTGTTCACCAAAGACCAACAATTAATGACTAGGAAGTGCAAGAGCCTGGACATTCAGGTACTGGATGGCATTACCAGGTTCCACACATCCTGTGATTGGGACGTTCCTAGGGACAATGGCAAAGATGGCTCTCTGGTGTTCCAGATAGGCACACGGGCCAGGGATGTACGGAGGGAGTGGGGCTAAGGATTTCTTTATTTCAGGAAACTTAAAAGATCAGAACAATATGAAAATGCCTAATTGATTCTAAAATTCAAAGCTTCTTTCTTGGAATAAATGCCAACATTTCTGAAAAAGAATATTATGACCACATAATCTGGTAGCCCACTTCCTGGTTCTGTGTTCGGGCTGTACCTGTATCTTATGCAAAGTGCCTCAGCCCATCCAGGGAGCTTAGAGAGCACAGATGGAGGAGCCCAGGTACAAATGAACACCTCTCTCTAAGTGTCAGGGGTAAGAATTTAAAGTAGTTCCTGAAAGCCCCTCCTGAAATCATGTGCTTTCTGAGGTTTCTCTTTCCATCAGTGACAGGTCAGTATTACGAAAACAAAGCATGAAGGAACTCTGTGCCCAAACAAACTTTACATGCATTAAGTCATTTTAAAATTATTGTATCCCCCTCACCCTCAGTAACACATAACAGAAATACAGATTTTTATTGTTTGGGGATAGAGGAGCACCAACTATGAACAAGGAAAATCTCAAAATACAACCTTGCTAACAGAGGCCTGGCTCTCAGCTCCTAAAATCTCACCAGAGACTACATGACTCATTGATCATTCATCAGTGGAAGAGAGAAGGGAAGTGATAACATCAATTTATAGATTGAAGAGACTTTACCCTAGACTAACTCTTGAAAGTTCCTATTCACTGTTAGACAAAAAAAGCTAGGAAAACGCACAGTTTATATGGTTGATTTTCAAGGACAAAGGGTAAACAGAGAATAAAATGGTGGGGAGGGGGTAAAAGAAAGAGAAGGGCACTACCTTTTTTCATTTATTTAATAACCATGTATTTTGATTATACTGTGTGTTTTTGCCAATGTTACTGAGGAGTAAAAGAATACCAAAAGAGGAAGAATGTATTTATGAAGAGCCTAGCATAAAACCAGCACTACAATCATTCAGCAAGTGTTGGTTCTCTTGCCCTTCCTCTGCATTTAAGGAACTTACAGTCTGTTTTGGGGAAAGGTGACATATACACAGAAAACAGAAAATGGTCAATGCCTGAAAAGAATGCATCCTATGTGTTAATTCTTATCTTAGAATCAGACATCTCTCTGAATTTATTCTGTGTCACAGATTTTCAGATACTCATTTTGATGTAAAAAATCCACATAGAATGCAGCCAGTCTGGAAGGCAGTATGGTGGTATCCAGCAAAACTGAAAATAGAATTATCATAGGATCCAGCAAGATATGCTGCTGGGTGTACACCCGGAAGAAATGAAAGTAGAATTTTGAAGATATATTTGCACACCCATGTTTACAGCAGCATTTTCACAATAATCAAGAGATAGAAGCAACCCAAACATCCATTACAGATGAATAGGTAGACAAAATGTAATATATATGTACAATGGAATATTATTTAACCTCAAAAGGGGGGAAGTCCTATCACATGGTACAATATAGATTAACCTTGAGAACATTATGCTAAACGAAATAAGCCAGTCACAAAAAGACAAATATTGTACATAAGTTATCTGCTGAAAATGGCTTTGAGAACTTGAGAATTGTGGAGAAGTTTAAACAGAAGTTAAGTAATTTTTATTATAAATTTATGGTAAAATGTATAATAAAAAGATGTAAATATTCAGAAACCTGTTCCTTATCAATAAGCAAAAACTAATTACTTGAATTCTCAAAGTATGGTATAAATAGCCCCCTAATCATTCAAGTTATTCATGAGAAACTTGTAAGTGAGGCTTGCAACTTTTGATTCCAGTTATATTTGTCTAGCCAGAGGAATATCACATACTTATTAATATAATAGACATGGATACGGAAGAAAATTATAGCAGGGATCTGATTGGAGAGGTACCATCTATTTCTCTGCTAAAACCATCTAAGACAGGAGAACTAGGGCCTGAGGAAAAGCTGACACTGGCAGCAAAGATTTACAGACTGATAATATTAGTTACAATGGTCCACAAATTCAAAAACATCAAAGGGAAGTTAGGCCATCTTTGGTCATCACAGTTACAACAGCATTGCTGATCCCCTCCTGAAGGCTCCTCAACTGCAGCTAACAGGTGAGCTTTCCTTCTCACACAGAGACCAAGAAAGTTACAGAAATGAGGTGTCACTGCCAAATGAGCAGAAGCAATGAAAAAGCAAAACTAGGGCTATCATTCAAAGTGGAAATAAAAATAGAAAACAGAAAATGATCACGTAGGCACTGGTTTAGAAGACAGGCTAGGAGAGCTGAGGGGGAGCCTGAGAAGGGGCCACGGAGGACACCCTCCCACGTGAGACTTCAGGGAAATCGTTCTTGTGACGAGTCACCCTCTGTCCCATAGAAAACCTCATCCACATCAAAATGACAGGAAAAAAAGGCATTTGAACCAATTCAATAAGAAAAGCTTAACCTCTTCTAAATGCTCCTGGGCTCCTCTTCCGTTCTCATCACTGACTTCTTTCCTTTGTACCTTCATAGGCAGCAAAGGGCAGCAATGAGAAACCACACCTATATGACAGAATTCATTCTGCTGGGACTGACAGACATCCCAGAGATTCAATTTGTAATCTTTATACTTCTCTTCCTCACCTATGTATTCAGCATCTTAGGTAACCTGACAATCATCACCCTTACACTGCTGGACTCCCATCTCCAGACTCCCATGTATTTCTTCCTCCGGAACTTCTCCTTCCTAGAAATTTTCTTTACAACCACTTTTACTCCTAGGCTACTGTTCAGCATCTCAACCGGGAACAAGAGCATCAGCTTTGCTGGCTCCTTCACTCAGTATTTCTTTGCCATATTCCTTGGGGCAACAGAGTTTTACCTTCTGGCTGCCATGTCCTATGACCGCTATGTGGCCATCTGCAAACCCCTGCATTACACGACCATCATGAGCAACAGAGTCTGCATCCAACTGGTTCTTTGCTCCTGGCTGGGGGGATTCCTCATCATTGTATCCCCAATCATCTTAACCAGTCAACTGGATTTCTGTGCCTCCAATGTCTTGAATCATTATTATTGTGACTATGGACCCCTCATAGAAATATCCTGCTCAGACACACGACTCCTGGAGCTGGCTGACTTTATCTTAGCAGTTGTGACCTTGGTGGTCACCCTGGTGATGGTGATTCTCTCCTACGCAAACATCATCCGGACCGTTCTGAAGATCCCCTCTGCTCAGCAAAGGAAGAAGGCCTTTTCCACGTGTTCCTCCCACATGATTGTCATCTCCCTCTCTTACGGCAGCTGCATCTTCATGTACGTAAAACCCTCAGCAAAAGAAGGAGTTGCCTTCAATAAGGGAGTAGCTGTGCTCAACACCTCAATTGCCCCTTTACTCAACCCTTTCATTTACACCCTAAGGAATAAGCAAGTAAAACAAGCCTTCAAAGATGTGTCCAGAAAGATTGTGAGTCTTTAATGAATGTAAAGACCTCAAACTCAAAAGAAAATCTGAAGAGTAATAATATTCTTGAATTCCTCCCCATGAAAACAAAGGCAGAACTCCTTTAACCCTCTCCTTAGTAAAATAGCATCTCAGATGAATTTATCATAAAGAAGTGTCAAAGTTATATTCCAGACTTGCCAAGGAGGTGGGGGGCGGAATCTTCCAAAACCAGTTCAAATATTTCTTCCCAGTAAATAGATTTTTGAGCCAGACATTTTAAAATTTTACAAGAAATCTAAAACAATACCACTCTTCTCATGACTTTTTTGCAGATTATAGTTATTTTAAATAAAAATATATTATTTGTAAAAAAAAAAATTGTGCTAAAAAGAAATGTTTGTTATACAATTATTCTAAAACAAATTAATATATAGATTTTTTAAGTTCTCAGTTTAATTTCTAATAAGATTAAAAATGGATATAGATATAACCACTTGATAAATTTTTATACAAAAAAGATGTAGCAGGTAACACTGTCAGTCTGAGTACAAAAATGGAATAACTGGATAAAATTACTAGGACTGTCACAAGACTGATGGTCCTGGGCTTATTGGAAAAGTTTAACTTTACAAATGAGGCTCTTAATTTCATGGACGTCTTTAAGAAAGTTGTGCAAACATATTTTCAGAAATACTAGACATTTTCCAGAAGAGGCTAGTAATTACATTTTGCAATAAGGCTTTATTTCACTCTTGGAAAAAAACACCATCTTCTCTTAAGGTTGAGACAATTTTCTTCCTCATTATTCTTGCTCTGAGAATTCTAAAACTGTCTCCTTTTAGACATTTAATACAAAAAGGATTTTCAGTTGTAGGGTTGATACTTATGACTCTACCTCTCCTTCCAGTCATGAAATTAGAATGAAAACTATCACCAGGGGCATCTCCAACAGAGTGAATATCCAACTTCCTCTTAAGGGAAGATTCAGAAGAGTAAGACTCTTCAGCCATGTTGCAATGGACAAAACCTACAGCACTCTGAGTGACCCTGAGCTGTAGAGGACATATTTTGGAGATGAACTTGAGGAGGCTGAGTGAAAGAACTGCCTAAGGATGCCTTAGGGAAAAACATCCACATTTTTTAAGGATTTGTTTTTTAAAGTGTAGTTAAAGTGGGGAAGGCAAAAAAGCCTATATGGTGTAAGGTGTCTGCATCCTTTGAGGTAAAATCTTGATTCTAAGTGGACTGGGGAAAGTTAAGCATGCATATTGTAACTCCTACAGAAATGACTTCAAAAATTAAACACAGAGACACAGTCAAAAATCACAAGAAATAAGTGAATTTAAAGGGAATCATAAAAAAAACTTCAAATAACTGAAAAGTAGGCATGAAAAGGGAAACAGAGGAAATAAACAGATAATAATAAAATGATGGACATGACTCCAAACAGATCAATAATTACATTAAATATAAATGGTCCAAAAATGCCATTTAAAATAGAGATTATCAGAATGGATTTTTTATAAATGACATAACTATATGCTGTCTAGGTGAAATTCTCTTTGAATATAATGATTTATGCAGGTTAAAAGTAAATAATCTAGAAATATATACCATGAAGACACTAATTACGAAAAGAGTCGATTCACCAAGAAGACATCCAAAATGCATACGTACTTAAAAACACAATTGCAAATTATGTAAGTTAAAACATATAATTCAAACAAGAAATAGAAAATCCACAGTTGTAACTGATGACTTCCACACCCCTCCCTCAGTAATACATATAATTAGTGGACAGAAAATAAGCAAGGATTTAGAAGAACTGAACAACACTATCAAATCAATTAGATATAACTGACATTTATAGACGATTCCACCTAAAACAGGAGAACACAGAGCCTTTTCACATGTACATGGACTATTTACCAAAACCCTGGGTCACAGAACAAACCTTAGCAGATTTTAAAAAACTGGAATAATATAAAGTATGTTCTCAACTCATAATGGAACTAAACTTGAAATTAGTAATAGAAACATAACAGAAAATTCTCCAAGCACTTGGAAATTAAACAGCCACTTCTCAATAATTCATAGGTCAAAGAGGAAGTCTCAAAAGAAATTAGAAAATATATTGAATTGAATTAAAATGAGAACCCAATATACCACAAATTGTAATGCAAGCGATAACAGTATGTAAAGGGAAATTTATAACATTAAATGCTTGCATTGGAAAAGATGAGGTAGGATTTTTTTCTGCTTAGCTAAGATATAGCAGGCATATAATATTATGTAAATTTAAGCTATTCAGTGTGATGATTTGATATACATATATATACTGAAATAAGGTTAACCACAATAGGGTTAGTTAACACATTCAACACCCCATATAGTTAGTTTTTTTGTTGTGTGTAGTGAGAATAGAACTATTCTTTTAGGAACTTCCAAGTATACATTATTTTTTTACTTTTTGGAAATTTGAACAATAAGTTTTTTCAGAGATACCTTCATTTTTATTTTTTTCAGCCTCACTGAGATATAACTGACATACAACCTTCTTGAAGTTTAAGGTGTAAAACATGATGATTTGATACAGGCATATACTGGGAAATGATTACCACAATAAGGTTAGTTAGCATCTCCATTGCCTCAGTAACCACCTTTGTGTGTGTGTTACAGAAGATGAGTGAATTCTGGGCATTGAATGTGAAATACTGTTAGCTATAGTCACATGGAGTACATTAGATCCCCAGAACTTAATCATCTTATAACTGGAAGTTTGTACCCTTTGACCAACATGTCCCTATTTTCCCACTCCTCAGTCCCTGGTAACTATCAATCTATTCTTAGTTTCTGAGTGCAGATTTTTCAGATTCCATATAAAAGTGAGATAGCACAATACTTGTCTTTTTCTGTCTGATTTATTTCACCTAGCATAATACTCCCAAGGAACATTCATGTTATTGTAAGTAGGAGAATTTCTTTCCTTTATGGCTAAATAATACTCCATTGTGTGCATATCCATCATCCTCTGACAGATGCTTAGGTTATTTCCATACCTTGGCTATTGTGAAGGATGCTCCAGTGAACATCAAAATGCAGATATCTCTTTGACATACTGATTACATTCCTTCAGATATGTGTATATATATCCTAGAAGTGCAATTGCTGCATTGTGTGATAGTTCAATTTTTAATTTTTTAAAGAATCTCCATACTGTCTCCATAGTGGCTGTACCAATTTACATTTCCAGCAGCAGTGCACAAGGGTTCCCTTTTCTCCATATCTTTGCTGACACTTATTTCTTGTCTTTTTGATAACAGCCATTCTAAGTGGTGTGAGGTAATATTTCGTTGTGGTTTTGATTTGCATTTCCCTGTTGCCGGTTACAAAATTCTGGTTTTTTAAGTGAAAAAAAAAAGTGAATGATGGGCCACAAATGGCAAAGTATCTTTCTTTCTCATGCATGAGTTGTATTCCATTACATATACGTATGCTGCATCTTCATCATCTATTCAACTATTGACGTGCACTTAGGATGCTTCCACATCTTGGCAATTATAATGTTGCTGTTAATAGCAAGGTGTATGTATCCTTTTGAATTAATTTTTATTTTGTTGTTGGCTTTATTTCTTTGAAAACTATGTAAGTTTAAAAAGCTAAAGCTCTAAATGTTCTTAGAAACAATGAACAGTACATACATGTAAACTAAAAAATACATGTGCAGTGAAAAAAATGAGCTATCAAGCCATGAAAGACATGGAAGAAACTTAAAAGACATATTACTAAATGAAAGAAGCCAGTCTGAAAAGGCTACAAACTGTACGATTGCAACCAAATGACATTCTGGAAAAGGCACAGCTACAAAAACAATAAAAAGATCATGGTTTCCAGGGGTTTGGGGAGAGGGAGGGAGGGAGGAATGAACAGATGGAGCACAAGGGATTTTTAGGTATGATACTATAGTGGTGGCTACATGACATTACGCATTTGTCAAAGCCCATAGAATGTACAACATCAAGAGTGAACCCTAATGTAAACTATGGACTTTGGTTGATAATAATGTGCCCATGCTGGTTCATCAATTGTACCAAATATGACTCACTGATGAGGGATGTGGAGGGTAGGGGAGTATAAATGTGTAGGTGGGGACAGCTATGTGGGAATTCTGTATTTTTTTGCTCCGTCTGCTGTAAACCTGAAACCAATCTAAACAAATAGCCTATTTTTTTAAAAAGTAATCTCATTAAATGTCATGGCTTTAAATAGTGAAAAAAAAAGAAACTGATGTTGCAGTTTTTACTATTATTATCATCATTATTGCATCACTTCCCACAGGGCTTTTCTCCTGTAACTGACCCCCTTGTGACAGCTTCCTCACGGGTCTCTTTGGAGCACCTTCCCTAATTACCTGATAAGTTAATTCCCAACATTATTTTTTTAAAAACTAATTAAAATTTTCTGGACATGGATCCCAGGACAATATTTTAATCCCAATGTCTCTGCTGAGTAAACTAGATAAAATGTGTATCACTCAAACTGGTATAAAATTGAAAAGTCCATAACCAGTCTTCAGACCAAATGGAGAAAATGAGACTTAAGAGTAAAATGTTCCTCTGCTTTTCAAATAGTTTAAATGAGGCAGCATCTTCAGGACTTACAGAGCCGATTATAAATGGGGTCAGTGTATAAAAAGGGCAGTAACGAGTGCTTGGTTACAGGTAAGGGGAGCTAGAAACTATTTCTTTCCAAACTAGTGCCTAAGAAGCCTGTGTGCTTTGTGAACAATCAGGGAATCAAGCAGTGTTAGAAAAGTGGAATACACGTTACATTTTATTCCACTTTTTCAACCACATCTGACTTCTCAGTTTTGACTCACCCTTCAGTGTATCAAGAGGTAAGATCCCTCAGCAACTTTTCTGACTGTCAGAAAGTATGTCCACAGGTCACTGACATTACCCTTCTATGATGACAGATTATATGAGATCCACTTCAATGTGATTAACTCTCATTCAGGCTTGTTTTTTTCTTTTTAATTTTTAAATGATCAAGATGGGTACCACATAAAAGGGAAAGTCTTTCATTTTTTGTGCAGTGGCATTCCAGAAATAGCTATCACTGACCATTTGGTATTTTTCTAGACATTCTTCTATGCACTTTAAGAAATATGCACATGAATTTCCAGTTTCTTCCACAGATAAAACAATATACATAATGAGAAACAATCTAATTCACTAGCAGTATATTGTATCATGTCGAAGCCAGTACAAATAAATTTCACATTTTATTCCAAACAGAAATGGTTGTAAGTTATTTACTTATTCACTTATTGGTGGAATTTTTATTGTTTAGTTTTTCATTATTACAAATACTGATGAAATGAACATCTTAAAACAATTACATACGCAGACTTGTGCTGGTATTTCTCTGAAACGGAAATATAAATTTTTGAATGATAATATAGAGAAATTCCTTAAAGACTAAGGCTTGTGAACAGAAGCCCGAGCCTCCCAATCACAGGGTGACATTGCCTTGACATTACAGTCCAGTGGCTACAATGGTCCAAGGGCAAGGGTGGTCCTACATTATGAAAGTGTTCTGGATAAGCACCCACCTCAGAGGGCACCTTGAAGATCCTTAGTTCCAGTGATACTGGAAGATCAGAACAAAGATAAATGCCCAAAAGGATCCTTGACCCTGGCAGGTTCTTTTCTGGGAGGAATCCTTATTAGTCCTTAAGTGACTAGACTGACTCTTCTCTCTACTTTTCGGTAAGAGTCACATCTACGTCCTGGAGACTAAGGGAACATAAGAAGGGATCCAGGTCCACTAAACATTTCTCCCTGACTGTTTAAGCAGTTAAAGAAAGCTCTCCTAGAATTATACCCATCTGTTATCTCTCTCCCATCAGTTAAAACCAAGAGAAAGGGAGACATAAAGAAAAGAGTGCAATATTGCAAAGCTTTCTCCAGCAATGCTACCAGGCTCAGAAGTCTGAACACATAAAAAGAACTATTCGCTCCTGCACTGGAGGGTTGGAGATTGTTATTAGGCAAAGCAAAAGGATACAGCAGGTGTCCGATATGTTCAGGAGAGCATCAACAAAGCAAATCACCAAGGGCATTAAGGCTGCAGAAAGATGAGACATTACTACCAGGATCTTAGAGAGGGGTTTCATCGATATGAGAAGAAAACAAAACAAAGTATGGATAAAGGGGTAAACGTTTGAATGCAGGAGAGGAATTAAGGTGGGCCAGCTGACTACTGTGTTGTTCTGAGAAAAGGGCTTCGGAAATACAGCTGCCTACACGGGAACTTTAGTAAACAGATTTTGTGAAGGGCTAGTTGAGACAAACAGACACTCTGTTTGGATCAGATGGACAAAGGGATTTACCATTTCAAGAGAAATCGACATCCTCCCCTCAATACTCCCGAGTTTTGGTGTCCTTCTCACCACTCCTTCCTCTTCTTCTCAGCTTCACAGGCAGCAATATTAACAATGAAAAACCACACCTATATGACAGAATTCATCCTGCTGGGACTGACAGACATCCCAGAGATTCAGAGTATCATCTTCATACTTCTCTTCTTCACCTACCTACTCAGCACCTTAGGTAACCTGACAATCATCACCCTTACACTACTGGACTCCCATCTCCAGACTCCCATGTATTTCTTCCTCCGGAACTTCTCCTTCCTAGAAATTTTCTTTACAACCACTTTTACTCCTAGGCTACTGTTCAGCATCTCAACCGGGAACAAGAGCATCAGCTTTGCTGGCTGCTTCACTCAGTATTTCTTTGCCATATTCCTTGGGGCCACAGAGTTTTACCTACTGGCTGCCATGTCCTATGACCGCTATGTGGCCATCTGCAAACCCCTGCATTACACGACCATCATGAGCAACAGAGTCTGCATCCAGTTGGTTCTCTGCTCATGTTTGGCTGGATTCCTGATCATCCTCTCCCCTATTATCCTAACCAGTCAACTGGATTTCTGTGCCTCCAATGTCTTGAATCATTATTTTTGTGACCATGGACCCCTCATAGAAATATCCTACTCAGACACACGACTCCTGGAGCTGGCTGACTTTATCTTAGCAGTTGTGACCTTGGTGGTCACCCTGGTGATGGTGATTCTCTCCTACGCAAACATCATCCGGACCGTTCTGAAGATCCCCTCTGCTCAGCAAAGGAAGAAGGCCTTTTCCACGTGTTCCTCCCACATGATTGTCATCTCCCTCTCTTACGGCAGCTGCATCTTCATGTACGTAAAACCCTCAGCAAAAGAAGGAGTTCCCTTCAATAAGGGAGTAGCTGTGCTCAACACTTCAATTGCCCCTTTACTCAACCCTTTCATTTACACCCTAAGGAATAAGCAAGTAAAACAAGCCTTCAAAGATGTGTCCAGAAAGATTGTGAGTCTTTAATGAATGTAAAGACCTCAAACTCAAAAGAAAATCTGAAGAGTAATAATATTCTTGAATTCCTCCCCATGAAAACAAAGGCAGAACTCCTTTAACCTTCTCCTTAGTAAAATAGCATCTCAGATGAATTTACCATAAAGAAGTGTCAAAGTTATATTCCAGACTTGCCAAGGAGTGGGGGGGCAGAATCTTCCAAAACCAGTTCAAATATTTCTTCCCAGTAAATAGATTTTTGAGCCAGACATTTTAAAATTTTACAAGAAATCTAAAACAATACCACTCTTCTCATGACTTTTTTGCAGATTATAGTTATTTTAAATAAAAATATATTATTTGTAAAAAAAAATTGTGCTAAAAAGAAATGTTTGTTATACAATTATTCTAAAACAAATGAATATATAGATTTTTTAAGTTCTCAATTTAATTTCTAATAAGATTAAAAATGGATATAGATATAACCACTTGATAAATTTTTATACAAAAAAGATGTAGCAGGTAACACTGTCAGTCTGAGCACAAAAATGGAATAACTGGATAAAATTACTAGGACTGTCACAAGATTGATGGTCCTGGGCTTATTGGAAAAGTTTAACTTTACAAATGAGGCTCTTAATTTCATGAAAGTCTTTAAGAAAGTTGTGCAAACATATTTTCAGAAATACTAGACATTTTCCAGAAGAGGCTAGTAATTACATTTTGCAATAAGGCTTTATTTCACTCTTGAAAAAAAACACCATCTTCTCTTAAGGTTGAGACAATTTTCTTCCTCATTATTCTTGCTCTGAGAATTCTAAAACTGTCTCCTTTTAGACATTTAATACAAAAAGGATTTTCAGTTGTAGGGTTGATACTTATGACTCTACCTCTCCTTCCAGTCATGAAATTAGAATGAAAACTATCACCAGGGGCATCTCCAACAGAGTGAATATCCAACTTCCTCTTAAGGGAAGATTCAGAAGAGTAAGACTCTTCAGCCATGTTGCAATGGACAAAACCTACAGCACTCTGAGTGACCCTGAGCTGTAGAGGACATATTTTGGAGATGAACTTGAGGAGGCTGAGTGAAAGAACTGCCTAAGGATGCCTTAGGGAAAAACATCCACATTTTTTAAGGATTTGTTTTTTAAAGTGTAGTTAAAGTGGGGAAGGCAAAAAAGCCTATATGGTGTAAGGTGTCTGCATCCTTTGAGGTAAAATCTTGATTCTAAGTGGACTGGGGAAAGTTAAGCATGCATATTGTAACTCCTACAGAAATGACTTCAAAAATTAAACACAGAGACACAGTCAAAAATCACAAGAAATAAGTGAATTTAAAGGGAATCATAAAAAAAACTTCAAATAACTGAAAAGTAGGCATGAAAAGGGAAACAGAGGAAATAAACAGATAATAATAAAATGATGGACATGACTCCAAACAGATCAATAATTACATTAAATATAAATGGTCCAAAAATGCCATTTAAAATAGAGATTATCAGAATGGATTTTTTATAAATGACATAACTATATGCTGTCTAGGTGAAATTCTCTTTGAATATAATGATTTATGCAGGTTAAAAGTAAATAATCTAGAAATATATACCATGAAGACACTAATTACGAAAAGAGTCGATTCACCAAGAAGACATCCAAAATGCATACGTACTTAAAAACACAATTGCAAATTATGTAAGTTAAAACATATAATTCAAACAAGAAATAGAAAATCCACAGTTGTAACTGATGACTTCCACACCCCTCCCTCAGTAATACATATAATTAGTGGACAGAAAATAAGCAAGGATTTAGAAGAACTGAACAACACTATCAAATCAATTAGATATAACTGACATTTATAGACGATTCCACCTAAAACAGGAGAACACAGAGCCTTTTCACATGCACATGGACTATTTACCAAAACAGACCATACCCTGGGTCACAGAACAAACCTCAGCAGATTTTAAAAAACTGGAATAATATAAAGTATGTTCTCAACTCATAATGGAACTAAACTTGAAATTAGTAATAGAAACATAACAGAAAATTCTCCAAGCACTTGGAAATTAAACAGCCACTTCTCAATAATTCATAGGTCAAAGAGGAAGTCTCAAAAGAAATTAGAAAATATATTGAATTGAATTAAAATGAGAACCCAATATACCACAAATTGTAATGCAAGCGATAACAGTATGTAAAGGGAAATTTATAACATTAAATGCTTGCATTGGAAAAGATGAGGTAGGATTTTTTTCTGCTTAGCTAAGATATAGCAGGCATATAATATTATGTAAATTTAAGCTATTCAGTGTGATGATTTGATATACATATATATACTGAAATAAGGTTAACCACAATAGGGTTAGTTAACACATTCAACACCCCATATAGTTAGTTTTTTTGTTGTGTGTAGTGAGAATAGAACTATTCTTTTAGGAACTTCCAAGTATACATTATTTTTTTACTTTTTGGAAATTTGAACAATAAGTTTTTTCAGAGATACCTTCATTTTTATTTTTTTCAGCCTCACTGAGATATAACTGACATACAACCTTCTTGAAGTTTAAGGTGTAAAACATGATGATTTGATACAGGCATATACTGGGAAATGATTACCACAATAAGGTTAGTTAGCATCTCCATTGCCTCAGTAACCACCTTTGTGTGTGTGTTACAGAAGATGAGTGAATTCTGGGCATCGAATGTGAAATACTGTTAGCTATAGTCACATGGAGTACATTAGATCCCAGGAACTTAATCATCTTATAACTGGAAGTTTGTACCCTTTGATCAACATGTCCCTATTTTCCCACACCTCAGCCCCTGGCAACTATCAATCTATTCTTAGTTTCTGAGTGCAGATTTTTCAGATTCCATATAAAAGTGAGATAGCACAATACTTGTCTTTTTCTGTCTGATTTATTTCACCTAGTATAATACTCCCAAGGAACATTCATGTTATTGTAAGTAGGAGAATTTCTTTCCTTTATGGCTAAATAATACTCCATTGTGTGCATATCCATCATCCTCTGACAGATGCTTAGGTTATTTCCATACCTTGGCTATTGTGAAGGATGCTCCAGTGAACATCAAAATGCAGATATCTCTTTGACATACTGATTACATTCCTTCAGATATGTGTATATATATCCTAGAAGTGCAATTGCTGCATTGTGTGATAGTTCAATTTTTAATTTTTTAAAGAATCTCCATACTGTCTCCATAGTGGCTGTACCAATTTACATTTCCAGCAGCAGTGCACAAGGGTTCCCTTTTCTCCATATCTTTGCTGACACTTATTTCTTGTCTTTTTGATAACAGCCATTCTAAGTGGTGTGAGGTAATATTTCGTTGTGGTTTTGATTTGCATTTCCCTGTTGTCGGTTACAAAATTCTGGTTTTTTAAGTGAAAAAAAAAAGTGAATGAAGGGCCACAAATGGCAAAGTATCTTTCTTTCTCATGCGTGAGTTGTATTCCATTACATATACGTATGCTGCATCTTCATCATCTATTCAACTATTGACGTGCACTTAGATGCTTCCACATCTTGGCAATTATAAATAATGTTGCTGTTAATAGCAAGGTGTATGTATCCTTTTGAATTAATTTTTATTTTGTTGTTGGCTTTATTTCTTTGAAAACTATGTAAGTTTAAAAATGTTCTTAGAAACAATGAACAGTACATACATGTAAACTAAAAAATACATGTGCAGTGAAAAAAATGAGCTATCAAGCCATGAAAGACATGGAAGAAACTTAAAAGACATATTACTAAATGAAAGAAACCAGTCTGAAAAGGCTACAAACTATACGATTGCAACCAAATGACATTCTGGAAAAGGCACAGCTACAAAAACAATAAAAAGATCATGGTTTCCAGGGGTTTGGGGAGAGGGAGGGAGGGAGGGAGGAATGAACAGATGGAGCACAAGGGATTTTTAGGTATGATACTATAGTGGTGGCTACATGACATTACGCATTTGTCAAAGCCCATAGAATGTACAACATCAAGAGTGAACCCTAATGTAAACTATGGACTTTGGTTGATAATAATGTGCCCATGCTGGTTCATCGATTGTACCAAATATGACGCACTGATGAGGGATGTGGAGGGTAGGGGAGTATAAATGTGTAGGTGGGGACAGCTATGTGGGAATTCTGTATTTTTTTTGCTCAGTCTGCTGTAAATCTGAAACCAATCTAAACAAATAGTCTATTTTTTTAAAAAGTAATCTCATTAGATGTCATGGCTTTAAATAGTGAAAAAAAAAAAGAAACTGATGTTGCAGTTTTTACTATTATCATCATCATTATTGCATCACTTCCCACAGGGCTTTTCTCCTGTAACTGACCCCCTTGTGACAGCTTCCTCACGGGTCTCTTTGGAACACCTTCCCTAATTACCTGATAAAAGTTAATTCCCAACATTATTTTTTTAAAGACTAATTAAAATTTTCTGGACATGGATCCCAGGACAATATTTTATCCCCCAATGTCTCTGCTGAGTAAACTAGATAAAATGTGTATCACTCAAACTGGTATAAAATTGAAAAGAAGTCCATAACCAGTCTTCAGACCAAATGGAGAAAATGAGACTTTGAAGAGTAAAATGTTCCTCTGCTTTTCAAATAGTTTAAATGAGGCAGCATCTTCAGGACTTACAGAGCCGATTATAAATGGGGTCAGTGTATAAAAAGGGCAGTAACGAGTGCTTGGTTACAGGTAAGGGGAGCTAGAAACTATTTCTTTCCAAACTAGTGCCTAAGAAGCCTGTGTGCTTTGTGAACAATCAGGGAATCAAGCAGTGTTAGAAAAGTGGAATACACGTTACATTTTATTCCACTTTTTCAACCACATCTGACTTCTCAGTTTTGACTCACCCTTCAGTGTATCAAGAGGTAAGATCCCTCAGCAACTTTTCTGACTGTCAGAAAGTACATCCACAGGTCACTGACATTACCCTGCTATGATGACAGATTATATGAGATCCACTTCAATGTGATTAACTCTCATTCAGGCTTGTTTTTTTCTTTTTAATTTTTAAATGATCAAGATGGGTACCACATAAAAGGGAAAGTCTTTCATTTTTTGTGCAGTGGCATTCCAGAAATAGCTATCACTGACCATTTGGTATTTTTCTAGACATTCTTCTATGCGCTTTAAGAAATATGCACATGAATTTCCAGTTTCTTCCACAGATAAAACAATATACATAATGAGAAACAATCTAATTCACTAGCAGTATATTGTATCATGTCGAAGCCAGTACGAATAAATTTCACATTTTATTCCAAATAGAAATGGTTGTAAGTTATTTACTTATTCACCTATTGGTGGAATTTTTATTGTTTAGTTTTTCATTATTACAAATACTGAAGAAATGAACATCTTAGAACAATTATATACACCGACTTGTGCTGGTATTTCTCTGAAACGGAAATATAAATTTTTGAATGATAATATAGAGAAATTCCTTAAAGACTAAGGCTTGTGAACAGAAGCCTGAGCCTCCCAATCACAGGGTGACGTTGCCTTGACATTACAGTCCAGTGGCTACAATGGTCCAAGGGCAAGGGTGGTCCTACACTATGAAATTGTTCTGGATAAGCACCCACCTCAGAGGGCACCTTGAAGATCCTTAGTTCCAGTGATACTGGAAGATCAGAACAAAGATAAATGCCCAAAAGGATCCTTGACCCTGGCAGGTTCTTTTCTGGGAGGAATCCTTATTAGTCCTTAAGTGACCAGACTGACTCTTCTCTCTACTTTTCGGTAAGAGTCACATCTACGTCCTGGAGACTAAGGGAACATAAGAAGGGATCCAGGTCCACTAAACATTTCTCCCTGACTGTTTAAGCAGTTAAAGAAAGCTCTCCTAGAATTATACCCATCTGTTATCTCTCTCCCATCAGTTAAAACCAAGAGAAAGGGAGACATAAAGAAAAGAGTGCAATATTGCAAAGCTTTCTCCAGCAATGCTACCAGGCTCAGAAGTCCGAACACATAAAAAGAACTATTCGCTCCTGCACTGGAGGGTTGGGGATTGTTATTAGGCAAAGCAAAAGGATACAGCAGGTGTCCGATATGTTCAGGAGAGCATCAACAAAGCAAATCACCAAGGGCATTAAGGCTGCAGAAAGATGAGACATTACTACCAGGATCTTAGAGAGGGGTTTCATCGATATGAGAAGAAAACAAAACAAAGTATGGATAAAGGGGTAAACGTTTGAATGCAGGAGAGGAATTAAGGTGGGCCAGCTGACTACTGTGTTGTTCTGAGAAAAGGGCTTCGGAAATACAGCTGCCTACACGGGAACTTTAGTAAACAGATTTTGTGAAGGGCTAGTTGAGACAAACAGACACTCTGTTTGGATCAGATGGACAAAGGGATTTACCATTTCAAGAGAAATCGACATCCTCCCCTCAATACTCCCGAGTTTCGGTGTCCTTCTCACCACTCCTTTCTCTTCTTCTCAGCTTCACAAGCAGCAATATTAACAATGAAAAACCACACCTATATGACAGAATTCATCCTGCTGGGACTGACAGACATCCCAGAGATTCAGAGTATCATCTTCATACTTCTCTTCTTCACCTACCTACTCAGCATCTTAGGTAACCTGACAATCATCACCCTTACACTACTGGACTCCCATCTCCAGACTCCCATGTATTTCTTCCTCCGGAACTTCTCCTTCCTAGAAATTTTCTTTACAACCACTTTTACTCCTAGGCTACTGTTCAGCATCTCAACCGGGAACAAGAGCATCAGCTTTGCTGGCTGCTTCACTCAGTATTTCTTTGCCATATTCCTTGGGGCCACAGAGTTTTACCTTCTGGCTGCCATGTCCTATGACCGCTATGTGGCCATCTGCAAACCCCTGCATTACACGACCATCACGAGCAACAGAGTCTGCATCCAGTTGGTTCTCTGCTCATGTTTGGCTGGATTCCTGAGCATCCTCTCCCCTATTATCCTAACCAGTCAACTGGATTTCTGTGCCTCCAATGTCTTGAATCATTATTTTTGTGACTATGGACCCCTCATAGAAATATCCTGCTCAGACACACGACTCCTGGAGCTGGTTGACTTTATCTTAGCAGTTGTGACCTTGGTGGTCACCCTGGTGATGGTGATTCTCTCCTACGCAAACATCATCCGGACCGTTCTGAAGATCCCCTCTGCTCAGCAAAGGAAGAAGGCCTTTTCCACGTGTTCCTCCCACATGATTGTCATCTCCCTCTCTTACGGCAGCTGCATCTTCATGTACATAAAACCCTCAGCAAAAGGAGTTACCCTCAATAAGGAAGTGGCTGTGCTCAATACATTAATTGCCCCTTTACTCAACCCCTTCATTTACACCCTAAGGAATAAGCAAGTAAAACAAGCCTTCAATAATATGGCCAGAAAAATAGGGCATCTTTATTCATTTTAATAGCCTCAAAATCAATGGAAATTCTGAATGATTCATGAAGTTACTCCAAATGATAATTTGAGCTTCTGATATCTGCTTTTGTAAAAGTTATTTCTCAGATAAACTGTGATCGCATTTGGAAATTTAGTTTCAAATCTGCCAGCAAGAGAGAGGTATTCAAAGAAGTTCAGATTTTTTCTTCTATTAGATATCTCTTAATAAAGAAGGCAAATTAGGAAAGTAATATCTTTAGAGTACATAAAAAACAGAACTGTCTGATTAAAAATGATTTTACTCATCATAATTGTGGTGATCAGCTGAGTGATTAAGTCCACCTTCCCATGAAGGGCTCTTAATCTTACCAATCACTATCTCAGAGGAGATTATATGTGATGTCACACACACAAAAGAAGTCTACTTCCTATAAACTTCTCGGGTTTTAAACAATTTTCTTTCTCAAGCTTCTCCCTCCAGCAACTCTTAAAGACTGCATCTCTCTGGCATCTCCTACAGAAAATATTCCCTACTGTAAGGCACAGTGTGGGACCTTGTGATTGTTCATAAGAGTATTTCTAACTCTCATTTGAGGGCTGAAATTAGAATGAAAACTATTATCAAGGAATCATTTGGACTCCACTTAAAGGAAAATTCAGGTGAAGAGATATCTTAGGCCATGTTGGCAATGATCAAAATCTGTAGGACCTAGAGTCTGGCAAGGCACACCTGACTTTCAGAAGCTACGTTTACAGACGGACCTGAGGAGGTTAGGAGTGTTACAGACGATTCTTAGGGAAACCTACGATGCTGTGGTCTATCAAATTCCTCCACAACTTCCTGCACCTGAAGCCCCTTGACTGCCCCTCTGACCTTGCGAATCCTGTGGTAATTGCGTCTGACAGTTAAGTGGAGCCACCTGGCCTTACTACTGCAGGCCCCATCAGTCCTGTGAATATTAACAAGCCCGTCTCCATGACTATCTGTCCTGTCAGCATCCCCGGTAAATGAGAGCCATCACTGAACGTTTTCGTGATGCTGGTGCCCCGCCCCACAGCACACTTCTCCTGGCCTACGTGAAAGCCACGACCTCGGGCCCTCCTACGGAACAATCTTCTAGGAGGTCCTACATTCTTGCCTCATATGTTCATTCCATCTTTCACACCTCCCTCAGCCTTTTTATTCCTTCCTTTACCACCTTCCAGAGCGACTCACGTACTTCCGGGTCACTGAGTGTTGGACGTCACTTTTTCACGCACTAGGAGTCCCCCCAGCAGTGGTGAAATCCTTGCTAGGGTGTTAAATCCGACACCCTGAGAACGTGTTCCCAAGTCAGTAAATTCTTGCTCAGCCAGTCGTACATTCCGGGGCCCTGATCAAAACCCAATCCCACGAACACTTCTCTGACTTCAGCCAGTCAAGCTAGCCCATTTCCCTCATTCCTTCAGTGTACAGGATCTTCCCTCCTTTACCAAGCCCAGCATGTACTCAGCTGGATTATGCTGGGTTTAACCCTAGTCATCAGCCCGGCATCTCAGAGAGGAGCTGGGGACAGCTCCTGAGGGAAGCACCTGGTTCTTTGTGGGGGAAGAGGCCTCCTAAGCATCTTCCAGCAGCTCTTAGTGAGGAAGGGAGGCCACCTCTGCAAATCCAAGGTGTTCGTAACAAGCTGATAAGTTAAAATTCTCAGAAGCATCCATCCAGATATGCCTTTTCCATGTCTCCCCCATCAGGATCCTGAGCTTCCTAACAGGCCTGCCTGGCTAAGCATTCAAATGCCTCTGGAGCTCTGTGCCTCTAACAAGTAGATGAACATGCCACTCAACTATGTCTGTCCTCCCACTACAGAGATAAGGGCCTCTGTAACCCACCACAGAGGTAGGCCCCCGGCTCTCATACCTACCCAGGAACTGACTGGTAACAGCACTTAGACTCACGTCCCTCCTCGAGGCATCAATACAACTTAGCATCAACCAGTCAACTCTACTGTCCTTCTGGGCATTTTTCCTCTGTGTTTTCCTAATGCCTGCAACATCACATCTGCCACTGTGTTCCTCTCCACTGGGACATTTCTCCAGATCAACACAAGGGAATCTCAATTAGAAAATGAGCCACCACACTACACACAAGGTAACACCAGCCCACACCTGAAGGATTTTGAAGTCTGCAGTGAGCTGAAACTATCGAGAGCAACAACTGAAACTCAACTCAGCAACTGAACAACTAACTAAACATCTGAAACTAAACTCCTGACTCGGTGGACTTGTGCTATCGACCAGCCTTACATAACAAAATGCATGGCCATTTCTGTGTACAAATACTATTTACCTCAGTCTCTACGGTTTGTCTACACATGATATTAAACCTGCATTCAGAAATTACAAGACACATAAAAAAGCCAGAAGAAACAACCCATTAATAAAACATAAAGTTTTAGACCAGACTCAGAAATGACACATGTGTCAGAATTATCCTACAGGGACTATAAAGTAATTATGAGGCCAATGTTAAAATGTCTAATGAACAAGGCAGACAACATGAAGAATCAGCTGGGGAACTTTAACGGAACATTTTTTAAAGTAAAATAGAATGGTAGAACTAGAAAACACAGCGACAGAAATAAAGAATTTCTGTAGTGAGCTCATACACCTACTGGACAGAGTTTAGGAAAGAATGAAACTGAAGAAAGGTCAACAGAAATTATCCAAATTAAGAGCAAAGAGGAAAACGTGTGAGAAAAAAGCAGACTATTTTAGAGCAATGAGACAGTATCAAACATTCAAAAATATGTACAATCACATGCTAGGCCACAAAACAAGTGAGGGTTACAGATCAGGAGATAACTGCCATTGAAAAGATAGTCTGTTGCTCACAGTTCCCAAGAGGAGGGGGCATGCCACACCACACGGAGCCTCATGAAGAAACACCAGAGTCGGTCAGGAGGCAGAGGAAGCTAGGGGATGATGTGGGCAGGAGACTGTTTTGTGCTTTTCATGGGAAGGACTGGGTGAGGCAGGGTAGGCAGGTTTAGGATTAGCTAATCTGAATAATTTCAGTGGGCTCTGGGTTTAGGGGCTGTCTCTGGTTGTCTGGTACCTGGCTTTGGGATGATTAGGGCAGGAGGATACTGGCCCAGACTATCAGAACTCGGTAAAGGTGGTGGCTCTGGGTATGGACCCTGGATTGCTTGGTCTGCATATAAAAGGCATGCTTGCAGGTAAGTCATTTGTTACCTCTAGGAATTAGCTGACTCTGGGAGGGACAGTCTACCCAGGGTTAGTAAGATTCTACTTGTCGAAACATCAGAATAGAAAGACACGCTTAAACACAGGGACCAAATCACTGGGGTTCTATAGATCAAGTGAAGGAGTCTGCAGTTTATTCTACCTAAAATGAGAATCTATTGAGCTATTGGAGGGTTTAAAGAAGACTGACATCATCTGACTTACACTTGGAGAAAAATCACATGAGCTAGGTGGAGACAAGATATGGAACAAGAATGACTCTGACGAAGGACAATTTGCTGGACTGGGAATTTAGCAATAAAGGTGAGAGGTGGTTGCCTGGGATTCAATTGTTGATGCAGAACTAACAGGACTTGCTGAGAAACTGCATATGGAATATTAAGAAAATAAATGAATTTAAATGGACAGCCAGATTTTTGATCTGAGCAATTGGGTGGTAACAGGGCCCTTACTGCTGATGAGGACGTTTGGGAGAAGAACAAGAGAGCTGTTTGAGACAAAGTAAGTATGAGATACCTCTAAGACATCTAAGGGGCTTAACTCTATATGTGAGAGGCCAGGGCCAAAGATGTATATTTGGGAGTCACAGAAGTTAAAAAGGAAAGTGTTTCAAGGATGAGAGGGGATCAAATATTTCAAATGCCGCTGAGAGACTGAATAAGATAAAGACTGAAAATTATCCATTGGACTTGGTAACATGAGGGCTGTTGGTGACCTTGATAAGAAAGAGTCAGTGTTGATGTAGGGACAAATGGAGAAAATGGGAGGTAAAAAGCAGAGACAGCACGTGTCAACCAGAAGATACCAGGAGCTGAGGGGAAGGCCCAGGCTATCCCAGGTAGCACCTCTGTTCTACTCCCAAATTCCACCACCCTCCCCAGACTAAAACCATTCAGAAGGCTGACTCTCTGTAAAGAACCCCACTAAGCACATCTGCAGGAACATGAGATACCTGGAGATTGATGGGAACCCTGAAACCCCTGCCATGAGCCCATGGGTAACCAGACAGGCAGTGTCTTCCCTGGAAACACTTTTCATCAAAAGCAAACCAGGCATGGAAATCAATGTGACTTAACCACATCTCACTGTCGTTAACTTCTAGAATTTTCCAGAAGCCTCTACATTTAAAAGGGAGCCAAGATTTCACATAGAGAAATGAATTACCCATGGTGAGATTCTAGACATAAGGGAGGAGGACTCGCAAATCTCCTGCCATTTGTGACCAAGGAGACCCTATGATGAGTGAGGCAGCAAACGTTGGCAGGAGAGGGAGAAAGGTAAGAGGAAAGGGAGAAGGACACAGGTCGGCCAGGAAAAAATGAGCGCAAGGAAAGGGAAGGGGACACAGCAGTCACGGGGGACCCCGACAGAGTCACCAGCCCATGACACACCTCAGCACAGAGATACTCAGGGAACCCCCAAGAGTCAGGGCCTCCCAGGCCCCCAGAGGGTGAGTTACAGCAGCAGCTGGAGAATAACTGTGGGCACCACCGGGGCTGAGTCTTCCAGAGGAGGAGGGAACCGGCAGAGCCCGAACCTGCGCCCTTCAGGCCCCACCTGGCTGGGTGGCCATTTCCATCGGCTCCAGGTAAGCGGCCCACACAGTGCTGGGCAGCCTTGGGCCATCCAGGGACAGAAGTGGAAAAGGAACAGTGGGTATATCAGGGCCCACTTAAGGGCCTACAACCTCTCTCTCTGGGCTGGAAGCCAATAATGGCACCTGGTCATGGGAGAAGAGTCCAGGGCAGGGTTCCCAAATCCCTGTGACTGCATTTGCAAAGATGTGATCAGATGCCACCAGCCTGGCTGGACAGGGAGAAGGGATGAGGAGGAGACAGGGAGCCTTGGACAATTTCTCCCAGATAAAACTGCACACAACACAGCAAGTGCATATATGTTCAGACCATGCAAACCTGGGTATGACATGAGTGAGCAGCTGTGCTGTGGGATTGGCCGTCCTGTGTGGTAAGTGTGGCGATCATGTGATATGCAGGTGTGAAGTGGGTCTAGTAGGGTGGGGCGTGTGTGGTGACGTGGTCGGGGTGAGGCAGTGGATAGTGAGTGCCGGTCTGCGGGATGACAAGTGGTATGTGCATCAGCTAGGCATTCATAGCCTCCATCCTGCCTATGGTCAGTGTCTGATGAAAACTTAGGACAGTCTTTTCAGGTTCCTGTTAATGGTCCTCATCTCAGAGCCCACAGATAGAGCTGGCTGTTTCCCCCTTTGCTGTCCCATATAGTCCCCAACACACACACACACACACACACACACACACTCCCGCATGCACAGCTCCCATTAATACTTCAGACAAAACCACGAAATTTGAAAGAACGATGATGAGTTGTCTGGCTGTGCTCCCCAAGATCTCCCTGACTTAATAAAGGCTGTCCTCCCCCCATTTCCCACACCCCCCAGCAGGCTCCAGAACCCCAGCTCCCTCGCCCACAAGATGACGAATCTCCCCCTCAAGGGCCGCTTCCTATTCCTGCGCCCCTTAGGAGCCTCAGCCCCTGCATTCAGGGCTCTCCGAGCGACCAGCAGCACAGCTAGCCAGCCACAACTTTGTCCGCTCACCCTCTGCCCACCTGGCCATTTATCCACAAGTTACCTGTTGTTCCACTGATACACCCATTAATTGACCAGTTTATCCATCTCCCTGTCTCATTAAGACTTACTGAAAGCATACTTGGAGATGGAGGAGGGTCTGCATTAAAAAGGGTCACGGGAAGGGAGAAATGGGGAGTTGCTGTTTAACTGGCATAGAGTTATACTCATTTTTCAATAGAGAAAAAGTTCTGGAGATGTGTTACACAACAAGGTGAAGGTACTAACACCGCCAAACTATATGTGAAGAAATGGCTAGGATGATAAATTTCACCACGTGTATTTTTTACCACAATAAAAAATAAATTTTATTTTAAAGAGAGCCTCAGCTCCTCTTTATGACCCAGAAGGGTTCCCTGTCCTCTCTGCGAGACTTTGAAAAAGATAACTGTGGCCTCAGGGCCAGTGTCACTCTGAAGATTGTCCCAACTCTGCCAGGATGCATGGGCGGTAAAGAGAAGCTGAAGAGGGAAACTAACAGAGGCAGAGTGGAAACAGGGGTGATGGGAGCTGAGGAACAGAGAAGGGAAGAGTCGATGACCCAGGAGAAACTTCTCTCTCCACCCTCACAGATGGTATCTTGGGCAGAATGTAACTAGGAGACAGAGGAGAAAGGCACTCACAGTGTGGCAAAGATGAGGCGGGTGAGGAGGCACAGGGCAGGGTGAAGAAGAATCGCAGCTTTACTCGGGGAAGGAGAGGAGGCTGGGATTGCCACTCGTGTCCACTTACAAGAAATCCAAAAATACATAGTACATGGCAAGACCCATTAAAAAGTCCATGCCCTTAGCCACTTATTCCCTTGGGCAGAATTTCCAGGAGTGGGATAAGTTAATAGAAGCAAAATGAGGCATTTACAAAGATATTGTTTGCATCATTATCTAAAATAGCAAAGAAAAAAAAAGAAAGAAAGAAGAATCCAAGTTGCCCTGCAGGATCTTACAGTGGAGACTCTGCCCCCAGGCACAAGTAATGTCTCCTGAGAGCATGCAGGAAGATGCTTTCTTTAAATACTGGGAGGGCTCTCTGGTGCAAAAGGGCTTAGACATTCTATAAAATACTAAGAATTTAGCCAAGATCTATATAACAAAGACTCTTCCTACAGGCAGAGGAGGCCAAAGCTAAAGGGGGCTACCTCAGTAGATGGTGAGTTCCTGTCCCTGCAGATGTTCAAACAGACACTACAGCAACCTTCTAAGATGCTGCAGATAAGATTGGAGCATTGTCATGCTGAACTGTATGACCTTTAAGGTCACTTTCAATCCTGAATTGCCCTGAGTAATTATTTCTAACCATGAGGAGCAGAGAAGCTGCGATGGGGGACGTAGACCTTGAGTTGAGCTTGAAGGATGAGTGGGATTTTAAGAGAATGCATAGTAACATGCCCTGTGGGGGGCACTCCCTAGGGAAATGCATGGAGACCTGGGAGAACAGAGTGTGGACAGCTGGTACAGCTGATCACAGGGCCCAGATAAGGGAGCAAAGGACAACGTGCAACATGGCCAGTCTCTGCCCGACTCCGCTCACAGAGCAGGTCACAGAACCCGATAACCTACAAAAAGAGTCTGTAGAATCCCAAAGTGTGATACAACTGGGCAGTATTATCACACACAGTCACATCATAGCGTGGCATTCGAAATCCACAGCCCACCGCAGTGATCACTAGAGATAGGCCTGGGACAGTCCCTGACTCAGTCCACAGCAGAGGTTTCTGGGTAGTTTCTTCCAGGCTGGGGTTTCCGTCCCAGGAGTACAAAGAGGGGTAGGACATGGCAGCTGCTCCATCCCTGCTCTGGAGAAAGGCCCAAGTACACACGGGAGTCGGGCCCTGCACACAGGACCCAGAGCGCAGGGAACAGTGGGAAATTCATGGAACTTTGAGTCAAGAAACCTAGATTCAAGTCATGCCTGCCACACCCTGCCTATTACCTCCAGCAAATTATTTAACCCCTTGGAGACCCATGGTCTCATCCATAAAGTGGGGGACCCTAACTGTCTCCGTTGATTCAAGAGGGACTATATGAAAAGAGCTTTACTAAGTTACAGAAATGCTGATTGTTCCTCTATAAACTTCTCTTTATTGGCTGTGCCACAGGTCCTACCCTGAAGTGATGGCTAATGCGAATCAGACTCTGCCTGCATTCCTCCTTCTGGGATTCTCTGACCTCAAGGCCCTGCAGGGTCCCCTGTTCTGGGTGGTGCTTCTGGTCTACCTGGTCACCTTGCTGGGTAACTTCCTGATCATCCTCCTCACACAGGTCAGCCCCGTCCTGCACTCGCCCATGTACTTCTTCCTGTGCCACCTCTCCATGGTGGAGGTCCTCTACACCACTGACATCGTGCCCAGGACCCTGGCTGACCTGGCCTCCCCACACCCCCGGGCCATCTCCTTCTGGGGCTGTGCAGCCCAGATGTACAACTTCATTGTCCTGGGCATCTCAGAGTGCTGCCTGCTCACAGCCATGGCCTATGACCGCTATGTCGCCATCTGCCGGCCCCTGCACTACTCCACCCTCATGAGCCAGCAGGCCTGCGCGGCCATGGTGGGCATCTCCTGGCTCCTGGGCATCATCACGGCCACCACACACTCCTCCCTCATCTTCACCCTGCCTTTCCCCAGCCGCCCAACCATCCCACACTTCCTCTGCGACATCCTGCCAGTACTGAGGTTGGCCAGTGCTGGGAAGCACAGGAGTGAGATCTCTGTGATGACAGCCACCGTGGTCTTCATCATGGTTCCCTTCTCTCTGATTGTCACCTCTTATGCCCGCATCCTGGGTGCCATCCTGGCAATGGCCTCCACCCAGAGCCGCCACAAGGTCTTCTCCACCTGTTCCTCCCACCTACTCGTGGTCTCCCTCTTCTTTGGAACAGCCAGCATCACTTACATCCGGCCCCGGGAAGGCTCCTCTGTCACCACAGACCGCATCCTCAGCCTCTTCTACACAATCATCACACCCATGCTCAACCCCATCATCTACACCCTTCGCAACAAGGAGGTGACAAGGGCCCTGTGGCACGTGGTGAAGAGGTAAGTCCCCTCACCCTGAAGGGACTCAGGGGTTGTCTGCTGACTCACTGTCTGCTCCTCCTCTCAGCCTTCAGGTGCTGGACTTAAACCCTAGCCTAACAGAAACCATGCAGCACCTCAAAGAGATGAGGCCTCCTCGCACAAAGTGTTGGAGTTAAAACAGAGACAAATGTGTATCTTATCTCCTCTCCCACACTCCAGACTCACTATCAGAGCATGAGTTATTAGACCAGGGGAGAATGGAAGGGAATACTGCCTAGGGGGAAGAACATTTAACATCTTCTGGATAATTCCGGATCCCTGAGCAAGCTGATTGCCATGGTATACCAGCAGTCAGAGGTCCATGTCAGTCATGAAGGCAGATTCTATGAACTTGATATCCAACTAAGTGACCCACCCAGAACCCCTGGCGGAGTTTACCTGGCCCTTTGATCTAGTTTTCTCCCAGAAACACACTGCAGTCTTAGGCCCTGATGCCTTTTAGAAGAGAGGGAACTGCTACCTCCTTGAGACATTCCATGTGAATATTCTTCCCTGCCTTTCCCCATCCTTGATTTCTGACCTCATCCTTAACTGGTGATAACATGTCCAACTGGACAAGAGTATCTCCCTGGCTTCCCCGTCCTTCTCCCAACATGCACCATCAGCCAGATCCCGTGCGTTCTTAGACTAGGTGCCCAGTTGCCAACAACAGATTCCAATCTGCTCATCTCAAGCAGAGAGGAATTATTTGAAGGTTGAACAGTGCACGGAATCTCCAAGGTGGGGACAGGGAGCCAGGGTCCTCAGCGGTGCAGCAAAGATGACACTCAACACCCCAGGACCCACACCACTGACACGAGGAGCTCGGTTCATATGCCACTGCCCAGTGCACGCTGATGGCACTCGGGACAAGACGTCACAGCTGCCCCCTAGAGCCATCCACAGTGGGCCGGTGGGAATTCGAGGCAAAAAGTAACTGATTAGGGCCTGAACAGGAAGCACAGAAGGGCATCTGAGCCACAATGAACAGTAATAGTAAAAGCTAAGATTGTTTGAGAGCCTAATACATACAATACGAACCCCTTGACTTGATTATCTTATTTAACTCCCATAAAAACCCTATGTGGTAGATGCAGGGATGGATCCCAGACATGTGGGGCCTAAAGCTTATATCCTTTGAGACGGCCCTATTTAATAAAATAAGACAGAAATACAAATATAAAATTAATTACAATGTTCATTTAAAGGAAAAAATGTATTACTAAAATTAGAAAATTTTTTAAATTGGCAGATGCCATGAATGATACAATCCAGGAAAATAACATATTTTTGTTTTCCCTGCTCACCGCTGTAATTCTTTTTTTCTTATGTTTTTTGCTGTGCACTTTGATTGCCTTCCTATTCATAGGACAATGATTTTGTTATACAGTTTCTGCAAAGAGATTAGAAAGATGATGTGTCCTACCCCTTGCATGGTTGATTGAAATGTACTGTTTTAATTGGTAGTTTAGGGGAAAAGTTTTTAACTTCACAACTCATATTTGGCAATTTTATGCTAGATTTTAGGATTGTTGTCAAATTTCATCAAACCTCTATCAAGTTTCTTTCATTATTAGCTGTAAATTTTCACAATGTTTCAAGTTTTCCTGTACAATGAATTATCTTAAGTAGTCTCTGAACTGACCTCACTCATTAGCCATTTTGCCCTCCAGGCTCTCACTGCACTAGCATATTAAATTTTATGTTTCCTACTTTGATGTCAGTATTTATGTATAATCAGCAAGAAATCTAAATCTTTTCCCAATGTGTTCATTTGATTCACTCTCTTCATTAATTGGATGGTGTTCAAGTGACCTATTGCTGCATAACAAACCACCCCAATCTAGTGGCATAAAACAATGATCAGTTTGTTGTGCTCTTAATTTCTGTAGGTCAGGAATTTAGACAGAGCACAAGGATTCTTGTCTCTGCAGCACAATGTCTCTGTCATCAGCTGCAAAGAATCACTAGGTAGAAGTGACTTGAATGGCTGGGCAGAATCATCTAACAGTTTCTTCATTCCCATGTCACGTGCCTGTAATGACTGGGTTTACTGACCAGAACACCTACACATGATCGCTCCATGTGGCTCGGCCTTCTCACAGCCTAGCAGCTGGATTCCAAGAGGGACTGTCCCCAAAGAAGACATCCAGAGCCAGCATTCCCAGAGCCAAGACAGAGGCTGCAAGGCTTCTTCCCACCTAACCCTGGAAGTCACACAGCATCATTCCCAGCACATCCTGTTGGTTACAAGTGGGTCACTAAGACAATCCCAGATTTAAGAGTAGGGGGTTAGACTCCACCTCTTGATATAGGAGGGTGACAAGGTCACGTTGCAAACGTGCATGTGGGACAGGATATACTGCTACTGCCATCTTTGGAAAACACTATGTCAGAGACAGATTATCAAGTAATCCATGAGAGCCTATACTTCATGCAGAATCTCTCTCTTCCTCTTAATAAATTTCAACTTTTAACACAATTTGAAATTTCCATTATAATTCGTTTCTGAATGTAAGAGTAACTTCATCACTGTTATTGCTTTTGTTTCATATTTCATTATTTTCATCTAGATTTTCTCTTAGTTCTTTTAAAAATAAATTTGAAGATGACCAAAGCAGTTACCTTCATGTACATCCAAATCCATAAAAGTTGTCTTGGGTTTTGTTCTGTTTTTGAGCAGAGACAGGTTTATTCAGGGTCAGGCAAGGAGAACAGGTGGCTCAGCTCAGAAACCCAGCACTCTAAAGGTGGTTTTAATTTCTCACTTTTTAACTGAAACACTCAAAACATCTTTCCAAATTTCAGTTAAAATGAAGTATTTAAGTTTAATCAAATACCCCATTCCCATTTTTTAAAAAAAGAGTAAAATTAATGGTTTGTTTATAAGTGTATGTGTTCCTGCATCATCAAGGATATTTCTGACAGGAGAGAACTTATTTTTTACTTAGAGGATGAAAATCAAATCCCGCTGACAACTTTACAGATGTGATGGTTGGAAAGGTCTTTTGCCAGAAACTAACTTCTCAATCCCTAGATCTCCAGCCTGGTGTCTCCTCCACTTCCCACATATTTTCAGTGCCCGGCATCATCAGACACATTTTTGCTGTATTAAACATCCGGTGCTAAACTTTGTGTCATAATGCTGATGATACAGCACCGTGGGTAGAAGGTGTGTTCCTGGAAGTCATTCCTGCATCAGGACAGCTGGCAATGACTTAACTATGCGCAAAAGTGACTGTGAACCACACAAACCCAGATGCTACCATCCCATCAAACTTAAACTTAATCTATCGCCAACTCAACTTAAACTTAGATCCAAAAGTATCCATGGTCACTTCAACATCACCCATCACAAGGGGAAATGTGACAGAGAAAGTCAGAGAGGAGAGAGACAGAAGCTACAAAAGACTTCAGTTAAAATAGATCACTTTGCAATTTTTAAGAAAACTTGGCAATTTACATTTTAAAATGTGACTATAGGAACATAATTGCTAGCAATTCCTGGCCCTTTTAAGGAGCCCATACAAGTTTGGAGTCCCCAGAATTCAAGCTTCACAGTAAGTTCACCTCTAAGTAGGCTCTGTTATTATACCAATCTCAACAGGATGAGGAAACCAAGGCACAGCGATGTTGAACAACTTTCCCTAAGTAACACAGCTAGGAAATAACAGACTTGAGTTTCCAACTCTACAGCCGGCACTTTCACTCTCTACATTATTAATTTCCCCTCTGATAATGTGAGTTTAGAGAAAATAGAAAGATGAGAACAAAGAGCTGATGAAAATAAGCAGAACGACAGGTGGAAGGTTAGTGGCACAGAGGAGGAGAAGCAGGACAGCCTCGGCCACCAGAAAGCCACTTCTCCTTATCTGGACCAGATGTGCAAATACTGAGTAAGAAAATGCATTTCTTCACTATCTTGTAAGTGGAAAACACTCCAGAATCAGTGCAGGGACAGAAGTTAGCCTTTCTTGTCTTGCCTCAGAGTCACACCAGCTCTCACTCTGCACCATCATTTAATCCACACCATCCTCAGCATCTCATTTTCCTCTAGGAACCACACCAGTTCATTATTTTGATAAGACTAAGCTGACAGCACCTGGAGAGAAGCACACAGCAGGTATGCTAGGTGTACGCTCATACCAGAGGGTAGGAGATAAGCCCCATCAAATTCAGAGACCTGGCACCTCAGTGAAGGTTCTCTGGAAATGTCAAGACATCTCCTCAAATGTTAAGGACAAGCTGCCTCACCTTTTTCTCTGTAGGGTAAGAAAATGACCTCCTGTGGGTCTCTGGATTTGGGAAGCAACATACAGCCCATTTGGGTGTGCTGCTTCAAACCCTCTAGCAGATGTCTCACAAGTCAGAGCAAGAAAAGGCTCTCTAGCTGGTCCAGGCTGCAGTTCTGCCATCTGGACCTCCTGAACACCCAGCAGACCCGAGGATGCTCAGCATCATGGCGCTGGAAGCTCTGATAAGTCCAAGAGGCAAATCACAGGTTTGGGAACCAAACCCAGGTTTTGAGAGCCACGCCTTGGCCTTTGGGGCAAATAATCAGTATCCTTTTGTGAAACTGTTCTTGGGCTCGTTGTAGGCAACAGTACATACTGAACACCTGACCACTGAAGACCAGGTGACCATCTATTGAACTCTTTTGGTCACCATAGATTGGACATAGCTGATCCATCCAGCCTAAAATTAGGAATTTCCAGTAGCACTTCACCAACAAGCAGAAGTGCTGAATTCAGACAGGGCCCAAGCACACGTCCTGAAGACACAAGAAAGTTGCGTCTACCTCCTTCCTCAACAAATCACACCCAGTTCGTTCTTAATGGGCCTGTGAATAGAACGGCCATAATGGCAGGAAAGGAGGCCGGGCATGAACTCCACAAAAGCAGCTTCTCCTCACCAGCCAACCCACTGACCCAACCGCTGAGATTCCACTTTGGTTTTTTTTTTCATTCAAATGTTTCATTAAAAATCTTTCATACATATTGTGGTTTGGTGGGGGTTTTTTGTTTGGTGGGTTTTTTAATTTAATTACAGTTGATTTACAATATTGTTTTAGTTTCAGGTGTACAGCTTCAGATTCTTTTCCATTATTATTATAAGGTCACAAGATATTGAATATAACTCCCTGAGCTATACAGTAAATCTGGTTGTTTATCTATTTTGTATATAGTGGTGTGTATCTGTTAATCCCGTACTCCTTATTTACCCCTCCCCCTCCCCCTTTGGTAACCATGTTTGTTTTCTACATCTGTGAGTCTTTTTGTAAATAAGTTGACTTGTTGTTTTTTTTTTTTAGATTCCACATACAAGTGATATCATATAATATTTCTTTCTCTGCCATTTACTTTTATTTGGTGGTTAAGAGCTTTGCGAGAAGACAGAACTCCCCCATCCTCTACAGAAGCCAATAAGGCCAAAATACTGGCTTTCCCTAAACTCTGGCCGCCAAGACACAAGCCTGTGCCTTAGCTAGTCCCCGAGGATGTATCTGCCTCAGACTTTTAAGTCAGGGGCAAGTGATGCAGAGAGTAGAGGAAAGTTCACAGTTCATTTTGGTGACGGCAGTGGGGGCACCGAGGACCTAGAGGCGGCAGCACCACACATGCCAAAGAAGCACCAAGAACCAATAGTGGCCGTGCCAGCAGCATCCTAGCCAGACCACCCCTGTGGTAAAAACTTGACTTGGCTCCGGTCTCTGGGTGTCTCTCGGTTCCAGATCGTTCCCTAAGCCTGGTCCTCCAGGATTCCTATCAGCTCTGCGACCAGCGGAGTCACTTTTTCTCCCCCCAGAACTGCTCGCTTGCTACCCCGTTCCCTTCCTCCCAAGGCCCAGAGGAAGGGGGGCCACATGCCCCCTGCGGAGTTGCCTGCACTCAGCCTGCACCAGGATTTCCGCATTTCCAAATCCCTTCTCTTCGAAAAGTCCACACACAGCTTCTCCCTGACGTAACACAACATAACACATTTTCGGCTTTCCTGCAACTTTGGGAGAATCCTTAGCAGGGAAGGTCCCAATGTTTTTGTCAAGTTAATCCTCGGCCCACTCACACGGGCGGTACACACGTCCCAAGGCGAGTCCACCCCCCACAGCGCGGCTGCGGGCGAGGGAAGGCGCGGGGACAGTGGGACCAACCCTCGTCCCCCCGCGGCGACCGGGCCCGTCGAGGGTCGGGGGCTTTCTTCTCACCACCGAAACCCCAACCACGTCCACGCTTACCTCCGAGGCCCGCAGGAGGCCTTAACAGCGGCGACGCTTTCTTGTCCGGACGACGCTTCCCGCTCGCAGGAGATGTGCCGTTTAAAACGCCGGGGACGCGCAGAGGAGGCCGGGCTCGGCGGCCCCGCACCGACGGCCCCGCAGCCCGGAGGCCGCCGCCGCCGAGGGTCGCGACCCCGTGCGTTCGGGGCGAGCCTGCGGGGAAGAGGCGGCGGCACCAAGGCGGGCGGGCGCGCGGCGCGCACCCCCGGCTCCCGGGCTCTGCGCTCACCCCTCCCGCCCGCCCCGCCCGGAGCCCCCGCGCCGGCGCCCGCGGCCGCGGCCAGTGCGCCCAGAGGCCGGCCTCCCGCCCCCAACCCCGCGCGGCCCCGCTCCCCCTGACCCCGCGCGGCCCCGCGACAGCCTCCGCGCCCGACCCTGCCCGCCCCGCGCGCGGGCCCCGCGCCCCCGCCCTCCCGCTCGGCCGCTCACCCGGCCGCCCGCCGCGGGTCCGGGTCCCGGGAAGAGGCGTCTACGCCAACGGCCTCAGGCCTACGCTGCCCCGAAATTTTTAAGACATCTAAAAACCTCAATGAAAGTTATCACTGAAGTTCATAGAAACGCAAATGATAGCAGTAGCACTCCTACTATTAATCAAAAGTAACTACCGCTTCACTACTTGCCATGCACTGCCAAGCAGTTTTTTTTTTTTTTTTTGTAATCTATTCGACAACTATTTCTTGAACATCTAGTATGTGCCAGGCACTAGGAAAACACTGGTAAACAAGACAGGCAGCAACCCTGCCTTTAATGGGACATGAAGTGAGAGATGAGAAACCATTAACAAATTGATTTCCGATAATGTTAAGTGACTGTGCAATAAAGAATGCCTGGAGAGGGTCTACATTAAATTCTCACAACTATTCTGTGAAGCATAGAAACTATTGTAACTGCTGTTCTACAGATTAGGAAATTCAGGCATAAAAATGGTAAGAAACTCCCAAGATAGGAAAAATGTTAAGAAATCTCCATGGATTCGATCTTGGAGCCTCCTAGCACCACAGCCATGCTGTAAACCACTGTGTCATAGTGCCACCTGTATCCAGTCCTCTGGTCAACCTTTCTTAGGCAGCTCCATATTCTCCACTCCTAGAATTTCCAATACAATAAGAGACACTATTCCACTCTTCAATGCCCCTTATTCCCAAGGATAGACATGGACTCCTCCGTCCCTAGCCTCCCATATCCTCTTTTGCACTTACAGGATGGCCAACATTCACACAAGTAACAAGAGTGAGTCTCTGGTCCAACAAAGGACTCATGTCAGGGGAAATTACTCTATTTCCCAAGTAGTTTCCTTCTTCTTGAATGGAGGTGATCAGAGCTTTCTGCTTAGATCCTCACATCCAACTGCAGTTCCAGCCCTGCTTGAATAGCACCTGGGGATACAGTTGCCAGATTTAGCAAATAAAAATACAAGACATATAGTTAAATTTTATTTTCTCATGAATAATGAATAATTTTTAATGTATCTGTATTTCAAACATTTCTTTCCCCAGAAAGATAAAGCGGTGCAAAATCCTTCTGGACAAATATTTCATGGGACACACTTATACCAAATAATTACTTGTAGTTTATCAGAAATTCAAATTTAACTGAACATCCAGTATTTTCCTGGCAACTCTGTCTGGGGACCCTATAAATAGGAAGCCTCAGCCTCCAGAACTGATGGTCACCATCTCAGGTGAGAGACGCACAAAACCGCTTAGGGACGAGCCAGTCGGATTTCATGTCCTCCTCCTGCCTCCGCCCTCAGCTCACAACAATGAGGAAAAAGCCTCTCCCCCTGTCTTGTTCAGATACCAACTCTATAGGGAAGTCATTGCCTGAGTCTAACTTTGATGCCTCACATTGCACTCTCAGTCCAAGTATGTCTCACACAGTACTTGGTGGACTGGGGGTAAATGAGATCGTGTCCTCCTTGTAAGGTCTTTTCTGCACTACAAGAATATTAAATATCCCATATCTCCCCCGTCCTGCTCTTCCCCGGGCTCCCTAACCCTAACTCCTTCCTGACTCTTCGTCCATTTCCTTCCCCTGCAAATGGGACTGCCCTCAGTTGGACTGTAAAGCTATAAAAATTCTTTTGGAGGACAGTTTGGCAATATGTTTCAAAAGCTCTAAAACTGTGCATATGTTTTCACCCAACAATTCCATTCCTAGAAGTTAGTGCTCAGAAAAGCATAAACATACAAAGATATGAGCGCAATGACATCTGTCTCAGCAATATTTATAACAAAAAATTTTAATTCTAATAATAGAAGATTGTGGGGTTCGTCCTTAGTTTTTGGGGGTTTTTTGAAATATAGTCAATTTACAATGTTGTGTTAGTTTCTGGTGTACAGCATAGTGATTCAGTTATACATATGTATATGTTCCTTTTCATATTCTCTTTCATTATAGGCTAGTAGAAGATATTGAATACAGTTCCCTGTGCTGTACAGTAGGACCTTGTTGTTTATCTGTTTTGTGTACAGTAGTTGGTATCTGTGAATCCTCAACTCCCTTTTTATACCCCCAACTCCTTTCCCCCCGGTAACCATAAGTTTGTTTTCTATGTCTATGAGTCTGTTAAGATTGTTTAAAATTAGTACATTCCTATAGTAGGATACTATATGGATATTAAAATAATGCTTTAGAAGCCTAATTAATGTTACAATATAGTTTAATAATGTGGAAAACAAAGTTATGAGCAATTTAGACAATATCATCCCATTTTTAGTTTTTAAAAATATGTATATATGTGTGTACACACACACACACACACACACACACAGGGAAACCAGACATAATTAACACCAAAATGTTAATAGTTATTTTCATTTCTTCTGGATGCAAAATTCTCTACAATTAACAGTGTTACTTTTGTAAATTGGAAAAGAAAATCAATGCGATTTTCAAGGCCCTCATTTATTGTGCCTTTAGAGTGATTTCCCTGCTTATCCTCTCCCTCTGGCAGCTTATTGCTAAGGGAGAGTTTATGAACAAGCAAGAATGGGCTTCCCAGGGAAAGTAAAATGATGCAGGCAAATGAAGGTGGCTTCAAGTAGAGAGAGTGGACAGTTTGCAAGAAACAAAAGCATCATCTTGGGAGTCCAGGGGCCAGATCAGCCCTTCTGATTGATCAGAGTCAGAGTGAGAGATGTGGGTGCATTTCTACCCTAGGACCACACGAGAAGATGACCAGCGAGCCAGGCTGCAGGTGAGAAAGTAGCTCAGGAGAGAATATCAACATCTCAGAGATCCCAGGAGAGGAGCTGTAAGTCAGGAGAAAAGTGACTAGACAGAAGCTTCCAGACCTAAAGTGGCATCGGGCAAGACTCAGCACCTGAACGGCCAAAACCAGACCACCTATTCCCTGCCCCATTCCTAGCCAGGTCAGGCCTCCCACCTGGAGCAAAGGCGCTCATGTCATATCAGGGGTGACTTATGCGAAAGAGAAAGGTTTGCAGCGAGGATTCTGGGAGAAGGAGGAAGAGCAATGTCTCCAGGAATCTTAGGCCCAGGAAGGCGCCCCAAACCACAGGGAAGACCAGGAATTGCTCAGTCATCACGCAAGATGGGCACAGCGCCTTCCCTCCTCATCAACCTCCCCTCAAGTGCATGTCTCTCCAGCTTTGTACCTGCAAACAAGTCAGGTCAAGGCTGTAAGAACAGGCCCCAGAAGCTGAATTCTGAGCAGCATGTCAGAGCCCTGGGTCCTTGAGCTGGGCAGGCAGGGTCCCCTACACAGACCGCACCGAGTGGGCCAGACCCCCGGGGCTGCAGCCCCCAGCTGCTCCCTCCTCCTTGAGAATCCCCAAGGATCGAACCCTTATCTCCAAGAACCTGAGGGGTCAAGGGCTCCAAAGGTATCTCATGAGCCGTCTCACTGCCCCTGTGACCTCCTTGTTCCTCAGAGTGTAGACGAAAGGGTTGAACATGGGAGTGACAACTGTGTAGAAGAGGGCAAGGATCTGGTCCCTGTCCTGAGAGGAGCTTGCCCCTGGCCTCATATAGGCAATTGTCCCCGTCCCAAAAAAGAGCACAACCACAAATAGGTGGGAGGAACAGGTAGAGAAGATTTTCCGACGTCCCTGGGATGTCGCGACGCCAAGGATGGTGGCAAGGATACAGGCATAGGAGGCTACCGTCAGCGAGAAGGGCGTCAGGATAAAGTCTATGGTGACGACAAGATTGCCCACTTCGCCCCAGAAGGTGCTGGCGCTAGGCAGCCTCAGCACGGGCAGGGTGTCACACAGGAAGTGCTGGATCGTGTTGGCACCGTGGAAGGGCAAAGCGAAGATGCGGCAGGAGTGAATGGTGCCGGAGACGATGCCATGAGGTAGGAGGCGCCCGCCTCGCCGGCGCACGCTCGCGGGCTCATCAGCGTGGAGCAGCGCGGCGGCCGGCAGGTGGCAGCTTAGCGGCCACGGGCCATGGCCGTGAGCAGGCAGCGCTCGGCGACGCCAAAGAGGGCGAAGAAGCGCAGCTGGGTGAAGCACTGGCAGGCGGGATGGTGGGGCAGGGGCAGAGGAGACCGGCCGGCACCCTGGGCACGATGGTCGTGGTGCAGAGGATCTCCACCACCGAGAAGTGGCGGAGGAAGAAGTACAGGGGCGAGCGCAGGGCGGCGTCCGCCAGCGTGAGGAGGAGGAGGAGCAAGTTGCCCAGCAGAGTGACAGGTAGACGCAGAGCACCCCCCAGAACAGAGGGCCCCGAAGGCAACCGGCACCTGAGAACCCTAGCAGAACAAACTCCGTCACTGCTGTGCCACTGCCACCCGCCATGTCCCCAACGTCAGGCTGGAAGAGGGAGCCGGGAGAGGGCTCAGACAGAGGGCTCGGGCAAAGACGGAGGCTCCGGAGGCAGCAGGAAAGGCGGGAATGGTCCACAGGAACATCCCAGTGATCAGGAGTGGGATGGGCCAGCACCCTGGCTGCTGGCAAGTCCCTCCCAGAAAACCCCTCTGGGCGGAAAGAAGGTAAGTGAAGGTGGGGAGGGACAGAGGCGAATGGCAGACCCTCCTGGAAGCTGGGAACTTGCAAGACACCAGGATGTTCACCCCCTCACCCAAGTTCTGGGTTCTGGGGGCGATGAGCTGGGACAGGCAGAACAGTTCCCTTTGAGAAAGTGGTGGAGGACATGGGCAGAAAAGTGGGTGCACAGACAGAATAAATAAAGCTGTCAAGGGGGAGACTGGAAGAAAAATGGATCCAGCATAAGGCAGAAGAGCTGGAGTGAGAGCAAAAGCCAGAGAGAGAAAAAGAAGACGCAGGATTAAAGGCTTCAGAGAGAAGGCAGGTGGGGCTTGTACCTGTACATGGGTCCCCACGGCTGCCAGAATGCCCCTCCCAGCAGCACAAGAGGGAAGCTCAGTGTCCCCAAGAGCCTGATTCCCAAAGCAGAGGATGGGGAAGGAGGTGGGGGTCGCTGAAGGAGGGGGAAGGAAGTGCTGTCTGGGAGAAGGAAGCAGTAACTGAGCCTCTCTGAGTTCCCTGCTGTCCGGCCTGGGGCATGGAGTCTGCACCCCAAGGAAGACTGAGAGACCACAACGCAGAGGGGTCTGGGATGTACCCAGGTCCCTCAGCAAGGCCTGAGTGAAGCTGGGCTCAGAAACCGAGTGTTCTAGCTCCCTGGCTAGTGTCTACCTACTGAACTGCTCAGCCCACTGCCCCAGCCCTCTGCCCGTAGCCCATCCCCAGAATTAGTCCAGTGCCTGGAAAGCAGGGGAAGCACTTTTTTCAAAATCCTTTTGTAAAACAGTGCTAATGCTCAAAGAAGAGAAATTGCTGAAATAGCGACAGGTCTGACTTGTGGCAGAACCTCCCAACCCAGCCTGGGGGTTCAACCCACTCCCCAGCTGCTGAGGAAGGTGTTAGAAGTAGGAAAAAGGTCTCAGCTGGGGTAAATGATGTCACGGAGAGCAGGGGATGACAGAGGTGACCCAAGAGGATGCCTCAAGCCCTAACGGCTCAAAGAGTAAAGACCAGAGAGAAATTCCAGTCCTTAGAATTATGTGTATCACTTAGCCGGGAAGGAAGCCTTTTTCTTCCTCTATAGCAAACTTTAATGATCTCATGATTACAAGTCAACAATTCTTAGAACTCTTAAGTCAATATTATTGGAAAGTTCTTTGTCTTTTTTCATGAACAGACTTAGATAGAAACTCAACATTATGGCGACAAGATACAGAAAAAGTATGACTTTAACCTAAATTTTGTATCTGATATGTAAATATTTCCTAACCTATCTCATCTATACAAAGGCCCATGCGAACCCCAGGTTTTGCATCCTCGAAGCACTTGTGTCATAGTTTCTTTCTCTTTTTAATTATTTTTTATTGAATTATAGTTGACATACAATATTATGTTACAGGTATATACAATATAGTGATTCACAATTTTTAAAGTTATACTGTGTGTATAGTTATTATAAAATATTGGCTATATTCCCTGAGCTGTGCAATATATCCTTGTGGCTTATTCTATACGCAACAGTTTGTACCTCTTAATCCCCTACCCCTGTGTTGCCCCTCCCCACTCCCCTCCTCCCCCTCCCCCTCCCTGTAACCACTAGTCTGTCGTCTGTGTCTGTGAGTCTGCTGGAAAGAAGCCTTCTTTGCCACAGGTTCACCTCCTGTTTAGAGTTCTGCGGAGACCCTCCTAATTCAAGGAAGTCTCTTGTTCATTTGGGTTATTTTCTTTTTTAGATTGCAATAAGTTTATTTATTGAAAATTTCAAACAACTTATGTAGACAGCCCACCCTCAGGGAAAGGAAGCATAACTCCCCACTCCTTAACTGTGGGCTCTGCACAGAACTTTCTGGAAAGAAAAAAAAAAGGGGGGGAAATGAGTAACTTCACAGAGAAGCAGCCTGACAAACACCTCCTCAACCAGGGGATTAAAGTGAACATCAGCCGTGGCAAACCAGGTGACAGTGCGTGCCTTTGATCTGACGTGATGAGAACGGCACGTCACCTGTGTGGTCTTCCTTCTAAAACCCCCTAATTTTGGTCTAATCGTAAGAGAAACAACAGGCAAATTCCAAGACAGGAACTGGCTACGAAATATCTGACCAGGACTCCTCGCACACGTCAAGGTCCTCCAAAACGAGGAGCGCCTGAGAAACGAAGGAGCCGTAACAACTAAACGAGCCGAGTATCCTGCAAGAGAAGAAAGGTCATTAGGAGGAAACTGAGGAAATCTGAGTAAGTGTGGATTGTAGGTAACAATAATGTGCCAGTATTGGTTCACTAACTGGGACAAACGTATCAAATGTACTTTAAGGTGTGACTAATACAGAAAACCGGAGGTGCAGAGTATGAGAACTCGGTGTGTCATCTTCGCAGTTTTTCTGTAAATCTAAAACTATTCTACAAGAAAATGTTTATTTTTAAAAGTTAATTGATGTGGGAATATGTTCACAATGTATTACTAAGTGATAAAAGCAACGTAGAAAACAACAAATTCAGTATAAAACATAAATTCAGATAAATAGGTGGCTGGACAGACAGGCAGACAACGTTAGATATGCACCAAAGTATCAGCAATAATACGCTCTGGGTGGGATGGGCTTGGAGTGTGCGTTGCGTTCTTTTTGTTTTGTGGGTTTTTTTTAATATGTGTTTGATCCATTGATCACACAATAGGAAAAATCATACATGAAACATTTAAAGAAAAAGATGGGACTTGTTTTAACATATTTTGGTGTTTTAAAATATCTGATTTATTTTCAACCAATTATGCCTACTTATGCCTTTGGAAATGTTTTTATCCACAGTTTAATTTTGCGGTTGGGTAAATAGTGAATGTTTCCAATTGTCAGCACACATCTGTCAAACGTATACGTCATAGAAAATCTGTGAGTGTAATCACACTGCACAGGGCAGAAAGAAGCTGTGAGTAGCACTTAGGTTGTTTCCAGATGTACAGTGTTGAGCATTTCTGCAATTTCCACTTTAAAAATATAAATGAAAAACAAGAAGTAGGTGGAAGAAAGTTTGGGAAATGGATCCGAAAAAAGCAGACCTTTTTCCTGAAGAGCAGTGTTAGTTCTGGGTTTGTTCAAAATAGGATCTCATCGCCCCCGTGTGGTGAGTCTCCAAATAGCCACTTTCAATGTCGTCCCCTCTATTTGAGCTCTGGGTGAGGAGATGGTAAAAGGAAGGGGCCTTGAAGATCTTCTACTTGTCCAAACTCCAGTCTACAGAGGAGGAAACTGAGGTCTAGAAGAGCTCATTCGGTTTCCCCAAGATTTCTAAGTGACTTTAAGGCAGAGCTGAGCCCAGTAATAACATGCGTCACTCACAGTGCATGGCACTGTGGCATAAATCACTTCACCTGATCCTGACACAATGAGGTTATTAACCCCACCCTACTGATGAAACGGGAGAGGTGAAGTGTCTTGTCCAAGGTCACACAGCCCGACAGCAGCAGAGCCAGAACTCAGACACAGTCTGTCCCCAGGGCCAGTGTAACTGAACAGTATAAACCCTCCTCCCAGCCTCCAAACCCAACACCCACCCTGAGTGTCCCTGTAACATGTCTTCATCTAAATCACAGAAAAAGATGCCTTGGAAATACCAGCTCTAATTCCTTCATGTTACAAAAGAGGAAACAGAGATGGAAGGGAGATGTGCTGTTCCACAGTCACCAAGGGTCAGAGCCCGGGCTAGAGCCCCCGTCTCCAGGCTCCTCGTCCAGTGCTGCCCCTGGGCCTCTGTCCTACTGCAGCTCTGCACACACACGTGTGCCTGCATGTGTGTGCATGTGTCCCTGTGTGTTACATACGTGTGTGTGCAGGGACCATGCTACAGTGGGAAGGGTAGCCAAGAAAGCCCCAGGGTAATCCCCACCAGTACCAGGAAGTTCTCAGATCAGCACCTGCCCCTTTGCAGAGCCTTGAGGTCAGAGTCAGAGATGAGTTTAAAGGAAGAAAGGGGCCATGGGTGGGGCAAGGTTCCACAGCTGGGGCCCTGAGGGACGGAGGGTGCTTCAGTGGGTGTAGTGTCAGGGACCTACTGCCAAAAAGACCAGTGTGCGAGACTCGGAGGGACACAAGAAGCCACTAGACAGTCAGACATCCTATTAATAGTCAGAGCTCAAGCCACACACCCCCTGCTGCCCCCAGGACAAGAAGCCCAGGGACACAAAAAAGGACCTGCCTCAACCAAGAAGCCTTCTCCATGCCCCCGCGCAGCAGCAGAACTCACTGTCTGGGCCTCTACATGGATCGGCCCTGCACACTCAGTTAGAAGCGAGTCCCTAATTCTAGCCCCAGAAGGTCCAGGTTAAAAAAAGGCTCTCTCTCTCCCCCTCACTTACACAGAGGGAAGGCACCTGTCATGTTGTGAGCCCCACATGACAGAAGTGACGTATCCATTTACTCAACGGAAGGGCATTGCACGAGGGCCAGAGCATCAGGAGGCAGTGTGGCTGGGGGCCGGCTGCGGGGCTGCCTGCCGCACGTGCGCAGCCCTGTGACGCAGACGCGGCCGGAGCATCTGCTGAGTCCAGCCCTAGGCTGGGTAATCACTGCGGCTAATTCTCATTCTCCGCCTTGTTAGTGAGCCAATTAATTAGCTCTTTGCAGATGAGAAGGCTGAGGTCAAGGGATGCGATGGGTGTGACTTGCCGAGATCCCGTGGGTCAGGATCGAGCCAGGATGCGAACCCAAGCCTCTGACCCCAAGGCCAGTGCCGCTTCTACCTCAGCTGTCTGCCGTTGACCCCTTCCCCGGCTAGCCTCTGGGCTTCACCACGGACAAGTGTGTGACCGTGGGCATGTGGTTTAAGCTCTCAGACACTTGGTCTTCTCACCTGCAAAACGAAGATAATTCCTGCCTCCTTGGGTTGTTGTAGGAATTAAGCAACACAGTGTAGGAGGAGCGCCCAGCACGACGTCAAGGGTGTGACGAAGGTCAGTGTCGCGTCACGTGGCTCGGGGGAGACGGAGGAGGCGAGCTCACCAGCCCGTGTCCACCCTGGTCTGGGAAGACGGCAAGATTTCAAAGCCAAAGAAAATTACCCAAAGGATACCAAGGTCGAAGAAAGTAGAGGATTGAAGGAAAAGTACCTTGAAAGTTACTACTTTGAGTGGAGGGAAGGTTTAGGAGGCCCCCCCAACCCAGCCTCGAGGGCAAGGAGCCGTCTTCCTTGGTCACGTCCTGCAACCTTCCTCGGAAGAATATTTTTACTCAGGTGAAAACAGAAGTTGGTTGGCTGCAGTATCTGGGGTGTGTGTTGATGGGGGAACCTGTGGGGAGCCGAGGAGAGGGAAAACGAACTGAAGAATAACATGAAAATGAGAGAAAGGGGACTCGTGGCTGTCAGCCAACCCCAAAGATGAAGCTGGTCCCATGTTGCAGCTGAAAACATCAGGATTAGACCCAGGAAACTAGAATTGTAGCAGCCTCCACCCTAGAGATCATGAAAACAACAACAACAACAACAACAACAACAACAACAACCACGTGAGGCTAGGAAATTCGTGTACCCGAACCCCAGCCCTTCTTGACTCTTGCGGGCCAAGCTCCCTCCGTGGAGAACACAGGGCGCAGCTCTCGGGGTGCCCAGAGCTCCTGAGAGAGAGCTTGGGCAGGAGGCCGGCCTCTCCAAGCCCCTGAGATCCTGTCGGCTCTGAAAGTCTCGGCACTCTCTTGCAGACATCCACACGCAACTTAATGACTAACAAAAACTTTCTCCCCAGGGTTGCTGAGTAAGTCCTAGCTCCCCAGGGTCACCAGGTCTTGCCCCAGGCCTGCTCCGTGGAGCTGTAAGCCCCAGGGCGCCTGCGACAGTAATGACCTCCCAGTGACACGTCTCCCCAAGTGCAGCGGCGATCACAGCCGCAGTAACGCCTCCATTATTTTTGTCCCACAACACTAAAAAAAAAGAAAGAAAAAGTTTTCAGCCTAGCAATGAATAGAGCACTTCAGCAATTTCCTTTCATCGTCTCACTTGGTCTTCACATCAACCCTAGAGACAGGCCCTGCAGGGGTGACCACCGTGTTTCAGTGGCAGGAAAACTAAGGAGCCACGTGGCTGCAAAGCCCCTTGGCCAATGAGGGTGGAGCCGGGGCTTCAAACCAAGAAGCCTAATTCCTGGCTCCCGGTCCAGGACACCCTGATACACCACCCAGTCCTGCCCGTCTTGGGGGCCCCTCTCCTACCAGCTCTGTCCCCACGTCTGTGACTTACCCTCTGAAAGCCCAGCTCCTTCCAACACCAAGAGGCCACAGTGTCCTACACAGCAGCCCAGGAACAGCCGGCCTCCCCTGAGGGTCCCCCGACTCCATCACCCCCTGCCCCCTGCACTCCCAGCCGGGCTTCTGGAGCAGGAACCAGGGCACCCCATGGGGAGGTCACTGGGCTCCCTCACTGCCTCCGTCACACCCCCCCCAACTCTGCCCGATAAACTGCCTCTTCTGCCTCCCACTCCCCTCCCAGCGCTGAGAGACTCGCCATTTACACGTGTCGAAGTCGTGCCTTGTTTTTCGCTGAACAGCGTAAATAGCTGACCCAAGACATGTCAACGAGACAAAACAAAAAGATGGTAAAAATTAGAAGTAGGAACTAAGGAAATAAAGAGAAAGAAAATAAATGTTAAAAAAGGAAAAAGAAATTAGGCATATAAAATGGAACCAGAAATAAAACTTAAAAAGGCAAAATATAACACCTACGCCCTTCCCAAGGGTGGGCTACGAGTTTGGCTCAACAGCGAACCCAAAAAGGAGAGTGCGGTCAGTCCCAGAGTTCACAGTGTCTGTGCGACAAAGCAGAGACAGGCTGCTCAGGGCAGGACAACCATTCTCGGAGCCAAGACCAGACAGAAGGTTCTCTCAAGGACACCCCTAGAGAGATGACTGTGCTTCACGTCCTTACCGTTGCCTTAAAAGTGAGTTTCTTGGGATGGCTTCTAATAACGGTCCTCGACACAGGGGATGCCGTCGCACCAAAGGACCTCAGCAGCTGTGGGGGAGACGGGAGGCAGCGCGTGCCCTGCTCTGTCCTGCCGGAGCCTCATCTGGGCAGGAGCGCCCCGTCTCGGTGTGACTGACATTTGGAGCCAGATCATCCTTTGTTACGGGGGCTGTTCTTGCCTTGCAGGGCAGTCAGCAGTATCCAGACGTCCCTTGGGGGACAAGATCACCCCCAGTTGAGAACCACTGATCCAAGGGTAGAAATCATTCCTTTTATTTCCTTTTTAATATGGAGCGGCAAAGAGGAACTTGGTTGCATTTTTATTATTTTTTACAGCTTTATGAGTATAATCTGTGTACCCTAAAATCCCCTCATTTTTTAGGGTTTTTTGGGGGGGTTAGTAATTAGGTTTATTTATTTATTTTAAGAGGAGGTACTGGGGACTGAACCCAGAACCTCATGCATGCTGAGCACACACTACCACTGAGCTACACCCTTCCCTTACAATCCACTCAGGTAAATTACGCAGTTCAGTAGGTTTTAGAATATTCACAGGACTGTGTAACTGTCACCACTATCTAATTTTAGAACAATTTTATCACTTCAGAAAGTAACTTCTTACCCCTTAGCAGTCACTTCCCATTCGTCTCTCCCCCTAGTGTCTCCTCCATGGATTTGCCTCTCCTGGACGTTTCATATGAATAGAGTCATGCAGTATGTGGTCTTCTGGGCCTGACTTCTTCCACGTAGCCTGACGTTTTCCAGGTTCATCCATGTTGTAGATGTATCAGTATTTATATCCTTTTTATTGGCACATAATGCTCCACTGTATGGATGTATCCTATTTTATTTATCCATTCATCAGTTTTAGGAGGTTTGGGTTGTTTACTTTGGGACTACTGTGAATAACCCTGCCATAAATGTTCATGCACAAATTTTTGAGTGGAGATGTGTTTTCAGTTCTCTTGGGCATATATCTGGGAATGGAATTGTTGGTGTGGTAGATTAATATTTTGACCAATTGCCAGTTTTCCAAAACACCTGCACCAATGAATGATAGCTCTAATTTCTCCACATCCAACTCAGTATTGTCTTCTTTTTATTTCAGTCATCCCAGTGGGTGTGAAGTGGTATCTCGTGGTTTTGATTTTCATTTCCCTAGTGACTAACGACGTTTCGTGTGTTATTAACCATTTGTTTATCTTCTTTGGAGAAATGTCTTTAAATCTTTTTCCCATTTTTCAATTGGGTTATTTAGCTTTTTTATTGTTCAGTTATAAGACTTCTTTATAAATCTGCAATACAAGTCTCTTATCAGATAATGGCTTGCAAATATTTCCTCCTATTATATAGGTTGTCTTTTCACTTCATTGATGGTGCCCCTAGAAGCACAAAAGGTTTTCATTTTGATGAAGTTCAATGTACAGATGTTTACATCTATAAATTCCCTTCTTTGGTGCATTGGTTATTTAGGAACATATTGTTTAATTTCCACATATTTGTGAATTTCCCAAATTTCCTTCTGTTATAGATTTATTTAATTCCATTGTGGTCAGAGAAGACACTTTGTGTAATTTTAATCCTTTTAAATTGATTGAACCTTATTTCTGGCTTACTATGTGGTCTGTTCTGGAGGCTGTTTCATGTGCACTTGAGAAGAATGTGTTCTGCTGCTGGGGGACGCGGTCTGCAGGCGTCTGTTAGGTCTTGTCAGTTTACAGTGTTGCTCTGGCCTCTCTCCTGTTTTCTTGTTCTACTTCCAGTAATGAGTGTCAGAGCCTCCAGCTGTCACTGCTGATCGGCTGTTTCTCCCTTCAGTTCTGTCTGGATTTGTCTCCTGTGTTTTGAGGCTCTGTTGTTGGGTGGCTGTACTAACATCAGACAAAAGGGTTTAAGACGCAAGTTAATACTAGAGATAAAGAAGGCTCTTATAATGATGAGAGATTCAATGTATCATGAAGGAAATCATAGACATTAACTGGAAATAAATGAAATAGAGAGTGAAAAAAACGATTGAGAAGATCACGACAAAAAGTTGTCTTTGAAAAGGTCCACAAAATCGACAGACTTTTAGTTAGATTGAACAAGATAGAATCAAAGTATTAAAATGAGGAGTGAAAGATGGGACATCACCACCCAACTTACAGGGGGAAAAAAGGATTGTAAGGGAGTGCTCTCTGTCTAGAAAGTCCAATGTTTGGCCTTCCTGGGGGAACATCCTTTGATCACTTTTTTTTCCCTGCATATGGGCCATTTTTTTGCATGTCTCACAATGTTTTGTTAAACTCGACATTTTAAATAATATATACAGCAGCCCTGGAACTCAGGTTGTCATCCCCTCAAGGATTAGTGTTGCTGCTGCTGCTGCTGTTCGTTTGTTTGTGACTTTCCAGAAGTAATTCTATAAAGTCTGTATTCTGTGCCATGTGAGGCCACTTGGTAGCTTAGGAGTCAGCTAATAATTGAAGAGCGATTTCCTTACATGCCTCTGACCATTACGTGTCCCAGCCCTTCCGAGGGGCTGTTCCGTGGGCTGGAGCAGCTTCCAGCTCTGCCTTAACCCTCCCTTCTGCTCACGCGCAGCCTCAGTTCCCCCAGAAGTGAGGGGTGTGCATCCCTGAGCACGAATGTCGCTGACTGTTTGACCAGTGCCCTGAGGATAGGGCTCTCCTCACTGACCAAACGAGGACAAGCCGTGTGAGTGGGGCTTTTCCGGGGATCTCCCAGAAAGGTCAACCCGTGACAGCTCTCTGGGGGTCAGCTCTCTGGGGCCGCCTCAGGAGCCAAGCAGGACTGGCGCTGCTTGGGTGAGGAGTGAGGTCACAAGTTTTTGTGATATGAATACGTTTTTCCATTGTTTTTAGTGCCTTTCTTGAAAAAAGAAATGCAATTTTGACAGTGGTTCAGGACATACAGAACCAGAAGTTAACTTTCTACAATTGTCACAACTGATTGCACTTTCTGTCTACAACCTGCGTGTGGCAGGCAAGGCCACCCTGAGGGTGACAGAGAACTAGTCGTCTCCCATTTTTCAGACTGTGGGTATATTAGGAAATGAAGAAATGCCAGAACAGAGTTACTAAAATGTTGTTGTATTTTAGGTATTTTTTTAACCAACCCAAACTTTGAATATAGCCAGTAAATACAAAGACACGGCGACCTTGTTTAGCAGTAACAGCAGTCTACAACTGAGCCCGTCACGAATGCAAAGCCCAGGTCAAAAAGCTCTCCCAGTTGCCGGAGTAACACAACCCTTCTTTTCTGTCCTGCTGGGGATTTCTCTGCTCCCATGGGAGGAAGGGAACAAGAATTCGGATAAATCAACCTCAAGGTCTCTCTTGCCAGGAGAGCACCTGCAGCTCAGTAGATCAGAGTGGTGGCTCCTCCCAGCAGACCCACGGAGGTGGGGACAAGTGCGTCCTCCCCACCCACGGCCGTATCTCAGCCCCTGCCAGCATCCTCCTGCCCTCCCCCAGGCCTCCCCAGGGGAAGAAGTCACTCCCGGTGCCACAGCGGAGATCTGCACCATTCCTTGCTGTCTGGCCAGGGAACTATGACAGAGCGGTCAAGAATAAAAGGACTAGACGTGCTGCTTTATCTAAATAACTCATTTCCCTACATCACACGAGCAAAGGAGCCCTTGTAGACCTAGATCTTAAGATAGAAAGGGTTTCTTGTGGAGCCTTCTTTATCAACCCATGTTCAAGCTTCAGATTTTAGCCAAAAGCTAATAGAAGTTTTCCTCTGTCCAGATTTTACCAGATCCAAAGTGGAGAGGAGCTCTCTGATTTCATAAACGGAGTAGATGCTGTGTGCTGTAGCCAGCTTCCCCACAAGTTATCTAAAAAGCCAGTACGTCTCACCATAGCAGGGATTAATTTTTCTCCCAAGTCCATAAATTCTGATTTCATATTGAGAAAACATATACTGCAATGGAAAAAAGACAGTCTCTTCAGCAAGTGGCGTAGGGAAAGCTGGACGGTCGCATGTAAATCAGTGAAGTTGGAACACTCCCTCACACCATATACAAAAATAAACTCAAAATGGACTGAAGATTTAAATCTGACATGACACCATAAAACTCCTAAAAGAGAATGTAGGCACAACATTCTGAGACAGTAAATCATAGCAGTATCTTCTTAGATCAAACAAATGGATTTAATCAAACTTAAAAGCTTTTGCATAGCAAAAGAAACCATCCACAAAATGAAAAGACAACCTATGGAATGGGAGAAAATATTTGCAAACGATGCGACCCAGGGGGAGAGGGTGTAGCTCAAGTGGTAGAGCACATGCTTAACACACATGAGGTCCTGGGTTCAATCCCCAGTACCTCCTCTAAAAATAAATAAATAAATAAACCTAAATACGTCCCCCAACAACAACAAAAACCCAAACAGATGTGACCCACAAAGGCTTAAATATACAAACAGTTCATACAACTCAATTTCAAAAGAACAACCCAATGAAAACACAAGCAGAAGACCTAAACAGACGTTTCTCCAAAGAAGATATATACATGGCCAACAGGAACATGAAAAGATGCTTAACATCAATAATTACTAGAGAAATGCAAACCAAAACTGTAATGAAGTATCACCCCTCACACCTGTCAGAATGGCCATCGTTAAAAATTTTACAAATAATAAATGCTGGAGAGGGTGTGGAGATTCCTACACTGTTAATGGGAATGTAAATCGGTGCAGCCACTATGGAAAACAGTATGGCGCTTTCTTTAAAAAAATAAAAACAGAGCTACCATGTGATCTAGCAATCCCATTCCTGGGCATGAATCTGGAAAGGACAAAAACTCTAATTCAAAAAGATGCATGCACCCCAATGTTCATTATATATATAATGGAACACTACTCAGCCATAAAAAATGAAATATTGCCCTTTGCAGCAACATTGATAGACCTAGAGATTATCAGACTAAGTGAAATAAGTCAAACAGAGAAAGACAAATATTATATGATATCACTTACATGTGGCCTCCAAAAAATTATACAAACAAATATATATACAAAACAGAAAGAAAACAGACACAGAAACAGAAAACAGACACAGACACAGAAAACAAACATCGTTACCAAAGGCGAAAGGGAGAGGGGGAGGGATAAATAAATAGTATGGGATTAACAGATCAAATTATGCATAAAATAGTTAAGCAACAAAGACTTACTGTACAGCCCAGGGAACTATATTCAATATCTTATAATAACATATGATAGAAAATAATCTGAAAAAATGTATATATATACATAAATATACATATAACTGAACCACTTTCCTGTACACATAAAACACAGTATTATTTGTAAATCAATTATACTATAATAAAATTTTTTAAAGATTATATTTTAATAAAAAGTAAACTTTTTTCCTAAAAAAATACATATTGTCCCTAATATTAAGATTTTGATGCTATTCCTTGAAAAATGATAACCCTAACATAACTGTCCTAAGGAACACGTGCCTTCTTCCCAAGCCCACATTCACTCTGCTGGGCTCCTCAGCCCCTCCCAGGTCAGGTGCCACCTTCAAATTTCAATCCACAGCACTCCTCCCGGACAGAAGGGAAAAAGAGATCTCAGTACATTTTAACACATGTCATAGCTGGCATTCTAACTCATATCCAGTGGCTTCCATTACTTTTGCTGTGAAATACCAAACACCGCATCTGAAAATAAGAGGGTGCATGCAGAGGTCACACAACAAACCTACGGATCAGGAAGGGCACGTTGGGTCACTGGAGGACACGTGCTCTTCTTTCCCTCCCCTCCCCACTCCTTGCAAGTGTCCTTGGGACCGGAGGAGGCCTAAGGTGAAAGCCGGCCAGCTGCGGCGCAGAGCAGGCGTTTCAGAGCAGCTGCGCCTTCAGACGGTGAAAAGGCTGCCTCGGATCACCAGGAACGATGTTTACGCCAGACATTCTGACCTTTACCCCAGCCCTGAGCCTCGCCCCATTCCTGAAGCTGAGGGCCCGACCCCAGCCCCTGCCCCAGTCCCAGGAACTGTCTCATCTGATCCTCCAGCCTTGACCCACGCTCACTGACCAGGCCTCTGCCTGTCTCGCCTACCAGTTCCATCCAGGTCCACCTCCTGCTGCACTGCCCCTGCCTGATCCTGCTGGACTCCGTTTGGGCTGATACAGCCAAAGCCAGTCCCAGGCTCCCGGCAGCTCCTGCTTGACCCTGCCTGTGAGGGGCTGCGTCTGCAGACCTGCTCACCTGGGCACAGCTGCTAGATTGAGTCCTTTGCCACCACCCACCCCTTGAAGTCAGGCCCTGGAACCTCCAGCCAGCCCCACAGAGCACTGCCTCCCAGAGGAACGAGAGGGACCAAGGACCCTGAGCTCACAACTCCATCTAGTGGAGCTCCAGCCAACAAAATGGTTTCTCCAGAGAGAGCATCTCAGACATGGCTGCACATATGAATGACCTGGGGTCTTGTTCAAAATGCAGATTCAGATTCAGCAGCTCTGGGGTGGGACCCAAGACCCTGCATTTCTAACAAATGCCCAGGCGAAGCCAACATCACTGGTCCAGGGAACACACTTTGAGGAGAAAGATTCCAGAATACTAATTACTACAGTTTTGCAAAATTGAAAGAAAAAAAAACCCACTTCATAGTAATAAGAGCCCTAATCTCCACCAAGGGGAGGGAGTCATTCCCTCACAGAACGCTCCCGCCCACAGAGTCTGGAGCCTGTCCCTGCATACTTGGCGCTAATCACATGCAATTCTGCTTTGCATTTCACTTAATAGTTTCCTACAGGTGTGTTTCGTTTACTGCTCAGGCACCTGGTTCCTTTACGGCATTCATCCATTCTGCAGACATTATTGATTATTCCTGTCTTGGGGCTAGAAGAAGATATAAGACATGGTCCCTATGCTCAACGGGCCATTAAGGGAGACAGATACGTAAACAGGTTATTTCCGCACAATGTAGTGAGTGTGAATATAGTGCCTGTATATAGTGTGAGGGAGAAGAGGCCTAGAGCCCATCAGGTCAGGGAGTCATCAGGAAAGCCTTTCTCGGCACCGAAGAGCCTGAGCTGAATCTAACAAAGGCCAGGAGTGAGCCAAGTGAGGTGCAGGGGCCCCGCCTGGCACAGGCTCTGGCGTGAAACAGCCGGGGAGGAGGGAGCCGCGCACGCTGTGGGCTGGCGGACCGCAGTCAGCAAGGGGGGAAGCCTCGGAGGAGAGGCTGAGGTTTCCACCGGGAGCCAGTCACACAGGGCCTTGTCGGCCACACTAAGGAGCTTGGGCTTCATCCTGTGGACAACGAGGAAACAACTCCGATTTTTAAATAAAGGTGTGGCATGATCATGTTTGGGTTTTAGGTAAAGCATGTTTGGGGACTGTGTGGAGAATGGACTTCAAGGTGCCAAAACTAGAAACAAAGGGACCCATTAGGAAGCTTTTTTCAGAGTCCAGAAACCAGATGACCTGGGCCTGAACTAAAGCACTGGTGGCTGGGCTGAGAAAGATGAGATGGGGGAGGATATAGCCTAATGGCAGAGCGGGTGCTTAGCATGCACGAGGCCTGGGTTCAATCCCCAGTACCTCCACCAAAAAAAAGAAAAGATCTATTTAGAAGGCATTTGGAAATGCATGGCAAGATCTAGTGCTTTATTGCATGGCAGTGGGGGGAAAGCACAGGGCAAAGGGCTCCCAGTGCTTGGCTTGGGGTATTTTCTGTTTCCACCCAAGTCAGAGAGGACAAGAAGGCTTGCTTGTTCGGAGTTCAGGACCAAACCCAACCTCTAAGCTAATGAGTCTCAAATCTCCAGCCTAAAATGTTCTTCGAAGTTCCAAATTCCTATATTTAACTGTTCACTGGACAGATCACCTCCAGCATGCCAAAACCAAATTCACCATCTTTCAAAAAAAAATCTCTTATTCTGATAAATTGAATCCAGTGACCCAAGTTAGAAGCCTTAAAGTAATCTGCTAAGAATTATAAACGCTTGGTGGTTGCCGAAGGCTACTGGGGAGTTAATGTTTAATAGGTACAGACTCTCAGGTGGGAAGAGCACGAAGCTCTGGAGGTGGATGACGGTGATGGTTGCACAACGGGAATGAACTTAATGCCACTGAACTATACACTTAAAAATGGTTTAAATGGTTACTTTTGTGTTATGCATATTTTAACAAAAATTTTTTAATGAAAAAAGTAATTATCAGTGCTACCTTCTTAACACCTGAGATAAATCTCTTCCTGTCTGTCCCCACCACCATTGTTCCATAGGTGTTCCATCCCGTCATCAGAGTATGACAAATTATCACTCAACTGGTGTCCCAGCCTCCAGTCTTTTTTCCTTAAATCAATTGTCAGATGTTTCCAACAAGCCAATCAGACCATATGACTGGTTCCCATCGCCTGTAGGAAAAGATCCAAATCCATTGGGTCGGCATATCAGGCCCTCAATGATATGGACTTTTTATTCATCCATCCAATAAAGCTATGTTGACTGGTCCCTGAGACAGAAACTGGAAATGGCCCCAAGGACACAGCAACAAGGAGGAAAATGTGCTCCCTGGCATCGTGGAGCGAACTCACTAGCAAAAACAGCAGATTTTGAAACATAGACAAAATTGTTAAATGCAAAGGAACAAAAATTTAGAGGGTTGAGTAGATGAGAAAGACCTTTAAAGGGAGGGGTGGTGGGGATTCTGAGAGGGAACGCCAGGGGAATGGTGTGGAAAAAAGATTGTGTTGCTGGGGTAGCCTAGATGGGACTTCCAAGGGGGAAGTATTAGCCAGCATTTCTGAAACTGTTAAGGGGTCAAATAAGACAAGAACAGGGAACAGCCACTAGATCTGGCGATGTGGAGATCACTGATGGTCTTGATGAGAACAGTTTTTATTAGAGCAATGGATTGCGGGGAGAGGAAAAGTACATGGGAGGCGAGGAAACTGAGATAACATGAGTAGAGAGTCTGCAAGTATGACTCCGACGTCAACCTACAAAACGAGCTGGTAGCCAAAGGGAGATGTGGAGTCAAGAGAGAGTTGAAGGTTTTTTTAAGTGAGTTAATTTCAATTTGGTGGGGGTGGGGAGGTAATTAGGTTTGTTTGTTTGTTTGTTTTTAATGGAGGTACTGGGGACTGAACCCAGGACCTGGTGCACGCTAAGCATGTGCTCTACCACTGAGCTGTACCCTCCCCCCGAGAGTTGAGTTTTTGTTAACCTGACATATGTGAGAGCATATTAGTATGCTGAAAGATCCATGAAGAGGTAGAGATTGATGACTTAGGAGAGAGAGAAGATAAAACTAAGATTAGAATTCATAGCAGCACTGTTCATAATACCCAAAAAGTGGTAGCAACCCAAGTGAACATCAACTGACCGCTGCATAAACGAAATACAGATCACCAGCTGCATACAGCCCTGAGCTGGATCCCACAAACCCCCGCTGCTGTCCTGTCGTCAACACTGTCACGTGTTCTCCATCTGCCAAAGAGGGCAGAGCTGGAATTGCTGAAAAACTGCAGCCTTTGGGTCAGGCTGATGGAGCCTTGACTCACCCACCTTCACTGCTGCTACAGAACCGCCACTACCAGCAACTGCCACACTGTCCAGCTGGAAGCAGGAAGGTGCCCTGTGCCTCCCACAGTCTGATCTCCCTCAAATGCTTACCATTGGCAGAACTCACAAGGACGAAAGCCAAGTAAATGTAGTTTGCAGACTCCTAGTCCCAGCAATATAGTGCAAAGTATAAAAAGGCGGGTGAAAGGCTAAGAGAAAATAGTTATAATCTGGGGAAAGTACTGACGTATTCCCATTAATCTCAAGAGCAAGAAAAAGAATTTAGTATCCATACTACTATTTAACATTATTCTGAAGGTATTAGTTAAAGCAAGTAAGCAAAAGAAAGAAAGAAAAGATATAAAAATTAGAAAGGAAGAAGTGAAATTATCTTTATTTGCACAGATGATTTTATGCCCAGAAAATCCAAAGAATTAAATAGAAACAATTATTATAAACAATGAGAGAATTCAGTAAGATGACTTGGCACAAAAATGGATATACAAAAATCAAAAAGGATGTTACACATATGCAAATAGCAACCAATTAGAGGATACAGACTCCCTCTTATATTAATCAAAAAAGTAAAATAACTAGAAATAAACTAAGACATGTTCAATGTCTTTGAAATGCTGCTGAGGGGACAAAAGATGTGACTACTTGGAAAGACATAATATACACTTGCATAAAAAGATGTCACAAATAAAAAAGAAAAGCTATGTCAGTTCTCTGTAAACTATATTTAATACAATCCTAATAAAATGCTCACAACAAGCATCATACTCAATGGTAAAAGAAAGAAACCTTCTCCTTGAAGATAAGGAACAAGAAGAGGAAGCCTGCTTTAAAAACATCCACATTGGAAAAGAAGAAGTAAAATTATCTGTTTGCAGATGATCTGATTTTACATGTAGAAAACCCTAAAGATTCCTCCAGGAAAAAACTTAAAACTAATAAATAAATTCAGCAAAGTGGCAGTGACAAAAGTCAGTTGCATTTCTATACACAAACAATGAGCAATCTGAAAACAATTCCATTTACAACAGTATCAAAAAGAATAAAATACTTAAGAATTAATTTAACCAGGGAGTTAAAGACTTGTACAATGAAACTACAAAACTTTGTCAAAAGAAATTAGACATAAATAAATGGAAATACATCCCAAATTCATGGATTAGAAGACTTACATAGTTCAAATGTCAGTAACACAACCTAAAGTGATCTGTAGATTCAATGCAAAATCCCAATGATATTTTTTGCAGAAATAGAAAAACTCACCTAAAATTCACATGGGATCTCAAGGGACCCCAAATAGCAAAAACAATCTTGAAAAAAAAACCCTGAAAATGGAACACTCTCACTTCCTGATTTCAAAATCTACCGTAAAGCTACAGTAATCAAAACTCCATGGGGGTGGGAGGGAGGGAGGATAAATTAGGAGTTTGGGGTTTACATATACACACTACTGTATATCAAATAGATAAACAGCAAGGACCTAGTGTATAGCACAGAGAACTATATTCATTACCTTGTGATAACCTGTAATGGAAAAGAATCTGAAAAAGAATAGGCAGACAGATAGAGAAATAGATATGTAGGTAGCTAGATATATAGGTATGCATAACTGAATCACTTTGCTGTACACTGGAAACTAACACATTGTAAATCAACTATACTTCAGTTAAAAGAAAGAAAAAAAATACTATAATATTGGAATAAAGACAGATGTATAGACCAATGGAATAGAGTAGAGAGCCCCAAAATATACCCTCAATTGTATGGTCAAATGATTTTTGACACGGGTGCCAAGACCATTCAATGTGGAAAGGGCGGTCTTTTCAACCAATGGTGCTGGGAAAATTGGATATCCACAGGCAAAAGAATGAAGTTAGACCCTTACCTAACTCCACACACACACACACACACAAAATTAGCTCAGAATGGATCAAGGACCTAAATGTAAGACCTAACTCAACAAAACTTAGGAAAAAACAAGACAAAATCTTCAGGACATTGGATTTGGCAATGATTTCTTGGGGAAGACACTGAAAGCACAGGTAACGAAAAAATAGGCAAATTGGACTTTGTGAAATTTTTTAAATTTTGTGCATCAAATGACACTATCCACAGAGTAAAAAGGCAAATCATAAATGTTACCAGCTTATTATCCAGAATATATGGAAAACTCCTAAAACCAAAAAAAAAACCAAAAAACAAAAAACAAACAACCCAATTCAAAACTAGGGAAAAGACCTGAATAGACGTTTCTCCAGAGAAGGTATACGAATGGCCAATAAGCATATGAAAAGATGCTAGATGCTCAACATCAGTAAGCATTAAGGAAATGCTAATCAAAACCACAGTGAGAGGGGAGGGTATAGCTCAGTGGTAAGAGTGCCTGCTTAGCATCGTAGGTTCAATCCCCAGTACCTCCACCAAATAAATAAACAAACAAACCTAATTACCTCCCCCACTAATAAATAAACAAATAAATTTTAAAAAACTACAATGAAATATCACTTCAAACCCATCAAGATGTCTGCTATCGAAAAAAAAAAAAAAAACCAGGAAACAACAAGTGTTGGCAAAGATGTGGAGAAATCAGAATTCTTGTTCACTGTTGGTAGGAATATAAAATGGTACAGCCGCTGTGGAAAACAGTACGGTGGTTCCTCAGAAAAATCAAAAATAGAATACCAAAAAAAAAAAAAAGCCATATGATCCAACAATTCCACTTCTAGGTACATGCCCTTTAAAAGAATTGAAAGAAGTGTCTCAGAGAGACATTTGTACACCCACGTGCAGAGCAGCATTACTGACGGTAGCTAAAGCATGGACGCGACCCAAGTGTCCACTGATAGATGAATGAGTAAGCAAAAGTGGTGTATATACATAACAAAACATTATTCAGCCTTAAAAAGGAAGAAATTCTTCAATATGCTGCAATGCTTGAGGATGTTATGCTAAGTGAAATAAGCCAGTCACGAGAAGATAAACACAGCATCATTCCACTTAAATGAGGTACTTCGAGCAGTCAGAATCACAAAGATGGAAAGTATAATGGTGGCTGCCAGGGGCTTGGGAGGAGAGGATGGAGAGTTACTGTTTCACAGAGTTTCCATTTTACAAGATAAAAAGAGTTACGGGGATGGATAGTGGTGGTGGCTGCACAATAGTGTGAATGTTTTTAATATCTCTGAATTGTACACTTAAAATGGTGAAGATGGTAAGTTTTATGTTATGTGTCTCTAACCACCACCACAACAAAATTCAATGACACAGTCAAAACAAAAGAATAGTTACACATTTTAAATAAATGAATAAATATCCATTCCACAAGCAGGTGATGCAAACATTTGTCCACACAAAGACACGTATATAAATGTCCGTAGCAGCTCTGTTTGTAATAGACAAAAACTGGACACAACCCAAAGGCCCATTCACAGATGAATGGATATATAATTTGTGGTATATCCACAAAATGGGATACTATTCAGCAATAAAATGAATGCCAAGTTGTTGATTTTCTTTAAGTAAAATTTCCTTCACCATTATGCATTAGCATTATACAAGAGGGGGGATTATAACAATCTAAAATCTCACAAGGACCATTTTCCAGGGCCACTGATGACCTCTAGGGAAGGACTGAGTTTAAACAAAGTCCCTGATTGGGACGGGAGCTCAAAGTCCACTGCCTCTGTCCTACCGGTCAAACCCACTGACGTCACCATCCTGGCCACTGGGGGCCTCAGAGAAGAGGTCTGGGGACAAACCCTGAGTCAGGCGGGGATGAACTATTTCAGGAAGGCGTCTCCTGCACTGTGCTGCTGGAGCCCGAGTGGCCCCTGTGCCGCTGCCCAGCAGAAAAGTCCTGTGACAACCCCCCCACCCCCACAACCCTACACTTCCCACCCCCATCCCTCCCACCCCTACCCCCTGGTTAAGACACATTCTTCTCTGTGTTTGGCTTGTATCTGGGGCAGAGGCAGGTTACCGTTTACAAAGCCCTGGGGGTGTGCCAGTGGCACCCAACCAGAACTTCCAGCTTGCATAAACCGAGCAGAACCTGAGGACCGAATCAGGCCAGGGCGGGCCGGCGTGAGTCAGCTCTGCTGGGCATTTGGCCCCCGCAAACTGTGATCAGAGACATAGCCCCCCTCCCCCTTCTCTCCCTTCTGAGATGGTCAGCACACACCATCCTCTTCAACTGGGCAGAACGCCCCGAACTCAGGACACACTGGCGCCACCTGTTCCTTCGCCTCCCATAAAATCTGCTGAAGAGCTTGTGGGGGCTTGGGACCTGTGCCCTCTGGAGGGATTTCACAGATCCACTCCACCCGGCGAGGAGGAAACTGCCAAGTAGGAGACAGGGAGCAAAGTCCTACCGCGGGGCAAAAAGAGACGCGCGTCTGCAGCGGCCGGGCAGCGCGGAAAGGCCGGCCACCAGGGAAGCGCCGCTCCCAGCCGGGCTGCCATGGACGCCCTGGTCCGGCTCCTGCAGCTGCTGGTGCTGCTCCTGACCCTGCCCCTGCACATCATGGCTCTGCTGGGCTTCTGGGAGCCCCTGTGCAAGAGCTATTTCCCCTACCTGATGGCCGTGCTGGCGGCCAAGACCAACCGCAAGATGGAGGGCAAGAAGCGGGAGCTCTTCAGCCAGATAAAGGGGCTTGCAGGGGCCTCGGGCAAGGTGGCCCTGCTGGAGCTGGGCTGCGGCACTGGTGCCAACTTCCAGTTCTACCCATCTGGCTGCAGGATCACCTGCCTGGACCCGAACCCCAACTTTGAGAAGTTCCTGACAAAAAGTATGGCCGAGAATAGACATCTCGAGTATGAACGGTTTGTGGTGGCTTTCGGAGAGGACATGAAGCAGCTGGCCGATGGCTCCATGGACGTGGTGGTCTGCACCTTGGTGCTCTGCTCAGTGCAGAGCCCGAGGAAGGTCCTGCAGGAGGTCCAGAGAGTGCTGAGGCCGGTGAGCAGAGTGGGAAGGGTGTGGGTGCGGGGCAGCAAACGTAGCATCGGCCACCCCAGTGTCCGGGGCACCCAGGACGGGGAATCTCGTGAACTAGTGCATCTGACACCCGTCCACCCCCATCTGCTGGTGAACAGGGCTGGATGTGGAAGCCCACAAGAGAGCCACCCAGTGAAGTCGGGGAAGAGGGGAGGACACCTAAGGATGGGATGTTTACATTGAGATCCGAGGGATTAAGCAGGGGCTGGAGGGAGTGGGGCAACTGACAATGTTCCAGGTAGAGATATTAGGGGAAGTAGAATCCGTAAGATTGGGAACTGGGTGTGGAGAGAAAGGAGTTTAGGACGGTTTCCAGGTTTTTGACATGAGCAGCTGATGGAGGGAGGGACGGTAGAGGGAAATGCCTTTTGCAAGACAGGAGAAACCTGTTTTGAACTCTTTAGGTCTGAGGTGCCATGGAGGCAGAGAGAACCCAGAGGCAGTTGGAAGTCCAGATCTGGAAGTCAGAAAAAGAGGGAGCCTGGAGATACAGATTTGGAAGTCACCAGCTTTAGCTGGTAAATTCCAAGCACAGAGGTGTATGAGATCACCTAGGGAAGGCACAGCGAGGAGCAAAGAGCTGGAGGAACCCCAGTTTAATCAGAAGCCCAGTGCAAGTTTTCCCCGAAATGCTGGCTGAGATGTCCAGGACACGTGTGTCTGGCTCTCGGGAGGGGGCTCTGGGCAAGCATCTCTGTACCCAGTGAGACCTCTGCTCCTGGTTCTCCGCCTGCCCGTCTGTCTGCCCTCGGTTACGCTGTCCTTCTGGCCGCCCTTTGAGAATGTCTCACCAGTCGTCCCCACTCAGTCACGGGAGGCTCGTCACACTCGCTCTGGGCGGGCAGCCGGAGCCGGGGCGCAGGAGGCGTCACGGAGCAGGACGGGTTTGCTCCCCGAACTTGAAGACCAGCACCTCCCTCTTCACCGAGAGGTTTCGGGCAGGCGTGGCCGGCGGGACGGAGGTGAGGTTAGAGGCAGGCGGTGGGTGGAGCAGGTGAGTGACACGCTCTTCTCTCCCAGGGAGGATTGTTCTTTTTCTGGGAGCACGTGGCTGAGCCGCGTGGGAGCTGGGCCTTCCTGTGGCAGCAAGTTGCAGAGCCCACCTGGAAACACATCGGGGATGGCTGCCGCCTCACCAGAGAGACCTGGAAGGATCTGGAAAGTGCCCAGTTCTCCGAACTCCAAATGGAACGACAGCCCCCTCCCTTCAAGTGGTTGCCTGTTGGGCCGCACATCATGGGGAAGGCCGTGAAGTAAGCCTTCCCCAAATCCTGCCTGCAGTCGGAATGATCCCACCCATCTGCTGAGTCTGCCTTCTCCTGAGAGGATCTGGGCAGAGAGAAGCCATCCCCCCACCACCCCTCCCCCACCCCTCCCCCCCCACCTCTGCCTGGGGAATCTCCAACCCTTCCCTCTTCAGTGGAAAAGCGCTATTGCTCCCCTGACCGCGGGGAGGGAGCAGTTACACCCTGCCGTACCCCTAGCTGCAAATTCCTGGATTGGGTCTCCCAGTTTTTGCCCAACCACCCCAGGACAGCTGCCCTTTCCTCTTTCTGAGACCACACTCAAGTGCCCCAGGACCTGGTCACACAAGTCATGATACGTGTGTCTGTGCCAGGCCCCCAGCAGTCCCTCCCATCACCACCTTTGTCCTGAGCTGTGTGCGTGCAGAGAAAATCTGCCCTCTCCTGCAGACCCTGGGCAGGAGGCGGCCAGACTCAGTAAAGGAGCCAGGTTTTGTCCTCAAGTATTTTTTAATAGACAAAATCTGCTAGATTGGATCAGCCAGCTAAGGTCAGAGGAGAGGGGAAGCTAGGGAGGGAAGAGACCCTGAGTCAGCGACATAACCTCCTCCCCACCCTCTGAGCTTAAGGCACTTTTGGGGAGACAGGTCCTTGGGGTTCCATTATACAGGGTGAATGGGAGAGGGAAGGATTAGGGTCCCCTTCCCCACTTTTGCATCAGAACATCGCTGCCCTCCTCATCCTCCCCCATGACCCATCCCTGATTTCCCCTCACCTAACAGCATCCTAAGGGGATGTTTGGGGGGTGGTCCTCATGGGGGGAGAGGTCTGTGCCCTGAGGAAGCAGATCCTGCCAAATCCTGATGGGACACCAGCGACCGGGTCCCCCCTCTTCACCCCCAGGAGCCGTCTCTGGGGAAGGGGTGGCAGGGGCCCCAGGGCCAGCTGGGACAAAGGAGGCTAGGCAGTGCTTGGCACAGGGTGGCCATCAGGGCCCAGCTCGGGCTGCCCATCCCCAGCCAGGATGGGGTGCGCGTCGGGGCCCTCCCGCCGGGGGCTGCCCCAGTTGTTCCTCAGGATCGTGCCCGTCTTCTCCTCCTTGAACTGCTGCCGGTCTTCCCGCGGGATCTTCACTGCGTGGTACTGGGGCACTGCGGCTTCAGGGTACCGCGCTCGCTTGAAGAATCCCATCTGGAAGGACACCAGGCCAGACATGAGGAACCTGCGGGGCTGAGGTCCCTGGGGCAGGTGCTCAGCACAGCCAGCTGCCTGCCTCCAAGGTCCCTGGGACAGAAAGGACCAACGGCAGCAGGAAGGAGACAGGCTGGGCGGCAGCCAGCACAGCAAGCAGCCCCCACAAGAGCCACCATCCATGCTGGGTCCCCAGGTCCTCATTCACAGCAAGAGAAACATCAGGAGGGGGCCTGAAGTGCAGGACCAAGGACATCTCCCTTGGCACCTGAAAGAGGGGCTTGAAGGTAGAACATCAGGACCGCTGACCCCAAAGGTTCCCATGCCCTCCCAAGCTTTTAAGAGGCCCAGTAGCATCCCCAGGAACACAAACGAGTTCGGAGGGAAAACATGGCTTCCAAGACCCGTGGAAGCTCCGGAATAATTCCTCTTCAAGCCTGTGTGCTCGTGCGCTGGGAGCACCCCCCTCGGGCTGGGCCCTCCCCTCTGTGAATAAAATGGCCCGGCCCCTCCCTGAGTCATGAACATGCTGGCCCTTCCACACCAAGATGGAAACGTGCCCCGTGCACACTCACGCTCAGGACTGCTCACACTCAGGACGGCCCAAGACTCCTACATGCTCAGGCTGCACGGCACCTCCTTGCACGACGGTCTGCACACTCATGCCCCCAGAGGACAAGCACGGCACCTCCCTGTACTCCCACATGCTCACACCCCAGGAGCCCACCCAACCCTGGTGCGTGCCCCCGGCTGTGTATACGCCCCCTCATGACCTCACCCTGGTAAGTCCCTCCCACCCCAGCTCCTAGAACTCACGCGGCCCCCGTGCAATCTCATTTCTTCACCCTGCACATTCCTGGTCCCGTGACTACTGGGAGTATCTCACACTCACACACACACATCCCCACACACGCACACACACATTTACACACACACATGCTCACACACAATTACCCCACAGTCCCTGGACCCCCGGCTTCCATGGCCGAGGGCTGCACAGCCAGACGGGCCCGGTGATAGTCGGTGGGAAAAGATAAGCTCTGGCTGCTCCGATGGAAGAAGCCACACTGGGATGTAAGGGAGGAGGGGAGCAGAAGAGGAGGAGGATGGGAAGACTGGAGAAAGATGGGGGCCCCCATTTCTGCTCGGTCCCCCTTCCATGCGAGCAGGGAGCAGAGATCCGGGAGCCAGTTTCTCCCAGGCATCAATCTCCCCTAAAAAGAGTTGGCAAGGTTCCCAACAGTCTGGACGCCCAGAGGACTGGTCCACTGATGACTCGCATTTGCCAGAGCATGTGCTTGGTCTATGGTCCCAGGGAGGAGGGGAGGGGCAGTTCCCCATAAAGCCCCAAGGGCGTGCATGGTTCCGCAATGGTAGCATATGGCTCAGGGGAAGACCGCAGGTGACGGGTGTGACTGTACGGACATGTGCTCGTATGTGCTCTCAGTGGAGCCCCAGATGCAAACGTGGTTCTGGCTACACTCTGTGTACGAGCACGGTTCCACGTGGAGCCTGGTATGTGCAGGTTCCGAGTTCGGTCCTGGAGACAGTTCCCTGGAGGCAGTTCTCCACACTGGTTGGCTTCCTTGGCCACAGCTTCCTTCCTAGCCTTACTTGCCATGCTCTAGTTAAATCAGCCCACATTTCCCTGCCTCCATGGCTTTGCCTCCCATGGTCCTTTTGAAAGGCGCAGACCCACCCACTCACCTCCCCACATCCAGACCCTGCTACCCCACCTGCTAAGGCCCAGCTCCAGGCCCCCGGCTCTCAAGCTCTCCCCCCTTGAATTCCCCCTGCACTCTCCTGACTTAGTACCTCTGCCTTGTGCTTGACCACAGGCTCCCCTCCCCCACGAGACTATAAAACCTCTGACAAGATCTGCGCCTGCCTTATCTCCGAACCTTCCAGGGCTCGACAGGGTCCCTGGTACGTGCAGGGTAAGGGCTCAGTGCAGATCTGCTGAAGAAATGGGAGTGTGGGTGAGAGAACCACACCTGGAGAGGCCACCTGCCTGACAAGGAGCCCAGCCCCCGCCGGCCTCCCCCTCCCCAAGCCTCACCTTCCACATGAGCAACACCAGTAGCGCCAACACCAGCAGCCCGGCCAGGACAGCCAGGAGGATGACCCACCAGGGGACTCCTTCTGCCACCACCGCCACGGGGTCCAAGTATACCATCACTGGGATCTGGGGAGGGAGGGGTTCACAGAACGAGGGCGGGAGCGTCAGGAGAGAAGAGAAGCCCCGGCCCCTCCTCCCCAGCCCTGCAGCTCACCACCGTGGAGGCGTCTCTGAGCAGCAGGTTCTTGATGGAGGATTTCACGGTGATGTTGGCTCGAACGATCACCTCCAGGGACTTCACAGCTGAGTACTCCTAAGGGAGCAGGGAAGGAGACCCTCCTCCTAAATGCCTAAGGCCTCCCTCCCCCAGCTTCTGAAGCTGTAAATGGAAGAGGGTGTTTCCTCCTGTCTTGGGCTGAGTGTGCTGCATTTGGACACAGAGGAGGTGGGAGGAGAAGTGAGTCCCCGAGGGGCTGTTGGGGAAGAGGACGCCCAGCCCGGTGCCCCTGCCGTGCTCTCACCTCCAGGAAGGTGCTGTTCCGGAGGTGGCCCCAGACGTGCAGCACAGCCGCGCGGTCAAAACTGTAGAGAGGGCAGCTGAACACCATGCAGTTGGCCGTGCCCTGGGCGCAGTCCTGGGGACCAGGACAGGCGAGGCTCTGAGCCGCGTGGCCCCACCCCACGGAGCTGCTCAGGGCCCAGCACCCTCACGGTCGTGCTCACACAGACACTGAGTCTGCCCAGAGCCTTCCCTCCATCCCTCCCTGAGCCCCCCTTTCCCTTGGCTCCTCATTCAATATCTATCCCATTTTCCTTACTTGGCTTCAAACCCCCTTCCTCCAGGAAGTCTTCCCAAACTAACCCTTGGTCCAAAACAGCAGCCTACCCCAAATCTGGGCTATTCGGTGTTGAGATGCATGGGGAGCAGGGAGGACAGCAACAGGCAGAGCAGCTTCTCCAGGTGCCGCTTCTGCTACCTAATGACGGTCCCATTTACTGAGCATCTACTATCTGCGAGGTACTTGCCCCATTTAAATGTGCTACTGTCCTGCAATGTGCATATTACCATCATCTCCATCTTTCAAACTAGGAAATTCAAGTTCAAAGAAGCCAGGTGACCTCCCTCAGGTCACACAGCTAACAAAGCTGCTAAGAGGTGGAGCAGATATTTGAACCCAGGTCCAGAGTGGGCAAAGCCGCATTCCTCTGCTAAGCCCAAACTCACTGAAGGAGGATGAGGCTGCCCCAGAGCCGCTGGGGGGCAGCGGACTTAGGCCCTGCTCCTTCCAGGCCTGACTTAAATCCATTTGGCCCAATCCCACTTAATGGCCTGTTTGCCTAAGATTAATGTTCTATTTATCACACTTCGTATACAGAAGACTGGCTTTGACAGTGTTTGAACTCTTTGCATCATCCTTTATTTTGCCACTTTGGAGCAATTCAAGAATCCTTGGTCAATTTGTCTAAATGCCATTTTTAGTAAAAGAATCCATTTCAAAGTTCTTATCAGAAAGGGAGGGCTTTCCGAGGAAACCAGTCACATGGGGAAGGCCAGGACTAGCCACATATCAGGGAAACAGCGATGACACAAGCTCTTACTATTCCTGAGGCGCCTTCGTTTGCTTCAGGTCATGCTCTCAGGGGAGCAGGGACGCTGAGGAAGCCCCGAGAGGGATGGGGTGTGACAGTGGAACTCCCTCCCAGACAGCTGACACCAGAGCTGGCCCCGCCGCTTACCTCCCCCTGCAAAGGCCTCTTTGACTCTTCTTGCCTCTATTGCCCTTCCTTCCGCACCTGGGATTCACCCCCTTGCCACCAGACCAAGTACCCCGCTGACCTGTGTCCCCTGCTCACTCTCCCTGCCAGCACCGCCCTGCAAGGGACAGCACAGAGCATGCGCTAATCTGCTCAGTAAGTCGGCCTGTGGAACAAAGCTAGGTGACACAAGTAGGAGAAGGGGGGCAACACTGCTCAAAAAGGAGAGACAATAAATCACGTGAATTAGAACTGTCGGAAACCTAAAGCGTCCTTGACATTGTGAAAATCAAGCAGGTTTCCTTATGCAAATTGACTTTTTGTCGAAAAAGAATTCAAAAGAACAACAAACAGATCTCAGAGGTGGCTAAGACCATCCCACCTCTATAAACCGTGATCTTTCATCCACAAGATGAAAAGGCTATAGGTAAGCGCCTGCCCTGGAGTAAGCACCTGGTGAGCGTGGAGGGGTGGGACTTTGGCGTCCGCAGCTGCCTCACAGGCGTGTTGTGCACTGTCCTGTCAACTTGCCCAGGTGTCAGACCATCGCACCTCCCCACGCGCCACCCACCGTCCTGACGCACCATTCCCTCCCCACCACCCGCATCCTCTATCATACCACGCGCCCCCTCCCCTATTCTGGCTGCACCAAGTTTGCCCTGCCCGCACCAGGGTGACGTTTTTCTTCTTCTCAGCAGAGGACACTGACCACCAGGACGTGCTGGGCTCCGGCTGCTCACGAGGCTCCGGCTGCTCCGGCTGCCCCAGCTCCCGCCGCCTCCTGTCCCTGCTGTCCACATCCTGAGGTGGGGAGGGGGCCCAGTAAGGGTCCCTCCAAATGCAGCAGTCCTGAGATGGCATCTCCTACCCACCACCTTCCTCCTGGCCCCCCACCTATCCACACACCCCCAGCCCACAGCGTCCTTTCCCAAGTCTACCTCCCACCCTGCTTCAGCAGCCCCACCCACCCGGCCTAAGCCTCACCAGGTAGAGGGCTCTGGGCCTGCGGGAACAGAGCCCCTTCTGCCCGGGCCCCTGCCCGCCCTCCAGCTCCACCCGCATGGGGTACAGCAGCCACTTCCCGTTGGTAATCTCGTGGGGCCACATGATGTTGAGGAAGGCAGAGCCCAGGGTGTTGAGTGACTGGCCTTGGTTGGAGACCTGTGGGCACAAGCAAGCGTGAGGGCCACTAAATCCCTGGGGATGGAGAGCACACAGGCTGCGGGGAGGCCTCGGAGAGCAGAGTCTCGACAAAGACCCAGGATCCTAGATCCAGGCGCCAGTCTCTGCCCACCCCCCAGGCCAGGAAAACCTAGAGATGCCACTAGAGGTGTGGGAAGGCCCCAGCCGCGCCAGGGCAGAGTCCGGGAGAGAGACAGCAGCCCTGCCCCCGAGTCCCCAGCCCCCAGCTGAGGCCCTAAGCAGAGCAGCTGCCCTGGGCCCTCATGGGCCCCCCAGACCAGCAGGTGAGACGGCCGGCCAGGGCCGAGCAGGAAATGGCTATCTGAGGCCCCAGCACAAACACCTGCCCACAGCCAAGGCCCAGGAGCTGAGCGAGGCCTCGAACTCGCTAGACCACCATGCGGCCACATAGGAGAAGAGCCACAGCTCCTGGGGCAGGCCTCAGCCCCTCCTCTGTGCCAAGAAGGAGGGGCCTCACCAGGACACTCACCGTGACCTCGTACTTGACCTTGCTGCCCACATCCCGCTCAGACCGCATGGCACTCTCACCCCGCACCACGCCGGAGAAGAAGAGCTGCTGGGGAATGGCCACCCTGGCGAGGAGGGGTCAAAACAGGGGCTCAGGAGGCGTGGGGCCTGATGGAGGGTGAGGTAGAGCCCAGGCCTGGGTTTGGCAGTAGCAGTGCCCACCCCTCTGGCGGCGGTGCCCCCCTGGGCAGGGCTTACCCTGTGATGGACAGCGGCAGCTCGATGAAGACACGAGCTCAGGCAGAGACTGGACGCAGCTCCTGCTCGCTGATCCTGGCATGTGGCAGGGCGGGCGTGGGCAGCGGGCACAGACGCCACCCCAAGGGGTCAGGTGAGCACAGTGAAGCCCCTTCTAGGTGGACTTCCAGCCAACTTCCCCCACCATCACCCACCCTGGCCCCACCAGCCTTACGTGGCTAACAGCAGCTCCACCTCTAGCTCTGTGGTCTCAATGGTGATCCCTGAGGTGCTAAGGATGAGGTAGAAGGTGACCTGGAGCAAGGACGGAGCAGGATGAGAGTCCAGAAGGGTGAGGGGCTTGAAGAATCATCGGGGGATAGAGAGCCACCTGGATAGGGACAAGAGCAGATGTGCCAACCTGGGCGCCTCTCTTCATGGGGTTCCCAAGCTCACACTCGACGTGGGAGGCGTTGTCATTGGACAGGCACAGTGGCTTCTCCTGGAGTGGGGAGAGAAGGAGAGGTCAGCTTGGGTTGCTGGAGCCCCTGAACACCCCACGCCTACCCTGCCCAGGTCCTCACCGCAGGGTCCAGGGCCCGGACTCCTGAGTAGTGCAGAGAGGCAGGGAGGGTGACCAGGAGCTGGGCCTCGTGAGCGTCATCCCCGTCGGCCTGGGGCTGGGCTGGGTCCGAGGGCAGATTGCTGACCTTCAGCTCCAGGCCGATGACTGGCTGCCCACTCAGTGCAAACAGGGCTGTCATCCCATCTGCGTTCCTGGAGGGTCAGATCCCACTCACTCTAAGATCTGAACACCTCCCCCGGCCTCCCCCCTCTCCTGCCTCCTTCCCCCAGGGCATGCCCCCTCTCCTCCCGCCTGGGTCTCCCAGATCTCAGGCTTAGGAGAATCAAGACTTGGAGTCAGGGGACCTCCATTCTGGTCCCAGCTCCACCACTACCCGACCTTGGGCAAGTAACCTAACCTCTCTAGGCCTCCATTTTCCATTTATACAGTGGGATTTACAAGAATTCCTATCTCACAGGGTCGTGAAGACTAAAAAGAGAGATATATGATATGTATATATATAGTGAAGGCCTGTCATTCCTTGCCAGGGGAGCCCCTGTGGGTCCACCACTGCCCTCATCTGCAAACTTGTGAATTATCAGCAGGTCCCCCCAGCCTTCCGCTTTCTCCCTGCAGACTGGCGCTCCTGAGGGGACTTCCTTCCGATCCTGGAGCTCTTGCCTTACCACCCCGCCTGCTCCCTTGCTCCGCCTCACATGGGCAGAGGCTGAAACTCGGTGTCACTGATGCGGGTGCAGAAACGCGCGTGGACCAGCCGCAGGTTGCTCTGACAGATCTTATCTTCCCCTCAGCCTTGCTTCAGGAAGTGGATCTGAGGAGAGATTCGAGGAGGGTCATTGCTAGGGGATGAATGTGCCTTGCCTAGGTGGGGTAGAGGATCACAGGGGTAAACAGCCTGTGTTCAACTCGAAGACCTGCGGCTTCCCAGCTGTGTGATATCGAGCTGGTCACTCAACCACTCTGAGCTGGGGCCTCATCAGCAAAATGATGGGAGTATTACGATGTCGCAGTAGAGGCTAGCAGGCTAGTCCAGAGCAAGGCCATATTTCCTCGGCCTTTCTCCCGTGTAACCGAGCCCCAGACTTAGAACGCGAAGCGAAGAGCGCCACTGCCAGACCGGCCGTGAAACCCATGCAAGGAGCTCCACGCTCCCCTCCAGCAGGCTGGGATAGAGGTGGCCTTGGAGACCATATCTGAAGACGGCAGAGCCCCACACCCCTGCGCCCCTGAGTGCCTGCCTGCCCCTCCGACTAGCAACTCATGGTCACGTGGGCCAGGTTTCATCTGGGGTCCCCCCTGTTACAGCATCTAGAAACAGGAGGAAATACCGGGGTAACCGGTGAAAGGGTCTCGAGCGCTGTGAGTGCGTGTCACTGGCGAGGGGCCACGGCTCCTCTTCCTGGGCTAAGCTGGAACCCAGGCTCACCTCCGTCCGCTGGGTGCTGGGCGGGTGGGCATTGAGGATGGGGGCCGCTGGGGGCAGCCCCTGGCCAGGAGCCTGTCGCCGGAGCCGGGGGGTCGGGAGACTATAGGACAGGGTCACCACAATGGCCCGAAGCTTGTCTTTGACATTCTCCTGGGAAGAGAAAAGACGGACGTGGATACAAGAACAACCCCCAGCCCCAGCCCTGCCCAAAGCCCCAGCCAGACCTGAGACAGATCCTGAAATTCGGAAAGAGGCTCAGGGAGGTGCAGGAGAGAGGTGGAGAACTGGGCAAGGAGGAGGGAGAGCGACTGGGGTGGAGAAGGGAGGAGAGCAGGGCTTTGAGAACCAGACGTGAAGACACAGCCTGCTGTCACCATCTCCAGGGAGAACAGAGCTTAACAGGAGACGCAAGAAGGCAGCGGTTGGGGGGTGGGGGTGGTCAGCCCAAAAGGGAGCCTTCCCCAAAGTCGAGATCTTAGAATGAGGTGTGCGTGTGTTAGGGAAGAAGCTGAGAGGAAAGCAGGAAGAAAGAGGATGCGATGACAGTGACCCTCAGGGGCCAAGGGGGCAGCGTGCACCTGAAGCTGGAGCATAGTGTCACCACAGACTCGGTCACGCTGGCGTTTCAGCCACACAGTGCCTGAGGCCTGGTGCTTAGGGTCATCCGGGCCACGGCTCAGGAATGTCACACGGGGGACCTGGCCCCGGAGCCTCCGGTCTGTGTCCCCATCTAACGTGTAATCCAGGGCTGTGGCAGGTGGGAGAGGAGGAGCCAGTGAGCTGGGGAACGGCTCCAGTCGGCCCTTCCTCCACCTCGGGGGACGCACCGGGAAACCCACTGGGGTGGGGGTGGAGGGGCCTCACTCACCCACAACAGGGCTGTAGCTGCTGGGCGATGCGACGTAGCTGAAACAGACCCTTAGGTCCATGCTGCGGGGACAAAGGCGAGGCTGACAGGCCAAGGTCCCACCCCGACCCTGCACACTCCTGCCCCAGCCCCAGCCCCAAGCTGGGCAGAGAAAGGGAGATAGAGGTGCAGGACTGGACCCTGAAGGCTCCCCTCCACCCTCCCCTGGGATCCCACCTCACCAGACTGAGTGGCCGCCGGCACAGTTGGGCTGTTCTAGGTCGATGGTTCTCGGAAGGATAGAGACCTCGTGGGAGACGTGGAGGACGGGCCTGGCCCTGGGGAATGGGGAGTGGAGGGCACAGGAGGCACGAGAACTTGAGGCTGGGAAAGCGGGGAGGCGGTGGACTCTCCAGCAGCAGAGCTGGCCCGGGGCGGGGAGGATGGGGGGGGTGCTCCGGGCCTCGGGGAGAAAGAGGGCAGAGCAGAGGGAGGGCTCACCTGAAGAGCACGGCCATGTCGGCCAGGGAGCCCACCAGCAGGTCCGGGTAATGGTTCCCATCCACGTCCAGGCCGCCCGACAGGGAGTAGCCAAAGCTCTTTATGCCCACGGCCTCGCCCTCCAGCACCTGCGGGGCCAGACCGTCGGCCTCCCACCCACCACTCCCGGGCCTCTGCCTCCCCTGCCGCTGCTGCCCCGCCGCCTGTCCCACCCATGCCCGTTCCTGGTCCCAGCCACAGCCCTCACCTGGGAAGCTGTGACGACAAGCCCCAGGCTGCTCCCGTGGTAGATGAAGACTTTCCCATCCCCATCGAAGGGAGCCCCCACGGCGATGTCTGCGGGAGCAGGAGAAAGGCAATCAGACCTGGGGGGGCAGGGGGCGGAGAGGCACAAGGTCCAGGCCCCAGCTTTCCCTCAGTCACTCAGCTCCATGTCCTGTCTTCCCTATCTTGCTGAGCGGCTACTAAGTCCTGGGCGCCTTACACGCATCACGTTCAGTCCTCTCAGCTACTCTCTGCAGGTAACGCTAGCTCAGAAAGGGCACCTGCCCAAGGTCACAAAGCTGCCCAGGTGTGAGCCTAGGCTGCTCCCCTCCCTGGGCCCTCAGAGGACCTTCCTCTTGACCTCAGAGGTACTTCCCCACCCCTGCCCTGCCCCCTCCCTCCCCTGAGCCTCTCCCGGTCCCAGTCACACCTGGGAAGCCGTCTTGGTTGAGGTCCCCCAAGACAGCCAGGCTGATCCCAAACATGGAGTCGGGGGAGCCGCAGAGCCGGAGAGGGGAGACCCCAGCCCAGTGACCACCCTGGTTCATATACACATACACGGCACCCCCCAACTCTTCTTGGCGCTCAAAGAAGTAGGGGGCACCCACTATCAGGTCTGTCCAGCTACGGAGAGAGGAAGACAGTCAGTGTGGAGTCCTCCCAAGCCTGGGGAGTCAGGAGGAAAGGCCAGAGGCCCCTCACCCTTCCCGGACCCAGCCTCCCCCAGGCTCCACTTCCCTCGGCCCTCTCTCACCCATCATTGTTGAGATCAGCCACAGCCAGTGAGTAGCCAAAGCCGGAGGTCAGGCGCTCCCCAGACAGTGTAACTTCGGGCACCAGGCGGCTGGCACTGTCTTTGCGCAGAATGACCACAGCACCCTTGTGGTTGGCACGAGGGGCCCCTGCCACAAAGCTCAGCTCCTCTGCTCGCATCAGCGCCTTCCCCGAGTCAATGGAGAAACCTGAGTGGGGGCGACCCACTAGTAAGCGCCCCCCCACCCTGCCCCTCTCCAAGCAGGTCGGAGCCAATAGGTGGAAGGCGCCTGCCAAGGTATCCCCACCACGGCTGCACCACTCCTCCTCCCCTCTGGAGGCCTGGCAGCCCTCCCCACCCAGATACTGGGGGCTGGCACAAGGGTTGCGGTGAGGTCGGCCTCAAGGACTGGGGAGGAGGGAGAAAGGCCACTGAGAAGGCCAAGGAGCTGGGCGGGGGGCTGTGGCACTGGTAGGAGCTAGGGCAGGTCGCCTCCCATACGATTCCCAGGGAACTGCTCTCCCCTCTGCACACCCAGGAGGCCCCCATTCCATCCAATGCACCTTCCTTGCCCCCAATTCCCACCATCCATGCAGGGAGAGAAAGTCTTCACATGGATGGGAGGGGGGAGACATGGGGGAGTAGGGGAGAACTTGATTCACCCAAACATCTCCCGGGCCTCATTTCCTCCTCTTCTGCAGAGGGATGCAGATGAGACAATGAGAGGGACTTACCAACACAGCTGGACCTGTCTCCACACGTGCCCACCATCCCTCCCTCAGAGGAAGGCCCCCAGAGGTCTAGCTTCCTTCCTTCCCGGGACAGTCCCACCCACCTGGACCTTCCTCCAGAGACCCCGGTCACAGCCCCCTAGGCTGTCACCCCTGGGGCCTCTTCTCCTCCATCCTGGTTACTGGGCTCAGCTCTTCTCTTTAAGTTGGGCCCAGTGGGTATTTCCCTGAAAGTGTGCTGTTGGGGGGCAGGGCAGGAGAGGAGGGGAGGCCAGGCCAAGCCCCCAGGGCCCAGGAGGACGTGGAGGGGCGCTTACAAACCTAAGTAGCTATTCAGGGCCAAGTCTCCGGCTGGTCCTGGGAGCCGGTCAGCAGGGTCCAAAGTTTTATACACCAGCTGGTCAGGGTCTGAGCTATCAATGTTGGTCACAAAGAGCAACCCTGCGGGGGATGGGGTGGGGGTGGGGGGAGACACCAGGGAGGGACATCCGGGGAAGAGGCCACAGAGTGGAGAGACCGAGGCAGACAGAAAGGCAAGGAGGAGGCAGAAGAGGAAGAAGTGGAGAAAGAACATGAGAGAGACAAAGAGACCAGAGAGATAAGAATCAGAGACAGAGACAGAGACAGAGACAGAAGGATGGGAGCGTGGAGAGGGAGGATGAGAGAGAGAGGAACAGAGGGTTAGAGCAGCTCTGGGCCGGGGAGGGGTCCCTACCAAAGTAGCTGTTGGCAGGGACCGGGATGAGGCGGGGGTCCTGCTCCTTCTCACCCCCCGCCTCGTAGGGCCCGTCGTCCAGATGTGCCAGGTCCGCTGAGCCCTGTGCACAGAGCTCCACCCTGGCCGTGCCTGCAAGGACAGATCTGTTAGTGCCCGGGGCAGGAAGTGAGGTGCACCCCCAGGCCGGCTGTTAGACAGGCCCCCAGGGAAGCCCCTCCTCTCCTTTCCAGCCCTGTCTCCACCCCCTCCCCGGCCCAAGCTGCCTGGGGTCCCCCAGACTTGGCATCACACTCACCGAGTGTCAGCCTGGCCAGCGGCAGCGTGCAGAGATGGGAATGGGAGTGATGAAGGGTGGGCTGGTGTGTTGGAGCATGCGCGCCCCGGCTGGGCAGGTGCCCAGCGGTGGATGTGGGGACTCGTGCCAGCCTGTTGCAGAACACTCAGCCATTCGAAGGAGTGGAGATAGCCCCATTCGTGTATGTGTGTACACTGGCATGACGGTGGTGGGAGGCGTGGCAGTGAACTTGTGGGCATGCTTGGCCACGTGCTGCCCCCAGTCCCCTCTCTGAGGTACTGGGACATTTTGGTTCCCTTCTCCCCTCCCCCAGGTGTGACTCACCCTTCCAGTTATAAGTTCCCGGGGCTCCAAAGAGGAGGTAGTGGCTGTCTGGAGAGAAGGCAGCGGCCGTGCCCTGCTGGCAGAACCCAAACTGTTCGTGGCCCTGCGGGCGCCCCTCACAGAACTTCCACTCCCCACCATCCAGCTCGTCATGGATGGCCAGGTCTTGGCTTAGCACAAAGCAGCGACCAATCACATCCCTTGTCTCCAGGATCTGGTCCACTCGCTGCCGCGACTCGTATCGGTGTGCACAGGTCTGTGCGAGGAAAGGAGCCGTCATTCTACTGCATGGGCTGGGCACCTACTTGACCCACATGCATACATGCACATGTTTGGCAGACACTGGTTTGTGTGCACACGTGCATCTGCGTAGGTGCACACACATCCACACACTCCTCTGCCAGCATCACTTGGGTACCACTGCCCAGCCAGTGTTAGGCAGGTATATACAGAACCCCCATCCTACCCTCTCTGCACCCGCTTCCCGGCCCTGGAGGGAGAAGCCCTTGCTCCAAGTTCTGTCCGGGCGCCCACAGCACAGCGAAGCCAGCACACAGAACTCGTGCCTCCTTGATCCCGCCATACGGGACAATCCCCAACGTGCCCTAACGTGGTCCTGCCTCTAACCCTTCCCAAGTGCCACCACCTCATCTGCAAAGAGCTTCCTTCCCTCTCCACTCTCCAAGCATTGCTTATTCTTGAAATCCTGGCTCAAACCACCCCCACCTGCAGGAATCTCTTCTCTCCTCTCCTCCCTCGGACTTTCATAGACTGGGGACTGTACCACTCACTTAACGTTAACCACATCCTGCCCCGTAGTGACTTGTATTATTGTGTTTGTGCGTGTTAGCGATGACACAGAGAAAGAGAGAAACAGACACAGAAAAAGAGAGCATGAGAATCTCTGCAGCTAGGCAGCAGGCTAGCTGAGGCACGGGCCAGGCTTTTCCCTGTGTTCACCTGTCCTCTCTCAGTAACTAGCACGACACCTGAGTTTGACAAATGAGTGGCTGAATGAACAGTTAGATGTTTTTAAATTTATAAGGACAGGGACTGTGTCTTATGCTTTTTTATATCTCCCTGAGGTCCTGAGAACCAGACCATCACACCATATGGCCAACCTGAGTTCTGTAAGCACGTCTGTGTATATACACACTACACACACACAGATACACACTCACACACACACAGATATACACTCACACACACACACCACCCTTGCATACACTCAGAAGATGTACTCACCGCAATTATATTACTATTACAGAGTCAAACTATTTTTCCCTCTTTTTAAAAATTAACTTTTGTGACTTTTTTCAATAAAAATGGTAAATATTAAAAGTGAAAAAAAATGTGGTACTCACAACAACCTTGCCCCCAGGCCCCTGGCTCCAAACACTGACTCCCAACCACTGGTTCTCCTTACTCTCCTTCTGCACATCCGCTAGAGGCAGGACACGGGGAATTAGGGGAGGGGAGTGGAGGGGCCTCCCCTCCCCCCGTCATGTCCTTCCCCCCACCCGGCCCCCACAAGGCCCTCACCTCCCCGGTCAATGTCCACCCTGGAGCAGTCAGTCTCTTCCAGGCTCAGGGGGCAGGCGAAGAGTCCTCCGGTGCGATTCGCCTGCTGCCCAGGCAGAGCCAGAGCCTGGGGAGCGCCCGCCAGCAGCCTGTGCAACGGGGCAGGAGTTAGTGGCCGGAGCCCTTCACCTCCCCAGAGCTGCCCAGGCCCAGCTCCTTGGTACCAGGCAGTGTTGGAGGACTCAGGAAAAGGGCTAAACGTCAGTTTTCCCATGTCCTGGTAAGGGCAAATTAGTACACTTGGCCATGCAACCATCACATTCCGTACGCACATACTATCTGGATGAGAGACCACATACATAGTTCACACACGCGCGCACACACACACACACACACACACCCCAACTCAAGCAGCCTGGCCAGCACTGCTAGTTTGAAAGAACCACCTGTTCCCAACACCTGATTCTGACCAGGCCTTCCTTACCCACTCCCTGGCCCCATCCCCAAGCTCTGCCCTCCTCCTCAGCCATGGGTCAGTTGAAACCTTCCCAGAAATGCCAAGAATGCTGGGAGCAAAAGTAACAGGAGACCAGGCTGGCACCATAAGGTGACCTAGGAACCAGCTTTGGAAGCCAAGCAAGAGACTAGAAATGGCTCTGCCTCCCCCACCCCGTCATCAGGGGCCCATCAAGGACCCACCCACCACCAGCAATCCTGCCGGCCCAGGATTCTATCGGTCATTCCGGCTGGCATGGAGGTAGGGGCAAGTGCCTCCATTCCTGCCCATTCTCCCCCCACATCCTGAATCCCCTTCCCCATCCTCCCTTCTCCTCCCCACGTCCATGATTTTCCCCACTTCTCCCACCCACCCTGCCCCCACCCAGTCTTCTCTCCTACCTCCCCCTCAGATGCTTTCCCAGATACAACTTTCTTGGCAGGACAATTTTCCATGATCACAGCCAAGGCTTCTTCCCCAGGGAAGGACTGTGCTGGGAATGGAGGCTGCCTGGGTCCCCTAGGGCTGAACCCCTGGACCAGGAGTGAAGGAGAGAGTGAGGCAAGGTGACAGGCACCTAGCTGGCTACAAGGATCCTCTCTTCGCAGAGGGAGAGACTCAAAGCGGCAGCAGAGCAAACCCCAAGGCCTCTCTCCTACACTCTTTCCCTCCGTCTCCCTCGCTGAGGGCCAAGGCCTGAAGCTGTGCAGGGCAATATTGCAGACAGGCATTCGCAGGGCACCATGCCAGTTCTGATGGGGCACAGAGCCATTCTCCCTTCCCACAACTCCTTTCTCTTCGCAGCTGTCATCCCATGTCAGAGCCAGTGTCAAGAGAGAGGAGGGGGTGAGAAGTGCAAGGGAAGAGAGCAGACACTGGGCACTGATTAACAACAATTTATTGAGAATCTATCACCTGCCGAGCCCTGTGTCAGGCACTGATGAGACAAGGAAGTAATATTTAGTCAGCACGTACTACAGTCAGACCCAGCCCTAGGCTAGATGCCAGGGATATGAGGAACTAACGTATTAGACTCTCTACTGACCAGAAATTGACACGACATTGTAAACTGACTATACTTCGATTAAAAAAATAAACAGACTCTCTACTGGGTGCCGGGCACCAGGCCAGGCAGGTTACCTTCACCAGCTCATTTAACCTTCACAACAGTCCTCCGTGAGGATTCTTCTCCTGTCTTTCAGATGAGGAAACTTGCCCAGAGACATTAGTAGTATGCTAGAATTCAAACCCACATCTGCCTAACTCCAATACCCGTGCATTTTCCACCACTCAATGACTCGCCACCTCCAGAAAAGGGAGACGGGGATGGGGAGAGGAGGGTACCCTGAGCAGAAAAAGAAACTGAGTGGCATGGCCAACCTTTGGACAAGTCTGCGGTGCCTCCCCTCCACACACAGGAATGGTAACCCCATGGAGGATCGCGGCTGTCTTATTTATCTTTGCACTTGCCCCCTAGGAGGTGTCCGGATGTGTTCACTGAACCCGCACATTATGTAGGCTCACGGAGGCAACCAATGCCTCAGCTGGTCTGTGCATAACTAAGTACCACGAGAAGCGAACAACCAGTGCTCAGTGCTCACATCTCCCCTGGAGATCACGACCTGGGGTCGGGCTGGGGGATCCACCTGGAGGAAAGAAGCTGAGTGCATAGCTATGCCCAGCCCCACGCAGTGGAGAACAGAACAGACCATGCCTCCTGGAACAAGAGATCCCACATGCAGCCACTCCAGTCCCTCCACCTCTGCCCCTGCCACACACTCCTTCCTGACTTCATCCCACGGTCCTCAGCTACCCCAGGCCTCTGGACAGAACAGTAGCCACAGCTGCAGCCACTGCAGAGAGAAAGACAAAGACATGCTGGCAGCTGGGAGCAAGGGACTCCTTGGGAGCCTGGCTTAGTGGAGGCGAAGGAGTAGCCCACTACCTCGGCACCTCTCACCTCCCCACACACTCCAGCCTCCGATCCAGTCCAGCCCTCTCTGACTCTCAGTCTGGGTGGCCCTCTGGGGAGGGTGCTCGGCCTGGGAGGTTGGCTCAGCCCAGGGGGTGCTCTAGCCAAGCCGTTGGATCAGGGCTCTCTGTAAGGCACTAAAGCTACTCTCCAGCTCCATGGATCACTACACAAGAATAAAAGTACCAGCACTGTCATAGCGCCCACTACAGGCCTGTGCTATTCCCAGCATTTTCCATATATTAAGAACTCTTTCAATGCCCACAACAACTCTATATGGTCGTACTATTGTTCATCTCCATTTTACAGTTGATGGAAATAAATGAGGCTGAAACCACAGCGCAAAGAAGGTTAAACTTCAAAGTCTCATCTCGGGGCCAGATCGAAAGACATCAAAATAGGTGAGGTCTTTCAATCAGCAAATGCTGGGGCAGGTGAACTGCAACTCCAAAGCCGGGGGGACTTAGCAAGGTACCTACCTGGCCTCTCATGTGCCACCAGATAGCGGAGTGCCCCCTGCTGGAGCAAGAGCAGGGTGAGGGGGTCAGGCCCCTCTGGGAATGCCCCAGGCTTGGCTCTGGGAGACAGAATCAGGGGCCACCTTCAGAGATGAAGGGGAAATGACAAGAGACCAAGCTATTAAAAATAACCTAGAATTTGCCTGGAAATAGCTCAGAGAGTTCAGCATGTCCTAAAAAGGCCTCCAGTCCTGGAACTCTGGCAGATGCGGGGAGAGGGGGGAAGGGAGGGAGACAGAGATGAGGGAGGAAGCAGAGAGAAGGCTGAAGAAGAGATGAAGTCAGTAGCTTTCTATCACTCCCAAAGTTTGGGGGACCACTGACCCTGCTCCCTAATGACAAAGGTAATGGAAGAAGAAAGATCAGAGCTAGCCCCTCCTCCCTGAACAAGGCAAGAGAAATGAGCTCTGGTGCCTACCCTCTGCCCCCAGGGCAACAGCAGTGGGGAGAAGAGAGTCCCAGTGGGTAGCACTGATCCCAGTAATGGACACTTAGTGTGGCTTAGGGTCTGGCCTAGGAGAGAAAAGCCCCCCGCCCCCGGTGGGAAGGGGTGGGAAGCTTTCTTCCCCTTCCTGCCTCTTTTTCAAATGGCACACCAGAGCAGGAGCCAACTGCACAAGAAGCATAACAGTCACAGGCCCCACACACAACTGTGTCCTTCTCCCTCGGGTCCCAAACTGATCAGAAACTAACCAGAATTGTCCTCTGCCCCTCACTCCTCCCCGCCTTCCCCCACTGCTGAGATTCCTGGAACTGGAAATTTCCTGAGGAGAAGAGGGAACCGCCTGGCCAGCATCCTTCCTGGGTCCCCCTCACTGCTGCTGCCGCTGCTGCTACAGCTTTGGGGGGCTCTGTTCTCTGCCACTCTCGATCACCAAACCACCTAGTGCAGATTGCCAGACCGCCCCCGCCCCCAGGTCTTCCGAGCCTCTCCTCCCAGCCTTCCCTGTGGTCTTGAGCCACAGAAGCAGCAGAAGCTGCTCTCATCCCACCCCATGGCACTACTCTGGCAAGAAGATATTTATGGAGTCTACCTTCATCCCTCCCATGGCACCTTCAACCTCTGTCCTTTCGCTCTTCTGCCCTAAGCAGAGGCAAAACGCTCAATCTCCCTTCCTGGGGAAGTTCAGTCCCCTGAAGGAGGGGAGCCACAGGCCCTGGGACTGGAAGGAGGATGCAAGTGGGGTGAAAGGCAAAAGGAGGTGGCTCCTGGCCAAGACAAGAACCTTGCTCTCAAACCCATCCCCAAAGCAAAACCCTGGGTCTCAGACCCAAGACAGACGAGACAAAGCTCCAGGCTGGGGTATCAGATACCTGTGGTCAGTCTGAGTCTTGGTGGGGTTGGAAGCTTGAGACATGGGGCAGGGGGGTGGGGTGACTGTGGCTCGGGCACGGGTATTCTGGGTGGGTGCAGTGACTTACCAACTCTGGGGTCGGGGCTGCAACTGCCCGTGCAGAGCCACAGAGAAGCCGAAGAGGCTCCCCTGCTCGCCCTCCTTGCGCAGGGCGCCCATCACGTCCAGATTGAAGACTACAGCCCCCGGGGAGAGCAGTCCGGCGAGCAGGGAGCCGAGAAGGTAACAAATTCTAGGGGCCCCCCAAGGATCGCAGCCCGGAGTCCCGGCCACACAGAGGGACACCTGTTACCCTGCCATCAGCATTCCTACGCATCTTTAATTTTGCAGTTAGTGCTCCAAACAGGGTACGTGTGCGGCAGCTAAGACGGCTGTGGCTTTCAGAATACTCCCCGATGCTCACAAGCACCTTTCACTTGCTGCTGCCCGTTGTCCATCGTGTCTGGGGACAAGAGGGAGGAGGAGTGACTTGAGGGCTTTCACTAGTTAAGTTCGGTTACTCGAGATTGAGCTCCATAGGGAGGTCATGAGTATAATTATTGATAAGAAAATTATGTTCAGAATGATTTTTTCTTCAACATCAACTTGCATTCTTCTGATCTGGTGACAACATGGCGTGGCATGAGGACTGGTCTCAACGTAGTGTGACAGCTACTTTCCCTGGTGCTTAGCAACGACTGTTTATCAGTATATTGGTAGTCATTCAGCTGGTTTTGATTTGATCCAGGCTGTGTCAAGTTTTATTCTTTTAGTGACATACTTCTAACCTTATTTCTTAAAATTAATAGATTAAAAATTAAAACAGTATAAAATATAAAAATATAAAGAGCTTCATTTTACAGAAAAACTATTCCAGTAATATTGCTAGTGGAGTTATTATTAATGTTATTTCTTTAGGAGAACTCAACTACAAGACACATGCTTTATAGAAATAACTGTAGCACCATCTTGTGTGAGATACAAATTCAGTGCTTCAGTCATTGTAGTTTAATTAAAGTGATGACTATTTTTATTTCTTACTGACAGGCCAAATTCAGTTTATTTTTATTATTATAGTATTATAGGCTCAAATAAGTAACTGGCCTTTGAATTTGGTTATTTATATTTTCTGTATGTTTGCTCTTAGATGCAAGCACCCAATGGCCTAATGTACGCACAAAATTGTACAAAACATGGAAATGCTGGATCCCATGTAGCCGAGGACACAGAAAGTGTGTTTCTGTAGAATTCTTGTGATGCTACACAGTTTATGGTATTTGATGTCTTATACTCTTGTTACCCACTCAGTTCTCAGGGTATTTCTTCCCAGTACAACACCCACAGTTCTAGACACAGTGTAGAAGTTCTTGTTAAACATGTAGACGTGCTGCTTCATGTGCAAATTTGAATTTCATCTGTTTTGAGAGAAGGGATCCAGTAAGTACAGCAGGAGAACAGCCATAAAAGCCTGGGGGAGGTAAGTGTCTGCAGCTGCAATGGCACGGGCACCAGGGCCGGAGTCCTCAAAACCAGTGACTGCAGAGCTCGGTGTTTACATTAAAGCTTTAATGATCCAATCGGGAGCATAAGCATCGACTTTCATCAGATGACTATAGTTCATGGAAACTATCCTGACGATTCTATTAAGACAGGAAAAACTGAGAAATATTATAGATTATTCAAAATTTAAACAATTATAACCACAAATATTTGCTAAACACATGTTTAAGTACATAATCGAACGCAGTTTGACGCGTGTGGATTTAGGGAGTGTTATTACCAAACGTGTGCTCTTCACAATGGGATGAAATCAAACAGCCCACGTGCTTCCAAGGCGTCCGCACACCAAGCCCCGAGTTGTTAACTGATATCTTACTGACACATACTTCCAGTTTCCTCATAAAAAAGTGAATAATTTAAATACTTTTTCTTATTTTAGGCAATTGAAACCAGCCTACAGAAGTGAGAGCACTGTATTCTTTTGAAGGACAACAGCCAGGAGACTTGAATTGTCAAGCTGGAGACAGAATCACAGTTTTATCAAAAAGAGACTCACATTTTGATTGGTGGGAAGGAAAGCTCCGAGGTCAAACTGGCATTTTTCCAGCCAACTCTGTTACCATGAATTAAAGTTTATATTATTTCCTTCTTTGAGAATTACAAGAAAATTATTTCTACACTCACAGGATTTTCTATCCAGTTAAACAATGTTTAATACAAGCTCAAAATCTCTTCTGTTTATTCCGTAAACTTTTATCCTGTACGTTAAACATTTTGTTCTTCTATATATAAATATTTACCTTACATATCTTTAAATACTTTCCACTAATTTTATTACATATACTATTTAAGAGTTAATGTCTTCCAATTTATATGGTCACATTTCTTTTGTGTTCATTTTCGAACATCCGTAAACATTTGATTTGGCTTTTTGTAAGTAATGGCTTTAATTTGGGAAGCTTAAGGATGGGGGCATGAATTCTAACTCGGTATTAAGTAATAATTAGAGTTGTAGGTACTAACTAGAATATTAATTCTTAAAATTATTTCTATACCTTTAAAAATTACATATATATGTTTCTTGTACACATATGTAACATGCTGTCACAAACAAATCCAACCATTATTCATTAAAAAAAGATGACATCTATTAACTTTTTTCTTTGTGAGGTTATGTTCATTTGTAGCAGTAGAATAAACTTACATTGACATGGTTCTGTTGTCCTTAAATACATGTTTTTAAATGCTATTCGTGTTTTGTAAAGTAACCAGAGGTCTGTGTTTGGTCTGCAGGTTAAAACTCACCTCCGTGATTGTACTGCTAAGTTCTTTTCTTCAGTTTTATTAACATAAAGTTGATAAATAAAACTGTAAAATTTTTAAAGTGTCAGTGATTTGAATTACATGGACGTTGTGAAAAGATTCCTGCTGAGTTAATGAACACATCCAAAATCTCACATACTTTTTTATTTGATGAGAACCCTTAAGTTCTACTCTCTAGCAAATTTCAGTCATAGAATGCAACATTATAATTGTAGTCACCACACTGTACATTAGATCCCCAGAACATACTCCTCTTACAAACTGAAAGTTTGTACCCTTTGATCAACATCTCTTAATTTTGCCCACCTCCCAACCCCTGGTCGACACCAGTCTGGTCTCTTTCTATGAGTTTGGCTCTTTTGAATCCCATTTGAGATCATACAGTATTTATTTGTCTTTGTCTGATTTATTTCATTTAACATAATCCCCTCAAGTTTCATCCATGTTGTTGCAAATTTCAAGATTTTCTTCCTTTGTTTATATATATATATGTATCATTTTTTCCTTATCCATTCATCTGTTGATGAACATTTAGGGTTTTCTGTATATAATAACATGTCAGCTGTAAACAGAGATAATCTTACTTCCTCCTTTCTAGTTTGAATGCCTTTTATATCTTTTTCTTGCCAAATTGCTCTGGCTATGGCTTCCAGTACAATGCTGAATAGAACTGGTGAGGATGGATGTCCTGATTGTTCCTGATCCTGGAGGGAAAGTTTTCAGATTGTCACTGTAGAGTATGATGTTAGCTGTGGGCTGGTCAAACATGAGCATCTTGTTTAATCTCCACATATTTGTGAACTTTCCAGTTTTCTTCTTACAATTGATTTCTAGTTTTATACCATTGCAGCCAGAAAAAGATGCTTGATATGATTTCAGCCTTCTTAAATTCCTTAAGATCTATTTTGTGCCTAACATAGACTCTATCCTGGAGAATGTTCCATGTTCACTTGTGAAGAATGTTTATTCTGCTGCTATTGGATGAAATGTTCTGACATGTTCTTTAAGGCCAGTGTTTCCTTACTGATTTTCTGTCTGGATGATCTATCCATTGATGAAAGTTGGGTATCAAAGTCCCCCCCATAATTTTGTATTGCTGTCTATTAATATTTGCTTTATATATTTCGCTGCTCCTATGTTGGGCACATAAATATTTGCAAGTGTTATAGCTTCTTGTTGAATTGACCCCTTTATTGTTATATAATGACCTTCTCTGTCTCTTATTACAGTATTTTGATTAAAGTCTATTTTTTCTGAGGTACAGCTACCTCTGCTTTCTTTTGTTTTTCATTTGCATGGAATATCTTTTTCCATCCCTTCACTTTCAGTCTGCATGTGTCTTTAAAGCTGATGAATCTTTTGTAGGTAGCATATAGTTGGGTCTTATTTTTTTTAATCCATTTAGCTACTCTGTGTCTTGATTAGAGAATTTAGTCTATTTATACTTGAACTAATAATTGATAGATAAGGACTTACTATTGCCGTTTAGTTGATTATTTCTTGGCTGTTTTGTAATTCCTCTGTTCCTGTCTTCCTCTCTTCCTCTCTGTCCTTGTGATTTGATAATTTTATGTAGTGCTATTCTTAAATTCCTTTCTCTTCTTCTTTTGTATATCTACTGTATATTTTTGCTTTGAGTTTACCATGAGGCTTACAGAAAACATAAGTCTGTCTCAAGCTGTTAACAACTTTGCACACATATTAAAGTTCTCCATTTTTACCCCCCCACACACATTTTGTCTTTAATATCACAATTTATCTATTTTTACCTGTGTATCCATCAACAAATCATCATAATTATAGTTACGTCAATGTTTGTTATTTAACCTTCATACTAGATTTATAAGTGATTTCACCACCACCAGCATTAAAATAGGGGAGTATTCTGAATGGAACTATTTTTAATTTTACCAGTGAGTTTTATGCTTTACTATGTTTTCCTGTTATTAATTTGCATCACTTCATTTCCTCTTGAAGGACTCCCTTTAGCATCTCTCATGAGGCAATGATAGTGGTGATGAACTTCTTCAGCTTTTGTTTGTCTGTAAAACTCTTTCTCTCTCATTTAATTCTGAAGGACAGCTTTGCCAGGTAGAGGACTCTTGGTTGATGGTTTTTTCTTTCAGCACTTTGAATGTATATCATCCTGAGAGACTTCCTGAGTCAGGACATCTGTTTCTCTTCCCAGTCTAGTGAAGTTTTCAGCTATTATTTCCTTGAATAGGCGTTCTGCCTCTTTTCCTCTCTCTTCTCTGGAATGTCTTTAATCTACATGTTCGCCTGCTTGGAGGTTCCTGAAAGTCCCCTAAGTATCTTCACTCTTCATTCTTTTTCCTTCTTGTTCTCTGCTTGAATAAATTCTACCGCCCTGTTTGCAAGTTTGTTGATCATTCCTTTTGATCAATCTAGTCTACTATTGAACTTCCCAGTTGAACTTTTCAGTTCAATTGTTTTATTCTATTTTTCAGTTCTATGATTGCTGTTCTGTACTTTTCAATATTTTCTGTCTCTTGTTGAAGTTTTCACTTTGTTCATGCATTGTTCTCCTGAATCAGTGAGCATTTTTATGACTGTTATTTTAAACTCTCTCTCAGAGTAAATCATTTCTTTCTATTTTATTATGGTAAGTTTCTGAAGATTTAGCTTGTTCTTTTGTTTGGAATCTATTCCCCTGTTTCTTCATTTTCCTTGACTCTCTGTGTTGGTTTCTGCACATTAGATAAAACCACCACCTCTGCCAGTCTGGATGGAATGGTCTCCCGCAGGAGTTGAACCCTGGCAGTCAGCCAGCCCTCAGCTCCTGGTTGTGTCTTTATTAACCTCTGCGATTGCCCAAACTGCTCTCTTTGTTTTTAGTGGCTCCCAAGACCCATCAGTTTTCCAAAGGGGAAACTCTCAGGCAGCGCCTAAACGTGGGTCGATTGGAAGCTGGACCCTCAGACAGGACTGAGAAAGTGCGTAATGAAGCCCTTTCTTTGGAGAAACTGGAGGATGAGTGTTTTGACTTGCTCACCCCGTGCTGAGCTGTAGGGTATAGCTGAGGGGGGTACTCCTGTGTCCATTTAAAAAGTGCGTCTTTGTTTCAGCTCTGTGGGACTCGGGAGTGTAAGTCCTACAGGCTACCAAACCTGGGTGACTGGGGGCCATCTCTCGAATGGCAGCTATAAAAGCTGGGGCACTAGATGTGTGGACAAACTCCTTCCAGGGAGACGCTTGGTTTTACTGCTGGAGTGAGCCAGAGGGAGAAGGCGGGGCTCTGGGGAGGGTCACAGCTGGCACCTGGGTGTGTGCTAACTAGATGCTGGGCCCCAGGCGGCCCTTTGCAAAGTCTGCAACCAAACCCCTTCCAGGGAAGTGGAAGCGGGAAGATCACATTTCTACCTGCAACCTCTGAGCTGGGGCCTCGGGGAGTAGCCCAGCAGGTGCTGGTGCTCCCACTGGTTCCCTGTTGGCCGCATTCCTGTGGGGCTGGTGGACACAGGCCCTGCTGACTTTCACAGCTCAGTTACCTTGAGCTCACCCCTTGGATGGAAGCCTTAAAGTTGAGGGGGGTGCGAGTTGTTCAGTTTAGACCCCTCGCTCCACAGGGAGAAGCTGGGAGTTGGGGGTCCTCTCAATTGCAGGGCACTGCGCTGGGGGTGGGGTTTATGGTGGGGATGTGCCTTTCCTACCCCTTCTGATGTGGGTGTTTTCTGTTACCCTATCTGTAGGAAACACTCAGCCAGGCTCTGGGTTTCTCTCAGAGGCAATTGCTCCATAAATAGCCGTGTACTCAGTGCCTTTGTGGTAGAAGGGACATTCAGGAGCCTCTAAGTTACCATCTTTGTCCTTCTAACTTCTTTCTTGAACTCCAGACCCGTATCTCCAACTGTGCTTTTGACAGCTCTATTCGGACGTGTAATAGCTCCTCAAACCTCGGTCGTCCGAGGTGAAGCTCGCCCTTGCTTTCCTGCCCCTAAAGCCTGCCCCTCCCGTGGTGCCCCTCTTCAGTGACCAGAAATCCCACTTGTTACCGAGTCCAAACTCGTTCTGCTCGCCGCACGACAGGCCAATAAAACGGGAGATAAAGTGTTGGGGCAAAGAATAGCGACTTTATTCGGAAAGCTGGCCGACCAAGAGGTTGGCCTACTAATGTCTTGGAGAACCAGCCTACTCCAGTCAGAATACAGTCTCCTTTTATACAGAAAAACAGGGGAGGCGGTGTGGTTGTTGCAAACTTCTCGCTGCAGGAAGTCTTTGTTCCTGCAGCCGTCCATGTGGGTCAGGCCATGGTGTCCCTGTAAACCTCCAACAAAACAAAGGTTATTTTCTGTTTTGCAACTTACCATCTCTACATAAGTGCAGAAGTGCTAACATCCTTAAAGGTCGGAGTCCCGAGAATAGGCTCTCCTGTACATTTCAGGCTAAAGGCAACATTGTTTCACAAAAGGTGCACAGCTAGCAAGACTAAGCCTGGAAAACAAGGCACAGTGGTCAAAGCCACAGGAACAGAGCCAATATGGAGTCCGATTTGTTCTTTTCCGTTACAGAGGGACACGGTGACAGCCTCCTGGCGACTGGCCGGAGGCGTGGCCTGCTGAGAGCAGCCTGGTGATTGGCCAGACAGGCCGCAGGGGTCACAGGGAGGCATTATTATGATGCACCACGGGTGGTTATAAAAGCCGGCGCCGCTGCCAAGGTGAGCCATAGCAGAGATGGCCTTTCCGGTTCTCCTGCTACTTGTGGCCACGTCCTCGACCGCCTTCTCCATACCCACCTCTGACACACTCCATGCCCACTCCGATTGCCCCGGGTCCCTCACCCACACCGAGCACTCTACTCTAGTGCCAGGGTCCACCTTCGGGCCCCTCTGCGGGCCAGCAAGCCCGCGTACCCGCACCCGGCGCCCCCTGTACCGGCATGGGCTGGCCTGGCTCCTCTCCTTCTGGTTCCAGCCCCGCGGCGGGGGATCGGGCTCCGACAACAGGAGCACAGCGGACCCCTGCCCATCCTGGGACTGTCCCTCCCAGGCCTCTGCTGTCCCAACACAGCTGCCAACCAGCCCGCCAAGCGACCACTCACAGACTTCGGACAGAGGGCAGCCGCTGACTCCTGTGCCGCACTCCCCAGGACCTCCTCCAGCTGAGCCGCGGGTATCCGGCCCCAAGCCTCACGTTGACGAGCCCCATGTCCACTTACGCCTCTGGCCGTCGGCACCTCTGCCGGTCCCGGGTCAGCCGGCAGGAAGAGGCTGCTACACCGTGGACGAGAAGGACATCCTTCCGATCCTCAGGCGTGCCGTCCCCTACCTTGGCCCTGGCTCCCTTGGCCCTGGCTCCCTTGGCCCTGGTTCCCTCCCTGACTCTCAGCCCCAACCTTCTCCATGAAGAGAAGGATGGGTACCAACAGTCCAGCCTGCCCTACAGCCAGCCAGCCAGACGGGAGGCCGAGAGCAGAAACGGCGACCTGGACCCAAAGGCCGTCCTGTCCCTAACACGGACTGGAAACATCCCAGGCCACCAGCCCAGGCCAGGCTCCATATACCGGTGCTGCGGCTGGAGCAGTCGCGTCAGTGGTGCTCCAAGGAGGCGATGGCGGGCTTTGGCAAGGGCAGGCACTCCAACGTCACCATTTCGGTGCCCGGGACCCTTGAGAGCGTGGTCCTCCTCCTTATGGGTCATTGGGCCGAGGTGCTGGCGGGCCCCTGGCCTGGGACCACATTCCACCGAACGTCCTGGTTCTACAACACCTGCGGGGTCATCTTCTTGTTCAGATTAATCTTGGGGAGGAGAAAGGTGCCAGGAGAACAGGAGCCCCGGGTCGCGGCAGGGAGGGAGGGGCGTGGGCACGTCCCAGGGGAGCCCCCGGCCCTGACCATAGAGGAGTCCCTGGCTGAGCTCCAGAGGCTGCCGGGGAGATATTACGACCTGGAGCGGGAAGTGGAGGCCTTGCAGCAGCAGGAGGAGTGGTGCAAGCAGGAGGCTGAGGTCCTTGCAATCCAAAGGGCCTTGGAGGATTTCCTCAGGGAGGTCTCTTGACTGTTCCCTTGGCAGCAGGGGGTGCACTCGGGTGGGGGGGGTGAGTTGGGGGGAAAGGGGGTGGGGGGGCACGGGAGGAGAGCTTCCCATGTATGTGAGTTGTCAATAAACAATGTGTTGGGATGCAAAACGTGTCCACGAGTGATGGTGGCCCCAGGAACCGCATCGCACGGAGTCCTCACACCCTTCAGCGGGCTGGTGTCCACTGGGCAGGTGCCTCCGTGGTTGTGAACTACAGAGCCAGCACCATGACACCCTGCCCGACCTCCTGGTGCCAGCACCGAGCGGGGTGACTTCAGATGGAAAGAAACCAGGTGGGGGGGGTCTGCTCCCCGTGTTTCTCCAAAGACTGCTTCCGGCCTGAGGCAGCCAGTTGGTTGCAAAACTTAGGTTTCCACCTGACGTTCTGGCTCTGACCTCCAGCCACGGCGGCAGTGCCCCTCCACCCCAGGGTCCTGCATGGGGCAGGCCTTGGATGATCGATCATGGGGGAGGGACCAGAGGCAGGAGCTCTACTCTCTGCTGCTGGGTGGGGACACGGGGAGAGGGGGCGCAGACAGCTGGCCACTCGCTCAGAGCCACAGAAGCCCTACAGGACTGGGGGCGGACTTGCTCCGGCTGCTCTAGGTTGGAGGAGCGGGGCTGGCTGGACAGAGCAAGGCAGAGCAGCTTTCAGTGGGAATTGGGAGACCGGAGGGTGCTGGCGGACGTGGAGGGAAATGGCTGTTTCCAAGAGGCAGAGCTGAGAATTGGTGATGAGTAGGACGCTGAGGGGCTGAGGGGCGGCAGCTCAGGTGGGGTGGGCTCCATTTCCCAGGAGCCACCCCAGCAGAGTCCCCTCTCATGTCCTCGATCAGCTGCGAGACCAGAAAGCGACCGAGTCAGTGTCCTCTGATCCAGAGGGGGCAACACGGCCCACCTGGCCGGGCGCTCCTCGCAGCAGGGCCTGACATAAACTTGAGGTTGGTCACAATGTGACGAAACAGCACTGAGTTTCATATAGTTGACAAAACGTCTTACTCACACACGTGAGTCTAACTAGTCACCAAAAAATATCACTGTCCTTTGTGCATACATCAGTACACAGTTTCTATGCCAGTATAAATAACAGCCCAGCACCTAATGCAGTTTCAAAAAGCAGTTACTTGTAGTTAATTTATATTACAGTTATTTATGAAAATAGCACAGATTAGTGGGAAAGAGTCAGTGGCTTCCAGATTTAAATAAAAATAGAAATCTTTACTATTAGAGCAAGAGAAGTTTAGAGATTAGAAAAAATAAGATTTTTAAAAAAGATTAGAGGTTAGCGATCTCTAGATTACACTGCAATGAAATGTACACACATGATTTATAAATAAATGATAAAGTGACGTCTCTGCCCATAAAGATATTCAAACATAAATTACCTCCTGATAAATACCAATAAGGGAAAGAGAATAGAAACAGGAGTTCAGAGAGAGGAAAGATGCTAAACATTCAACTGTCGAGCAAGAACTAATCGTATGCTTATTTATATGAATGATCCTGGACACTGAATTTCTATGGATGGATGCTTTTAGAAGAGCAAAAACTAGACAGCAAGTATCTAATCTTGAATTAAAATATTTATATGCCACACTTTATAAAGAATAGAGGTTCATAGTTTTTCAAAATTCATTAGAGAATATTAACGCAAAACAGCCTGAAGACCACAGCTGAACCGGAAGGAAACTTGTTCCACTTATAACCTCCTTCCTATGGCCTTTTTGGCGGCCTGTACTGCTCGCGCAGGCAGTGCTGTTATGCATGAGTACACATAAACCTGGATCAAACAACATCCATTCATTACACTTTTTTGAACCACATATGAAATAAAAATTGCAAGTGATATATGGTATTTTTCTTTCTTTTTCTGGCTTACTTCACTTAGAATGATGATCTCTAGGTCCATCCATGTTGCTGCAAATGACATTATTTTATTCTTTTTCATGGCAGAGTAGTATTCCATTGTATAATATATCACAACATTTTTTAAAATTAAGTTACAGTCAGTTTACAATGTGTCAATTTCCAGTGTGGAGCACAGTTTTTTCAGTTATACATGAACATACATATATTCATTGTCTCATTCTTTTTCACCATGAGCTACCACAAGATCTTATATATATTTTCCTGTGCTATACAGTATAATCTTGTTTATCTATTTTATATATACCTGTCAGTATCTATAAATTTCAAACTCCCAGTCTGCCCCTTCCCACCTCCCTCCACCTGGCAACCACAAGTTTGTATTCTATGTCTTATTTTGTGTGTATATGCCACATCTTTATTCATTCATCTGTTGATGGACCCTTAGGTTACTTCCATATCTTGGCTATTGTAAATAATGCTAGTGTGAACATTGGAATGCATGAAGCTTTTCAATTTAGTATTTTTGTTTTTTTCAGGTATGTACCCAGGAGTGGAGTTGCTGGATCATATGGTTGTTTTAGTTTTTTGAAAAACCTCCATACAGCTTTCCATACTCGCTACACCAATTTATATCCGCTCGGAGGTAGGGCTCTACCGATCCTGCCTGTGGCTCACTGGTGGCTCAGGGGACTGCTTAAGGCTGCAGGGTGGCTCTGAGATGAGCTTCCCCTGCTGGGCTGGTGCCCTGGGGAATGTTCCTGCGGTCTTGGAGCTGGGTCCGCCCCTGGCAGCAAGGCATAGACTGTGGGCCTCAAGGCTCCTGGAGGACAGGCAGGTCAGGCAGCAGCATAGGGGCATCCATCTGGACCTCACGCTGCAGGGACTCGACGTCTGCAGGGATCATGCCATGGCCCTCAAGCCAGTCAGCAAGGAAGGAGGCCAAGAGCGGGCAAGTCGGCCTGGCCATCCTGGGGCCCATCAGCCACACCCACACCGAAAGAGTGGCTTAGGAATTCCTCCAGGTCAAGGCCAACACCCTAGTCAGCCCCACTGCCCTTTGGTGTGCCCGAGAACACAGGGGCAAGGGGTCCTCCACCTGCGACTTGGACAGCAGCTGGGTCACCAGGTTGACTGTCGGGTGACTCTGAGGCGGAGGGCTGAGGGGGCCCCCAGGATCTTGAGGGACTGGTCATCTCAAGGTCCCGGCAGCCAGGCTCACCGGCCACAGTGTGTGAGGGGTCCCTTTTCTCCACATCCTCCACATTAGTCATTTGTGATTTTTGATAACAGCCATTCTGACAGATGTGAGGTGGTACCTCGTTGTGCCTTGGATTTGCATTTCCCTGATGGTCAGTGATGCTGAGCATCTTTTCAAATGCCTGTTGGCCATTTGCATGTCTTCTTTGGGAGAAAAAAAAAAAAAGTCTGTTCATATCTTATGCTCAATTAAAAAAATTTTTTTTTGAGTTGTATGAACTGCTTGTATATTTTGAATTTTAGCCTCTTATAAGTCATATTACTTGCAAATATTTACTCCTATTCAGTATTGTCTTTGGTTTTGTTGATGGTCGTCTTTTCTGTGCAAAAACTTTTAAGTTTAATTAGGTACCATTTGCTTATTTTTGCCTTTATTTCCTTTGCTTTAGGAAACAGATAAAAGTATTGCTATGATCTATGTCAAAGAATAGTCTGCCTATGTTTTCCTCTAGAAGCTTTATGGTTTCTGTTCTTACATTTAGGCTTTTAATCCACTTTAATTTTTTTTAATTTTTGTATATGGTGTTAAGATAATATTATAATATCATTCTTTTACAGGTAGCTGTCCAGTTTTCCAGCACCACTTACTGCAAGACTGTCTTTTTCCATTGTATATTCTTGCTTCCTTTGTCAAAGATTAGTTGACTGTGGGTGTGTGTGTTTATTTCTGGGCTCTCTATTCTGTTCCATTGATCTGTGTGTCTGTTTTCGTGCCAGTTTTATACTGTTTTGATTATTGTAGATTTGTAGTAAAATTTGAAGCCAGGGAGTATGATTCCTCCAGCTCTGTTCTTCTTTCTCAAGATCGTTTTGGCTATTCAGGGTCTTTGCATTTCCATACAAATTTTAAAATTATTCTAATTCTCTGAAAGTTCCATGGACTATTACCTATTCATAAAAAAGAATGAAATTTGGCCATTTGCAACATGGATGGACTTGGAGGGTCTTATGCTAAGTAAAAGAAGTCAGACAGAGAAAGACAAATGCAGCATGATATCACTTATATGTGAAATCTGAAAATACAATAAATTGGTGAAGACAATAAGGAAGAATCAGACTCACAGATACAGAGAACAAACTAGCAGTTACCAGTGGGAACAGAGGGGGGGAAAGGACAATATAGGGATGGAGGATTAAGAGGTACAAACTATTATGTATAAAATAAGCTACAAGAATATATTGTATGATGCAGGAAGTATAGGTAATATTTTATAATAACCATAAATAGAGTATAACAATTACAAATTTTAAATCACTATGTTGTAAACCTGTAACTTACATAATATTGTACATAAATTATACTTCAATTGAAAAAAATGAGGTTGAGCTGTAAAAAAAAAACAAACTATAATATCTATCTGGAGAATGTTTTGTTTCATGTGTGTTCGACAAGAATGTTCATTCTGCCTGTGTTGAAAGGAATGTTCTCTTTATGTCTGTCAGGTCAATTTGATCTAAAGTATAGTTCAAGTCCAAAATTTCCTTATTGCTTTTCGATCTTGATGATTTATTCATTATTGAAAGTGAAGTACTGAAGTAGGAGGAATTATGAGCTGAAATGATCTCTCTTGGCCCTGAACTGTGCCACCTTGGGGAAGGGTTGATGTGGGTCAAGTCAAAATTTTCTTCTATCTCCAATGCATCCAAACTCATACTTTTTTGTTCCAGCACACTTCTCCATTCAAAACCTGGACTTCCAGATAGGCTCGTTCATGTGTGAGTGATTGTCTGAGACAGGGTTCTCCAGGGGCTCCTGGATCATGGCTGGGAGGAACAGGAGCTAGTTCATGGACCACTTCAGGGTCAACAGCCAAGATCAAGGTCTACAAGCCTATTACTCAATGTGCAGGTGGGCAAGGCTCCTCCTGGGTCCCATGGCATATGGTGCTGGATCTCATAACTCCCTCAAGGCACTTTAGTCTGTAAATAGATGCTAAATCTTTGTTGTTTGGAAGGGGCACATGAAGAAGTATGTCTTCCCCCACTTGTAACCATAAGTTTGTTTTCTCTATCTGTGAATCTTTTTCTGTTTTGTAAATAAGTTCATTTGTGTCTTTTTTTAGATTCTACATTTAAGTGATATCATTTGGCATTTTTCTTTCTCTTTCTGGCTTCACTTAGAATGACAATCTCCAGGTCCATCCATGCAAATGGCATTATTTCATTCCCTTTTATGGCTGAGTAGTATTCCATTGTGTGTGCGTGTGTGTGTGTGTGTGTGTGTGTGTGTGTGTGTGTGTGTGTGTAGATACATAGATAGATGATAGATAGATAATCTTCTTTATCCAGTGGATGAAGTATTCAACTACACAAAACAATTCAGAGTTATTGAGTCATATTTGCGCCTTTAAATGCAAAGTAACCCTTCCAAAATGTTCAAAAGTTCAGAGTTGCAGAAGTCTTCATGCTGTACCCAAAGGCTAAGCAGCTCTGTGTGCCTTGGGTGCCAGAAATCATTCTTCTCTTGCTCATCCTCTTTCCCTTTCTTCCCTCTGCACTTCTCCACTTTCTTTGGCTTTCTCTCCCTTGCAGGCACTGTGCAAAATAGTAAAAAAAAAAAAAAAGTAATTAAAAAAGATAGACATTCTAACAAAAACTGTAATAGGCTTCTTTGGGAAAATAATGCAAAAATAATCTTCTATAATACATGTTCCATATATAACACATGTGGAACATATATAGGTGAAGTATTGAGCCAGAATTTTATAATATTTAAAACTTCCAAGAATTTTTTCAGGTAAAATGAATAGCCTTATTTTACAAAAAAGGAAACAACATCTCTGAAATTAAATATGTTGGGCCATTTAATTTCAGCCATTCAGCTATTAAGTGACATCTCATTCCAGTGCAGACCTTTCTGTCCTCAAATCTCATACTCCTGAGGGAATTCTGTGTTTCCAATCACTAACACTCACAGTTTCATAAATTGGTATAACATTTCATGCCTCTGAAAACATTTTGAAAATTTCTCGAGGCCCACAGCTATCAAACCTACACTGCTGGTGAGACTGTAACTTGGTGCAGCCATTAAGGAAAACAGTATGGAGATTCCTCAAAAAACTAAAAATAGACTTACCATATGATCCAGCAATCCCACTTCTGGGTATATATCCAAAAGGAACTCTAATTCAAAAAGACACCTGCACCCCAATGTTCATAGCAGCACTATATATAATAGCCAAGACATGGAAGCAACCTAAATGTCCACTGACAGATGACTGAATAAAGAAGTTGTGGTATATGTATACAATGGAATACTACCCAGCCATAAAAAAATAAAATAACGCCATTTGCAGCAACATGTATGGACCTAGAGATCGTCAGTCTAAGTGAAGTAATCCAGAAAGAAATTTTGGGAGTTTGAGATTCATAAATGTTAGCCATTATATATAAAAATAGAGTTTTAAAAGTTTCTTCTGTATAGCACAGGGAACTATGTTCAATATCTTGTAATAACCTTTAATGAAAAAGAATATGAAAATGAATATATGTATGTATATGCATGACTGGGACATTGTGTTATACACCAGAAATTGAAAAAAACAAGAAAAAAAACACTTCTTTTAAATTTAAAAAAAAAAATCTAATAACCAGCACAAAGTCCCCTGGTCGCCTCCAGAATAGGTGCTTTTTCACAGGGAGATAACTTGCTGCTTTTCTCACAACTCTGCTGTCCATAGAGTGGTTTCCAGGTCTCTGTTATGGATTCTCCCTTCAAGTGAGTTGGGTTTCATGTTCTATTCAAGGGTGTGTGTGTGGGTGTGTGGGGGTGTGTGTGTGTGTATGTACATGGTTTGCAGGGAACAGAAAAGATGTAGATTGACAACTGGCAGACAGTCAAGGTCAATCACTGAAACTGGATAATCTGACATCAAGTAAACCTCACTTGCCATGTTTTGCTTTTACATCTCTGACATTCCTACTACTGATGCTGCTTTCAGCATTCTGTTGGCTTCCTTAACATCATTTTGCTCTAAATTAAAATGTATGGGGAAAAAATGAGCCATTTTGTTACAAGTTGAATTGCTGATATTTCCTTCCTTTGACAAGTCCTGACTTGTTTTCCAGCACTCACATGTGTTCTAGTGTATTTTTCTGTGCATTGTCTCACTTTAAATGAGCCATAATCTTTTACAGCAGAGTACTGATTTTGCTTTCAAAAAAGACCCTCTATTCCATTATACTTCCTGATCAATTTATATCATTTTGCATGAGAATTTTTCTTTTTCTTACCACATAAAATGTTTTTATTTTATATTAGTCTATATGTCATTTGCAGAATACTGAATTATATGTCCAAAATTTATTTTGAAAAGTGTTAGTTTGCTTTACAAAAAGTCAGGCCACTTGACAATTTCAGTTTCTTTTTTTGATGTGTGTTTTTGCTTATTTATTGAGTACATATTTGTTATATCAGAACTCATAGGCAGTGCTGAATTTAAAATCATAATAATCATTATTAATTAAAGTGAAGTTTAGAGTAATGAATATTATTATAACAATGTATATTAAGTTGTCCCAAATGCTAGACAGTATGCAAAAGGACATGTGACTCTTTAACATGTGACTCTTCATTGACTATTTATGCCCTGAGGAATTTCAGTGTTGTTTATATAAAGAACGTATGTCATTCTCAGAAACACTCTGTGATGTAGGCACTGCAGTTATTCCCATATTCAGATGAGAAGCTAAGGCTAAGAAGAAACTCAGTGACTTGATCACAGATAGTAAGTGGCAGAGACAGGATTCTAAGCCTCTTAATTACTACAGTTTTTGGTAGGTATTGCTGTTTTTGTCATTGTATGTTTTGCTTTACTATCTAGAAAGCAAATGAAAGATCAAAGTCCTCCAAAGGAAAGCACTTAAATTCCCATTTGCCTACAAAGTTTACCTAGAAATTTACTTAGGAAGTTTAATCCCTCTTTCACACCATTTCCTTTACTAGTTGTGACAGAAAAAGCCTCAAGAGCATTTAGTGTGTTGTATTTAGTGTCCAAACTCACAGCTGTTTTAAAATATTACAGCCACCAGTTTTTGGATACATTGCTATACTAAAGGACTCAAATAGGAGTAAGGGGCTCAGTTTGTACCCATTTTCTCCTAATTTTGCCTTCAAGTGTTAATTACTCTGTAATAACACTTTTACAAGTTTCTTCTGCCCTATATCTCAGGCACAATATTAGGTTCTACTATAATGATTATACTTCGTCACCCGTCCTAGCAAACCTTTTTATATTTTTTAATTGCCCTTGAAATAGTTCTTTCTGGAGTCTTTCAAACTCTATTAGACAATTATTTGATGATGGGAAATCTTTTGTCTGTTTCACCATTATCCTTCAGTCTTTCTCAGAGTGTGAACTCAATAAATGTTTGTTGAAATGAAATAAAAGAAACTGACCCCCAGTGATGGTAAATGGCTCACAAAATTACTATCATACATTCTTTAAAGTGCACTTAAGTCTAGAGTTTTGAGGGTCTAGGAAGATGAGAAATTTAGTTCTACATATATTTATTCAAAGTTCTTACCATGTCTTTCTTTTTTCTTAAATGTACTCCCAATATATTTTGTTGAATTTATATATAATAAAATGTGCCTATCACAAGTGCAGAGTTCACTAAGCTCATTAAAAACTAACAAGTACAAATAAAATATGATAGTATTTCATTAGTGCAGAGGAGGCATCTGAACAGATGTTGTGAAGAAAATTATTTTAATTAATACACTACTGTTACAGGCTGAATTGTGCCCCCCCAAATTTATGTGTTGAAGTTCTTACTCCCAGTATCTCAGAATGTGACCATATTTGGAAATAGGGTCATTACAGAAATAATTAGTTAAGAACACAGAAATAAAACCATGTTAAGATTGGAGTTATACTGTCACAGCCAAGGAGAGAGACTTGAACACATTCTTCTCTAGTGCCTTCAGGTAGAAAATGGCCCTGGTGACACCTTGATCTCAGTATTTTAGACTCAAGGACTGAGACAAGAGGATAGAAATTATTTCAAGCATCTTCTCTGACCATAATGCCATGAAACTAGAAATCAACCACAGAAAAGCAAAGGAGGAATAAAACAACAGTATGGAGATTAAACAACATGCTACTAAAAAAACAATGGGTCAATGATAAAATCAGAGAAGAAATTAAAAAAATACTTTGACATAAACAAGAAAAACACAACCACACAAAAGCTATGGGATGCAGGAGAAGCAGTCCTAAGAGGGAAGTTCATAGTGATACAGGCCTTCCTCAAAAAACAAGAATAATCTCAAGTAAACAACCTAATCTGCCATCTAAAAGGATTAGAAAAAGAAAAGCAAACAAAACCTAAATTCCTCAGAAAGAAGGAGATAATAAAGATCAGGGAGGAAATAAAATAGAGATTAAAAAATAGAAAAAAAAAACAATTAAACCAAGAAGCTGTTTTGAAAGAGTAAACAAAACTGACACACCTCTGGCTAGGCTCACCAAGAAACAAAGAGAAAGAACAAAATAAGAAAGGAAAAAGGAGAAATTACAACCAATACCACAGAAATACAAAAAACCATACAAGAATACTATGAACAACCACATGGAAACAAATTGGACAACCCAGAAGAAGTGGACAGGTTTCTGGAAACATGCAGTCCATGAAGACTGAAACAAGAATATACCACTTGAACCAACCAATCAGTACAAATGAAATAGAGTCAGCAATAAAAACAAAACAAAACAAAAAAAAACCTCCCTACAAATAAAAGCTCAAGACCAAATGGCTTCATCGGAGAATTATACCAAACATACAAAGGAGAACCCATACCAGTCCTTTTCAAATTCTCCCAAAAGACTGAAAAGAAGGCGAACTCCCAAACTCATTCTATGAAGCCACCATCACCTTGATATTGAAACCAGACAAATATACAAGCAAAAAGGAAAATTACAGGTCAGTATCATTGATGAACATAGATGCAAAAGTCCTCAACAAAATATTAGCAGACAGAATCCAACAGCACATTAAAAAGATCATACACCATTATCAAGTTGGTTCATTCCAGGGATACAAGGATGGTTCAACATAAGCAAATCAATCAATGTGATACACCACATCAACAAAAGAAAGGACAAAAACCACATGATCATCTCAATAGATGCAGAAAAAGCATTTGATAAAATTCAGCACCCATTTATTATAAAAACTCTTACCAAGGTGGGTATAGAGGGAACATATCTCAACATAGTAAAAGCTATTGATGACAAACCCACAGCCAGCATAATACTCAGTGGTGAAAAACTGAAAGCCTTCTCACTAAAATCTGGAACAAGACAAGGATGCCCACTCTCACACACTTTTATTCAGCATAGTCTTGGTAGTTCTAGCCACAGCAATCAGGCAAGAAAAAGAAATAAAAAGGGATCCAAATTGGAGAGAAGACGTAAAATTGTCACTTTATGCAGATGACATGATACTATATATACAAAACCCTAAAAGCTCTACACAAAAACTACTAGAGATGGTGAAAGTATTTGGCAAGATAGCAGGATACAAGATTAACATACAGAAATCAGTACATTTCTCTACACTAGCGATGAATTAGCAGGAAAAGAAAGTTTAGAAATGATCCCTTTTAAAATTGAATCGAAAACAAACAGGAATAAATCTGAACAAGGAGGTGAAAGACTTATACATAGAGACTTATACAAATTAAGACTTATACAAAATATTAATTAAGGAAATTAAAGATGACTTAACAAAATGGAAAGATACCCCATGCTCTTGGATTGGAAGAATCAATATTGTTAAAATGGCCACACTGCCCAAGGCAATCTACCAATTTAATATGATCCATATCAAATTACCCAGGACATTTTTCACAGAACTAGAACAAATAATATTAAAATTTGTGCAGAATCACAAAAGACCTAGACCTGCCAAAGCAATACTGAAGAAAAAGAATAAAGCTGAAGGAATAACCCTCCCAAACTTCAGACAATAATACAGAGCTACAGTAATCAAAACAGTGTGGTATTGGCATAAAGACAAATATATGAATCAGTAGCACACAATAAAGAGCCCAGAAATAAACCCACAGACCTACAGTCTTTGACAAAGGAAGCAAGAACATACAATGGAGAAAAGACAGTCTCTTCAGCAAGTGGTGCTGGGAAAACTGGACAGCAGCATGTAAATCAATGAAGTCAGAGCTCTCCCTCACACCATACACAAAAATAAGCTCACATTGGCTTAAAGACTTAAATATAAGACAAGACACAATAAGAAAACATAGGCAAAACATTCTGTGACATAAATCTTAGCAATGTTTTCCTATGGTAGTCTACCCAGGCAATAGAAATAAAATAAAAAATTAACAAATGGGACCTAATTAAACTTATAAGCTTTTTCACAGCAAAGCAACACAAAATGACAACCTACAGAATGGGAGAAAATATTTGTAAAAAATGAGACTGACAAAGGCTTAATTTCCAGAATATATAAACAGCTCACCCAACTTAATTAAAAAAAAAAAAACAAAACCCAATCCAAAAATGGGCAGAAGACCTAAACAAGCAATTCTCCAATGAGGACATACAAATGGCCAACAGGCACATGAAAAAATGATCAATGTCACTAATTATCAGAGAAATGCATATCAAGACTACAATGATATATCATCTCACACTAGTCAAAATGGCCATGATTCAAAAGTTCATAAAAGATAAATGCTAGAGAGGGTGTGGAGAAAAAAAAAAACAACAACCTCCTACGTTGTTGGTGGGAATGCAGCTTGGTGCATCCATTATGGAAAACAGTATGGAGACTCCTCAAAAGACTGAAAATAGACTTACCATATGATCCAGCAATCCCAGTCTTGGGCATATATCCAGAGGGAACTTCAATTTGAAAAGATACATGCACCTCAATGTTCATAGCAGCACTATATACAATAGCCAAGACATGGCAGCAACCTAAATGATCACTGAAAGATTACTGGATAAAATGTCGTGATATATTTATACAATGGAATACTACTCAATGATAAAAAAAAAAAGAATAAACTAATGCCATTTGCAGCAACATGGATGTCCCTGGAGAATGTCATTCTAAGTGAAGTAAGCCAGAAAGAGAAAGAAAATACCATATGGTATCACTCATATGTGGAATCTAAAAAAAAAAAAAAAAACCAAACTGAAGTACTCATCTATAAAACAGAAACATACTCAAAGACATAGTAAACAATCTTATGGTTACCAGGGAAAAATTTGGGAGTTTGAGATTTACAAATGTTAGCTACTATATATAAAAATAGATTAACAAAAAAAAGTTTCTGTATAGCACAGGGAATTACATTCAATATCTTGTAATAATGTTTAATGAAAATAAATATATGTATGTATATGCATGACTGGGACATTATGCTATACACAAGAAATGGATCCATTGTAACTGACTGTACTTAAATTTTAAAACATTTAATAAATATGACAAAAATCAGTGAGCTAAAGAAAAAGAACAGAAAAAAAAAAAGAGAATGAAAACAAATGAAGACCGTTTAAGACACCTCTGGGACAATATAGAGCACACAACATTCACATTCAGGGATCCCAGAAGGAGAAGAAACAGAAAAAAGGCCCAAGAAAATATTTGAAGAGATAATAGCTGAAAACTTCCCTAATGTGGGGAAGCAAACAGTCACCCAAGTCCAGGAAGTACAGAGTCCCACACAGGATTACCCCACAGAGGAGCACAGCAAGACAGATTATCCGTAAAATTTCAAAAATTAAAGATAAAGAGAGAGTATTAAAAGCATCAAAGGAAAAGCAACAAATAACATACAAAGGAACTCCCATAAGGTTATCAGCTGCTTTTTCAGCAGAAACCCTGAAGGCCAGAAGGGAGTGGCATGATATATTTAAAGTGATGAAAGAAAAACCAACAGCTAAGAATATTATATCCAGCAAGGCTCTTGTTCAGATTTGCTGGAGAAATCAAAAGCTTTACAGACAAGCAAAAGATAAAAGAATTAAGCACCACCAAACCAGCTTTACAACAAATGCTAAAGGAACTTCTCTAAGCAGAGAAGAAAAGGCCACAAGTAGAACAAACAAACAAACAAGCTCACTGGTAAAGACAAATTTCAAATACATTCTCAAACCTGTCACATCTTGCCTCCCAAAGGTATTCATTTAGAAATACTTGCATGTCTTCTTGGCCAAGTGCTGGGCTGGAGACCTGTAATACACTGGAAACCAAGGCATAGACTCTGTTCCCAAGTGGCTGAGCCTCAGTTATAATAAAGTACAGAGAAGGCTGTTGTAGGCAGAGTACCAGATAATTAAAATCATGACCTATCCCTCTCTCACAATTCTTAAAATCATTATTCATTATTCTGACCCTGATGCTCCTTCAGGATACACAGGATGTTAGCAAAGTTCCCCAGGGGAAAGCAGACTCAGTGCTCTGGGCAAGGGAGACATTGTGGACCCCACCCTGGCTGTGCTGAGTAGGAGAATTTCCCTTTGAGTGACTCCCACTGAGACCTACTGCCCACATTCAACTGTCTCCTAGGTATTCAGGGATAACTCCGCTGTCTTGTGAGCAGATCACTTGCTACCCAAAGATCTACATTGCACAAGCAGGAGGCAACATGTTTTAAAATATCTCTGGCTACTTTACAGTGATTGTCAAAGTGTTTTACTTAAGTAGATGTTTACAGATGGTTGATGGGAGAGAGGAAGAAAGAGAGGTGGACACAGATAGGGGTTGGACACAGAATTTCACATGTCTAGGTGTCACAAGGGACAATTTCCACTCAGAGGATCACCTTATATTTGTGACTTTTAGTAGACTTACTTTAGCTTCCACATGAGATTGAATAAGAAAAACATATATAAATATATATATACACATATATGTATATATGTCTGTGTGTATACACACACACGCACACACACACACACACACACACACAACCCCCTTAAAAAAATCCTCAGTTTATAAAACATGTTCTAATGAAGGTTAAATTAGAAAGGACCACTTTTGAATGGAGCAGTGTTTCTCATAAGCAGTTACACAGCGCCCTCTGGTGGCCTTGTGAGAAATGGCATGAGTGCTGCTTGGTTTCATGGATTTTTCAGATAAGTAGCCAACATTCACACTTGCACACCATCGGTCTTGCTGTTAGAAGAAACCAAATTCTGTAAGATTAAAAGTTTCGGTGTTCCCTTATAGTGGAAGTCCTTGTCTGGACCATGACACAACAGGGCACTTCCTAAGTGCAATGTTTCAGGGAGCGTTGGTGGAGTACCTGAGTCAGGCCCTGGGTCCAGAGCAGAGAACAGACAGGAGGTCACTGCATCACAGGACCTGAAGGGAGAGGCTGGGAACATGCTGGGGACACCTGTCCACATCCCAGCTCTGTGTGTCTGATATATAGAAGTTAGTCTATCCAACCAAGGACATTTATGGCACTTTGATGTTTATATTAACACTAAAACCTAAACAAAAATGAGAAATCTATCACACAACATATTTATCTAATTTCACCTAAATTTATGTAGAACTTGAAAAAATGAGACTACCCGACATTACCAGTCACTTTTTCACATGAGTAATTATCACATCCATTTAAAACTTTAGAAAACATGAATTTAATGGCTGCATAATATTCCTTATAATGCTTTTAATTAAAGGACCAGTTTCTATTGTTCCTGCTCCCAGGTTTCTCAACAACCATGTCTTGTTCTTCTCTGAAATTGGAGCCAAATTCTATCTTACACAGGCAGGTTCCAAATCTAGGATCACTCCCTGAACTTCCTGCTCATGATCTCTATCCTTTTATCCTAGGATGGCAAGCATTCACACCACGTCTTCTCTCTTTCTCTGGATTCAGAGCTTTGCTCAGATCAGAATTCTCCTCAATCAGTTCCCAGTCTGCTCTCTGCACAGTGCTTGACCTATACTAAATACTCAGTGAAGACCTGGAAACAGTAAATCTAAATGAGTTATGCACTATGGCTAATGTCACCCTAAACCTAGATTTAAGTCCTGGAAAATAATCAGTGTTATCTTGAAGCAAAAGGACTGGTTCATTGTTTGCAAGGTTTGCAAACCAGGTGAACACCACCTTCACCTATAACTGCAAGTATGTTCCTGGGTGGTTGAGGAGTTGAAGGACTTTTGAAAGTAAACCCTGCAGAATATATAGGTGGGAGACTTACAAGGGGATTGGAAGGCCTTTGCAGACTGACTACACGTTCTTGCAGATGGACCCCAAGTTTTCCATGATTGGCTGACATCGAGGCATCTGCTTAAAGGCTTTACCAGGTGAGACCCTTAGCAGAATCAGAAGTCCTTAGAGTTTTGTTTTGTGGGTTTCTAAGAACTCTGGAGTATGTTACTTAACCCCAGGTCTGTCATGAGTTACACAGTTTCTCAAGTTTCCCACACCTCCAACTGGCCAAGGGATGTTTGGGGTTCTATACTGAAGGCATTTTCTAGAGGTGAATTTGGCTTTGCATTCAGACTTTGATGTGATGATTTTTGGCCAAGCCCTACAAATTGACACGGAGCCTGTGCTCCTAACAATGAAGTTGGAGCTTCAGCCCAGGCAGCTCTTCCTTTTGGTCTTCTGGTCTCCACTTCATCTGCTCCCAGTTATATCAGGGCCTTCTGTCTTTCCTCTTCCAGGGAGAACTTGGAACTTCCTCCATCCGAAGACCCATGTTCTTTGCATCAGGGGCTCCATCTCTGGGCAGAGAAGAGAGGCGCTGATCATGAACACACTCAGTTACCTCAGACCATGGGATCACCCTGTCCTTACTTTGATTAGACATGATGGCCACTCCTTTTTCCCCATTTGTCGATTTGGGCAAAAGGTTCCTTCCCCTGCAGAAGATGAATGGCAAAGATGCCAGTCCTGGAAGCTGGAGCAGGGGTGGTGCAGAGGGGCACTGCGGGGGCAGCCTGAGGGGTGGCAGGGCCTGTGAGTAGCTCCCAGGGGCCCTGGCATGAGGCTCTAAACTTCCTGCCAATTCTCATGCACCTGACATATTTTCTTAAGGCTCTTTCTGCTCATATGAGCTCAACTGGGTGCCGCTGCTGCAATTTGAAATTCCCTTGGATGGATCACATCCAGGATGCTGCTACTCGGTGACCTCCCTTATTTTTAATTTTTAAAATTTTTATTTAAAGCAAAAACAATGATAATCACTCTCCCTATATATTATACAGACAGACACAGCAGGCCACAAGTAGTAAGTTATCTCTGATGAGAATAATCAGAATAATCAGAAAGTGTATAGACACATAAGGAGCATTGGGAGTCCCAGCACTGCAGTGAGGGGAGTCAGGAGAGACTGACTAACACTGACAGCAGTGTCCTTTGCTCTGGCTCTGGAGCTGTCACAGGCAGGACAGGTGTAGCTGGCTCTCGGTCTGCTGGTGTTTCCACAGTGGGTTCTGGAGCTGGTGCTGTACCTCCACGAAGGGAAACTATCATCAACAGGACTGCATTTCCACATGTATCCCAAAGACAGGAAAGTCCTCACTGACAATCAGAGAGGTCCCAGTCCAAGATCCCACCCCCAGGAAGTGTTCTTAGACTGCAGTCCAGGGGAACAGTGATCTAAGCCTCCTCATTGCTCCTGGCCCTGTCCTCCCAACCTCGAGAGGCTCCGCTCTGTCTGGCCCAGGGCCTTCCCCTTCCCACTCACCCCATCACCCACCCTGCATCCTCCTCACAGTCACCCTCTGCCTCTAGGCTCCAGGTGCTCCCGCTGTGCCAGGAGAAGCTGCGCCTGTGCTCCAAGTCTGAGCCAGGCATGCTGAGCTCTATGTAGGCCAGTAGCATCTTCAGGAAGGGAAATTCTGGGGGCTGGTAGAAATCCTCTAGGCACTGGTGCAGCCAGGTGCCCAGGATGGAGGACTTGGTCCTGTGGGTAGCCACGGGGACAGCAGAGTCAGAGACCTGGACTTGCCTTCCATGCTGCACTTCCAAGGCAGCCCTGTGGCGACGTGGGCATTTTTGCCTTTGGCTCCTGCTGTCCAGAGGCCGGTTCTAATCCATGTCCCATCTAACATGGCGGTCTTGGCAGAGGTAGGCCTGACCATAGAGGAGGGGTTTCTACAAGACTTTGGAAGTGACTGCCCTTGGTCAGTGGTATGACAACCTCTCCATGTCTTCAGGGATGCCTGACACACTGCTCTGTCCCTCTCACTGCCCCTCCCTGCTGAATGTCACCTCTGTGAGGACAGGCAGGCTATTTGCTCTGGGCACTACTCTCTCGGGAAGACAGAAGGTGCTCTATGACAATCTGACCCAGGAGGGAAAGGACAGGCTGAGTCTCTCACCCAGGCTTCCTGTGGGCCGCCTCACATCTCAGACTTTAGCTACTGCACCTGCCTGCTGCCTAGTATTCCAGGGGCCCTGGCTGGGTCTCCTTCTGTCCCTGCCACTCACCTCCTACAAGGCAGGCTCTGCTGTCCCCTGAGGGTCACTGGGTCCCCTGAGCACCAGCTGAGTCCCCACCATTGGGGAGAGCAGGTTGCTCTCCACCCCTTGTGTTCTGGGTCCCAGGAAGGGGATGGAGGCAGGGCTGAGATGGGGAGGGAGAGGCTATGGGTTCCTTAGGTGCTGACTTTTCTCTGACCTCCCGGATGCTCCTCACAGCACCAAAGCCTTGTCTACAGCTCTCTGGTTCTCCTTTCCTCTTTTCCAGGAGAAGCCAGAAGACTACTGCTCTCAATCCAGAATCATAAAATGTGTGGAATCCAGGATTCTGCCTGCTCCTGCCCATCCACGGAGCCCACAGCTCCATGGTGTTTTGGGACCAGGGAGTTCCTCCTTCTTCAATCAAAGAAACTCACTGTTTCAGCTGGTCCAGTGGTCCACTGTACTCATCACAGTAAGGGAGGACGCATCCATATCTAGAGGAGACCAGGAAGCTGTCACATGGACTGTACAGAGGGCTACATGGGCCTGATGTCTATTGTGACAGTGTGACTCCCAGCAGAATGGAAGCCCTGGAGAGCAGGCGTGGTATCTGCTCGGGCGGATATGAATCCAGCATCTCTCAGCTGAATAAACCCACATCCTCTCACAAGGGACTCGGCAGTACCGCAAGACTTGTACCTTTTCTCACGAGACTAAGTCCCCTTCTCTGGGGAGTGCAACCACAATTATTGTGAGGCAAATTTCCTCAAGTCTGTGAAGAAATTTTTCCATCGCCAGAATCTTTCCTACTTCACACCAGAGACTAACTTCTTTTCTCCTCATATGTGAGTTTCTTTATCTGGTGAAGTGTGACTTAGCCACTGTCCAGTGATTATCCAGGGGTTCTCTTCCAAGTGGATCTGAAAATCTCATGGGATTTGAAACATTCCCTGTGAGACGAAGCCTGGTGTCCTGGCAAGTTAATTCCCAAGAAAAGGGACAAATCTCACGAGGTTGCTGAGCCCCTTGTGAGAGGATCTGGGTTAATTCAGCCAAGAGTGGCTGGACTCACGATCCCCTGAGAAGAAAATCCGTTCTTACAGACTAAAGGAGTTAGTCTCAGGAGTGATGAAAGGCAGAATCTGTCGATTTCTTCCTTTTGGGAGTGATTAGTTTTGATTTTCAATAAGGCGAATTACTTTACCCAGAAGAATGGGCTAAATCCCATGAGAAAATGACAAACCTCACTAGATTCGTCTTCACCAGGAGAGGACTATTGCTGATCACCTGAGAGTGCCTGGGCACCAGCTAGCCTGAGAAGGGAGCCCATGTTTACAGTAAAAGTGATCTGTTCCCAAGACTGCAAAAGGGTACAATTAGCCATGATGATTCCTTCATCTGTGTTATGAACACAGTCGGCTTCTAATAACAGGGATTATGTTTCTGAGAGACTGGAGAGATTGCTGAGTCCCTCGTGAGAGAATACGGGTATATTCAATAGGCGGTGGCTGGATTCATGCTCACTTGAGGAAAAAATCCATCCTTACAGAGAAATGGATTTAGACTCAGGAGTGACGAAGGACTGAATCTGGGTATGAAGTGATTTCTTCCCTTCAGGGGGGAAATGGATTTGATTTCCAAAATGAGAATTCCTTTCCCCAGAGTAGTGGGCTAAATCTCATGATAAAAGGGAAAATCTCGTAAGATTTGGCACCACCTGGAGAAGGTTAGGAGTGACCATCCAAGAGTGCCTGGCTACTTCTCAACTGAGAAGGGAACCCATATTTACAGTAAAAAGGAATTATAATCAGGGCTGCAAATGGAAATAATCTCATGATGGTAATTTCTTCACTCCTGTTGAGACTTGATTTGGCTTCCAATAATGGGGATTACTCTCCCAAGAGCAGTGAGTTTTGTAACTCTGTAAGAGGGATTATATCATGATATTTGCCATACTAATTGTGATAAGATTTTAAAAATTGCCCTAGAGTGCCTGGGTTTCTATGCTTCTTAGGAGGGAATCTGCATATGTTGAGAAAAGGAGTAACTCTCAAGGGTAACATAAAACATAATGTAAAGATGGATGGGTTGCTTCACCAGAGTTAGGAATAGTTTTGACTCACAATAATCAGGAATTATCTTGTCAGAACACCAGGCTTAGTCTCATGGGGAATGGTGCAAACCCCACGACTTTTACAAACCTGCTTGGAAGAGAATCTCTGTATAATCACTGGACAGTGGCTAAGCCACACTTTGCCAGAGAAAGAAACCTATTTATGGAGAGAAAAGCAGTTAGTCTCTGGTGTGAAGTAGGAACGAATCTGGCAATGGATGGATTTCTTCACGGACTTAAAAGGACATTTGCCTTGCAGTAATTGGGACTACTTTCCACAAGGCAGATGTCTTCATCTCGAGAGAAAAGAGACAAGTCCTGCGAGATCGCCACGCTCCTTGTGATAGGATATGGGTTTATTCAGCAGAGAGTGGCTGGATTCACGCTCACCTGAGAAGAAAATCCATATTTACAGTTGAAAAATGATTTGTGATTGGATTAGGTGTCCCCGTCCTAGGAGACCAAGAGCAGGGATCCTTGAGGGGAGAGCAGTGTGGCCCCAGATCCACTCAGACCTGTGATGGGGCTGGCTGAGCTCATTTTTCAAATATATAGGAAGGGCCACTAGAAACAGGCGATTTTCTAGGAAAAACCATCATTTAATGCATCAAGAAGACACCAGGTCTGTCTTCAGGGCTTCCATTCTGCCGGGAGTCACGCTGTCACACTAGGCGTCACATCCAGGTAGTGTTCTTAGCACAGGCCGTACGATGGCTTCCTGCTCTCCTGCAGATAGGAATGTGCCCTCCCTTACTGTGATGAGTGCAGTGGACCGCTGGACCAGCTGAAACAGTGAGTTTCTTTGATGAAGGAGGGAGGGACTTCCTGCTCCAAAAACAGCGTGGAGCTGGGGCTTAGTCGATGGGCAGGAGCAGGCAAAACCGTGGATCCCACACAACTTATGATTCTGGCTTGAGAGCAGAAGTCTTAGGGCTTTGCCTGGCAAAAAGGAAAGGAGAACCAGAGAGCTGTGGACAAGGCTTTGGTGCTGTGAGGAGCATTCAGGAGGTCAGAGGACAGTCAGCCCCTCAGAGAACCCACAGCCATTCCCTCTCTGTCTTAGCCTTGACTCCATCCCCTTCCTGGGACCCAGAACACAAAAGGTGGAAAGCAGCCTGCTCTCCATCTGGTGGAGCCTCAGTGGTGGGGACTCAGCTGGTGCTCAAGGGACCCAGTGAGTCTGAGGTGACAGCAGAGCCTGCCCTGTGGGAGGTGAGTGGCAGGGGCAGCAGGAGACCCAGACAGGGCCCCTGAAGGATTAGACAACAGGTAGGTACACGAGCTGAAATCTGAGTGGTGAGGAGGCCCATGGGAAGTCTCGGTGGGAGACAGAGCCTGCTTTTTCCCTCCTGGGTCAGAGGCTCACAGAGCACTCCTTGTCACTTCAAAAGGCTTGTTGCCTACCTCTGCCAAGACCGCCATGTTAGTTGGGGCATGGATTAGAACTGGCCTCACAAGACCTAACTCCACGAGGGCACTGCTGTCATGTGGTCCAGGCACTGATTACTTAACGAGGTTCTGGCAGGGTCCATCGACGTGGTGCACAGTATCGTGGACTGGATGGGCCACATCGAGGGTTTCAGAAGTCATCGAGGTCTATTTACTTATTTACCTATTTTGCTGGCGGTTTGATATATGTGTTAGCAGTGATTTTAGAATTTTAACAAGGTTTTACTGACATCCAGCTTGTTTTCCTTCAGAAGGGGAAGAGCCTGACAAAACCTAAGACTGAACAGAAGCCACTAGAAGGCCTCTTAAGGGAAAGTGGAGGCTGTGCTCATGGGCAGGGTCGGGAGTGGTTTTGGAAATAATTTTGTACCTGCTGGAAGAAAAGGTCCAAAACTTATACTCCATAGGACAAGGTCACGATCATTGCAGCCATGATAAACTTGAAAGGGAGTTAACTACCACACACATTAAAAAAAAAGGTAAAACAAAATAGCATTCTCTCACATATCTACAAAATGCTTGGCTTTGACTATAATTAAGTATATCTTTTAGGGCAGTAGTTCTCAGACCTTCTGTTTTTAGGATCCTTTTCTGTTCTTAAAAGATTATTGAGGACTCTAACAAGTTTTTTTTTTTAACGTAGGTTACAGCTATCAATATTTACCATATTAAAAATTAAAAGAAAAATCTCAATCTTTTATTAATTCAATTAAAAATAACAATAACTGCAGCTTCTGGCCTGGTCCCTCTGCATCCACTTCGCCAGAGCCTCTCCTCCTGTAGACAGTATTTACAAGTTCACCACCCAGAAGGGAATGCAACCAATAAAATCACAAACATTGTGAATAAAGCTAACTCGAACAACAGACATTCAAATGAAAACGCTGGGATCTCTTGTAATAGCTCAGAAGGGAAGTTAGGTTTCGACAGAGATGGAAGGGTCACAGGACCCTGTTTAGAACAATCCACCTCATAGCTCAGTATGCCACACGCGTGGTCTCCGAATTCTGAGGCTCAGGGTGTGACACAGAATGAACAATCTATGTAATGTCTCTCGATTCCACTCCAAGTTATCATGTGCCCCAAGATTCTGGAAAAAAGACACAACACCTTACATGTGACGTATTTCCAAAGTTTGGGTAAAGGTCACCTACAGACAGGAAACCGAAGCAAGAAGAGTGGGCTCTCTCAACGCCGCTGTCCCCCTCACCACGTTGGTGACCTGAAACCCTGGGAGTGACTCTGGAAACAGCAAGGAAGTCATGATGCTCACACTGCACACGTGGTAAGAAGGGATACAATAATCTGAATTTTAAATTCATTACCATGATCAACACAAGCTAATCACTGGAAGTTAATCTGCGAGACAGGCGGCTGACTCTCCTTTTCCTTACTTCCGGGGAGACAGCTCTCCCTAAGAATAACGCTGGAGCTGTGCAGGTGCACACTCGTGTGTTTCCTTTTCAATGAAGCAAGAACCGTGTGGTTCTCTTTCATGAATACAACTCTGACAACAGAATCTTGGCCCTCTCTTCCTGCTACCTGTAATGAAAATTCCTGCGTTTTCTAAAGGACATGAATTATAGACTCAAGTGACTCACTCTATATACTTAATATAAATACATATCAGGTCTACTTTTTCAGCTTTTCACTAGTTTAAATTTTAGATATTGACAACTTGTCATTATTCACAGTAATTGGTATTTTTTAATCACAGTGTGTTCTGGATTATTTAGTATTCACTCTGAGCCAATGAGATGATTTCATTTTTGAGATCCGTAGGCCCATCTCTTTAAGTGAGCTTCAAACCAAGAGCTACGCAGCATGTAAATAACTCAGTTAGCTAATGGGGCCAGTGGAATCCAAAGTGGTTTATCTCTACAACCTAAGCCCTGACCCAGAGTCAAGGTTTAGCTGCAGAGCTGTGTCCTTTTTATGCTACTGGAAATGTTCCTGACACCTCGCTCGAATGCTAAATTCAAAGGAAACTGCTTGAGTCGGGGTTGGAGGGTGGGCAGAGTCTAACATACCCACAGGGAAAGAAACAGGGAAGACAGGAGTGCCCCTACTGGTCAAAGAGGAAAAAACGAAAGCTAAGTGACTCACGGAGGTCATGGAGCTAGTAACTGGCAGAGCCGAGATGTAAATCCAGGTCTGCAACTGGAAAGCCAAGGACCATAAGATTTCCATTCAACACAAATGCCAAAACACTGTTTGTTCTTTCCAGTAATTATTTCTTATTTGTTGATGTTTAAAGAGGTACTGAGTCATAAAAGACTATTTCATACCCAACTGCTTGTCCTACTGTGCACTTCCACGCCCCACAGACACTGACAGACACAGAAATGAGCTCCCCTCGCCCAGGCCAGGAGGTCTCATGTGAGGCCCCCACTCCCAGGATGTTCCCTTCCCAGCGGCCATGAAGGGAACCACGTCGGCTTTGCCGGGAGCCAGGTGTCACTGTCTTACAGAAGGACACGCACTGCCTTACGACACGATGACTTCTCCTACTGCTGGGCCTTCATGCGTCATCTCCCCTTCTAGAACACTCTTCCCAGTTCTAAAGAGGTATCTAACTACATCCCTTTCTCAAGATGTGATATCTAGGATCTGTACCACCCAGCGTAGCACTTGCACAGTCACCGTCAACTGCTGTTACACGTCTTGTACCTTCAGCGAGGCTACCTCTGAGGTCAGGCTCGCTGTGGAAAACACCAATGGCTGCTCACCCTACAGTCACTCCAACTTCTCCCTTGCTAACAGAACCTTAATTTTGTTTGGCTGGTAATGTGCCTAATTCCAGGGAACACATCGTGATTCTTCTCACCAGTCAGTAACCCCACCCCTCCGTGTGGGCGATCAGCCTAGGTGTGGGCATGCAACCCGATTCTGGCCAGTGAGTAAGAGGAAGTCTACAGACTGGGTTCCAGGAAAATTACATCCCTTGATAAGAAAAAGAACAAAAGAAGACCCTTCTTTGCACCCATGCCCCTGCCTTCCTCCTCGCCGCCCTCTCCTATGGGAAACCGCGAATGAAGACATCACCAACACTGGCTGGCATTGTGGGAAGCTGGACAGAGCCTGGTCCCCCCGCGTTTGCCCACCGCCCTGCGTTAATTCTCTGCTGCAAGCAAAGGGCCAAGGAGCTCCTCGAGCTCAGAAAGATGGATGCTGCTAAATTTTGCCTGAGTTTCCAAATGATGAATACATGTGTTTATCTGGTTTATAACGTTGTAATTGAAATTACGGGGGGAAATCCATCAAGAATGAAGAAAGCAAATGACTAATAACAGCAAAATACTGTTCTTGTTGTTTTTTCTAAATCAAAGAACATTCAAAAGAGCCAGAGAGCACACAAGGCAGCGCCAACATCGTGAAAAGAAGTGAAACGGGTCAAGCCAGCAGCCTCAGCCACCGTGCGCCCTGAGCCACTTCCTGGTTCACAGCACAGGGACTCAGAGGCCCAGCGGAAAGTCAGACCGAAAGCCTGCGCCAGGCTCTTGGGTCACGGAGACAGAACCACCAAGGCCAGGGGACTTGAACGGCCAACATCCTGGAGAAGAGACAGAACAGTTCATGCCATGATGCTTTTCCCTGAAAATATTTACAATTCCTAAACTTCATGAGCAAGGGGCCGAGAAACTAAGCACAGGACGGTGTTTAAGAGACTGAAATGAGGAACAGAGCTGCCATCAGTCTCAAAACGCCAGCAAGACAGGAACTGAACTCCAGGGCCTGACAGAGAGAAAGGTTCTTGGGAAACACATGAGGCTTTCTACTAAAATCCTTAAGGGCTATGCCCTAAAAATAAAGTGAACCAAAAAGGTTCACCCTCAGAAAGTCTGAAACCATGCTGCAAAGTCTCTGCATCTGATGGGATCACTGGAATTTGCTCCTAGACTACCTGTCTGCCAAGGGAAAAAAACTAAATACACTATGGTGAAGATGCCGTCATCCAGAGCACCTGTAATTACATGCACACAATATCCAGCATTCGATAAAAATCTGCAGAGCCCATGTGGAGTCAGGGCCAGGACTGAGAGCCAAGAGAAAAAGACGCAACAGACAAAGACCCACAGGTGATCCAGATATGTGTGTATATATACATGCAATGGAATACTACTTGGCCATAAACAGAATGAAGTTGTGCCATCTGCAGCAACATGCATGGGCCTGGAGATTGTCATTCTCAGTGAAGTAAGTCAGGCACAGAAAGAAAAACACCAAGTGACGTCACTTACATGTGGAATCTAAAAAAAATAGACAAATGAATTTCTTTATAAAACATAAGCAGACTCATAGACATAGAAAACAAACTTATGGTTACCAGGAGGGAAAGGCGATGGGCAGGGATAAATTGGGACTTTGGGATTTGCAGATACTGACTACTATATAAAACATATAAAACTGCAGGTAGATTACAAACCTAAATGTGAAAGACACAAAAAATAAAACTTCTAGAGGAAAACGAGAGAATATCTTCATGACCCTGAGGTATGAGAAGCCATCTTAAACAGAACAGAAAAAGGAAAAGAGTAATTGGGGTTCATTAAAACTGATGGCATCTTCATAAATAGATTCCATTAGGAGTGAAAAGGCATAGCACGGAGAGAGAGGACACTCACAATACAAATACAATTATCTAACAAAGGACTCACAATCAGACGGTGTAAACTCTTATAAAACAGGCCAGAAGAAAGAGGCTATCTAAAAAGCCAATCAACATACAAAAAGCACTCAAACTCATCAATCACTAGGCAAATGTAAATTAAAACCAAAATGTGAGGTTACTGCACTCACAGTAGAATAGCCAAAATTTAAAAAACTGATAATGTCAAGTCCTGGTGAAGACGCGGAGCAGGCAGAACTCTCCCACACTGCTTGCCGTCAGAATGTACCGGCCACAGCCACTTCAGAACTGCCTTCAACAGAGTCCGGCAGTGCCGAGACCCACACACCTGTCATCTAAGAATGCCACTCTGAGGTATAAATCCCACAGAATGGTGTTCATGATGTGAACGAAAATAAATGCATGTGAAAATTCTGAGCAGCATTATTATTAATAGGCAAAATTTTAAAAAAAGTAAATATCCATTAACAATATATGATGGATAGAATAGATAAACCGAGCATATTTACACAATGGCAAACTACATGGTCACGGAAGTTCATTAACTACTGCTACGCTTAACAACACAGTGAATCAAAAACATAAGTAAATGACACCAGGCTCAAGAGTGTATATAATATAATTCCATTTATATAAAGTTCAAATACCTGCAAAACTAATCTATGGTGACAGAACTCAAAGTAACAGTTACCTTTGAAATTGGAAGAGGGAACAAGGGAGGATTCTGGGGGAAATGGTAATTTTTTTTTCTGGATGGAGGGGGAGTTATATAAGTGTGTTCACTTTGTAGGAATTCACTAATTTCTGCACTTGTGATGTGATGACTATTGTGATGGTTAATCTCACATGTCAGCTTGACTGGGCTACAGGGTGCCCAGACAGCTAGTAAAACATTATTTCTGTGTGTGTCTGTAGGGTCTTTCCAGAAGAGATTAGCATCTGAATCGGAACACTAAAAAAGACGCCCTCACCAATGTAAGCGGGCAACATCCAATCAGCTGAAGATCTGACCAGAGCACAAAGGCAGAGGAAAGGTGAGCTTGCTGCCTGCTTAAGCTGGACATTACCTTGTCCTGTCCTGGACATCAGCCCTCCCGGACGTGGGCCTGAGACTCGGACTGGAACTTACGTCATGGGCTCCCCTGGTTCTCAGGCCTGTAGGTTTGGACTGGAATTACACCACCAGCTTTCCGGGGCCCTCAGTCTGCAGATGGCAGATTGTGGGACTTTTCAGCCTCCCTAATCATGTGAACCAATCTTTCATAATAAATCTCTTTCTCTATGTCTCTATATATAGATCCAATTTGTTCTGTTTTTCTGAAAACCCCAATTACAGTTGAACACCTCTCTGTATTATGTTATGTTTAAATTTTAAAGTTTACCCAAATAAAAAGTCTTCTTTTGGGATAATGAAAATGTTTTAGAGCTAGACACAAGTGGTAGATGGATAACATTGTGAATGTACTCAATGCCAATGAACTGGACATTTTAAAAAGGTTAAATGTACGTTACATGAATCACCATAACCCCAAAACATAACTGCAGCACAACACTGTATATACTCGTCAGTAAGTGTCCACAATCACGCACAGCAGGAGCATGACGCCAACTTACCGGCTGCTGCATCCCTGTCTACCAAACTGTCATCTTCAGAAGTCTGGAAGTCCATAATGACACCTGCCCCGTCTGAGAGCTCCTCGTCACCGCTCACACGGGTGATGCTGTTGTAGCTGTTTCTATAGGAGCCTCCATGGAACAGTTGCTCAGACTCCATTTAGCTGTCCAGGTATCTGAAAAACAGAGAAAAAAAAGGCTTAAGATTTTCCCAACATATAATAAAAACCATCTAGTTTAACAATTCTAAAGGAAATTTCTGATCTCTGTATTCAAAAAAAAAAGCACTAAGTCCATTCACTGTGACAATAGCTAACCCTAGTGTGTTAAGCCTTCGGGGATGATTTAATAATTCTATTCTCTCCAAGCAGTTGTAAGAAAGAATGAAGAATTTCTTCGGGTAGCAGCATAAAACAATCTCCAACCCACCTATGGTCAATTAATCTTCAATTACTCTTCAATAAAGGAGGTAAGAATATACAATGGAGAAAAGACAGTCTCTTCGGCAAGCGGTGTCGGGAAAACTGGACAGCTGCGTGTAAATCAGTGAAGTTAGACCACTCCCTCACACCACACACAAAAACAAACTCAAAATGGCTTAAACACTTAAACATAAGATAAGATTCTATAAACTTCCTAGAAGAAAACAAGCAAAACAAAAACATTCTCTGACATAAATTTTAGCAATGTTCTCCTAGGGTAGTCTACCCAAGCAAGAGAAATAAAAGCAAAAATAAACAAATGGGACCTAATTTCCTTTTGCACAGCAAAGGAAACCATAAACAAACAGAAAGACAACTCATGGCATGAGAGAAAATATTTGCAAAGGATGTGACTGACAAAGGCTTAATCTCCAGAATATATAAACAGCTCATACAACTTAACAACAAAAAAACAAACAACCCAATCCAAAAATGGGCAGAAGACCTAAACAAACATTTCTTCAGTGAAGACATACTGATGGCCAAAAGGCACATGAGAAAATGCTCAGTATCGCTAATTATCAGAGAAATGCAAATCAAAACTACAACGAGGGATCACCTCACACCAGTCAGAATGGCCACCATTCAGAAGTCCACAAACAATAAATGCTGGAGAGGCTGTGGAGAAAAGGGAACCTTCCTACACTGCTGGTGGTAATGTAGTTTGGTGCAGCTGTTATGGAAAACGGTATGGAGATTCCTTAAAAAACTGAGAATAGAGTTAGCCTATGATCCAGCAATCCCACTCCTAGGCATATATCCAGAGGGAACTCTTAACTCAAAAAGACACATGCACCCCAATGTTCATTGTAGCACTATTTATAATACCTGAGACATGGAAGCAACCTAAATGGACAGATGAATGGATACAGATGTTGTGGTATATTTATACAATGGAATACTACTCAGCCATTAAAAAAGAATGAAATAATGCCAACTGCAGCCACATGAATGGAACTAAAGACTGTCATACTAAGTGAAGTAAGTCAAGACAAAGAAGAAAGACAAATATCATATGATATCACTTATACGTGGAATCTAAAAAAAATGACACAAGTGAACTTATTTACAAAACAGAAATAGACTCACAATCATAGAAAACAAACTTATGGTCACCAGAGGGGAAAGGAGGGGGAGGATAAATTGAGAGTTTGGGATTAGCAAATACAAAGTACTATAACAAAATAGATAAACAAGGTCCTACTGTATAGCACAGGGAACTATATTCAATAGCTTGTAATAGCCTATAATGAAAAAGAATATATATGTATAACTGAATTACTATGCTTTACACCAAAGACTAACACAACTTGTAAATCAACTATACTTCAATTTAAAAGAATAAATAAATGGGATGCAAAAAAACCCTCTAAGATCAATTGTTAAGTTAAAAAAACAAAGTACAAGGGGCTAGGTGTGGCCAGTGGCAGAGTGCATGCTTAGCACTCAGGAGGCCCTCAGTTCAATCCCCAGAACCTCCATTAAAAAAAAAAAAAAAAAGCACAGAGGAGTGCCTATAGTATACCACAATACGCATAGTGGCTCCCCCCACAAAAAGTTGGGGGGTGGAGGATGCAATACAGTACACAACACTTATGTATATACAAACAATCTCTGGAGGGACTTCCAAGAAATCTGCCCAAAGGGGAAAGGAACAGATGGCTCTAAGTACCAGGTCTGAAAGGGAGGCTATTTGTCCCTTTTGAATATTTTACCAGATGTAAATACCTACTATTTTTAAAATACTGTAATTCAAAAATTTTAAATTTCCTTTCATCATTTTAAACTTGAAATCTTCAGAGCCCATGGTCAGGTATCATTATTTGTAAAGCTTTTACACGTTTTAGAAAAAATAAAATACTGCCAGCTACTTTTAACAGATGTATTATGTGACTTCCCTAACTTGAAGACCGCCTCAGAGAAGGGGTCTGGGGGTTCCATTCTCAGCATCCAGCACAGGGGCTGGTATGTAACATACGAACAATAGTGGTCAGAACGTCAGACTGTTTACTCCATCAAGGAGGTTAAAAAGAAATGTACTCAGCCTTTAATCAACAAATCCTCTCTACAACAGTGTTAATCTGGTTTTGGGAGAATAACAAAAAACTAGCACCTAAGTTACAAAGTACTGCTTTGAAACTATATTAATGTTTTATGGTTACCTTTATAAAAGATGGCCTAGATTTGTTAGACTATACTAATTAAAACAAGAGTTTCATTTTAAGGTAAATGTTAAATTAGAATAGTGTGAAAGTAACTTCATGCTGAAAACTTTGCAGTGTCCATAGGGGTGATCAAATGTAATACCATGGCTCTTGAGTAAATAACTAAAAGGCTTTAAAGAAATAAGCATTAATAGTTCAAGAATCTTTTTTTTTAATTTTTATTGAAGCGTAGTTGATTTACAATGTCACGAATCAATTTTGATGTATCAAAGCACATATGCTAGGATTTGGGGAAGAACACATTCTAGTCTTCATTTCTTTATAAGATGATCACACCAGAAGGGCTTAATACGTGTGATAACATACATCAATGAACCTTAATTCATTAGAGGCTATCCATCACGGAGAACTCTTTCTAAAATAATTAACACCTTACATGTCCTGGGACCTCAGTCAGCAAGTTCCAACATATCTCCTCCATTTTGTCCCTGAAGGTCCCTCAAAACCATTAGTGATAACTGGTAACTTAACTCTTCCAAAATGTTTTAAAAACTTAGTCTCACCAACACCTTGGAGACATCTAGACTCACAACTTTCTTTATAACAAGAGCAACATACAGTATTTCAAAAGTGTACTAACTCAGGCCCGCATGGGTTACTATTTCTATAAATTCAATAACTTAAAAAACCTATTCTTCTTAACCCAGAAACCTACAGAGCTGTACTATGTCAGCAGCAGCCACGAGTCCTGACACACGGCTAGTCCACATCGAGGTGCTCCAAGGTGAAACACCTACTGGATTTTTAAGACTTAATGAGAAAAAAGAATGTCAGATATTTCTTTAATAATTGTATATTGATTCCATGTTTGTCAGAGATGTTGTCTGCAAATATGTTCTCCCACTCTGCAGCTTGGTTTCCTTCTTTTTAACAGGGTCCATCACAGAGCAAAAGTACTTAATTTTAATGAAGCTGAATTTATTCAGTTTCCCCTTCTAGATGGTGCTTTTGGCATCAGCATTAAGAAATCTACCTACCAAAGATTTTCTTCTAAATTTTTCCTAAAATTATAGTTTCACATTTTATGTGTAAGTCTGTGATCCACATTGAGTGAACAGTTTATTTATTTTTTTGAAGTAGTGATGTCCAATTGCCCCAGCACCGCGTAAATTTTAGAAGAGTCTCGTCTACATCTACAGAGTCTTCCTGGGTCAGTTATCACCTATAGCATGAATGAACGACAAATGCAGGACACATGACCAATACACCTCGACTTGGACGTTGTATGAGAACTCAATTTCAACAAGACCTAAACTGAGTACATATTTTCCCCAAACCTGCTCTCCCCATCTCCGCCTAGAGGGTCACCATCTACCTAGTGGCCAAAGTTAGCTTCCAAAGTCACTGATTAATTTAGTTGACAACCTTTTGCTGTGTGCCTAAGCACAGAGCAGGCAGGAAGCCAGGCACTGGGGCAACCAGTGAGACGTGGTTCCTGGTCCTGGGCACTGCAGGGGAAGACACACAGTAAGTACAGGGTGGGGTGGCAGGTGCCACGGGAGAGGGACGTGTGAGGTCGCAGTGACACTGCTGCCCAGGAAAGTCAATGAACTCGGAAAAGAGGAAGTGAGTCCTGAAGGGTGAGGATGAGTTAACCAGGCTAGTTAGGAGGTGAAAAGTCAATAAAGTGGGGGAAAAGTACGTGTAAAAGCACAGCAGCATAATAAAACCTGCTTGGACAGCTTATGCAAGAGGAAGGGGACGGGACAGTGGCCAGAGGAGGGCAGGGCTCGCGTGTCCTGCTATGGGACTGACTTCCTCTGGTCTACACGAGGGAAAACACTACAAGTTTTGAAAGAGAAACCACCTGATAGACCTGGATCTGAACAATCCACCACCCGTGTGGAAGCCAGACGACAAGGGCAGGAGACTGAGAGGCTGGAGGTGCAGGGAGGAGTTCGGTCACCCTTACTCCAGGCGACCCTGGAACAACCCTAAATGTGAGACAGCAAGGGCACGACTGAACTGAGGCAGAGCCACATGAAGGCGCAGAAAGCATCCCAGGAAACACTCAAGAGCACATAGTCACTCACAAAACGTGAGGAATGGTGATGGATGGAGAAAGCTAAGCTGTCGGCCTGGTGTCTGCCTTGACTGATGCAGAATGGTTGGGAGACACAAATTTCAGTCTCCTACAGCTTAGAGGACTCAAGACCATGGGAGGATGACATGCGGGATCTGGTCCTACTCAAGGCTGGACTACAAGGAAGGGAAGGCAGCCCTGTGTGCACCAGCCCTGTCCCCAAGTGCACACCCCAGGCAAGGGGTGGGGAGCAGGAAGACCCTGCAAATGCGGCTAAGGGACCCACAGCCTGAGGCAGGGACACTCATTTTTCTTGAAGGAGACTGGGGAGGGCTGAGGACCACAGTGCAGTTTCCAAGGTGCGTCTGTCACTCTCCAACAGAAAGGCAGGCACAGTCTGAGAAAAAGAAGGCACAAAAACCCAATGTCAGCAGCCAGGGAGGAGAACAGAAGTCTCCAAAACAGTGATGACAGGGAGGTGACACCGACTGATGCAGCCACTTGTCCCAACGGCGCATCCTCATGGAGACATTCTGAGAACACGATGTGCGAAGTACTTGTCAAAGATTAAAATGGGACAATGAATTTCAACACAATCACCTACTCGTTTACTACAGTTTATAAAATAGCTACTTGGGTATCAGAAATCGTAAAAAATACAAACAGAATTTTTACTGATTAATGGCCTCCAATTGGGATAGGCCCTATAGCTTTCAATAAACTTATGAAACATATGAAAGTGCATTTAAAAAAAAACACAAGAAAAAAGTTTATTGGAGTAGTAGGATGAGAGTGTGTTAAAAAAAAAAAAACGATTTTCCAGAGTTTGGGTAATTTTACATTACACTTATAATTGAGGAAGACATGGACCTCTGAGGCCACATCTCTCAGCCTATCTCTTCCAGCATTTTGTTGAGTCTTGCTTGCAATGAAGGGCAACCATGGAGAGAGCAAGAGCACTGAAATCATGCAGCGGGGCTTCAGTCTCAGTCCTCACACTGACGGAGCCTTGGGCAAGTTAATTCAGTCTTCTGTGCGCCTGCTTCCAAGTCTCTCTGAAGGGGGAAAGGCAAGTACCCATTTCAAAGGGTTGGTGTGAGAACTGGGATAATCCACCAAACCACTTAGCAAAGCTCCTGAGCCACGGAATTCACTCCATAAATATCAACACTTAACATATTTGAGTTCCCATTTGACTAGAAACTGAGCTGAAAGTCCTACAAAGCAGAGACCGTGGCCAAACCTCCTGGGATACTGCTTTGTTATCTGACCCACCACAGAGATCAAATCTGGCCCCCTGAGTGGTCTGAAAATGATTAACGACATGTGGAAGTGGAGAGCCGATCACCAACACGACCTGGAGAACAGCCAGTTCACTGACACAGAACCATAACCTCAGCGTATCTTTCCCCTGAACTGTATGTATCCAAAACCACGTTAAATATTTGCATCCCTAATGAGCTACAGATGATTTACACATGCTAAAACACAACTGCCAACTAAAGATGTAGGTACTAGACATTCATGTTGACCTATTAAAATAATTTGACCTGTTTTTCAGGCAAAGAATCAGTCTTACAAGGGTGTGTGAATCTGTCATGGGCTCTGCCAACAGTAGCTGCTCCTAGTAACCAGGAATCATAAAAGAATGCTCAATCTGAGAAAATACCTGCAGGGCACACACCTGGCTTTTAAGCCACACATTGTAACAAGAAAAACAATCAGCAGCAACACCTTTTAAGATGAAAATCAACAACATATACAAGACTGACAAAGGCTTAATTTCCAGAACGTATAAACAGCTCATACCGTTTAATAACAAAAAAACAAGCAATCCAACCCAAAAATGGGCAGAAGACCTAAAAAAGCAATTCTCCAATGAAGACATACAAATGGCCAATAGGTACATGAGAAAATGCTCAATATCGTTTATTATGAGAGAAATGCAAATCAAAACTACAGTCAGGTATCACCTCACACCAGTCAGAATAGCCATCATTCAAAAGTCCACAAATGATAAATGCTGGAGAAAGTGTGTTGAAAAGGGAACCCTCCTACACTGCTGGTGGGAATGTAGTTTGGTGCCGCCATTATGGAAAACAGTATGGAGATTCCTTTAAAAACTAAAAATAGACTTACTCTATGATCCAGTAATCCCACTCCTGGGCACATATCCAGAAGAAACTCTAATTCGAAAAGACACATGCACCCCAATATTCATAGCAGCACTATTTACAATAGCCAAGACATGGAAGCAACCTAAATGTCCATCGACAGATGACTGGATAAAGAAGCTGTGGCATATTTATACAGTGGAATACTACTAGGCCATAAAAAAAGAAAAATAATGCCATTTGCAGCAACATAGATGGACCTAGAGATTGTCATTCTAAGTGAAGTAACCCAGAAAGAGAAAGAAAAATAACATATGACAGCACTCATATGTGGAATCTAAAAAAAGAATGAAGAAGACACTAATGAACTTATCTGAAAACACACTCACAGACATAGTAAACAATGTTATGGTTGGGGGAGGGGATAAATTTGGGAGTTTGCGATTTGCAAATATTAAAGATAAAAACAAATTTCTTCTGTACAGCACAAGGAACTATATTCAACATCTTGTAATTATTTTTAATGAAAAAGAATATGTAAACAAACAAACAAAAAAACAGACACAAGAACATTTAAACTCCTAAATGGACTCTTGAGCTACACAGAGTATTTTCCAGTGACTCACAAAGGCAAGTAAAATTGACTGACATCAGTTATTCCCATATCAACCTCGTCAAGAAAAGAATCTTTAAAATTAACTCTTTAGAGATGAAGAGAAAAATACTTCCAGGGAGATAAGACAACCAGTGACATAAACCACAATGATGCTATAGTAACTGAACTGCCTGGCTCAAAAAAAAGTATAGTTTGCAGAAATTAACTTCTGAATTACCAAAAAAAAAAAGTACAGTCACAGTAGATTCATTTCTTATAAAGAATTCTGAAACAGAAATCTTGGCCTCTAATAGACATAATGTGTAAGTAATCTACATGCCCCAGTTTTAAACTGTACAAATAAAGCACACTATACACAGCATTAGTTTCTGAGTCTAAGGTGTTTTCGGCCCGAGTGTCTCCATATACAGAGAAATCTAAAGAAAGAGAAAGTGGCTGCTGACTTTCAGCCTGGGCGCAGGTAGCAAAGGGAAAGCCCGCTCCCGGAGCCCGGCACCAACTTCCACTCGGCCGCAAGGGCTTCCGGGGCTCGCGAAGGCTCAGGTCAGACCGCAGTGCACACTAAAACACTGGCATTTAAACAAATATGAGGGTATTCTTCACTACTTTTCAGTAGTTTATGATAACAAGAGACAAAACCTATCCTAATTAAACTTAAATATGACCATGGCCCCACCTAGATAGTCTCCCTTTTATTTTATTATGATAGAGAGTTTATTATGCTATCAACATATATTCTCTGATCTTCTCTTATCTTACAGCAGAGGAAAATAACTAGCACAGGGGTGCTTCACATCTTCAACTTACTAAAATAGACGTACTACCCAAAGCAATCCCTATCAAACTACCCGTGATATTTTCCACAGAACTAGGACAAATAATCCTAAAATTTATATGTAACCATAAAAGGTCCAGAACTGCCAAAGCAATCCTGAGGAAAAATAACAAAGCTGGAGGCATAACCCTCCCAGACTTTAGACAATACTACAGAGCTATAGTAATCAAAACAGTGTGGTATTGGCACAAAAACAGACATTTGGATCAATGGAATAGAATAGAGAGCCCAGAAATAAACCCAGACACTTAACAGTCAATTAATCTTTGACAAAGGAGGCAAGAACATACAATGGAGTAAAGACAGCCTCTTCAGCAAGTTGTGATGGGAAAGCTGGACAACTACATGTAAATCAATGAAGTTAGAACACTCTTTCATACCATACACAAAAATAAACTCAAAATGTTGTAATGACTTGAATATAAGACATGACACCATAAAATTCCTAAAAGAGAACACAGGCAAAACATTCTCTGACAAAAATCATAGCAATGTTTTCCTAGGTCAGTCTCCCAAGGCAAAAGAAATAAAAGCAAAAATAAACAAATGGAACCTAGTCAAATTTATAAGTTTTTGCACAGCAAAGGGAACCATAAACAAAATGAACAGGAAACTATATTCAATATCTTGCAGTAACCTATGGTGAAAAAGAATATGAAAATGAAAATGAGTATGTTCATATATGACTTAAGTATTATGCTGTACACCAGAAATTGACACAACATTGTAAACTGAATATACTTCAATAAATATATATATTTATAAATATATATATATATATTCCACTGTATGTATATATATATACACACACACAAAATGAAAAGACAACCTATGGACTGGGAGAAAATAATTGCAAATGTTGAGACAAGACCTTAATTTCCAAAATATACAAACAGCTCATACCACTCAATAACAAAAAAACAAACAATTCTATCATAAAATGGGCAGAAGACCTAAAAAGACATTTCTCCAGAGAAGACATACAGATGACCAAGAGGCATGTGAAAAGATGCTCAATACTGTTAATTATTAGAGAAATGAATATCAAAACTACAATGAGGTATCACTTCACACCTGTCAGAATGGCAATCATCAAAAAGTCTACCAATAATAAATGCTGAAGAGGGTGTGGAGAAAAGCGAACTCTCCTACACTGTTGCAGCCATTATGGAAAACAGTATGGCGGTTCCTTAAAAAACTAAAAATAGATTTACCACATGATCCAGCAATCCCACTCCTGGGTGTACATCCAGAGAAAACTCCAATTTGAAAAGATACATGCACCCCAATGTTCATAGCAGCATTATTTACAATAGCCAAGACATGGAAGCAATCTAAATGTCCACCAACAGATAAGTGGATAAAGAAGATATAGATAGATAAATAGATAGACACATACACATACACACAATGGAATACTACTGAGCCATAAAAAAGAATGAGATTATGCCATTTGCAGCAACATGGATGGATCTAGAGATTATCATACTAAGTGAAGTAAGTATGAGAAAGGCAAATATCATGATATCACTTATATGCGGAATCTAAAATAAGATATAAATGAACTTATTTACAAAACAGAAACAGACTCACAGACATAGAAAACAAATTTATGGTTGCCAAAGGGGGAAGGGGTTGGAGGAGAGATAAATTAGGAATTTGGGATTAGTCAGATACAAACCATTATATATAAATAAACAACAAGGTCCTACCAAATAGTACTGGAAACTATATTCAATATCCTGTAATAAACCATAACAAAAGAGAATATGAAAAAGAATATATAACTGAATCACTTTGCTATACACCAGAAACTAATACATTATAAATCAACGATACTTCAATTTAAAATTTTTTTTCAACTTACTTGTTTCAAGAATATTTACTCCCAAGACTTCTCATTTTAATTTTAACCAAAGCTGAATAAAACTGTAAGACGAATAAATTTTATTTCCACACTCTCTAGCTTGGCATGCAATGCTCTGGCCATAGCTTGCCTCTTAGTCTCATCTCTTACTATGCCTTCCCTTGAAGTCTGAGTTCTGACCATCTGGAACTATTACTGGCAGCGTCCTGAAAGTACCACGCCATTTACACTCTTGTGTCTGTGCTCCCTGTGCCAATCGTGTCCAAGCATTAAAAACAAATGCTGACACCAATGGACAGCTGGATTATAAATTCATCTATAACACTTCATTATACTTTTTGATTTGTGTCAGTTGCCCCATTAGACTAATTTCTCGGAAGCAGAAATCATGTCATTAAAATTTCTCCCCAGAGCTTTGCTAAATATCCAACACAAATTTTCATTAATTGTTTGTGAAATAAATGAGTAAGTTAAAGAGTGACTGAATGAACCATATCTTCACCAAACAGATCATTCTTTTTTTTTAATTGAGTTATTGTCAGTTTACAATGTGTCAGTTTCTGGTGTATAGTACAATTTTTCAGTCATACATGAATATACATATATTCATTTTCATATTCTTTTTCACTGAGTTACTACAAGAAAACAGATCATTCTTTTACATAGTAAAAAATATCCAGAATAATGAAGTCCGTAAGTGTCCAAATCTGCAAACAACTTGGGGAGAGAGACCTAGGCCTGACAGATTACACAAAGAGGTTGATAGTAAATATAAGTAGTAAATGTAAAGAGGATGGTAGACAGTGTAAAGCTTGAAGGACAAAGAGATTTTGTACCCACAAGGATGAAATCACAAGGGGTAACTAACTGAATGGCAATACTGCCTCCCAGTGGCACTTGGGATAAAAGTCTCTGTACCAGAGCACTTCCACAAAATAATGGCTTTCTCACATTGAGTGGTTCTGGGCTATGAACTGTGCCAAGCACCTCTTTCTTTATTTCATTTAACCCTCACAACAGTCCCTTGTAGAGATATAGCATGTAGCATGGGGGTTAATCACCCAGACTGCAGCCAGGATGTCTGGCTCTCCCACTTACTAACTTTGTGACCTTGGACAAATTACTTAAGTTCTCTACATATTTTCCCATCTGTACAATAGGGATAATATTAGTGCTTACCATGCATGTACTTGATGAGATAGCAAATGTTATATGTGTTAGCTATTATTATGCCCTTTTTCCTGATGAGAAAACTAATGTTAAGTAAACCAAGCATATAGTAGGAATTCAATAAATATAACTTACTTTGCTTTCACCCCTTATGTCTCAGTTCCTTAAAGGGTTGCCCTTCTTAGTAGTCCTGAAATTTAAGTGGGGGACTCCCAAATAGTCCAAAGAAGTCAGTTCCTAAACACAGCAATGAGGAACCTCCATTAAAGAAACTGAGACTCCGCCATTAAAGTGTCCAAGGACATGTAGTTCTGGAGAAGAAAATTCTACAGTGCACTCTTTTTATTGTCATTAGAGTGAAGAACTTTCCAGCAATGAAATTCATCCTACCCAAAACAGGATGCATGGGGATTGTGAAAATCAACTAGAATTTGTGCAGGAAACCACATTTCTAGGAATATTCAAATAAGTATGAACTGCCCAGAGCCCATTTTTGACTACTTTGCCCATAGGAACTAAGGGACCATGATCACTTTCAAGATTTGGCTAATAATAACTTACTAGAGACTACTTTCTCCTTGCTTTCCTACTATTATTGTAAAAATAAAATTCATGAAAATGATACTTTTCAAGTGACATAATGTGATTATCAGATTGCCCACCCTAGTCCACATTTGCAATGGGATGTATCTTTACTTGGTAAGAATTATTGGCAGATCTGCACATGAATACCAAACAGGCTCTTTTCATACTTGTAAAGCTCTCTGTGATTCTGCAATATTCCTCTGATTCAGATTTTCATATTCCTGGGTGTTCTATTTGAGAGACTGAATATACAAATAATCGATGACCTGACCACATATAAAACAAAACTGACCCACAATCTGCCTGAAGCCTACCCAGGAAACCAACCCCCTGTCTATAATAGACAGCCCAAGAAGCTAACCTTAAGTCAGACTTGTAAGAAGTCAGACTGCTGTCTCTAGCGATAGTCTAGGAAACCAAACAATGACCCCTATAACAATTGGCCCAATATAGCCAGGATTTGATTAATAACTGACAGCTTAGGGGGGAGGGTATAGCTCAGTGGTAGAGTGTGTGTTTAGCATGCATGAGGTCCTGGGTTCAATCCCCAGTACCTCTATTTAAATAAATATTTATTTAAATAATTTAATTTAATTTAATTTAAATAATTTAAGTAAATAAACAAACCTAATTACTTCCCCCAAAATAAATAAATAAACTTAACTATCTCCCCTCAAAACAAAAAATAAAAATAATAAATAAATAAATAACTGACAGCTTTCCCAATTTTGTCCCCACTTCCAACTTAGCATCAACAAGAGAAAGTCAAATATGCACCCCTAACCAATCACATAGGAGTTGGTCCACCTACGGCTTCCCCATGCAAACAGCCTTGAATCCGGACATACCGGAAGCCTCCCTTTTCCACTATAAAGGTTTCGTACTTCTCTGCCTGCCTTTGAGTCTCTGCCAAAACGCAAGGGACGGTGGTAGACTCCCTTTCTATATAGCAAGCTCTTGAATAAATAGTCTATGCTTTTCTCATGGTTGGTTGGTCACGGTTTATTTCCACATATTGGACCTAGTAATTCTATGAAAAACTAATTGCCAAACCCTCTTAAACAGGTATTGGTTAACAATGTTTGAATATGTTTTTTCTAAAACAGTCATAAAGTTAGTGGAGAACATCTTTTTTACTTCATCTTATAACCTAAATCAATATACTCTAGGTTCACCTTTCCGCAGATCTTCCAAAAACGGGCGCGGCCTCCTTCTGCCGACGGGAGCGGTGGACCTAGTGTGTAAGCGGGTGGGCGGAGACCCCGGGAGCGCCTTTCACGCTCAGGCCAGTCTCCAAATGGGAACTACGATTCCCAGCGGCCCCTGCAAACCGCAGGCCGCGACCACGACACGCCTGCGCAGTGGCGGGGGTTCGGGCTGCATGGTTCCCGCCAATTCTTGCGGTATTATTGCTTGAGTTGAATTCCGCGCTTCATGGAGACTTTTGATCCAGCCGAGCTGCCCGAGCTGCTTAAGCTTTATTATCGGAGGCTCTTTCCCTACGCCCAGTACTATCGCTGGCTCAACTATGGCGGAGGTGACGGAGGCCGGGAGCGGGAGTGGGGGCGGGGGGGGAAGTAGTGGGTCGCGAGGGGAGTATAAGGAGATTCCGGGAGGGTAACTTGGGATGACAATATGAAGTGCCTCCTGTGCGCCAGGCATTGTGCGTTATCTCGAGCCCTCCCCACCACCTCCAAGCTGTAAATAAGCCGAGAGGATGTAATGAGCAGTCTGTGCCACGCATTGAAAGGCACAGCCGCTGCTCCTATCACGACCTAGTAGGTGCAGTGTTTACCTGCCGCGGTGTCTGAGCCATGGGAAGTTACCGCGTCGTAGCAGGAAGCTGCAGACGCGTGATCTGCATCAGGGTCAGAGGGGCATCTCCCAGAAGAGAAGAGGTCCTTAACTCTTCCCAGCCGAACTCCTTAGTGCCCACCAAGGAAAGAGACGTGATATTACATATTGAAAATATTTCAGCACCTGTTTCCTCATTTTTATTTTTTCCTATTAGATGCGGGATGGTAAACTTCGAAGTAGGGACGAGCTCTTGTCTTTGTTTTAAACATGTAGCACAGTGTTGGGCACAGAGAGCTCATTAAAAATATCTTCTCAGTAGTTAATGTTTTAGTGCTCTGAGCTGGATAAAGTACTAAATTAACTTTAAAATGTACATTTATTTTGCAGTGGTAAAGAATTACTTTCAACACCGTGAATTTTCATTCACATTGAAAGATGATATTTACATCCGCTACCAATCCTTCAACAACCAGAGTGATCTGGAGAAGGAGATGCAGAAAATGAATCCATATAAGATTGATATAGGCGCGGTATATTCGCACAGAGTAAGAAATCTGTTTTGTTCTTTTTTTTTAATGTCGTTTGTTGTTTTTTAAACTAAGAATGGAATGGTGTCCCGGGTATTTTGAGATAAATTTTAAGAGTTTTTTCTAGCTGAAGAGCCACTCTTTAACTGTTTTTGCAAGTAGATTGTAATTTTTTTGTTCTTTGGTACTGTACATTACTGAATGGAAATCATTCAGAAGTGAACTGTATTCTTACAAGGACAAAAAAATTGAGTATCTGACTAAAAGACTAAATGAGGAAGTCAGCATGATTTAAGGGAAAGAATTACATTCTCTCCCAGCATTGGAGAGAGTCATTCTTGATTCCTCTACTTCTCTCATACCTATATCTGTTTCATTAGGAAATCTCTTTTAGCTCTACCATAATATCTAAAATCCAACCACTGCTACCGGTGCTACTACCATCATCATTATCTCTCATCTGAATTACTGTAAAAACTTCCTAACAATTTGCCCCTGTGGACCCCTAGACTCTATTCTCAACACAGCAGCCAGAAGGACTCTTAAAACAAGTAAGACTGTTGTGATTCCTCTGCTCAAAACCATTCTCCAGTGGCTCCCCATTTCACTCAATAAATGCCCCTCTGTCCCCTTCACTCACTCCGCTCCTGCCACACTGGCCCTTGCTCAGTTTCCACTGCCTAGAACCCATTTCCCCAAATATCTTCTTGGTTCATTCCCTCACCTCCTTCAAGTCCTTACTCAATAAGGCCTGTTGCAGCCTGCAATTCCTCCTACCCCCGCCTCTCACTGATATACTCTAAGTGCCTAGAATACCTAGAATACATTCAATATCTGTTGAATGAATGAACATACCAAAATCACCCTCTTCCTCTTCTTAAAGATACACACAAGGAGGAAAAATACACACGTGGAATAATGGCTTTTCTATGGAGCTTTTTCTTATGTTGTATAACTTGTTTTTCATATCCATCCTCATTATTTTTACAAAGGGAAAAACAAGACTGGAGAACTTTTAATAAATATGCCCTAGGCCACACAGTTTCTAAACAAGGGAGATGGGACCTGAACCTGGGTTTTCTGACTCAGGGGAAGAGGAGAACAGATGAGAAAAAGGAGAAAAGGCAGGCAGGAAAAATGCTTTGGAACAGTTACTCCTTTTTTAGGGGTGGAGGTTAAAACTGAAGTGTCTATAGACCAGCCAAGGTGTCACTCTGCAACTTCTCCCTAACACTGAAGAGGGGAAAATTCTCGTTTTTTTTATTGGGCCCAGACAGAGGCATCTATAGACCTTTTCTGTGTATTTTGTTTATGATTTTTATCAGTTATATATGCACATAGTTTACAAAATCAACTACTTCTATTAATTAGGCTTTTTTTTTTTAAGGTCTCCTACTCTTCCCCTAGTTTCTGGCCAGAGGCAACCACTTTCTTTTAGTTAATTGTTAAGGTATTTTCCTCCATGTCTCTAAATAACATGCTTATATTTCTTCCATTTTCAGGGGAGCGTATAGCTCAAATGGTAGAGTGCATGCTCAGCATGCATGAGGTCTTGGGTTCAATCCCAGTACCTCCATTAAGAAGTAATTAATTAAATAGACCTAATTACCTTCCCCCAAAAAAACAATAATAAATAAAATTTCTTGAAATTTAAGCATTGTCTACTAACTTTCTACTCTGGCAGATGAGGATTTAGGGGTTTTTTTAATCTTACCCTCTACCCTCACCACACATAGAACCTTTCTATTCCCACATGCTCCTAGTATGTTTGTTAGATTAAGAATTAGGGTTAGATCACTAATTCAACCCCAAACTCTGCCAATTGTCTAAATCTCCTGATGTATTCAGACCCGTCAGGTAATCTGTCAGTTTTATCCTGAAGAAATTTCTCCTGCTGCCTTCTGACTTCCAGTCTGGACTGACTGCTCTCTAAGCCTGAAGGGTAAATATGATCTTATAGTCACCTTGGTTTCCTTTCACCTCTCTCCTATGACCTCTTGTTGCCCAGATCCTACGTTCCCTTTTTGGTTTATGCTCTTGTTTTGGTGGCGCACATCCTTGAGGAGCTTCCTAAGAAAAGGTGCATGGAAGACAAGATATTTGACACCTTCTTCATCTGGAAAATGTCTTCATTCTATCTTTATTCTTAACTAATGGTTGAGTTTGTAAATCATTTTCCGTCAGAATTTTGAAGACACTGCTACATTGTCTTCCAGTTTCTAGTATTGCTGTTAAGAAGACTAATGCCATTCTGATTCTTGTCCCACTGTGTTGGACCTGGAAACTCTTAGAATTTTCTGTCTATCCCCTCTGTCCCTAGCGTTCTATGATTCCACAGTGGTGTTCCTTGGTGTACATCAATTTTCATCTATTGTTCTGGATAACTGATGGGCCTTTATGATCATGAGCTTGTGTCCTTCAATCCTGGGAAATATTCCTTTTTATTGATTTATTTATTTTTAAGGCTCTCTCTTTTTTTTTAAGCTTTTTTTTAATTTATTTTTAAATCTTACTTTATTTATTCTTAAATTTTTAGGGGGAGAGGTAATTAGGTTTTTTTATTTTGTTTTATTATTTTTTCAAATGGAAGTACTGAGGATTGAACCCAGGACTTTAGGCATGCTAAATACACACTCTGCCACTGAACTGTACCCTCCCCTCTCCTTTTTATTTTTAATATAATTTTTCCTACTTATTTTCTCTTGTCTCTCTAAAAACCCTAAAGTCAGATGTTATGTCTTAGCCTGGTCCTCTAATTCTATATTTTTCTTCCTATTTTCTATTTCCATTTTCTCTACTTTCTGGAGAATTTCCTTGGGTTTCCATTTCGGCTATTATATTTTAATTTCCAAGAACTTTTTTTTTAAAGCATTCTGTACTTTTCTCATTGGTATGTCTTATCTCACTGAGGATATCAATGATAGTTTTTAAATTTTTCTTCTGTTACACAGTCTGTTTTCCCTAAGTTGCTTTTTTTCTGTTTCCTCTTTTATATCATAGGCTTTCCTCGTATGTCTGGTAATTTATTGCTTGTGGCTTATATTTAAGAATAGAGTACTGGGAAATATATACAAGATCTTATGGTAGCTCACAGAGAAAAAAATGTGACAATGAATATATATATGTTCATGTATAACTGAAAAATTGTGCTCTACACTGGAATTTGACACAACATTGTAAAATGATTATAACTCAATAAAAAATGTTAAAAAAAAATAGAGTACTAAAAAACTGATTGGAAGCTCTGTATACATGGCTGAGATTTATAGAGTGATCTGGCTGGACCATTTTATAGGGGAGACAAGCTCTGATATCAGTTTCCCTAGATCTTCGTTAGAATGAAAACTCCACTGATAACAGAGATCTTTGTTTTGATCACTGATCTATTCCTAGAGCCTATAATAGTGCCTGACACACCCAGTCAGAGCCTTCAGAAAGGAATCTTCTGTCTCCTGCCTGGGGTGGCAGTGGAAGGGTATAGAGGAGAAGGCTGGGTCTCAACATTCTACACATAAATGTCTAATTAATCCCCTGAAGAGCAGTACAATACAAACTTCTTCAGCTGTGCCTGTTGTTCCCTCAGTTCAGAGACCATCTGTTTATGCTCTCCAGATAATAATTCTGGTGTCTTTGCCAGGGAAATGGAGGTATAGTCACCTGCCTCTGCAGAGTAAGTGTAAGATTATGGGAACTAACTGCTTCATAAATAGGTTTTTAACCAATCCTCCTATTTTTAATCCCAGCTGCAGAGATACCAGTTGTAACTTATTCCTGAGACTTTTAGGGATGCTGAGATGTAAATTGGGTTGCTTCTTAATCTTTCTTTACTGAGAGCTGAAAATTTAGCTTTTATAGGCCTCCTTATAAAAATTGTGGTATTGTCTCCTCTCTGGTTCTTTTTTAAAAAGTTTGTGCCTTTCTTTAATTAATTAATCTATTTATTAATTTAATGAACCTATTATTTTTGTGCAGATATGGAAAGAACCAAGTAAGTATTTGTATTCAGTCCGCCTTCTTTACCTAGTAGTCCATAGCCTCAAAGGAGGTTACTTACAGTTTGAGCCAAACTAACTGGGGAGATCTCTTTGAATTATTGAAACATTTTAAATACATTTTTATTACTTATATGCCCAATAACAATTAAAGGTCTTCAAAACACCTTGTAATAGGTCATTAATTATTTGTATGTACTTTTCCATGTCAGAAACCTAAAAAATCTTTATTATGATTTCTATAGATCAACAAATATTTATTATACAATGTCATATGTCAATTATCTCAGTAGAACAAGAAAAAACTAAATATTTATGGTAACATATTTATCAAACCCTTTTTTTTAAGTAGATGAAAGTTACACTGTCATCATTTCTGGATGTATAGGATCTGAATGAATGAGCTTCACCTGACATGGACTTAGCATTATATGATTTCTTCACTTCTCTTTGGCCACTTTTTCCGTGTGGGTAGAAGATAAGCATATTTGGCAGCATGGCACTTCTTATACAAACTGACTGATATTTTGTACTTGTAGCCCAATCAGCACAATACAGTGAAGCTGGGAGCTTTCCAGGCTCAGGAAAAAGAACTGGTATTTGACATTGACATGACAGACTATGACGATGTGAGGAGATGTTGTAGGTGAGTTTCGCATGGTTTACTGGTAGGTTGGATCATATGACAGTAGGTAATAATGATTCTGTTCCAGTTCTGCAGACATATGTTCTAAGTGCTGGACCCTCATGACGATGGCCATACACATCATCGACCGAGCGTTGAAAGGCAAGTATTGACGGTGTCTGAGTGGGGTCAAATGCAAGAATCTGTTTTTTGCTGAATATTAGTCTATCTATACCATTTTAGAATCAAATCTCATAAATATCTAACATGTTTCTTTGAAACGTGATAGGAAAATGAAAGATTAGAATAAAGTTGTACTTGAAACTTCAGTAAAGCTATTGATCAGATCATTGAGTTTTTCCCCAACTCATTTATCTCTTGAGCAACTCAGTATGCTTGGTACTGTCCCAGATGAGGGAAACAGTGAAAGATAATTCTTACCTCATGAAGGTTATGCGATCTGAGGAGGAAACAAATAAGAAAATTGAGGGTTACATTTGTGTTATTATGCACAGGCTGCTATAGGAATATAGAACAGCAGAAGTACATACTGGAATGGGAAGAGATTAGATCAGAAAAGGCTTCCTAGAAGAGGTGATGAAAGGATGATGATGATGATAATAGCTAACGCTTATATAGGGGTTTATTATGTGCCAGGCTTTGTTCTAAACACTTTAAAATTATCAACTCTTAATATCCCTAGACTAGGTCTTTGAAGATATATATGGCAGTTGGTCAGAGAGAGAAATGAAAGTACTCGGGCAGGAAGAAATTCTTAGCAGAGAGACCAGGATAGGTAAATAGCTGAAGGCAAGAGCTACAAGAAACGTACAGTTGATCTTTGAACAGCAATGGGTTTGAACTGCACGGGTCCACGTATTACAGATTTTTTTTCAACAGTAAGTACTAGAGTACTGCATGATTCACAGATGGTTGAGTCCACAGATATAGAACGAGAATACAGAGGATCTGCTGGTGCAGAGCAACTGTTTCTACGGAGGGCCTACTCTAAGTTATACACAGATTTTCACCTGCAGAGGGTCGGCATCCAAACCCCCCACTTTGTTCAAGGGTCAGTGGTAGTCTAGTTAAGGTGAGTACATGTGGATAGGAGGTGAAAAAACGAAGCTAAGGAAGTAAGCAGGAACCAGAAGTTTATAAATTTGTTTTAAAACCTATTATTTCTCCCCTCCTCAGAGGACTTTGGATTTAAGCATCGTCTCTGGGTATATTCTGGAAGGAGAGGTGTTCATTGTTGGGTCTGTGATGAATCAGTCAGAAAACTGTCCTCTGCAGTACGTTCTGGGATAGTTGAGTATTTGAGTCTTGTAAAGGTAAGGTCCTAATGACACTTTACACTTCTTTGTTTGCTAGACATTACCAAGACTGGTATGTTTGGTAACAAAACTGAACTATCTCTTATAGCATCCACATTTCAGAGTAGATGTTTTATCAGTAGGTCAATTAAAATCATAGTAGCTACATTTTTTTAAGATATTTCATATTTTGTTTTCAGTATCCTTCTTTGTGGCAAAAGGAAGATTAGTTTACTTTTCTGGTTCAAGTATGTCAAGTAGAGTTAACCCAGAAAGCTACAGCTATTGAGACCATATAAAATAGCATCCAAGGTTCTATACTTTCACAGAATTTAATTAATATCTTGGAACATGTTAAAGAAATTTTTAATTATTTCATTCACTTATGTTATATAATTTACATGAAGTTCTCTTTTGATGGCTTGTTTTTCAGGGTGGTCAAGATGTTAAAAAGAAAGTTCACCTAAGTGAAAAAATTCACCCTTTTGTCAGGTCTGTCGGAAAAGACTCCACGCAGTTTAACTTGTGTCTGATTTACCTGCATGTGCTTTTGGAATTACCTTATCAATTTTCCCTGCTGGGGTAGCATTTTACAGTAATAATGGGTAGAGTTAATTGAGTCTCTGTTTTATGCTCCAGTATTCATGATACGTGCTTCATAAATGTTCTCATTGGTTTCCACGACAACCTCATGAGGGGCATGATGGTATCTCCACTTACAGATGAGGAAAGCGAGATTTGGAGAGATTGTGTAATTTGCTTGGCTGCACATAAGTAATTTTTAAATTCCGATTCACGTCCTAGTCTGCCTGACTCCAAAAACCATACTCTTTCCACTGAATTCACTACTCCTCTGGGGTAATGGAAAGAGCACTGCATTAGGAGTAAGAACCCCTATTCTGCCACTTTAATACAACCCTGACAAAATATCAGAACCTCTGTTTCTTATCAGCTTGGTGGGGAGAATGAAGTCCACTCCATCTATCTTACAGAGTTGTGGCAAAGATTAAATGATATGGTAAATGTGAAGTCTATTTGCAAGTTGCTAAGCACCGTATAATTGTTGAGATGCTGAAGCAAGCTATGTGGCGTATATGTGGCTAAGAGTGTTGGGACTGTTGTTATTCCTACAGAAAATCTATAAACATAATTAAAAAAGACTTTGAAAGATATGCCTTGGTTGATCAAGATATTCTTGGAAATAAAGAAAGCTGGGATAAGATTTTAGCCCTTGTTCCTGAAAATATCCTTTCCCAAAACCATTTCTATGAGAGCTACTTGTATTGATCTATGCTGTTATAAGTATGTTCTGCCTGCATTTTCCCATATACTTATTCTTATGTTTAATCTTTTTTATACAAAACATCTATATTCTGCATTTTTATTATCTCTAGTCTGGAATACAATAAGAAGTGAGGCCATTTTGTAAATAAACTTCCTCATTTTGGAAGTTGATCCTCCTAAAATTAATGACTATTTAAAGGATACTGAATCATCATCAAAATATGTACAGACTAGGGAATGGTTTTACCTTAAACCATATAGTTATTTTTGGCATTCTTTCTATTATAGCACTAATATACTTTAACAGGGAATGTTTTTAAGGATATGTGTTTAATATTTGCATTTTAGAAAACACTGATTACTTTAAACTTTAGACATCTTTGTGGTAATGCATATGAAAATAAGCTGTTCATTGATGTGCCCTAAATGAGTATGTTCCTTAATGACCCATCACCAATGCATGATGAACTTCAACAGAACTTTCAAAAGGATCACAATTCACTTCAGCGTTGGGAGCATTTGAAAAAAGCAATCAGCAAATATCAGGTATATTCCACTGAAATCTGTATTACAAATACAATAATACAATTCTTTATCAAATTCTGATTATTTTGCTAAGTAAGTTAAAGATGGTTGAAGGTCATTTTTTAACCACTTTAACGAAATCCTCAAAAGTTCCTACTGCTCATGTTGGATTTGCATCTGTTTTCAGAGTAACAACAAAAATGACAAATGTGGACCCTGGCTTGAGTGGGAGATCATGCTCCAGTACTGTTTTCCACGACTGGATGTCAATGTTAGCAAAGGAATCAATCATTTATTGAAGAGCCCTTTTAGTGTTCATCCTAAAACAGGTACTATGTTAAGAAAGTAAGGAAAACTAAAAGAAAAATCAAAGTTTTTTTTTAAAGCATGTCACTGGGGGTGAATGTCTGAAATAGTAAAGGTTGAAGAATTATTCTGTCAGCTAATACCTGTTAACTTATTTTTCAGTTGTCGATTAGTAGCTACCAGATGAGTTTCCAGTATGTAAATAATTTGCAGCTGGGTTTCTGAGGCTCCATTTTAGAGTTGGAGAGGATCTTAGAAATCACAGAACAACAGCTCTCATTGTACAGATGAGAAAACACTGACCCAAGAAATGACTCGTCCACAGTTTTAAAACAAGTTGTACCAGCGCTAGGAACAGAGTTCAGGTCTTAAAACTCAGCGTTCTGTGCGTTTTTCACTATGCTGCTTCCCTCAGTTCTTTTTCAATACACATAGCTTTTCCTCTTTCACATTTCTTTTAGATATTCTCTTAATATTTGTTTTAAGCTTAATTTTAAAGCTTCAGTGAGTATCCCCTTATTCTAATATTCAAGGTTTGGGTAAATAATTACATTCACTCATAAGTGTGTACATTTTTATTATATCCTTTTCTCATTAAATAGCTGCAGTCTTTTTACTCTGTCTTCAAACAGTAGCTCCCAATTCTCTTATTATTTTATTTGTTAGTCACCTGGCATTCTTTAAACTCATTATCTCATTTTTGAAATACGGTGAATTTTCTGTGGTGCCCCAGTTGTAGATACTGTAAAAGGGTAATATAATGTCATCTATTTTATTTCCAAAGATGTCCAACATATAGGTGTCTGTTTTGATCTCAGCAAATAAATCAAAGTAATGAAATGAATTATTTCCATCTATTCTGTTCCATTTTCAGGACTCACTAAATTTGAGATTGTTCTGTACTTAAATACAGGAGGATATAGGGAAGAGAAAGATAGAAATAAAAATAGAAATAAGAGCAAGTAGGTTAAATCTCAACAGACTTTCACACCTATTTTTTTGGTATTTTGTTGAGAGAAATAAAAGGCATAGCTAATGTGAAAATACTTTTAATTTATATTTCTAAATATTGTACTTAACAGATAAGTCTAACTCTCTTTCTAAGCCTTAGATTAAAATTTTAACCAAAAATAATTTGTAGGAGACAGCCTATAATGAGTTGTATCCCACAGTCATCAATTTATAACTTTTGGTTCTCACAGGTCGCATTTCTGTGCCTATTGATTTACAGAAAGTGGATCAGTTTGATCCGTTTACTGTTCCAACCATAAGGTATGTTCCAGATCATTGATCACTCCTTTGTGATTATTGTTCTAAATTTGCAATATATACAGTGAAATCCCTCCCAGAGAGGCAGCTTATCTGAGGCTATATGCTGATGCCCTAGCAGAGCAACATTTCACAGTAAATTCCACAGAACACAAGTTTTTCAGCTGCTGTTATGCAAAAACAAAAAGATTTTAAGTTCAAATAAGTTAGGGAAATGCTGACTTAAACAGATTAAAAGTTCTTTACTGTCTTTCGCAGTCTTTAATATGCTAATATGCGCGGAAAACTCAAAGAGACTGTGGTTTTTGGAATCTCCAAAATTTAGTTGGCCACATAATTTTTTCACAGAAAGTCTTGTAGGATTCATGTGCTATCATACACTGAGTAATGCTGACCAAGAAGCAACTTTAAAATTCTCTTATTCTATTATTTGTAGTTCCATCTGCCGTGAATTGGATGCCATTTCCACTAATGAAGACGAAAAAGAGAATGGAGCTGAATCAGATATCAAACGTAGAACCAGAGGTAGGTTAATATATTGAAGTCTCACTTTAACATAAGCTTTTTATAAGGACATCCTTCTGTCACTCCAGTAATGGATTCTTCTTGGATTCAGCCCAAAATGGATCAATGTTTATCCTGAAACCAGCTCAGTAACAAATAATGTTACAGCAATGTTTCTGTCGTTTATCAATTGCCCAAATGGTGCTGTTGAATCCAACAGATATTTACTAAGTAACATCTGGATCCATACTGTAAGATTAAATTGTTGATTGGTATCGATAGTTATTTGACTCTCACAGTCTTAGATTCAGCAGCTATTTATTTAACTGTGTATGCAGTACTTCTGTTCTTTACTTTGTTTTTACATCCACATGAGTGTTATGTTAAATATATGTCTAAACTGTGATTGAATTGTATATTCAAGAATTTGAAGGAGCTAGGAATACAAAATTACCTGTTCATGGAAGTCAAATCTTCTTACACCAACACCAAGAGACACTCTATAGCGATAGAATCCAATAGCGCTTTATGTGACGATGGAAATGTTACACACTGCCCAAATGGTCATCACTAGCCACATGTGGCTTTTGAGCACCTGAAATGTGAGAATTAGATTTTTTATTTCATTTAATTTTAATTTTAATAGCTTCATGTGGCTGGTGACTACTATAATGAACAATGCAGATCTCTGATCTCTGATCGACCTTTCACTTCGTATATTCCAGCTCTACCATAATACCTAAATATAGTACATTCCACCATCAATGTCTGTAGAGTGATTTACAAGCATTCTGTTTAAAATAATGGAAAAAAGTCTCTAACTAAAAAAGTCAGAATAAACTGGAAAAAGGAACTCAGGGAAAACAGGCAATGCAAGGAACAAAGGAAACCTTTTTTAAAAACACTAATATCCTCAAAGAACAAGAGAAAATAGTGTATCCGTGAATCAAGGTCAGAATGGTATGAAAAAGGAACACTCCAAGAAGAAGAAAGAGGTCTTAGAAATCAAAAAAATAATCTTAGAATAAAAAGTACAGTGGAAGAGCTGGAAAAGAAAAGTTGAGATTTCCCAGAAAGTACAAAAAAGACAAGTTTGTTGCGGTTTTAAGGAGGAAAAAGATAAATTGAAGGCTGGTTCAGGATATCTAATATCTGACTACAGGAGTTTCAGGAAAATAAATAAATAAAACAGGGTGGAAAAATTGTCAAAATTATATAGGAAAATATCCCAGAAATCAGCCCTTTATTGAAAGGGCTCAGCATAATAAAACAGACATACACCAAGGCACAGCATTTTGAAATTTAACACTAAGAATTAACAGAAGATCTTAAGAGCTTTCAGACCCCTTCCTACTACCCCACCCCCCACAAAAAAAACCCATAGAACTAGGAAGAATGGCCTTAGATTTCTAAGTAACAATGGAAGTACTCATTTTTAGAAATGAGTGCTAGAAAAGAAAAAAGCAGTTGCCATTCAAGAGGATGAAGATTTTTTTTTTAATTGAGGTATAGTCAGTTTACTATGTTGTGTCAATTTCTACTGTACAGCACAGTACTTCAGTCATACATAAATATACATATATTCATTTTCGTATGTTCAGAGGTTTTAAAAAGCAAGTTTTGGTTCCCTATAAGGAGGAATTTTCTAATAAATAAAAATGTTCAAAAATAAACTGACCTGCCTATCATTTCAAGTATTCATAAAGGCTAGTAGCCATCAGTAAATCAGAAATGTGTTAGAGGTGGTGGGAGGCTGGAATAGATGATATATACGTTCCTTATGATTTCTTTAGTTTCTGTGATTCTAAACCTTTGCCCTTTTTCAAATTAGTATCATTTGCTCCTTCTCTTCTATTTCCCAAATCCTAGAATGTTCTCCACTCTCTTGTCTGATTATCTAATTATATCTCTTTTCTACGACCCAGTTCACAGCCACTTCAGTCAACTTTCATTGGTCAATCTTTGGACTCGTTATTATCCATATGCCTGTTTGGCCTTTAATTATGTATTGTTTCGTATTGTGTGTGTGTGTGTGTGTGTGTATCCTACCTTTTCAACTGTATATTTTATAATTTAAATCTAAACATAGATCAAGTATTTCTAATGATAATATGGTGTTTAAATTGAGATGTACTTTAAGTACAAAATACTAAATTTCAAAGACTTAGAAGGAAAGAGAATGTAAAATATTTCAATGTTTATCACATGTTGAAATGATATTTTAGATATACTGGGTTAAATATACTGTTAAAATTAATTTCACCTTTTTAATGTGGTTACTAGAATGTTTAAAATTACAAGTCTCATATTTCTATTGGACAGCACTATTCTAAAGAATTCTTACAAGAAACTTAAAAGTTATACTTTAATGTTATTCTTGCTGTCAAAATGCTAATTATAATGCATGGTCTTCATAATTTAGATTACAAGAAGACCAGTCTAGCTCCTTTTGTAAAAGTTTTTGAACAGTTTCTTGAAAACCTGGATAAATCCCGAAAAGGAGAACTTCTCAAGAAGAGTGGTAAGGCTCTATACCTTTCCCTTTTAGATATTTAGATCTTAGTGTGGGCAGTTTAAAGCATCTAGCAAGTGAACAATTTTTAGAGCTCTAGTCTTTGCCATCCCACAAAGTTATTAATTTATCTTATTATCCTCAGTATTCTGAATACTGAAGCCCCTTAATTCAGTTCAGCACATACTCATATAACAACCTTCTGTGTGACAGTACTACAAGGGAAACAAAGATAAATAATACAAAGATGAATTCCACACCATGGATCCCTACCTTTAGAGAGAACTAACTGGTATAAAACAAAGTACAAAATGCTAAGAAAGAGATCTCATCTGACTGAGATAACCTAAGAAGATTTTTTATGAAAAGGATGGTATTCGAACTCTTTTCAGTGAACTGCTGTACAAATTCTCATCCCCAATGCCAATATACCATGCCTTGAGATATGAGTAGGATTTCTACAAGCAGAGATCTGATGAAATAAAAGTACATGAGTGGAAAAAGGAGACAGGTTGTTCCCTCTTGAAGGAACAAAGGCATAGAGGCAGGAAAAGTATCAGATCACTTTAGAGGCCGTCGAGTAGTACAGCTAATCAGGAATAAGATGTGTGAGGAAGTGATGGGATGGAAATCTGAAGACACAGACTGAAGCCAGAGTATAGACAGCCTTGAATTCCAGTCTTGAGAGTTTAATTCAAATGGGACAGGGAAGCTATTAAAGGTGATTGAGAAAGGGAGTGCCATGATTTGTAGTTTTATCTAGAAAAATAAATCTAGCAACAATGTATCTGAGGAGAGGTAGGGGATAGACTAGAGCCCAAGAGGTCAGCTGAGCTATTAGCATTAGGACAGCAGCATTGGAGATCTCCAAAAAGTGCAAATACTGGAGCCATCCTTGGGACTTAGAAATGATTTTTTGGAAGTTGGAGAGATGAAAGATGGAAGTAAAAGTGTCACAAGCCAAATGAAAGGCAAGTTTCAAGGAGATGTATCAAGTGTCAAACACAGTAGGGAACTGATAAAATCCTGCTGGATCTAAGAACTAGAAGGAGGTGCTAAGAGGATAGCAGTGTCAGAGTCATTTGAACAGGAGACATATTGTGTCTCCTGAGCATATGTGTAAGCCAAAAGGAAAAAAAATCAGTAATGAATATTATTCAAGAGATTGATACATACCATAGAAAACTGGCAACATTATAGAAATACAAACTCCCTTTCTACTTCATTTTTGATGATTAAAGAGTAGTGCTTAAGATAATGCTCTCTACTCACAGTAGACACTCAAATATGTGCTTACTGAATGAACAATGATGACTCTGAACTTGGAAAGCCTCATTGAAGCTGCCATTCCAACTGGCCATGTTAAGTCCTTTGTATTCTTCTGTACTAGCTTAGCCTATAATGTGGGCTTCAGCAAATGTGAAAGCAGATCTTTATGCATGATGTGAACTTAATAGAAGCATTAAGCAAATCAGAATGTGAAATAAATGGGCTTTGTTTTATTTTCCTTTACTGTCCTTTGATAAAAATCTTTTCTGTTTTAGACTTACAAAAAGACTTCTGAAGATAACTCCCTTCATATCAACATGGATATCTTCTATCTTCAACCAAGAATCAAATACTTCAGAAGCCATTTAATAAATATAGCAGAACTATGTATGTGTCTTAATGCTCAAAGCAAAATTTCCTTTCCTTGAAAAATAATTATGTTAAAATATTCTTGAGACCACCAGAGGAGAGTGTCTTAAGTTCCTGGAATGAGCGATAATGGGAGGATATAAGTGGACTGCAGATAAATTTGTAAAATTTAATATTATAATTCTAAGATTTCTGATATAGATACTCACTTCTACAGTTGCCATATATAGAGGTAAGTGAGCAGTAATATGCCCAAGACTTTAACCTCAGCTCACTGGATAAAGCCTCCATATTTCTAGGTGAATGAGGGTTTTGTCTTAAGATGCTTAAGTTAATTATACCTGGAGTGTGTATTCAGTCACTTCCTAATTTTGCTTACTGATATTTTTATTGGTCAGGTCACACTCCACTGCCTGTCATTTAAAAATCATTTTTAAATGGTCATCCATACCTAAAACTTTAATTCAAAACTAATGAGTTATTATGTTACAATATCAGGGACTAGTGAGTATTGTTTACAACTGTTGGCATTTATAGCTCCTAACTTCTCCCTCAGAGAACAATTTTCGAAGCAACCTAGAGAAAACCAACTTGACCAGCATAAAACCTTTTGAACTTGTCAAAACACTTGGATTTTCTGTATCTCCAGACACTTGTTTAATTTTAAAGGTTTCATTTCTTCTGTATTTGATTTTGTGTGACAGATTCTGAAGTGTCAGATTTTTTTTTTGCCTTGTTTTACAGCCAGTCTTAACAGAACAGTCATTCTGGCTTACATTCAGTCTTTTGACAAACACTGAGAAGCAAGCTATTAGGCTGTGATTTATGAAAATTTTCCTTCCTTTGCATTTCCTATAACATTATTTTCTCCACAGCCAGTCTCTTTTTTATCTTTTGGTTTATATAAAACATTCCATAATTCAGTCAGCCCACTGAAATGCCTTGCATTTCTCTTTTCCAATTTTTTAAGAAAAAAATATTAAAGATGATTGTGCAAAATTCCTCATTTTTTGAGCTTGTTTTCTATGTATTATTCAGTCTTAAGGTTTGGAAAACGGTGACTGGTCAATTAAAACTGAATACAAAATTACTACAGACTCATCAGTCCATCTTAAGTACTCAGAACAAGAGCAGAAGGACTGGTATTACGCTTTCAACAAGAGATGTTTTAGGCATCCAGTATGTTTAGCACTGAAGCATTTTTAATGCTTTAATATTAGAGCTCTTGATAAAAGCTGGTATACTAGCCCATAAAATAAGTTATGGAATATATTTTGGTTGTGTAAGAGTGTTTAATCCTTGAAGACAGCAGAAAGATGCTCGAAGACTACTGATTTCCCTAGCTCTGATTTGCCAACACATCCATATATGAGAATTGTAGAAACAAACAGCACAGAGCTGGTTTCCATCTCCACACTTGCCCAGTTTATGAAGAAACGCAAAGAAAGAAAATATATCCTTCCTTAGCTAATTACTAACAAGAGTTAGAAAAATCAGTGGGCTTGCTGGGAAAGAAAGGGAAATGGTCAGAATGCAGTTTTGTCTAAAGAGCTGATTGGCTATCATTGGCCCTTCCTTCTGAAGGTAAATGGACAGCATGGACAAATCTTCCAGATTCTTACTTACTTAGGTAGAAATTCTATCAACGGTTTTTAATAACAATAAAAACTTTTTCTGTACATAATTTAATCTTCCTAACAATCCTATGAAGTAGCTACTATTATCCCCATTTTACAGATAAGGAAGCAGAGTCATAAGTATATTAAACTGCCTAAGGTCACCATTAGGTAACCAAGCTGAGATTCAGACAAAGAAGTCTGGAGTCAAAATCCGTGTTCTTGTATCAGTCCACAATATTGCCTCTCCCATCTGAAGAGAACTTCAGAATTTCCCATTGCTGTGAAACTCCATTATCTCATTTACTCTTAATTCACTAATATTCATTTGACTATTTGTAAAGATACAACAAATTTTGAAGTAGCTTTCAAAACATTTTAAATGTTCCTGCTTATCTTAAAAGGTGGCCACAACTGTTTTAAAGCCAGTAGCTCAAATAGCATTAGCTAGTTTAGGTTCTTTTGTAGGGAGGATATGGGAATCAGGACTCCTAGCATTTTCAAGAATCCTGCCGTATAAACTGGAATCCTGGGCCTCTAGAACAGTTGAGTTTCAGGATATCGCATCCAAAATAGAGGGGAAAGGAATTGTTTCCGTGCCTATGTTCCTTTTCCTGAGGAGGGGAATTTAAACCTTCATAATAATTTCAGTCTAAACTGTGTATTCCAAGAGCAAAATAATTTGAGGGTTGCCCTTGGTCACGGCTACCTTCAAACGGTGTAAATACAATCTCTGTGGCATCTGGTATTGTTTGATAACTTGTATTCCCTACATTATTTGAGCAAAGTCAGGAAGTAGCGATAATACCGCCGTCACTACTTTGCCGACAGGGGAGCAGAGGTTGCTTCTCACGAAGTCGCCGTTCGCGTATTAAAAACGCCTCAATTAGGGGGACGGGAAGGGGTCGGCTATCTAAGGATTGCATTGCTCCGAGCAAGAGTTCCTGCCAAACCTGCGCGTCCTGTTCTGAATTCTTACCCTTATTTAGACCTCGTCACCACGCCCGTCTGGAAACAACCAGACAGGTCACTGGTTAAAGGAAGTGACTGCCGGCAGCTCCTGACCCGGAATCGGATCCTGGCCCCGCCCCCTCCGCCAGACTTCCTCCTGCAACAGGCGTGGGTCACGCTTTCGCTCGCTCTCTTTCTGCCGCCATCTTGGTTCCGCGTTTCCCGCACAGTAAGTGCTATCTTCTCCGCTACTTTTTATCCGCAGCCATCCGCCTTTCTTGCGGGCTGAGCTGCCCTGAGGACTGGGAGCTAAGGAAAGTTGGAGGTTTTATGGGGCCACTGAGTTCCCACTCGGCCCTGGGCAGTGTGGCCTTGGGGGCCTCCGGACAAAATGGGGTCTGCTGTTGGTGTCCTGGCAAAAGCAGGGCATAAAGGCTGCTGGCCGGGAGTCCAGGGCTGGGGAGATGAGAGCAGGTGCAGTGTTGAGGGTGGAAGTGGGAACGTCTGCTGTTGGGAACGGCTTCACGAGAACCCAGAGGATGTTAAGGGGTCACAGCTTTGGAAACCCCTCCCCCTGCGGGCGCGCGAGGACTCCCCCCCCCCCCACACACACACACGGTTTTTACTGTGACCAACGAGTGTTGAGACATAAGGCATCCTCTTTTCTCTCTTGGTTCCCGATAGTCGGCAAACGGGAGTCCTGAAAGTCCTAGCCCGGGGGAGGGTGGGGGTGGCTTCACGGTAGCGTCCGAAGTCTCCCGTGGTCGGGAGCCAGACCGGCATCCCCTCCCTTGGATTGAGAACGCAGTGGTGTTGCTCTTTTGTGGGATTTGAAGTGTGGATTTGGACTTCTGGGCACTGGGAAGTCCGCTCTGTGCGGAGTGAAGAGGAGCGGCGAAAGCAGGTGATTCTCTCGTTCAGAGATCTGAAAACGTCATAGTTCACCTATGTTCGCTGCTTTGGGGAGGGTTGTCCCAAACACCCTTACGATTTTTTTCTTAACAGTCCTCTGCAGAATTTTAAGAATACTTGACTCTCGGTTGGGAGCTGGGATCGGATCCTAGTCAATTCAGGCCTCCTTTTTATTCCCTTCCTTCAGAAATGCCCGGTGAAGCCACAGAAACCGTCCCTGCAACAGAGCAGGAGTTGCCACAGCCCCAGGCTGAGACAGGTAGGTTCCCCTAGACCCTTTGCCGTTAATTAAGATTGACCCTGAAAGCATTTGGTGGGTAAAGTGACGAAGAGAATACACTTTTGTCTTTTAGTGTTAACACTCATTAAAGACGGGACCGTAGCTTTACCGTGGAGGAGAGTCCGTAATATTAACTGATATCCTGAAGGGACTTCGTTAGGGAGTAGAATAAAAACAGTATATTTAAGATTCAGGAACATTGAAAGCTCCCTGATTTGCTTTGTAGGTTATGGCAGCTGCCCCAAAGAGAGCTCTTCTGTGAAACCCTCCCCTCACATAGGAAAACTGAGCAGGGAAGGGGCTCAGTGATTCTTACCTATGGGAACTAGGTGACACACTGGCAGGCCAAGGAGACCTGAGCTTTTGTGAAGTTCCAGCCAGCAAGTTACATCAAGGTTTTAGATGGCAGTGCTTGGCATTGTGCCATCATCACATGTCTGGATGAGATGTGCTGGTGGTAAATGTGTCATACCGGGCCTCAGGGCCCTCCTAGATTGGTTAACTTGTTTTATGCATTGGTGCTGAGACGTTTCTAGTGTGCTGGAATGTCTGCATCAACAGCTTGTCTGGAACCCAGGATTGAAATAAAGCCTTCCTTTAACAGCTTTTCAGCTTTGGAATTACTGGATGTAGAGCATAGTGTAAAGGCAAGTTTTGAATTCTGATTAAAATACATCTCTCTAAAACTTGAGAGGGGCTAGTGGGAAAACTATGATAGTCTTTTTGCTGAGTCAGTTGTGCAGAACTAAATGAAGGGAATTTTCAGGCTGTGACCTGTGACTTCCATCCTTAACTCATTTTTCCCCCTTTATGGTAAATTCATTTTAAAAAAAAAAAAAAAACCTCCACCTGTCACTTAAGGGCAATTTTTGTCTCCTTCTGGAATTAAAATAGAGTTGTTTATAGTAGAAAGCATTAAGGTTCTCCCTCCGCACCTGTCTGATTTTAGCAGCTGGAGGGATTAGTACAGCTGCTGGAAAGGAAAGGAGGGGGCCTCTGAGCTGCGGAATGAGCTATGTGAAATCCTTAAACTACAGTGGATTTAAGGAAGGTAAAAGATAAGGGACTGGTCTCTAAACCTGTAATGTCAGTGCTGAACAAAATTTTAGAGAATCTGGTGAACAGCTTGATTTTACAAATGTGGAGACTGAAATTCAAATGAACTTAGAATAATGTGGTTTCAGGTTTCAAAACTAACGCTGTTTGCTTCTGAAGCAATCCTTAGTGCTGTTAAATTTATTCCTGTATATTCTGAGATTGCACAGTAGGTTACATAAAAGCAAGTGCTAGTGATGATCGCTTGGTTTTTTGTTTTGTTTTGTTTTTTTAGTAACTATAATTAAATAATTATTTGAATGAGGAAGCTGACTCAGGGTATTGGGTACAGTATCTAAAGCAAATAATGTGGGGCTAATCCCATCTTGAGGTCCAGGCAAAGGAAAACACTCTGCAAGTTGCAAGTTCTGATTAATATGTTTGAGAGCATTTGCACTGTAATCATAAGACTTTGACCTACTCACTCTCCAGGAGAAACTGGTTGAGCCACTAGTCTTTTCTGTAGCAGGATACTCTCAGTTGAGTACATTGTGAATTTGGATTCTATAGGCTTTCCTTTTTTAATACTCCCATCTAGATGTTAAGCGTTTGTTGGTCTAATCCTGTGTTACCTACTGATTAGTAAGCATGATTTTTTTCATCATTCAGAAAATCTTTTGCTTAGCTTTACACTAGTGCCAAATACTGGTCTATTTTGGCAGAATGACTTACTTATCCAGATTAAGGGGTGGAGATCCAGTGTATTCTCTCCACTCCAGTTCAAAATAGAACCACAGTCTGGTTTAACAAGTTGGATTACAATTTCATAATACAGTTCCTATCCTTGTGACTAAGCTCTGTCCCTTGTGATCTAATTCATCTTAGATTGATGTCTGAAGAGGTAACATTACCTAGAAAGGTCTTTAGAGACTGAGTCCAGCCGTTTGTGGTTGATTGTTTGGAGTTAGTAAAATGAGGTATAGAGAGGCTAAGTGACTTAGTATTTAATACTTAGTATTAAATTCTAAGAGTCAGATTTTTCCTGACCTAGTGGAAGCCTTAACACTAAAAGACCTGTTTTTTCTCATTCAGATCTGATTCCCCATCATTATCATCATTCACTAGCTTCCTTGTTCCAGTTTTCAGTATTTCAGTTCATGCTCCTTGGGTGGACGGGGTAGAACTGTTCTAGTGGTAATTATTTGGCCTATGAAGAAGACATGGTTCATTTGAGGAGGAAAGGGAAGGGCACAACTGGGAAAAGGTAGAAAGCATGCTATTCCCAACTCATTCCTGGGCCTGTGCTCCCCATTTAGAGACTATTAGGCTGCTGTTAAGATTGTTTTCTTCACACTAAAATAGTTCACTTATTTTGGTAGAACTTGGGAAACAAGAGATGAGGAAAGGAGTGTATTGTTACTTGACCACTGAAGTATGTTTGGGGAAGGTTGCTATCGCTTGTCACCTTTGTCTAATCCTGTGTGGTGACTTTCATTCTCAGATTTAAAATTCCAGTGTTTCCTGTGAGAGGCATGTTGTAGCAGGTTTGGCTGTATAACTCACCTTTGTTTTTTCCCTCCCTTTTCCTTCTTTATTTCCCGCCCCCCTCTTTTTTTTTCCTTTCTTCCAGCTGTGCTTCCTGTGTCTTCAGCCTTGAGTGTCACTGCTGCTTTAGGGCAGCCTAAAACTACCCCTACCCCTCCTTGTTCCCTGGCCCCTCAAGAGTGCCCCCTGGCAACCCCTCATCAGCCTTCCCCGTTACTTTCTCCCTCTGTTGCCTCAACCCCTTTTGAAGCTCCTTTTTCCCAGTCATCCACTGGGACAGCCCTTCCTTTGGGAGCTATCCCTCCCCCTGCTGACACCCCAACTTTCCTACCAAACCTAATGGGGCCTCCCATCTCCCCAGCTGCCTTAGCTCTGGCCTCTCCCATGATAACTATGAAAGGTGCTCATTCCTCTTCAGCTCCCTTGTCTCTGGTGGCCCTGGCTCCCCACTCAGTTCAGAAGAGCTCTAGCTATCCACCTAACCCTTTTAGTTCACCTCCTTCGGTTGCAATGGCTGAATTGGGATCAGTGACATCTCCGTCAACTCCCATTGCTTCCACAAAACCAGAGACCTCTCCCATTCAGACTTCCTCTCAAGTAGTCCCTAATCCAAAAGATATCCCCATCCCTCCAGGTATAGTCAGTACTATTCCTTCCCATCTTGTAACTCCTTTGGCCTCTGTTCAATCTGGAATAGCCTCATGTCCTCAGATGCCACCTGCCACTCCCCTGGACATCCCTTCCCCTCAGGTCAAAGGTATCCCTGTTTCCTCAGCTCTGACTTCTCCACAAAATCCAATAAGTCTCAGCCTGAAGGGACCCATTAGTCCACCTGCTGCCTTATCTCTTTCAGCTCAGTCTGTGGCCCCTGATGTCCCCCCAGTTTTCCTCAGTTCTCTGGGCTCTCACCCTGCACCTTTTCATCAGAGTTCTCTTGGTTCTCCAGTCCCACCTTCAGGTCAAACAGTCTCTAATGTTCTGTCAGATCCTATAGAAGATACTGTTTCTGTAGATCACTCTTCTGCAGGTGCCTCTTGCCCTTCTCAGAGATCTGTGATTCCTCCCCTTCCTTCCGGAAATGAGATGGTTCCTGCTGGTGAGGTGGTTCCAGTGGGGGTTCCAACTTCCCCTTTGGCTCTGACTGTTGACAGAGGCCCCTCTACCATCACTGGCATAGCCTCCTGCAGCCCTTCTGGCTCCTCAAATGTAGCTACCTCTTCTCCCTCATCTCCTACAGCCTCTCTCATTCTCAAAGACTCTCCTAATGCTACGCATCAGCCTTTGGTGGCCCAAATTCCTGCTGCTTCTCCGGGGAGCCTAGACTTGAAGAAAGCTCCTGTTTCTTCTGTTGGAACCACTCCACTTGTGATGACTAGCCCCTCTACAATTTCTGCAGCACCTGTTACCTTTGAGGTAGCCACTTGTGTCTCTCCTTCAATTTCATCAGGTCCCATAAGAAGTAAGGATTCATCTTATACTGCCATGGTTGTGGCTCCCAAAGAGCTTCCTGTTTCTCAAGTAACCACCACTCTGGGGATACCAGTCTCTCCACCTGTGCCAGCTCCCACTGAGGACCCCAGATGTCTCCCTGTTTCAGGATTAGTAAAGTTCCCAACACAAGGTCTCCAAACTGCACCTGCCTCTGCTATGGGAGTTTCATCAGCCCTCGTAGCCCCTAAAAATCCCCCCTGTCTCCAAAGTACATCATCTTCTCTGGAGATAGCTCTTTCTCCTGAAGCCACCTTAGCAAAGAAAAGCTATGTAGAGCCTCTCCCCGTAGTTAAGCCGGGCAGTGCTACTCCCTCTCCTCTGGGTGTTAACTCCCCAACCTCTACAATGAAGACAGATTCTTATGCAAACCCAGACCCCATTAGTCTGCTTTTCAAAAGTTCTCTCACTACCACAACTGAAGCTGCATTTCCTTTGGAAAGTGCTACCATTGATGGGATGGCTCCTACAACTGTCAAAGGAACCTCCACTCTTACAACTACAGCCAGCCCTCTTACAGAAGGCACTGTCTCTTTAGCTTCTAAAAGCCACCCAACCAAAAAGGGTATTTCCACTCTTACTACTTTACCTTTGATCCCTCCAGCCTCTGAAAGTTGTCCTGTGGCTCCAGCTGTAACTTTATCTCCCCAGAATCTTTCTCCTTCTCCAGCTACTGTGGCACACGCCCCTGAAACTCCCGCATCTGAGTCCTTTCCCTCTCTTCCTCCAGCTGGTACTCGTCAAGGTGCAAAGAAAGTTCATGGTATTTCTCAAACCTTACCATTGGCACCTATGACATCCTCTCCTGAAGGGTGCCCAGCTGAGGACTCTGGTGCTTCTGTTACTGCATCTTCCAAAGGAACTTTCCTAGCTGACTCCCCATCTCCTTTAGGGACTAGTGTGTCTCCTCAGTCTAAAAGACCTCCAACCAAGAAGGATTCAGCTTCTACTACTACTACCTTAAGTCTTGCTCCTTCTGTTTCTAAAAGTGTACCTGCTATCCCTGATACTTCTGTTGGAAATCTGTCATCCCTTATTTCTCCAGTTGAAGCATCCTCTCTTACAGAGGCCAGTCTTTCTTTTCATGTCCCTAAAGGATCACTAGCCAAGAAGCATTCCCCTACTCCACCATCCCCCGAAGAGTCTCCCATTCCCCCACCTGTGGCTCCTCCTTCTCCCAAAGGAGGACCAGCAACCCTATCCCCTAAAGAGACCCTCACTCCTCTAGCTATGGCTCCTTCCCTCAAAGAAGCCCCAGCAACTCTGACCCTCAAGGAGTCTCCCACTACTCCATCTCCCAAAGGGGCCCATGCTTCCCCCAAAAGGAGCCCAGCAACTGCATCTCCCAAAGAGGTTCCCATTCCCTCAGCTGTGGATCCTCCCTCTACCAAAATGGGGCCAGCAACCCCTTCCCCTAAAGAGACCCATGCTCCTCCAGCTATGACCCCTTCCTCCCCAAAAGGGAAGCCAGCAATTCCATCTCCCAAAGAGGCCCCCACTCCCTCAGTTGTGGCTCCTCCTCCACCTAAAGGAGGGCCAGCAATCCCATCCCCTAAAGAGACCCCTGCTCCAGCTGTGACTCCTTCCTCCCCAAAAGGAGTCCCTACTCCCCACAAAAGGGGCACAGCAGCCCCATCTCCCAAAAGAGCCCCACCTCCAAAGGGTGACCTCATTCCCCCAGCTGTGGCGCCTTCCCCCAAAGGGGACTCAGCAGCTCCATCTCCCAAAGAGGCCCCCGCTCCCTCAGTTGTGGCTCCTCCTCCCCCCAAAGGGAAGCCAGCAACTCCATCCTCTAAAGAGACCCCTGCTCCTCCAGCTGTGACTCCTTCCTCCCCCAAAGGAGCCCCAGCAACTCCATCCCCCAAGGGAGCCCCAGCTACCCCACCCCCCAAAGGGGCCCCAGCAGCCCCATCTCCCAAAAGAGCCTCACCTCCAAAGGGGGACCTTACTCCCTCAGCTGTGGCTCCTTCCCCCAAAGGGGACCCAGCAACTCCATCTCCCAAAGAGGCCTCCGCTCTCTCAGTTGTGGCTCCTCCTCCCCCCAAAGGAGAGCCAACAACTCCATCCCCTAAAGAGACCCCTGCTCCTCTGGCTGTGAATCCTCCATCCCCCAAGGGATCCCCAGCTACCCCACCTCCCAAAGGAGCCCCTGCTACCCACAAAGGGGCCCCAGCAGCCCCATCTCCCAAAAGACCCCCACCTCCAAAGGGGGACTTTACTCCCCCAGCTGTGGCTCCTTCCCCCAAAGGGGCCCCAGCAGCCCCATCTCCCAAAGGAGCCCCTGCTACTCCCAAAGGGGCCCCAGCAGCCCCATCTCCCAAGAGAGCCTCACCTCCAAAGGGGGACCTTACTCCCCCAGCTGTGGCTTCTTCCCCCAGAGGGGACCCAGGAACTCTATCTCCCAAAGATGCCCCCACTCCCTCAGTTGTGGTGGCTCCTCTCCCCAAAGAGGGGCCAGCAACCCCATCCCCTAAAGAGACCCCTGCTCCTCCAGCTGTGACTCCTTCCTCCCCCAAAGGAGCCCCAGCAACTCCATCCCCCAAGGGAACCCCAGCTACCCCACCTCCCAAAGGGGCCCCAGCAGCCCCATCTCCCAAAAGAGCCTCACCTCCAAAGAGGGACCTTACTCCCCCAGCTGTGGCTCCTTCCCCCAAAGGCGACCCAGCAACTCTATCTCCCAAAGAGGCCTCCACTCTCTCAGTTGTGGCTCCTCCTCCCCCCAAAGGAGAGCCAACAACTCCATCCCCTAAAGAGACCCCTGCTCCTCTGGCTGTGAATCCTCCATCCCCCAAGGGATCCCCAGCTACCCCACCTCCCAAAGGAGCCCCTGCTACCCGCAAAGGGGCCCCAGCAGCCCCATCTCCCAAAACAGCCTCACCTCCAAAGGGGGACCTTACTCCCCCAGCTGTGGCTCCACCTTCCCCCAAAAGAGCCTCTTCAGTCCCCAAAGAGTCTCCAGCAACTCCAGGCCCCAAAGGGGCCCGCACTGCATCAGCCATGATTTCTCCCTCCCCTAAAGAGTCTCCGGCCCCCAAAGAGGCCTCAGCAACTTCATCCCCCAAAAGAGCCCCAGCTACCCCATCCTCCAAAGGGGCCCCTGTTTCCCCAGCTGTGATTCCTCCCTCCCCCAAGGAAGCCCCTACTTCCCCAGTTCCTGTCACATGTCCCTTGGGGTCCACTGCCCCTCAGGCATCTAAAGAGCTCCCAGTAAAGAAAGGCCTCACAGCTCCCAAAGTTCCACCAGCCAAGAAGAGTTCTGCTGTTTCACCTCTTGCATGCCCAGATCCCTCAGTTCAGAATGGTACTAAGGGACCCCCTTCTACAGTGGCTCCAGTCCCTCTCCTAACAGTCTCCACTCAGAAAGTTTCTGCTCCGAAGACTCCAAAACCCCTCCCTATTTCTCCCTTAAAAGGCAAAGATTCTTTTCATTCCCCAAAGGGCCCCTTGGCTTCTGAGTCTGAGACATTTACCCTTTCAGCAACAGATGCCTCTGAGAAGGTCCTTCCTAAAGCTGGATCAGCATCTGTCTCTCCAGCACCTACTCCATCAGTCTCTCTGCCTGTTGCTCCCTCCCCAGTTCCCCCTCTGCTTCCTAAACAGCAGTTTTTGCCGTCCTCACCCGGGCTGGTGCTGGAATCACCCCATAAGCTCTCAGCCCCTGCTGATGAGGATGAGCTGCCGCCTCTGATTCCCCCGGAACCAATCTCAGGGCGAGTGCCTTTCCAGCCGGTCCTCGTCAACATGCCCACCCCCAAACCTGCTGGGATCCCTGCCCCAACCCCCTCTGCCAAGCAACCTGTTCTGAAGAACAATAAGGGTATTTGCCTTGGTTTGCCGTGTGCATGGTGTGTTGCCCACAACCCTCCTGGGGGCCACCCACCAATACTAACAGTAGGATGTGCCGCTTTTTCTGGTATATCTGCTTGTGTTTGGACATAGAACATAGAATGGTGAATTTAAACGCAAAAGCTCTAGGAATGTGAAACAGAATCTTGGTTTTCACCTCAGATAGTCGATTGTATATCCTCTTGTGTAATGTGGTCCAGACTAACCGTGGGTTTGCTGTCGTTTTTACCTAACTGATCTGATGTTGAAAACCAAGACCTACTAGACCTTTAATTTGCTCTAATCTCTGTCACATCACTAACCTTGTCCCTGGGCCTGGGATTTGCTTATCTATTAGGAAATCTGGAACTATCTGAATTTTTCACTTCTTAGACTTAGTAATAACCAGTGCCCAGGGACTCCCTTTTCTTAAAAGACCTATTTTTCCTAACCTGAGAATGGTACAGGTGTTTGCTTTTTCCTTCAGTAGTCTGTTGATGCTTGGCCTTTCAATTGAGGGAAACTTAAAATTTGTGAATTATGTTTGGAAGAAATGGGAGAGGTCACAGGGCAGTACCTAGCAGAAGTGACTATTAGAACTATAGATTGGCATCATTGAGTAAAACCTTCAACCTATGTTAGACCAAACTGCTGGGGTAAATGGTTTGAAAATAAGGCTAAATGTGTGTACACAACTGCTTCTGCCCTCACCCAACCCACTTTAAAGGATGAAGGGAAAGTGTATCCTCCCCCAACCCCAGTCTTCCTCCACAATGTGATCTTACTGTTTTTTTCCCTTAAATAGTATTTCTGGAGGCACCTTGTCTGCCAGAACCTTTCTGGGATGATTGGGCTGTTGGGTAGAATTTGGGATTATATACATCCTTGGTATTTGCCTGTGCCAAGAAGTGAAGACCTTGAGGGAAAGGAAGCAGTTACAGTATACTAACTGCTCAGCTGTATCTATTAATTCATTACTTCTCAGGTCTGGGGCTGGGTCTTTAATGGATGTGTACACACTAGTTTGTGACTAAATTGGGGGCTGTCAGACTGGCTTCATACAAGTCAGTTGGTTTACATTTAATTTTGTGAGGTCTAGCTTAAGCTATTGACCTCTAGTCTGAGCAGGCCATGGTGAGGTGCCTCTTGCTTGTAATCTCTACTCTAAAATAGTAAAAGTTATTTGTCATCTTAGGGTCTGGAACAGAATCTGACAGTGATGAATCAGTACCAGAGCTCGAGGAACAGGATTCCACACAGACAACCACACAACAAGCCCAGGTGGGTATTGTGTTATTTACTAGTGTAAATGCTTAGGTCAAGGAAGCGTTGGAAAACCAGTGTTGATCAGAAAAGCTGTCTTAATGTATTTGGAGCTGTGAACCTTCATAAAGGGAAAACCACATGGGGATTGTGGTATCCAGGTCTTACATTCCAGTTTACTCGTAGCTGTTTGATCTTCTTAGCTGGCAGCAGCAGCTGAAATCGATGAAGAACCAGTCAGTAAAGCAAAACAGAGCCGGAGTGAAAAGAAAGCACGGAAGGTAAGAGTTTAAGTTACAAACAAAGATTAAAGGTTATGATGAAGCAACTTTAGAGATGGGGAACTGTTGTGGAACTCTTGGTAGTGGTAGAATCATGTATAGTTAAACTAATAAAAGTTACTATGGCAGAAAACCCAGGAAAATCAATTCCATATTCCCATGTAAACTTTTCTTAGTCCACAAAAAGTCTTTGCTTAGTATGTAGTATTATTTATTATTAAGTTCCTTACTTTCTGAGGCTGCTTCTAAAGAAGCTGAAAACCTGATGTTCTTGTCTATTCTTTAGGCTATGTCCAAACTGGGTCTTCGACAGGTTACAGGGGTTACTAGAGTCACTATCCGGAAATCTAAGAATATCCTCTTCGTCATCACAAAACCAGATGTCTACAAGAGCCCAGCTTCAGATACCTACATAGTTTTTGGGGAAGCCAAGGTAAGGAGAGTTTTCTTGGGAGTTGCTCTAGACCAGGGTTTCTCAACCTCAAGGCTATTGACATTTTGGGTCAAATAATTCTTTGTGGTAGAAGGGCTGTCCTGTGGATTATAGATGTCTAGCAGCAGTATCACATCCAGTTGTGATAGCCAGCAAAATTTCTCAGCATTGGACAGATGTCCCCTAGGGAACAAAATCACCCCCTAGATGAGAACCACTGCTTTAGACCTAAGCTACTTCTTTGTCTGACAGTGATATATAATCTGAATGAGGCCAGCAATTTAAAGCTAAAATTAAAATTAAAGTAAGTTAATGTGAAGTGGGTTTAGAGTAGGAATTTGGAAAAGACAAATGATTTCTTTCATTTCCTGCAGATTGATCTACTCACATGAATGTTTTTTCTGCCCTGTAGATCGAGGATTTATCTCAGCAAGCACAGCTAGCAGCTGCTGAGAAATTCAAAGTTCAAGGTGAAGCTGTCTCAAACATTCAAGAAAACACACAGACTCCAACTGTACAAGAGGAGAGTGAAGAGGAAGAGGTATATAAGGAAATCTTTTGTAGTTTTAATACTCTCCAAATGATAACTATGTTTGTATTGATGGGTGGATTCTATATTGTTTGAGACTCTTGAACTCCTTTGAGTTAAGTAGCTTTTGAGTAATGTTACGAACTATATTCAAGAGATGCCTGACTTTTAAGAACTACTGAAGTTGTTCTTGCCTTTAATTTATTGTTTTCCCTCCCACTCTTACAGGTTGATGAAACAGGTGTGGAAGTTAAGGACATAGAATTGGTCATGTCACAAGCAAATGTGTCGAGGGCAAAGGCAGTCCGAGCCCTGAAGAACAACAGTAATGATATTGTAAATGCTATTATGGTAAGTGTCTGAGCCTTTATTCCTTGACTCCTTCTGCCCTGACCAATTATGGGTGACTTTATCTTCTGTGCTCTGTGCTTAGTATCAGCCAATTAGGAAGCCTTATTCCAAAGTATTCTGAGTTGCCTGGGGGTTTTTAGTGCCCTGACTTCTCTCAGTTTTTGCCTGTAATGACCTCTGATGCTCTTTTCTTTTACAGGAATTAACAATGTAACCATCTGAAAAGAGGACTTTTTTTGGTGTTTCAAAAGAGTAACTGCAGCTTGGTTTGAAATTTGTACTGTTTCTATCATTAATAAAGTTATGGCTTCTTGTTGGATGAATTCAGTGGATGCTTGATCTTTTCCCCCTAAAAAAGCATGAAAGCACTAGAAATGAGAACACATTATTAATTACTCCTAAGACCTCAGCTTCAACTAAAGAGGTTCAGGGCCACAGAGTCCCCTCTTAAAGCCTGAGCCTTTTCACCTCTTGTAAGAAGGTATTGTTACTAGGCTACCTGTTAGAAACTTCTTGTCTTCAGAGAATAGAGCTTAATTGTAAAGTTCCTTGTTTCCTATTTCTTTCTCAGATGTTAACTGTTAGCAAATCCTGCTTCTTTATTTAATAATTATCCCATTCTCTGACCTGTGATCTTTCTGAATATATATTGGGCCTCATCTGGCCTCTGAGAAGTATCTCACATTGGTTACATCTTGATATTTAAGAGCTTTGTACAGGTTTAGAGAAGGTGCATGATAAATGTGCATGACACTACTTTGTAAAAAAGAAAAAAGGGTACCTCATTAAGGAGAGATTTTTGACTATTGTATACAGTGCAAATGCTCTGCTCTTAGACATATACAAACATTTTAGTCTACAAAGTAAATTATGAGTAGGATAGCTATAATTATGCTAGGGTAAGGGAAAACCTGAACTGTACTAGGCAAACTGGTACATACATGTAGCTGCTTTATGATAAATACAGATAGTTCTGTAGAATTCCTAAGAAGAGTAACATTTCTGAGTTTGGGTTGTTAGGAAATGGATTAGTGGGAAGCAGAGCACTGAAATTTGGAAATAAGAAGGCTGCAAGTAAACGTAGAAGCAAGAATCCTAAAATGAGTAAGTGATAATACACGTAGAAGAAACGTTAGACTAGGAATAAATTAACATCATGGAAGGCTATTGGAACTGAAGAAGTTTAAACATTCTCATTATATTTTCTCCCTCCCTATGAGAGAGTAGGCATTTAAGCAGATGTGATTAAAAGCTGAGAACTAAAGATGTTAAATGACTTCCCCAAAAAGCAACCAAAGACTAGAGCCTTTTTGTTGTGTTAGGCTATCCTGAAGAAGCACAGATTGGCATCTGGCTGAGAATGATGATCTTCCATTTTACTGGAGTAGAACAGATTAGATCATTAGATGAACAAAAGTCTCCAGCTAAAGGTAGTCCCCTTGGCTGCCAAGTTTGTGTCAGCCAAATAATTCTCATTTCAGGAAGACACTAGGGATATTATATTTTCTTACCCTTCCTCTACCTAGTTAATAAACTGCCAGTTCTTGGTAAACGTGTTCAAGGCTATTACTGCCATCAATGCTGTGGTGCTGTTTCTTCCCACCCCAAAGTATTGCTACCCCTTCCACCATGTATTACAGTCATACCTCAGATTTTGTGGGTTCAGTTCCAGACCACCACAATAAAGCAAATATTGCAATATAGTGAATCATGACACTAGTCTATTGTGCAATAGCATTTGTGTCTTAAAAAAAGTACATACCTTACCTAAAAAATGCTAACCATCTGAGCCTTCAAGCACGTCATAATTTTTTTTACTGGTGGAGGGTCATCATGTTAGTGACTACTCGCTGATTGGTGGTTGCTGAAGGTTGAGGTAGCTGTGGCAATTTCTTACAGTAAGGCAAAATTTGCGTCAATTGACCCTTTCACGAACGATTTCTCTGCAGTGCTCCTCATCCAAGTTTTATCATGAGATTGCAGCAGTTCAGTCACATCTTCAGGCTCGACTTCTAATTCTCGCTATTTCCACCACATCTGCAGTTATTCCTTCACTGAAATCTTGAGAGAGAACAACTGGTCAGTAAAGCAATCAGAACACAACTTTTTTTTTTTTTTCCATCTATCCATTTCTTTCCAAGGTTAACCATGTCACTTGTTCCTCTGTCAGTGGCTTTTGTGCCCTGGTTTTCATCTTAAATCTCTGACTACCCCTGAGAACACATAATATTTATCAAGTTCACTGTCTTATATGAGCATGGTTTGTGGTGCCCTAAAACAATTAGAGTAGTAACGTCAAAGGTCACTGATCACAGATGACCATAACAAATGTAACAATGAAGTTTTGAAATATTGCAAGAATTACCAAAGTGTGACAGACGTGAAGTAAACAAATGCTGTTGGAAAAAGGGCACCGATTTGTTTGACACAGGGTTGCCCCAAACCTTCAATTTGTAAAAAATGCCAAATCTGTGAAGTGCAATAAAAGGAGTTATGCCTGTAACTCCTTTCCTTCAATCATTTTTTTCCCACCATACTTGAACTGTACAACTAACTTCCTCTGCCACAGAATGTTTAATGATTAAATCAAATTAGGGCATGTATGGATTGAACAAATCTTGAAGAGGAATTACTCCTTCCCAGTTCTCAAGTTGATGAAGTGCCTGTGTTCAGATACTCAATAGGCCATATAACAATGATATCTTAAGTAACCTCTGCCTCCATCTGTAAAAATAGACCTAATATTCCCAAAACACATGTAGAATGGTTATAAGCATTTGATAAGAACTTGTGAAATTGGCACAGGTTATTTACTAAATGACCCCTCCGATTGAAAAGAAAAAAAAAAATCCTCCTAATAAGTCAGTTTACTTACTTAGCTATATTCTCACATTTCTACCATTCACTTAAAAGTTGATTTTTTTAAACTGGGAAGTACTTAAAACATGCAAATGAAAAGCTGTGTGTGCCTTCTATCCAGCTATTTTGTTCTTAAGAAATTATACATTATGGTTGAGAACCCTGTATACTCTTCCTTAGTCCTTTTCCCTCCCTCAAAGGTAACCACTACCATGAACTGACATTTATAATTCCTGTGCGTGCATGAGTTGATATTCTTAATACATAACTTTTACACAAAGAAGTTAATGTTCTGCAAGTTTTAAAACTTTAAATAAAATTGTGCATTACATATCTTCATGCAAACTGCTTTTCACTTCAACTATTTTTCTTTATCTACGGTAATAATGTAAATGAATTCATTCCCTTTCCAGTTCACTGTAATCTACCTTTTAACTCTACTTCTCCACCAGATGGTTCTCATCTAGATCACCCAGTTGCTAATTTCCAGTGGACACTTCATAGATGACTGCATTTGTCTCTTTCTTCAAATTAGCTTTCTTAACTTCTTTCCCTTGTTTTCTCTTAAATCTGTTTCATCTTAAGTTTCAAGATACCCAAAATTAGTTCCATTATCTACTCTGTCAAAATTTTCTCATATGTATTTCCTGCTAACATAGCTAATTAATGACACAGCTATCTATTTGGTCACATTTAAAAAAAAAAAAAAAGGAACCTGGTCTTTGCAACAAATGGTGTTGGAAAAACTGGATATCTACATGCAAAAGAATGAAGTTGGACCCTTATCTTACACCATATACAAAAATTAACTACAAATGAATCAAAGACCTAAATGTAAGACCTAAAATTGTAAAATTCTCAGATAGATAGATAAATATAATGGAATATTATTCAGACTTGAAGGAAGGTCTGGCACATGTTTGCAAGTTTTATGTGTAAACCTTGAGGATATTAAGCTAAGTGAAATAAGCCAGTTACAAAAAAACAAGTATGTATGATTCCACTTATATGAGGTACTCAGATTAGTCAAGTTCATAAAGACAGAAAATAGAATCGTGGTTGCCAGAGGTGATTGGGTGTTCGGGGGAGGAGGGGAGGGAGACAGTATTTAATGGGTACAGAATTTTAGCTGGGGAAGATAAAAAGGTTCTGGAGATGGATGATGCTGATGGTTGCACAACTATATAAACATACTTAACCCCTCTGTACTGCACACTTAAAAATGGTTAAGATGGTAAATTTTGTTAATTGTATTGTTTTAAAGAAAGAAACATCCTAATCCTGTCACACAGCCTCCCTTCTTCATAGCTATACCTCACTAGTTTCACGTCCTACTAAACATTTTCAATTTATGCCCCGTCCTCATTCCCAATGCTGTTGCCTTAACTGTGAACTGTCTGGGTCTCAGTAACTCCTAACTGTTCTTCTGCCCTCCACTCAGAATTACTCCACACTTGCCTCCAAGAAGTGGGTTCTAAAATCCTCTCCCACTTAAAGCCCTATTGAATAAAGCAGCAACTTTGAAGCTTTAGTCATGAAGTTTTTTGTTTAAAATAAGTCTTAGTATCCTAACATAAAACTCTGGTTGAAGAAATTAGGCCTGGAGCCTTTCCTCCTCAACCTTACAATGTCCCTTTCATTGAAATAGAGTATGAAAACTAGTGGGAATCAGTATTTAATCATTCAATAAATTAATCAGTTCCTACTATTTGTTAAGTACTGAGGATCCAATAAGAATAAGTACCTGCCCTATGGAAATTACAGTCTAATGGGAAAGGCAAATATGACCATCTAAATTCCTTAGCTTGGCCTCCATGCAAGGCTCTACATATCTCTGAAGGAGTCATTCAAGGAGTGTTTATTCAGCCTGTGTTTCAGGCATTGGAATAGGCTCCAAGACCTCTCTTCAACTGCCATTATAAAGCCTGGTAATAGAACTAGGCAAATAAATACACAAATAGTTTAAATTTTCAGTATATTTATAAAGGAACAAATACTGACTTTCTGTCACTTATGCCTTATGTTCTAGGCTTCCCAAATACATAAAACTATTTGATTAAGGCAAGCTGTTTTATTTTGCATTCCTTTGTCTATGTTCTTTCCTAATATACCAGCATACCTTGTACCTGCTAAAAAGTACCTGTACTTTTTGCCCTTATCTATCTATAATAAGAGTAATAAAATGGTGGGCCAAATTCAACCCACAGAACTGCTTGATCAGTATGGAAATGTTTAAATATACTATTTGGATTTTACTGCTTTTACACTTGACATTTCTAGTGTGCTTTAGTCTTTGTATTTTCTTGTCTGGTAGCTGTATACACTTACATACATGCCTTATGGAAATGGGGCTTATTAGTCTCTGCATTCCCAGTGGATGCACCATAATAGGGCTCAAATATTTTAAAGAATGAATAAAATCTTGGCATTGTGTCAACACTGGAGGCTTAGTCAGGCAATGTCAGGCCAGTTACATGAAAAGTTAAAACTAAATGGAAATGTATCCTCACATGTACAGCTTAGTATTCAAATACTCAAGATCTCTATGCAGATTTCTGGACTCTGTTTTTTAATTTAATGTTAGGCAGTTTGTGGAAATATAATTGACATACAACACACAGCTGATATTTAAAGTGTACAATTTGATAAGTTTTGACATACTCATACATTCATAAACTATCACTAAAACCAAAATAATAACATATCAATCAATCCAACAGTTTCCTAATGCATCTTTGTAATCCCTTTCTCCTCCCCATCCCAAAACTTGGCTCCAGGCAGCCACTATTTTGTCACTAGAAATAAGTTTGCTTTTTCCAGAATTTTTAAAAATTGAAACTAGAATCATACAAGGTACACTTGTTTATCTGGTTCTTTCACCTAGAATAACTGAGATGCATTCATGTTACTGTGTGAATCAACAGTAGTTCCTTTTAAATACTGAGTAGTTAGTAGGTTTGGTACTAATTTCCTGAAAAGTACTGCTTTACTAAATTCCACAAGTTTTCATATTTTCATTCAATTTAATATTTTCAAATTTCCCTTCTGATTTCTTCTTTGACTCATGGGTTATTTAGAGTTGTTTTGTTTAGTTTAAAATATTTGGGGATTTTCTAGATAGCTTTCTGCTATTAGTTTCTAATTGAATTCCATTGTGGCCCTAGAATATAGTTTATACGACTGGAATCTTTGTAAATCTATTGAGATCTATATTATGGCCCAGAATATGTTTTATCTTGGTAAAAGTTCTATGTGCACCTGAAAAGAATGTGTGTTCTGGTGGAGTTAGGTGGAGTGTTCTGTAAATATAAATTAGTTTAAGTTGGTTTGTAATGTTTTTCAAGTCTTCTTTACCTGTACTAATTTATTGAAAGAAAGGGTGTTGAAATCCCCTATTTTAATTGTAGGTTTGTCTGTTTCTCATTATAACTCTACCAATTGTTGATTCATGTATTTTGAAGCTCTGGTATTAGGAAGAGAAACATTTAGGATTACTATGTCTTCCAGCTGAATTCATCCTTTTATCATTATTAAGTGACTCTATTTCTGGTAATAACTTTTACTCTGAAATCTACCTTGTCTGATATTAATATAGCCTCTCAAACTGTATTTTGATTTATTTTAGTATTGTATATACATTTTCCCCATCCACTTAGTTTTCTTGACTAATTATAGACTCATACAAAGTTGTAAAAGTAGTAGAGAGGTCACATGTACCCTTTAACTTCTCCCAATGATAACATTTTACTTTTTTACTACAGTATAATATAACATCAAGGAAATTGGCATTTGTACAGTCAATAGTCATTATTCAGATTTCACTAGTTTTACATGTGAGATGAGTATGTAGTATTCTATGCAGTTTTCTCACATGTATAGATTCATGCAACCACCCCACTGACATTTCTTAACAACTTTGTTGAGATATAATTCACACACCATACAATTTACCAATTTATGTATACAGTTCAATGGTTTTTAGTAAGAATTGTGAAACCATCACCATAATCAATTTTAGAATGTTTTCGTCAGCCCAGAAAGAAATCTCATTTATTAACAGTTATTCCCCATTTGTGCCCAAGCTTCCCCACTCCAACCATAGGCATCCAGGAATCTACTTTCTGTCTCTATAAATTTGCCTATCCTGGACAGTTCATGTGAATAGAATTACATGATATGTGGTCTTTTGTGTCTGGCTGTTTTCACTTAATAGAATGTTTTCATCTATGTTGTAGAATATATCTGTATGTCATTTTTGTTTATGGCCAAATAATATTCAGTTATATGAATATACCACATTTTGTTTATCCATTCATCAATTGATAGACATTTGGGTTGTTTCCACTTTTTTGACTATTATGAATAATGCTGCTATGGCACTCGTGTACAGATTTTTGTGTGGACATATGTTTTCATTTCTTTTCAGTATATACCTAGGAGTGGAATTGCTGGGTCTTATGGTAACTCTATGTTTAACATTTCAAGAACATGTTTTCTGAAGTGGATCCACTGTTTTATAGTCCCATCAGCAATGTATGAGGGTTCCAATTTCTCCACATCCTCCCCCAAATTTTTTATTGTTTCTCTTTTTCATTTTAGTCATCCTAATGAGTGTGAATTAGTATCTCATTGTAGTTTTGATTTGCATTTCCCTTATGACTGATGTTGAGCATCTTTTCATGTGTTTAACTGGCCATTTGTATATTTTCTTTGGATAAATGTCTCTTCAAATCCTGTGCCAGTTTTTTAATTAGATTATTTGTGTTATTAATGTTGACTTATAATAGTTCTTTATTCTGGATGACAGACCCTTATCAGATATATGATTTGGAAATACTTCCTCCCATTCTTTGATTTGCCTTTTCACCTTGTTGATAGTATCCTTTGAAGCAGAAGACTTTTAAATTTTACTGAAGTCCAGTTAGCTATTTTTCCCTTTGCTTGCTTATGCATTTGGTGTCAAAAAAATAAAAATAAAAAGACCATTGCCTAATCCAATGTCATTAAGATTTACACGTGTATTTTCTTCTAACCATTTTATACTGTTAGCTTTTACATGATAAGTCTTTGATCCATTTTGAGCTAATTTTTGTACATAGTGTAAGATAAAGGTCTTGGCACATTCTCTGTGCCAAAATCAGCCTAGGTGTAAACTTAAGGTTTTCTCAAATCTTTTCTGGGCCTGTACCTTTCTCTGGGCATGTGCCATCACTTTCTAGCTTTCCCTATGTATGCAGTTGCCTTTGAATATCCTTGTCTTCACTGTCTGGTTTCTAGAAAGAGGAAGGAGGAAAATGAAGGGAGGTGCAACAACAATGGTCACCCGAGTCTTTGTCTGCACCTCTGTGATCAGAAGCAGCAGTCAGAGGTCAGAGCACAGATCAATATTTAGAGGAGATGGTCCTTTCTGCCCACTTTGGATCCCATAAGCTGCCTATCTTAAACATTCTTCTGCATGTTTTCTCATTTAACCCCTACTTCATAGGAATCTATTCAAAGCAATTAGTATAACTTTTTGTTAGGTGCATAATAGTGAGGATGTGGCATAATTTATTCAACCATTACTATTGATGACATTCACATTATTTCTGGGTTTTTGCCATCATGAACAATACTACAATAAGCATACTTATTTGGTTTTTGTTAACTTATTATTATTTATTGTTTACATTGTTATGCATAAACACTGACTTGTGAAAAGTATTTCAGCATTTATTAATAGTGTAATAATCCTAATATGATCAAAATAAATTATAGCAATTGGTTTTCTTAATATTAAACCACCCCTGTATTCCAAAAATAATATTTACTTAGTTATAGATTGATGGATTCTCTTTGGCTAGTGTTTTATTTAGAACCCACCAAGTAGGAACAATCTTACTTTTATTTATTTGTTTATTTATTTATTTGGTGTTTAAATAATTAATGATTACCAACAGTGTGTTGATTACAAATGAGAGAGGTGCGAGAGGTGGTGAATTTTCCAAATGGGGCACTAGAATCTGCAGCCACAGGCCCCCATCAGCTACCAGGGCAGGCAGCTCCGTAATAAATAATGGATTTGGGGGCAAAGGGGCAGGGTTGTTCCTGCTTCTTCTTAACAGAAATCCCCTTCTTCCTTGCGGCCAGCAGCTCATGGAAGGGGCCTGCGCTCACAATTGCCTGAATGGATTTGATCCGCTGGTCCTCCTCCTGCATGGGGGCCCGGGTCAGGTACACCTCAACCATCCAACCACCTGCCTCCATTTTGTCAGCTTTGATGAGCTGCCCCTTGGTGGAGACGTAAAGCTCAAAGCACTTCGGTTCCTGGGTGTCGTCTACTTCTCTGATGCTCAGATTCTTCAGGGGGATGATTCCTCCTGGCCTCTTGTCCATTGTGTACTCAAAACAGTACAAGCAGTTGTCCATGAGGATAAACCAGTGCTGTTTCCAAGTCTTCATCTGGCCCCTCCCAGCTTAAGGAGCCTGCCCTCCAGATGCTGGCTGAAGAAGGCGTGGGTCAGATCATTCCCATCATCCTCAGGAATCTTGAAGGGCTCCTTTTGGGTGCAATCCTAGAGATTCCTGATCAGCTCCTCAGACAAGTCCTGCCCTCCTGGATGTGCTGGTTCATGGCCACAAAGTGCTCCAGGTCTGACTTGTCCCGGATGTTAGGATCCTGGGCAAAGGACAGCACATAGCATCTGTGGACTGGAAAGCCCCAGGGTTGTACAGGCATTATTGCTGGCTGAAGGCGTCCATCATCTTGTCTATCTTCTGGGCCTCTCCACAGAAATTGTTTGAGAGTCTGCAACAGGCATTCAGCTCCATAAAGGTGTGGAGCATTGCCAGGTTCAGCTCTTCCATCTCCCCTCTGTAGTCCCCATGGCTGTCTTGTTCAGGATCTTGCCCTTGAACCGGAAACAGTAAGTGACCCCCTTGGGGGTGCACTGGGGAAGTTTGTTCCCCACCAAGAACTAGATCCCCCTTCTTGGGGTCCCTGTTGAAGTTCTTCCTAACTATTGACACGTTCCAGTTCCGTTGCAAGGTCTCACTGCTCTCACTGGCCTCCAGATCCTCCACGTGGTTCTTGGCTTGCTGAGCTCCTCCTGTAGGTGGTGGATCTCCACCAGCAGCTTGAGCTTCAACCCTGAGACATTCTCCAGCTTCATCTGCACCTCTGGAGTTGGGTCTAGAAGCTCGTAGAACCCGTCCCTCCATGGCTAGGAAGGCCCCGGGGAATTCTGGGTTGTTCTGCCGGTTGGCCTTGATCTGAAATGATCTGTGGAAGTATGGGTGTGGGTGAGCCAGCTCAAATGCCTCGGAGTCACCACCGCCTAAACAAGAGAGAAAAAAAAAGTAGCAGGATAGTGGAGAAGCCGGAATAGCTGTGAGGTAATAAAAAGAACTTAAGTTTATAAGTCAGAAGATGACATTTAGTATTGTGAAAATAAAGGGAAACCTCGCTGAAATTGAGTGGCAGGGCCAGAAGAGGGAGCTCTCAAGCAGGTACCACTGGACATCTCTGCAGATCCCAACAGGAAGAGATCTACTTTGCATCTCCAGAAGGAACTAACACTATTTTGCTAATGCCAGCAGGAGGAAGAAATATTTTCTCCTGGCCTGGCAACAGCTCAGCCAGTGAGATTGTTGCAACTCAGCCAATGAAAAGTCACTATACTTTGAACTCCTAGTTTCTTCCAAAGGACTTTTTGTTCATAAGGTTTCTCCCAACCTCCCCTTCTTTTCTACAAAGGAGTTTCCTCTTCTTTGCTTTCACTCAGACTTGCTTGTGGTTCATATAGTTGCATGTCCCAAACTGCAATTCTTTGCCACTTCTGAATAAACCCCATTTGGCTTGTGAAATAACTGGCTGCTTTGTTTTAGGTCAACAGTGTTAAGTCAATATTAGCAAGCCAAAGTGAAACAAATTTTTAAAAATCTAAGTGGTACGTTCTGTGATCCCAGCATATTTGGGATGAAGCTTCAATCAAGATAGATACAATAATACTACAAAATCAGATTTTATTATCGTTAGAGTTGGTATCAGGCAACCACAAATCCTCCACTGCAGTGTCAAGACATTGAATCTTTTAGATATTGAGTAAAATTCCATCCTTAAGAACACAGGCTATAGGCCTTGCTTGATTTTAACTGAAATATTTTTGTGTTTTATCATTTTGTGTACCATTACCAGTTCATGTAAGCATGGGAGTGTTTTAAGTATTTTAGCCAATCCACAGTGTTACTATTTTCAACGAGAGCCCATTTCTAGCAACCATTTTTCTGTTTAACAATTCATTAATGTCTCCAATATAAATTAATTTCTGACATTCATTAGTTTAATGTGCAAAACGTCTAACGTTGATCAGAACCAAGACACCTGAACTACTTCTGGTAATCCCTTTAGAGTGTAAATTCCCAATTAGAATTTGGGAATGCTAGCTACACCTGGAGTATACTATATTTTAACCTAATATGCCCATATTTCACTCTCCATACTGAAATACTTTAAACTAAATTATGGATATTGTAACACTGGATTTAAATACTAATTCTGCCACTTAAAAGCTATGTAATATTGGATATGAATGTAATTTGATCACGTTGAGTTTCAGTCTCCTTAATTATAAAAGGGGGAAATACTTCACAAAAATCGTTGCTTTAAGTGACTAGGTTTTGTGGTCATTAATGCAGCAAAGGCTAATTGAAATGTGGTGGGTCAGAAACATTTAGATAGAATGGCCACATTCTTGGGAGTTGTCTTAAGATAAAGAAATGACTGTTCTTGAGATATCTACAAAAAAGCTTGAGGCAATAAAGAAAATATGTGGCTGATTTGAGTTTGTCTTATCCAGCTATAGGTTTTCCACCAAAACTAGCTAAAAGAAAACCAGATACAGAGATCTTCCTTTTGTTTTTTCTGACCACATGTAAGAAAACGTGAGTGTATCTCATTTTGTCCAATATTCCCATCTGTTGGACCTGAGCCAAACAAGGGAACAGGGTCTCAGACTTAAACGTCTTACTCCTTGAATTTGGCTTCAAGGTACAAAGAGGCTGCTTCCCTCCTCCTGGGTAAGAAACTTAACACTGAATTGAGTGGAGAATATTCCAAAATATCAAGCTTCTTAGGAGCTGCATTTGAAACTACAGTCAGTTCCCAATTGTCCAGGTAACGGAAGTTAAAGCCAGTAAGATATAGTTTAAAGCTTATCTGAGAAAAAATATTTTTACTTTTGTTTTGTTTTTCTATCTTGTTTTGAGTATACTGAGGTTCACTTTCCTCATTATATTTTACCCATGACATGTTATTAAAATGACATCTCATTCCCCCCTCAAATCCAACAGGGAAAAGAAGCCCTAAAGTATTAGAAAAAAATATTTTAAAATTAAACTTTGTTTCAACAATACATCTTAAGCATTGAGTAGACAGTGCCAACTTTACCAGTTATCCCATACTTTAGAATGTGATAAAATCAAGGCACAAACTATCTCTCCTCTCCCGTCCCTCCCCCAGTTATGCAGAGAAAAGGAATGTAAGGAATCAGGAGTTGCTTCTCCTGAAGTAGAGGAAAGGAGGCTGATGGAAAAATCCAAAAGTAATCTTCAAATACAAAGTAGAGGCATCAATTTTATTTCCAAAGACAGAATGTGAAGGGGAGAAATGGTGATTGAAGTAGGTAGATTCAAAGGGTATTTTTTTTTTTTTTTTTTGAGGAATGGATTCTCACTTCTTTGAGGGAGTTAAAGTAGGCATAGGAAAATGGTTGAGATTGTTTTCTTGGTTTCTTTACTTGTAAGAATTTTCCCATATATATATATTTTGGGGGGATTCTTAATCTGAGAACTTTCACACATAGAGAAATGTAGAAAGATTAGAACAATAAATATTCCCTTCAGAATCAACAATGAATATTTTGCCATATTTATTTGCTGAACAATTTTAAGAATTACAAATGTCAAGATATGATGGCACTTCATCAGCATGCATCTCCAGAAACAAAGTGTTCTTTCACAAAACCACAATAGCATTATTGCACCTGACAAAACTAACAGTAATTCACTAGTCATTGAATACTAAATCTCTGTTTAATATTCTCTAATGACATTTATAGCTGATTTTTTTTCAAACCAGTATTTAATCAAGCATGAGGATTATGATCCAAAGACTTTTTATTTCTGAATTAAGCACAAAAATTCCTGACCTCTGTCCCAAGAAGTGCCTCTTGTAGTCCTACCAATTTATTGATTCAGTTCTTGGAAATTATCGTTAAGTCAGATCTTTCTCTGTCTTCCCATTTTTGTATGATTCTGGGTTAAAGAGGTAGTCATTGCCTAGATCCAGTTAGCGACCTTGACTGGGAAAGCAGCAGCTCCCAGAGAACACAAACTAAGGACAAAAGTTGCTAACTGCTTTTGACCAACTGTATGATGGAGAGCTGTTATCCGGGAGCAAAGAAATTTCACCTTTTGTTATTCAAAATAAAAACTAAGAGACTGTGGTTAGCAATTCCCAAAAGCCTGTGTCTCTAGCAATAAGAAAAGCCCTTAAGAGTCAAATTAGGATCCAATAATAAGAATTCTTGACTTCCCCAGTGAGCATTTCTGGTAATTTCTATAATTGCTCAAATAGTTCGGGAAAGCCTCCAACAAAATCATAGAGAGAAACCACAATGCCACTAAAATGGGGATTACTTTAGTTAGGCACAACTCTTGTTTCTCTACTCAGGAGATAACCTTGCTAGGTGCTAAGACTGGGCAGTCATTTTTACCTTTCCTATCCCGTTGAAAGAATCTTCCTTTACTCTCTTTCTCATCCTAGAAATTGTGAAAACATCAAATACTGAAAACCTAGGCACACATGTGGTAGTCTGTTGCTGTCACAGTTATTTGCACTTTTCCTCCACCTTTTAAAAAAGTATGATGTATGAAATGTCTGAAGTAGAAACTGTTAGTCACCTATTCCAACATCTCTTTATCTTCCTAAATCATACAATCTCTGATTTCAGCTTGGACATAATCACCTGCATAAATACCTTCATCCTCCCAGTCTCCCTTGCAGCAAGATGCAGCCACATAAATTCTTGCCAGTGAGATGCAAGTAGAAAGGTTCTACGGTGGCTTTTGGCAGGTTGATTTAAAAGATTGCTGGCATGTCTTCTTTTTCCCTCTTCCCCCAGTTCTCCATCCTAATGCCTGGAACATGAATGTGTTAGCTGGAACTCCAACAGATACCTTAGACAATAAAGACAAGGGTTTTAGGGATGGAGGAGTGGAAAACTTGGATTCCTGATGGTACCTCAGAGTCTCCATGCCATTTCCAGACTGCCCCTGTGTGTGTATGTATATGTGGGTGTGTGGGTATGTACTTCACAATTTTTAAATGGCACTTGTGGATGTTCTCAATGTCAGTGATGATGAAGGTAGCTCTGCACTATTCTTGCATTCAAATATTTCTTTCTGCAGTGTCAAGTTTCATAAACCTTGGGTTGCCCTAGAAAACTAAAGCTCAGTGTAATATTAATATGCTCTTCTTAAGATATAGTATTTAAAAACTAAAATACATGAAGTTAAAAATGTCACTTCAGGAACATTTCTCTAACATGGAGAATTAAACAGATGAAGCTTGGATGAGAATATAGCTGGTATGAAGACATAAGAGAAAATAATCCTAGATATGGAAATAACTTACCAATTATCACATTTATCAGTGCTCTTTCATCATATTGATGAAAGCTACAAATATCTGTCTCTGTTAGTACTTAATCAGTTTTCTATTCGTGAACATCCGGCAATAATAAGCCATTTATGCTGAGCAGAGGAACTAAAAACATAGGGCTTCTTTGGCATTTTCCTGAGGATTTCAAAACCCTTAAAGTTACCTATATAGAAATGTATGTTAGATACTGTGTGATATTAGTTTTATTTCCACATTGAAGTAACTAACAAACCTGGAAACACAGAACTCAAGTGATCTGAGTTCCTCAGAGGTAAAAAACTGTTTCTCTCACAGATCTGGCACCTGATGCACTCATTCAACAAATTATTTATTGAACAAGAATCAAGATTAACCTACTAGGAATAAAACAAGTTCTGTAAAGACCACTGTTGGCATCTGCAGGCATCAAGAGGGTGGCCCATGGGCTAGGAATTAAGAATGCCTCTCTATAAGCCTAGAGTGGATGTTCCTGAGAAGCCAAGAGGGACCGTAAAACAAATTCTTACTCTAAGTGTAACCTGGTTCCCCTTTGATGGCAATGTTTCCCCTGCAGTCCTCTTGAATGTAGTTATTCTCCTATACTCCTTGGTACCATTGGGCCCAAAGGTAGGATAAGTGTCCTCTTTAAATCATAAGTTATCAGACTACAGACAGACCTCAACTTACAATTGTTTGACTTAATAGTGATTTTTCAACTGTAGAATACATGTTCAATAAAAAACATACTTCAAATTTTGAATTTTGATATTTTCCTGGGCTAGTCACATGTGGTATGATACTCTCGCGTGATGCTGGGCAATGCAGGGACCTACAACTCCCAGGCAGCCATGCGATCACAAAGGTAAACAATCCATACACTCACAACCATTCTGCACCCACCCAACCATTCTGTTTTCACTTTTAGTACAGTACAGGCATACTTCATTTTATTGTGCTTCATTTTATTGCACTTCACAGATACTGCATTTTTCACAAATTAAAGGTTTGTAACAACCCTACATCTAGCATGTCTGTTGGCGCCATTTTTTTCAACAACACTTATTTCACGTCTCCGCGTCACATTTTGGTAATTCTTGCAATATTTCAAACTTTTTCATTATTATCATATTTATTATGGTGGTCTGTGATCAATGATCTTTATCTTTGATATTACTATTGCAAAAGATTATGACTCACTGATGGCTCAGATGATGGTTAGCATTTTTTAGCAGTATTTTTAAATTAAAGTATGTACTTTTTTTTAGACATAATGCTATTGCACACTTAGACTACAGTATAGTGTAAACATAACTTTTATATGCCCTGGGAAACCAAAAAATTTATGTGACTCATTTTAGATATTTGCTTTATTGTGGTTGTCTGGAATCAAACCTGTAATAGCTCCAATGCATGCCTAATTCAATAAATTACATGAGATATTCAACACTTTATTATAAAATAGGCTTTATGTTAGATGATTTTGCCCAACTGTAGGCTAATGTAAGTGTTCTAAGCATATTTAAGGCAGGCTAGGCTAAGCTATGATGTTTGGTAGGTTAGGTGTATTAAATGCATCTTTTACTTACTAATAATATTTTCAACTTACAATGGTTTTATTTGACATAACCCCATTGTAAATTGAGGAAGATCAGTATACAACATGCAACTCTTGTAATTTATTGCCGCTTCCTCTAGGTTACTTCTACTCATTCCTTTAAGGTTTTAGATCTTGGCTATCACTCTCTCCAGGGACAACCATCAGAATTTTTGGTGATATCAATATTCCTTCAATACTTTGGCATTTTAAGTTCCTTAATCTCTTCTCCTCCAATGATATTGTCTTTCATCATAACTGAGCTACTTATTTCAATGGTCATATGACCTTGTCTTCACAAATAACTACAATTTATCTGTAATTTTATTTCTTTGCAACCTTCTTTGGCCACATACTTGATAATGTGTAATTTAAATATATATTAGATAATCGGGGGAGATGATTGTAGCTTCTTAAATCTTTTTGTAAAAGACATTGAATAATGCATTTCAGCATATTTTTTACTCCTTTTGTCTCCCTCACCAAAATGCAAGTTCTGTGAGGGCAAGGATTTTTGTGTTGTTCTTTGTTATATCCTCAGCATCTACAACAATGTGGAGGCCACAGCAGGTTCTCAATAAATGTGTTGAATAAATGAAAGAAATGCCTATTACACATCAGGCCCTAGGAATACAACAAAACAAAATCTCTGACTTTACGGAACCTATCATTTTTTAGTGGAAATAAAAATATTAAAGTGGTAAAACTTCACTATTTATTATTTTTATTTTTTATTACAATATAATTGACATATAACATTGTCTTTGTTTCAGTACAAAATATTCTTCAGTCTGTGTCTTCAAGGTCAGAAATTTATCAAAATTCTGGCTGAGCATTTCTCTTCCCCCCTACAGTGACTGCTTTAGTTCTTGGTCTATTCTCTTGCCTAAATTACCGTAACTGGTCTGTCTGCAGTCTTTTTCCACTCCAGACAGCATATTATATTCCACAAACTTTTGAGAACCTATTATGTGTCTGCTACTGGAAACACAAAAGACAAATATAACACCAGTCCCTATAGTCAAGAAACTTGTCCATCCACACTATAGCATCAGTTCGATTAAAAATTTCTGTTACCAATAGAATTAAGTCCAAACTCCTTATGCAGGCATATGGGGCCCTTTACCATTGTCCTGAACCCATTGAATCTATAGCCTTATCTCTCACCACTCCCCTTTACCTACAGGCTCTCCTAAGCTCCAGCTACACTGAACTTTGCACAGATCCCTGAAAATTCTATTGCTTCTGCTTTATATAGGCTGTATTTTCTGTCTGGAATACCCTCTTCTGCCTCTTACCATTGGTCTGGGAGAGACTTACTCAGCCTTTGAAATTCAGCTCTTAATCATTACCCCTTTTTGATGCTTTCCCGGACTCCCCTACTTAGTTCTTCAGGTTGCTGTTCCCACAGTACTCTGTTTATAGCTCTAACATAGGACTTATTGCAATGCATTATAAATTACCTATTTACCTTTTCTACAATTCCTGGAGGTTAGGAACAATATTGCTTTGCCATATCGGGCATATGGTAGGATCTAAATTCCAAAAAAAATTTAAATGACTCTCTTAGCACTTGGTCTTCTCTTATTTTCCCCTAAATGGTATTATATGGCTCTTACTTCCTAGAAAAGGGAGCATTTAAAAGAAAATTTCAGGTGAACAACTAAAAAATCAGAAAAAAAGAAGGCTCCCTTAACGTTGAAAGTAATCCTCTTTCTCCATTATCCCGTTATATACTGTTATCCTGCAAGCTGCTGAACAAAATGTTTATAGTCCACCAAAATCTAATGTCTGAAAGTATATGTAACCTTCTTCTGATCACTTCCTACCTTACACAATGGAAAGAGCACAATAAAGTATTTACTTATGGCAAACAGAGTTACTCAAGAACTGTATACATTCTCTTTCATGAAGACCATGAAATTCAAAGAAAACTACTACCTGATTTCTTCTAATCCCACAGTATTGCTACTTCACATAGAGATAAGTGTATATCACTCTACTGTCTTATTTTCTACAATGTAAACTCTGGAATCTATATGTCTATATCTATATGCTGTAAGGTGATGTTTGGGGTAGAAGACCATTTTTGGAATATTCCAATGTACATCATTTAAAGATGTAAATGGGCTTTAAAAAATTCATTAAAGTGTAGTTGATTTACAATGTTAGTTTCAAGTGTAAAGCAAAGTGATTCAGTTATACAAATACATATATTTTTTCTTTTCAGCTTCTTTTCCATTGTATGTTATTATAAGAAATTGAATATAGTTCCCTGTGCTATACAGTAGGTCCTTGTTTATTTTATAATATAGTAACATGTGTCTGTTAATCCCCATCCTCTTAATTTATCCCTCCCCACCCTTTCCCCTTTGATAAACATAATTTGTTTTCTATGTCCATGAGTTTGTTTTGGTTTGTAAATAGAATTTGTATCATTTTTTTTTAGATTCTACATATAAGTGATACATCATATGTCTTTCTCAGTCTGACTTCACTCAATATGATAATCTCTAAGTCCATCCATGTTGCTGCAAATGGCATTATTTTAATCCTTTTTATGGCTAAATAATATTCCATTGTGTGTGTGTGTGTGTGTGTGTGTGTGTGTGTGTGTGTGTGTGTGTATGCACACACACATATACACATATACATACACAACTTCTTTATCCATTCATCTGTTGATGGACATTTAGGTTGTTTCCATGTCTTGGCTATCGTAAATAATGCTGCTTTGAACATTGGGGTGCATGCATCTTTTCAAATTAGTTTCCTCCAGATATATGCTCAGGAGTGGGATTGCTGGATCACATGGTAAGTCTATTTTTAGTTTTGAGGACTCTCTATACTGCTTTCCATAATGGCCACACCATAAATTAGCTTTTTAAAGAATTTTCCATCACTTAGAGCTGTTCATGCTTTTGTCACCCTACAGTCAGAGACTGGTAGCAAAATCCAGAATATGAAAAAGCTCAAAACAAGACAGTCACTTTTTAACCCTTCCTATTACTGCCAAACCAGACTGATAGGGTATGCTTCTAAATTATAGGAAGATGATGGTATGATGGCATCAGAGAACATAAAGTAATTTAAGATGGTATATGTGATGTTTACATTTAGCTAGGTTATGAGGTCTCCCTTAAACTTTACAACAAATTTTTTATTCCCAGTACCAAGAACAGATGACTACTTTGCCCTCTTTCCTTTTATTTACCTTACAGTTACAAAATTAACAATCTCTAAGTTCTTATTAGAAAGCTCCTTCATAAAACTGAACTTTTCTCACCTGTTACAACTTTTTAAAAAAATTTTTAATTGCTCATGTCAATCTATAAAATTCTCTTTTGCTATTAGTGTCTATGGATACATTTAAATTCAGTCCTCAGAAAAATATCAGGGAGAAGGTGATTGCTACAATTAAAACTGACAAACTGTTTCTGTTTTCCTTTTTACTAGTGTTTTAAATTGGCCTGGGAATTTTTTTTCTCTTAGGAGACTGTTAGGATTAAATTTGTGAAATGGCATCTATTACCAACTATTTTCTAGTTTCTGCCAATTCCAGTTGCAGATTTTTCTCCCCAAAGACCTGACAATATAATTATACATGTCCGAATCTAGATTTTACCCCTACTAGATACAGAACTTTTTGGTGAATTTGAAAAAGAGATTTGGTACAACTTGGGTCCCCATCAGCTAATGGATGAGATAAAGGCATGGATAAAACCTGACTACAAGCTACTTGTGAAACTTCTGGGTGAGAAGCCATTTTCAGAGCTACACTAACAGGAAATCCCTTGAAATATATCCAAAGGGAGTAGGAAATAAAACTATAAATTAGGGTGCAATGAATTTGAATTTTCAAAAATTTCTTGTGTGAAAGGCAGTTTTTCTCACAGCATTTCTTTTGATAAGGGAAATTGCCAGTTATTTTAGGTTTCAGTCTTCTAAATGCTATCTTCAATTTGGTCCCTCCATTTTCAGTTAACCTTATATGTTGTTGCCAAATTAATCTTTCTAGACCACAAGAATGTTACTCTTCAAAAAAAAAAAAAATTCAAAGCTTCCCATTGTAAGAGAAATTAAGTAGAAAACAGTAAGCATGATACTCAGTGCCACCATTGGTTGTGATCTACATTCCCCTTGACTCTGGACTGCCTAGGCCAGGAATTGGCAAACTACAGCCTGCAAACCAAATCCAGCAGGCTGCTAATTTTTGTATGGCCTTCGAGGTAAAGATGATTTTTACATTTTTAAAGGGTTGGAAAAGACAATCATGTGACATGAACATAAAAAATTAAAATTTCAGCATGCTTTTTATTTATCAAAGTAAAAATTTCAAAAACCTTCGAAACGTGATTCTCCCACAAATATAAAATTAACATGAGCCAAGCATTTTAACTCACTGAGGGAACCAGTAGGATGGTAAAGCTGATTCCAGGAGTATTTAAGGAACTAGATATTTATAGGCATTAAAATAAGAATAATGAGCGTAAGATTGCAGGTTAAACAAAACTGGTTAGTGCCCTATAGGGCGATAAAATCATAACTTTGGGACTAGCTTTTCTGTCAGTCAGAAATCTACAACTTAAGTAATTTCACAATGTTCGAGCTCTAATCATTAAGTAGCAAAGTCAAACACAGGTAGCTTCTCTAGAGAATCATCCTTGGGCAGACAAGTTTAACCATGTCCCAGTATGAACTGAAAGGTCATCTCTCCACTCCTTGCCTTATTTCCATGTTTTGAGTAATTTTTCTTAACAAGGCCCGTCCTAATCATTCCAGCCAATAACCACCTCTCCTCCTTTTATGCTCTCATTACTTTCTGTACTTCCATTATAGGACTCAAATATCGTGGGTTTTGTACCATGCTTTGTTTTCCCAGTAGGCGCCTTTGAATCAGTGTTTGAGAGCTGGGGTTTAACCTCCCCCTTTAAAGGGATTTGAGCATAGCGTCCAATGTCTATAGTCCCCAACATCTGCCTTGCACATCATGGACACTAAGTCCTTTATGCTGAATATGAAGCCCCCAAATACTTTTTCCAAAACACCTTAGGGCACTTTCCTTAAACCTCCTTTGTGTTCTAATGCGCGGTGCACTGGCGTGCTTCTCCCTTACTCCACAGTTAAGTCACCCTCCAGAAGAGACAGGTACTGTTTTCCTCTTGGTTACTACCCCGCATTAGAGCCTAACCCATTGCCTTGCTCAAAGCGGCAGTTCGACAGACAACAGTGAGGAAAAAATGGGGAGCCCCCTCCACATTTGATGTGCCCGGAAACACTGAGTGTCCTAGCCTCTCCATTACCGCAAACCTAGGATCTAATAACCTTCCTGTCTCACCTACAACACTAATACCTCAAAGCAGGTGCCAATGACGGCCCCAAATGGTAAACGTTCCTCCTCGATCAAAGACCTCAAATTTCCGCTGCCCCGAACAGGGTAGCCAACCTCAGAAAAATGGCGGGGTGGACCCAGGCCTTGGTTTCGAACTTAGCCCTTTTCCATAAATATCACCAGCAGAGGCTTTTCCCATTTTTTTTGCGGTGGAATGTTTGCTCAGTGGGCCGCTTTACTCCCTCCTGAGTAACCGATCCCCCATTTCACTTTTCAAGCCTCCGGACTCCGTGCTTCTCCGCCTCAGCCTTCCTACCGCAGTCAGCCCAGCCGTTTCTGGGGGAGATCGCCCAGGGCGCGTGGCCGGGCGGTTGAGTTGCCAACGGTTTTCCACCGCGAGGGGGGTAGCGCGGGAGGAGCGGCGGGAACCAGTTGGGCGGGAGGCAGCGGACGTAGGGCGGGGCCAGAGCCGGGAAGGATCGCGAAAGAGCTGGGAGGCCCCGCCCTTTCCGTAGATATCTCTAGAAAGCCGCGCAGGGGCCCGAAAACAAAGAGTGCGCACGCGCGGCGGCGGGGCCCGGGCATTTTGCTGCGTCACCAGCCGCCGCCCGGCCTCACCACCCCTCGCTCGCACGCACGCACGTTCATTCTCCGTCCTCGCGCCCCTTTTCCTACACTTTCCTCTTCTCCCCGACCGGAGGAGTCGCGCTCCCCGCGCGGTGCATTCTGGGGACCCAGGTCCAGCCCGCCGCCGCCGCCGTCGCTTGAGGGAAGCGAGAAGAGGCCGCGACCGGGGAGAAGACGCCGGAGTCGCCACCGGAGAGGAGTCGACTGCCCAGCAGCTGCCGCCGGAGAGGCCCGCCCACCCGTTCGCCCGTCCCCCTGCCCCGTTCACGATGTGAGTGCGACACCCCGCCGAAGAAAGATCGTCCGGGAGGGAGGCCGAGGCCGCGCGGAGGGGGTTGCCGGGAAGCCGTTCCCTCCCCTCCCCCTCTTGCGGCCCCCTCTGCTTTTCCCTCTCGGTGGTAATCGTTCTTGCCTGGGGGTGGGAGGTCCGGTGTCCTTGTTCCGGTTACCGTTGGCGGGTGGAGGACATTTTTCCTCCAGATAGCTGCTTCCCCCACCTCTAAACCGTCCCTCGGCTTCCCCGTGCGGGAAATCCCACTTTCCCCACCTCGGCAGTGCGGGTTGCTCCTAACTCTCCGTAACTTAGCCATAGGCCTTAATCTCCCGTGAGCTTTCCGCCATGCGGTCGCCCTGGAGGCGTGGACCCTCGTGGGCCGCAACTCCGGCCGCTCTGTGATGCTGGGAACAGGCCCGGGGCCAAATGCACCTGAGGTAGGTGCTACCACAGGCTGCTGGTGCTACTCGGGAGAGCACCACGCGGCCCGCCACCGCGAGCGACAGGTACTGCTAGGCAACTGGAGGGAGGCCATAGTGTCACTGCAACTTACTTCCCTCCAGGGTGTCGTGATTTCTTGAGTATGGGTCTTTCTAGGCTTTCTCCTAACTCCAGTCTCTCGAAAGGAGTGAAGGTTGCCAAAACTCAGCGGTGTCCTTGGCAGCGGGGAGTTACCGTTGATAGAGCAGGGAGTTCTGCACGTGTTGGAGTGGAAAGATACTTGTGGATATTTTTTGTGTTTGTATTAAACTTTAGGCGAGATTTCATTATTCTATCTTAAGGATCGAACAGGTGTGGGATTGCCTTCTTGTTGCCTTAAATTTACGTGGAGGTAACTACAGATTTTTTTTTTAGCAGTCTTACTTTTGTATGATAAACAAAAATCCTGGTGATTTTAACCGAAGAATTTTTGGCACTGCCAATTCCAGGCTTTTCATTCTTAGGAAAAGCTTTACCTTTTCCGATGTGAGAACTGCTGGTTTTATCGTTTCTTGGTACTAAGTGCTCCTTAAACGTTAAATATGAAGAGCAATTGAGGGAAACAGTTTTTTCCCCACCCTGCGACCGCCCAGGCGAGGGGAACAATTTTTATTCCTTTAAAAAGTAGTGCACTTTCAAGGGTTTACTAAATGAAATAAGGAAATTTGCGGTGAGTATATTGGCCTAGAAGTCGTAAGTGGAAAGTAAAGGATATATTACAGTCAGTTGATGGTGGAGAAGCAGCATGTATTACTGTAAAATGACATACTAGAATTTTGAGAGGATTCCCCCCCAAAAAAGTATCTAATAGATTTTAATCTGTGTTTAATAGCTTGTGTTTTTGCTTTTTTCCTTTTGAAAACTATTCCAAATAATGTAAAATGATTGTCAGTGTTACAGCATCTATGAGGAGGAAATGAATCCTCAGAAAAAGCATTACCAACTTTTAATGGATTAATGTAGCCAAAGTGTCTTTCACGAAGAAATTGCATGTTTAATATGGTTTGAAATAGAAACACTTAACGGAGGTCATATAAAATAGTTTAATAGGTAAGAAATACTAAGTTATGTGAAATAGATAAAGAACTCAGATGAGAAGTGTTAGTAGTATTCTAGAAAGGAGTATAATTAGAGGAATGCTACTTTCAAATTCTCTCTCTCATTCCCTTTAAAACATTCAATATATACCGCCTTGCAAATTCTTTAGGGGGTCTTATTAATAACTTGAATGAATTTACAGGATGAATGTTATGAGTCAGTTATTTGAGTTGGAAAAGACTTAATGGGTCATCCAGTCCTAGGAAGAATCTGGCTGATGGTTTTATTGATCGGCTATAGACCTTATTTTAGATGTGGAGACATCATTTCTGGACATCTTAAGGATTTAAGAGCCTTTTTTTTTTTTTTAATCATTTCATTGTTCTTTAGTAGTGATTTCCTAGATAAATTTCTCTTAAGTTTTTAAACTTTTGTCCAGTAGTTTGCATGAAAGCTCTCAATCTCTCAGCTGCTTTAGAGAAAGCTGAGATTTTAGGACCTCTCAAGAGCTGTCCAAATCCCCTTCAGGGGGTGCTGCTTTGCCTTTTTTTTTTAATTATTGTAGTTGGTTCTAATTTTAAGTTGAACCTATTAACAGTAGGTATAAAGTGAAATGTTTTATTTAGTTTTGAGGTATTTGAAGTCATTCTTTCTGGTATCTTGTACTTAAATTAATAAATTGTCCAGAAATATACTGTGACTATCTCTAGCTTGATTAAAATCTTACTTGCTTTGCCATCATGCAGCTTTATAGGACTGAGTCCCCAGAATAAAATCATCGGTCTTTAACCTCTGAAACAAATTATGACCATACAATTTATGGTTAATTTCTATAAGTTAAGGAAAAGTAACTAATGATAGCTTTTGTTCAGTGTTGATTTTGTAACCTGGCAACTGGATTTTCTTTTTTCTTTTTTTCTATGCTCAGTTAGACTTTAACTAGAAGGCAGTAGAGACTGGAAATGACAAATCACTTGAGTGCAGACCAGTATGTATTATTGTTAATTAAGATTGTCCAGTTTAACTGTACTTTCTCAGATTTAAAATCTTCTAGAGGCTATATTATTTTGGGGTCTTAGGTGGTTAGTGATTGTCGCTTTTCAGGAAAAATATCTGCAATACCAACTGTTTAGAATCAGCTTAGCTCTGAAACTCTTATAATCATGTTTTATCTGAGTTCTTAAATTGAGAATTGCTGCATCTAGTGTATTTTACTACAGAAACACAAAGTGTTTTAACAAACTTTTTATTATTTTACTGTGTAGATCGGCAATGATAGATTTTATTTTTATATGTTTAAAAGTTTTTTTTGATATAACTTTTTTTTATTGCAATGGTAAATTTTAAATTGAGGCTGACTTCCCCAGGACACTTTTGAACTTTTCGTTTTCTGGGAAGATGGCAATTACTTTAAACGTTACCTTGAGCAGTATGCCCTCACCCGTTGTACTCCAAAGCCACACAAAATGTGCTGTTGTGGCTTTTCCGTGCAATAGTTGATCTCATGTAGCCACACTTTATTGCTAAAAAGTGTTTATGTCAGGGCCCTTTCCAACTCAGCATGCTCAATTATCTTTCTGTGCTGGAAGGATCTAAGTCACAGAGAGGTGTTTTTAAAATTTTTAACATTGCATTCCCGGATCTAGCTTTTCAAATAAGAATTCACGGCACTGCTAATTAGTATAAAGGGCTGTCCCAAAAGAGGTTGGAACCCAGAATTTATGACAGAAGGCTTATTTTTTCCACTTTACAAAAAGCGAGAATGCTATTCCAGGTGGTCCTTTTAATTCTAAGTAAATGTCTGTAGTTCAGCTTTATTATCTACCCTAAACTGTTTTTGTTAAAACTTGTGCCACATTTTTACATACGTTAAGTCCCAAGGCTCTGAAATTTGTCTGTATTGGAGGCAATGAGTGAGTGACCTTGTTTGAGTCTTATTTGTATGAAGAGAATTATTTTATCTGCTTTAGGTATCTTAAAAGGATGTGTGCACAAAAGTAGGAATGTGAGAAGGTTATAGAGTTGCTTGAAAAAAGGCAGTAAGTTTGGTATGGGGTAGTAGTATCTTTAAGAACAGCTTTCATCTTTACTATTTCAGAGTGGGAAGTACCAAAGGAAGGAACTGGCACAGAGGTTCACAGACATTCTTAATTCATCCCTTGGTGTCTTAGCGTTTTGGGGTTTTGTTGCTTTTTTTTTTTTTTCCTAAATGGTGCTGCTAGGCCAAAAGGAGTAGCCTAGCAGTTCCATTTATTAGATAGTTGGGTTCAAACAACTTTTAGTATTTTGTCCTAATAGCCTGTTAGCTCTTTGAAAAGCTAGTACATACAAATTGGAAGAAAAATGTAGTTTCTTGTATAACCGCAGTTAGTAATGGAAGGTGTATGCCTTTTGGGCACTGTATAACTTTATACCTTGAAATTGATTGGATACTTCCATCTCATTTCCTGTTCCCCATTGATTTTTTTGTGGGTGTCTCTTTTTCTTAATTATAGCAACCATAGCAACCACTGAAAATCCAGTTTTGCAAAGATGAAATTAGTGGAGAGGGATATAGTACAGTCGGCTGTTGAAACTGAACCACTTACTGTCTTGACTGAAGTTGAGTATCACTGAATTCCTCTCAGATTTGAAATATCCTGTGGCAGCCATCCTCCATAGTCCTCTGATTCACCTTGCCATGTAGTGTAATTTGGGAATCACTGGACTTGCATATATATTCAGATCACCTTTCCAGAAAGTTTTACATACGGATTTCTCTGAGCAAAGAATATGTGTGAGAGAGAGTTTGGCTTTAGACATTTACCAGCAGGGCCTTTGATAATGCTTAACAAGGAAAAATTGCTCAGTCTGTGAAATCAGAACTACTATTTTCTTTTTTAGCAGAATTTTCATGTTTCCGTATCATTCCTCACATAGTACGAACTGAAATAGATTTACCAGATTCTCAATTGTCTTTTGCAGATGACAGACCAGTTGACAAACTTAGTTTTAAAAAATCAATTACTCTGAACTTTCATAACATCTTTTTTCACTGCTGACTTTTTTCCCCTTGATTTTAATGAGTTTTCTTTTTCTTCTATAATCCTTGATATTTAAAAATATTCTCAGATGTATAAAAGATTAGTGAATCTAGTCTTTAAGAAGCTTTCCATTTAACTGGAAATGTTTAGCTTATTCCTAAACATAGAGGATGCTTACTCCATTATTAAGCTCTAGTAAAAAGCTAGTCTTCTGATTACTGTTGTTCTGTCTTAGAATTCAAAGTGATCTTTCAATTCAAAAGATTCTCCATTAAAAAATAAACTCATAGTGCGGAATGGTGTAGCTTAGTGGTAGAGTGTAGTGCTTAGCATGCACAGGGTCCCAGGTTCAATCCCCAGTACCTCCATTAAAAAATGATAATAATGATAAGAACCACCAAAAATACTAAAAAATAAACTCATAAGGGGAATATCATTACTTCTGAATAAAGAAAGTGAGGTTGTATACTATTACAGAATACAATAACGTAATATAATGTATCTTTATAAATTTAAATATATAAATGAATTCTTTCGAAGTACTAACAATGGAAGAACATTATTTTGTGATGTATAACATATTTATATGTTAAGAAAGATAAAGCATAGCCAGTAATGGATCAGATCCCTTTACCCCCATATTTCTTAGATGATTTTTGGTCTAAATTTCATCCAACTTGAATGTAAGCTTCTTAAGGGCAAAGAGTTTTACCTGTTCTGTTGACTGCTGTATCTCCAGAACAATTCTGGCACGATATTCCATAAATATTTGTTTATTGAATAACATTCAAACTCTAAATCTAATTTAGCTATGCAACTGTGCTGTTTGAGGTGCTTGATGGTGAGGGCTGGGACTAACTGGGGTCTTCTACTGTTGGTCTTGTGCTGTATCACATCTTCAGTCAGATTCAACTATGTCATACAGATTAAAAAGTAGGTTGGTGGTCAGTAGTTGAAAGATAGTTTCTGAGAGTCATCTATAAATCAAATGTCTGATTTTTAGACTCTGTTAATTGAGGCTTTGCTGTATTTTGGGAAATCTGGAAAAGAGGGACCACAAAATCAGTATATACCTTCAAAGTACATTTGACTTGTTTGTGAGTCCTTTATTTTGGAAATGTTTATTTTAGAAATATTTAGCTTATTGGTTATGTTTTGGTCAGACTCATCTTTTTCTTAACTTTCTTAGATGATTATCGCAGACTCCCCATTAACAGATTCTACCCTTCCCCCTCCAGTTTTTAAAAAAAATCTAAAGAAGTTGGCTTTTCAGTGAAAAATTAATCCTTCTTTCACTTTTTTCTTATTTATTTTTTGGAGGGGTTACCAGGGATTGAACCCAGGACCTTGTGCATGCTAAGCATGTGCTCTAACCACTTGAGCTATGTCCTCCCCCAACTTTTTTCTATTTGATTAATTTCTGTATGAGTCCATTAGTTGAAAATTTAATAGGCTTAAAAGTATTTGTCTATTTTATCATAAAGATTGTTGTCAATTAGCACATCTTTATATCACGTTTTACAGTTCCTTATATACTTTTTACAAAAGTAGAGCATTTTGGTGGGGGGGGGATTCAGTGGTAGAGTGCATGCTTAGCATGTGTCAGGTCCTAGGTTCAATCCCCAGTGCCTCCTCTAAAAATAAATGAGTATACTTAATTGCCTCTCCCCTCAAAGAAACAAAAAAATTTTAAAAAATCTAATTGTCTCCCCTCTAAAAAAATAAATAAGCATTTTTATTAAAAGGTCGTTATTGTTATTTCCTCCAGTACATTTGTCTCGTGTATTGAAGAGCCTAGTATTTTGTGACCAAATGATAGTATGCTAATTTTTTTCCAGTGATTTAGAGTAAGAATTTAGATATTACCAGTGATTTGTCACATTTGTGTATGGTAAAAACTTTTTATTAAAGAAACCAATCTGATTGGACACTATCATGACAGATAAACAATTTTGGATGGGATATAGGCCAAAGTGTTATGAAATTGTGTGTGATTCTATCAGACAAGCATGTATGTATATATCCCATGAGGTTGATCTAAGTCATACATTTCAGGGAGCCAAATTTGAGTTATTATGGTATTAACTAAGATTTGTAGGCCTCCCAGTTGAATACTTAGAATTTTTTGTTTTGCTGAATTCTCCCATACAGATCTCACAATTTTTTATGTTTTCTATGTAATGGTCCAGAGTAACTATTTACTAAAACTTGAACATTGGAAATTCTGACAGAAAGAGAAAATGAAAATGTTGGCACTTTGACCATAGTTTTGGTTATAGAGATAAGTCATGCGCTATAGAATTCTATTACAAATAAATTTTTTTTTCCTCTCAAGATTTACAAAGTTCTAAAGGGGTGATGGTGCAATTAACATTTTTTTAACTACCCAGTTACAGACTAAACTCTTTTCTACTGTCTCCAGGAACATCTATGACCTAGACCTAACTTGGTTTTCAACCTTAAGTTTTTTGAACTTACCTCAGGTTATGTATGATGTGCCTGTCCACTAATTCATAAAAGGCTTTAAGTGTTCTAATTGTCTTTTATTGTTCAGTCTGCCTTGCACATAGTAAACTATCCGAAAAGTTGCAATAATTGGGAAATGTTCCTTAGCACATTTTTTTCCATTTAGCTTTACTGGTTGTCTTCATCTGTTTACAACAAAATATCACAGACTGGGTAGCTTATCAACAGCAAAAATTGTTTGCCCACTGTTGGAAGTCCAAGATTTAGACACCAACATGGTCACCTTCTGGTGAAAGGTCCCATTTCCTGTTTTATAGCTTCTTGCTGTGTCCTCACTGCAGTGGGAGGGGGCTTGGAGGTCTCTCTGGTGTCCCCCCTCTTTTTTTTTTTTTTTTTTTTTTTTTAATTTAAGTCAGAGGTACTGAGGATTGAACCCAGGACCTCACACATGCTAAGTGTGTGTTCTACCACTGAGCTCTACCCATCCACCCTCTCGGAGCTTCTTTTAATAAGGCATGAATTTCATTCATGAGGGTTCTACCCTCATGACCTAAGCACCTCTTAAAGATCCCGCCTTCTAATACCGTCACGTTGAGTATTAGGATTTCAACATAAGAATTTTAGGGGGCGTGCATTTCAGATCACTGTACTGGTGCATACAGTTTTTAAAGTAAAGGGTGATTGTAATTTTCTATAAGTTAAAAGTAGAACACACCAGATTCTAGCATATTAAAAATGGTATTTGGAAACAAATGTGATTTTTACTCTGCCCTTTTAAGACAATGAAGTTTTAATCAAAACTACAGAGGAGAGATTTAGGTTATGCAAAATTTAGTTGCTTGAATTGACATGGCCGTAATGTTGAGCTTGGAAGTGTTTGTCAGAAGAACTTAGACTATCCCACTGTGTGGGTTTTTTGGGTATTACTTTGCTTTAAGTGGTGGCTTATTCATGTAACATGTGCAGAGGTGGAAAAAGTTTTTTCATCTATAGGTATGTTACTGTTAAAATGAATTAACAGATTTGCACAGTAGTTAGGGATTTTGCTGGTGTTTGTATAAGCTAGAGATAAGCTAAATCAACCTTTCTTTGGGTTAATAGGAGAAAAAGAAGTGTTGTGATTCTCATGGAAGACAAAAAGGGATTTCATCACATTGAATTTCCCTTTCAAATGAGTGAATATATGTGTTTATTTCTGGTTTAAGTTAAGCATAGAGGTCCCCCCTTTTATTCTTGATGGTTTAGATCAGGGTCACCTAGTAAATATTAGGCTTTACAGGCCACAAATACCTCTTTCGCACATTCTTGTTCTTGTAACTCTATAAAAATATAAAAACCATTTTTGGCTCCTGGGCCAACCCCTGGTTTGGATCATTTAATTTTGTTTTTATTATCTGATTTTATTAGTTTGCTAGGGTTACTATAACAAAGTATCAGAGTGGGTGATTTAAACAGTAGAAATTATTTCCTCACTGTTCTGGGGGGTGATAGTCTGAGATCCAGGTATCAGAACAGTTGATTTCTTCTGAGGACACTCTGCCTGGCTTGCAAATGACTTTCTTCTGTGGCCTCTTCACAGGATCTTCCCTCTGTAACTCCTAATAATCTCTTATAAGGATGCCAGTCATTGCCTACCCTAAGGCCTCATTTTACCTTATCTTTTTAAAGACCCTCTTTCCAAATACACATTCTGAGGTATTGGGAGGTTTAGAACTTCAATATAAATTTGGGACATGATTCAGCCCCTAACAGTGATACAAGTTTAGATTACTTAATGTAAATTCAACGAAAAAAAGATTCTCCCCTGGTTCCAGTGTCCTTGATATGAACAGAAACTGAAGTGCTTATATACTTGGTTTCTGATAGAACCAATGTAATAATTAGGTCACCATATGTTGCCCCTCTCTTACTATAGGTTCTTAATATGCAGCTTGACTTTAACAAACTGTAAACAGTATTGTTAAATATCTTCAGGTTATGTTGTTAAATGTGGCTACAAAAGCATGTTTACCAGAGTATTTAAGTAGCTTTTTGTAAACATATTGGGAGAAGAATCCTCTTATTAATCAGATTATTTTTAGCTTTTAATATATATTTTTTCTTTATACACACACACACACACACACACACTTTTTTTTCCCCCAAACAGGAAAGGTTTGAAGAATACTACAATGAATCCTCACGAACCCATTATCCTACTTCAGCATGATCAGTCCAGGATCATTCTTGTTTTATCTACCCACCCCTTTCTTCCCAATGGATTTTATTTTGAAGAAAACCCCAGACATGGTTCTTTAAAATAAGGAACATCTGCAATCTGGATACCTTTGGCAAAAGGCAACTCTTATTTACCAGAAAAACAATTTCTAAAACTTTAGAATAAGGGGAGAGTTTATATAGCCCAAGTGATAGAGCACATGCTCAGCATACATGAGGTCCTGGGTTCAATCCCCAGTACCTCCTATAAAAATAAAGAAATACATAAACCTAATCCCCCCTCCAAACTAAATAAAAAAATAAATCATTCTTCTAAAACTTTAGAATAAATGACAAGTAGACAGTCATAGCCAGATTTTTTGAGCTGTGGGTATTGCATTCTTTGTTTTCTTGTGTCTTAATTGAATGGAAGAGATTGATTTTTTTTGGCTTTTTAAATTTTTTAATAATGCAATTTTACAGTTAGACTGGGTTGCTCTAAAGGAAGAAAGTATTCCATGCAAAAACCATGTAATATTATTTTATAGAAGAATTATGAATATAATCCCCATCTACTCATCTTCCAGATTAAACACTTAGCAAACTTTTTTGCTTTGTCTATCCACATTTGCCACATTGCTTTATCTATTTTTTTCCTTAATTTAAAGCAAACCCCATGTAATTTTATTTTCATCGTGAATGGACTTTTTTCCCATAAAAACAATGCCCTTCACACTCAGCAAAGCTAATAGTTTACATGTCATCTAATAATCTGTCCATATCCAGGTCTTTACAATTTCTGTATTTTTTTTTTCTTCTTTTTGGTTGTGGGAATATTAGTGTTCTTTATGTTCAGTTTGCTTGAATCAAGAGGCAGAGCACATTTACACATTGCACTTGTTTGATAACTCTTATGTCTTTCTTAATCTAGAACAGTCTTCCCTCTTCTTTATGCCATTGAGTTAAAAAAAATATTATGAATTGTCTCTTGTGGTGTCATTTAACTTGTTTCTTTCTTCATATTTCCTGTGGACTGGAATTAAGTTTACTGTGAAATACATCGTGTTGATCAAATCAGTAGCTGAATGTCTAGTTGTCCCATTTTTAATGATGCTAAGATCCTAAGTTTTTATCTACTGTTCATCTAATCATTGTTAATGGTCCCATCCATTGGTGAACACTGCCAAATCAGTGTAAAGGTTGCAAAATAGTGATTTTTAAAATTTTTGCTCCTCACATTTTATTCCACACCAAAGCTGGAATTCTGTAAAGAAGTTTCCTTCATAAACTGGTCCTGTTTAATTATGAATAAAGACTCATAAAAGGAAAGAAGGATAAATGCCTAATTCTTTCTCTTTAATTGCCTGTTTGTAAAGAATTGAAACTATACTCTCTTCCATTGATCTAGAGTTGTGGGTCGTTTGTATTATATTTTTAATCAACATAAACTCAGATTGTTTATTTTATTCAGTGTGCTTGGATCAGTTTGCAGTTATTCTTTCTGGTGCTCAGGTTGTCCTTGGTCAAGGAGAGGGAGACCCTAGTTGTTGCCTCCTGTTTTGACTGATCTCATGATTTTTAATACCTTCATTTGCACTAGGGATGTCTTGAGCTCAGTTATATTTTCCACTTTGAGGCTGAGGTCAACCATTTCACTATAGGAATTTATTCCCTTTTAGTTGGAAATAAATAGTATTTTGGCACTGGAGTGTTCATTGACCTATATTTTTATTGTTCGTGCTTTTTAAGAGATCTGTTTACTTAACTTTAAATGCCAAGGTTCATAAATTTTCAAATTAAAAAAAATTTTTTTTCCTTTCCAGTTTATTGAGGTATAATTGACATACAGCAGCATTGCATACATTTTGGGGGGGTAATTAAGTTTTATTTATTTATTTATATGGAGGTACTGGGGATTGAACCCAGGACCTTGTGCTTGCTAGGCATGTGTTCTACCACTAAGCTATACCCTCCCCTGCTAAAGTTTTAACTATATATTAAGTTAAAGACTGAACATGTTACTGCATTGAGAATACTGTTTTTGGCAAGAAAATGAACTAGAAATAATGTTTGGCATATTGGGACCTGACCTGTTCATAAAACTCCTTAATTGTTTATTAGCTATATATTAACATAACTTAACATTAGAAGTTGTGACTCTTAGTCCTCCTTAGGTTAGATGTTTTTTTAAAGGCATTTTAAAATGTCCCCCTCCCTGTCCCTTTTTAAAATTTTTGTATATATACATTTTTTATTATAGTCAGTTTACAATGTCAGTTTCTTATGTACAGCTTAATGGTTCAGTCATACATGAACATACATACATTTCTTTTCATATTCTCTTTCACCATAAGTTACTACAAGATACTGAATATAGTCCTCTACCTTTTAAATCTGCCAGTAGATGCCTAAAGAAATAGCTTTTACTCTTGCTGATTGTTAGTATTTAGGCTTTGGAAATTGCCATCTATAATTTTTAACTAAAGATCTGATATCAGTGTTCTAGGGTAGAGTGTGACTAGTCAAGTTTATCAGTTGTGTAAAAATGTTAATGAGCATTTGGCTGCAACTTTGGAACTTGAAACTGTACTCCTTAGAGTTGGGAATTTCAGAGCTCAAAAACAAAACAGTTCCTTTCAGTGACTTAGTAGTGTTTGAACTAATTTTTTAAAATTTTATTTTGAAGTTTTAAGTTTACAGAAAAGTTGCAAAAAATACAAAGAATTCCTGTATAGCCAATAACTTTGATTTTTAGACAAGCAGCACACGCTTATTTTTAAAAAATAATTGAAACAGTTGAGTGATGTGGTTCTACTTCTTTTCTGTCATCTTTCTGACTCATTCTTTAGAGGCAAATGCTGTTAATTTGTGTGTATGTTATTCTCCTTGGAATTTTTATGCATGTGTAAATATTAATCTAACAAGTCTTAAAGATGACAAAGAAAAATTTTTAAGTATTTACCGCATACAATCTTTATTGCCTGTTAACCAACCGTATTTGACCATATTTGCTTCTAGTGGATTTTTAGCTATATCTAAAACATAATTTCAGTGGATGGATAGAAATATGGGCAGGTGACACTGAAGAAGACAGGAGTCTGTTACAGGGGACAGGAGCTGATGAATAATAAGGAAAAAGCAACTATTCCAGGTTGCTTCTAGTATAGTGAATATGGGATGCAGATATAGATTAAAAGATGAGGCTGTAAAGAAGTTTAATTCTTTACCTAATGTCGTTGTTTAGAATCATAAAAGTTTCTTATGTAGTCAGCTGTAGGCGAGAACTTTTTTGAGGACAAATACTGCCATTTCTCATACTTTTTAATTCTTCCCTCAGTTCCTAGCATTGTAAGTAGAAATGTTGAATGCTGTATTTCAGTTAATGGTGCCATTAGTCCTTTCTTGGTTTTTTAAGTTCTGTTAAGTTGAATTTTAGGAGCATGGCTCTAAAGGAGTAGCACATAGGTTTTGACAGGGCTACCTAAATGATTATTGAGCATTTTTCATTTTTAAAAAATCCTTCCTATGATGAAAATGTATCATGTTTTAACTTGAATGCAGCTATTAGGGTAAAAATGTAGTTTCCATTTAAAATTGTGATAAACTGCCTCAAAATAATCAGTGTTCTGAGGGAGTACAGAAATAGGTTACTTACATGCTAAACTTTGGAGGTTTATGTAAATATTCAGTTAGTGAATTCCAGCTTACCTTTGTCTAATTTTATCTCTTTGTAGGCAGCCTGCTTCTGCAAAGTGGTACGACCGAAGGGACTACGTCTTCATTGAATTTTGTGTTGAAGACAGTAAAGATGTTAATGTAAATTTTGAAAAATCCAAACTTACATTCAGGTAAATTACCATTTTACATTACTGGGTAAAAAGCTTGTTTCAAACAGCTTGAATAACTTTGGCTTACTTGTTTTGTGTTTTCACTGAAGTTATTGTTAATCTTTACCTCTTTGAAGAGACTATTTTTCCCTTTTTTTTTATACAGTTGTCTTGGAGGAAGTGATAATTTTAAACATTTAAATGAAATTGATCTTTTTCACTGTATTGATCCAAATGTAAGTAGTCATGCTTTAATCCCAATTTTCTTAACAGTTCAGAGGCTAATTAGGTATTAAGTGTTTTGCATTATTTTCCCCTTCTGCTTTTCTGCATTTTTTTTTCTTTCTTTTCGGGGATAGGGGGAGGGAATTATATTTGTTTACTTATTTATTTTTAGAGGAAGTACTGTGGATTGAACCCCAAATCTCATGCATGCTAAGCACGCACTCTACCATTCCTCCCCACCAAATGTATTCTTTTTATTCTTGTTATCACTGTCTTGACTCAGGGCCGTATTCTCTTTTTTAAAACATTATTTTTTTAAGGCTTTATTCGCCTTGTGGTTTTTTTTTTGTTTGTTTTTTGTTTTTTGCAGTTGGATAACTTATGAAATCCTTAGTAGTCTGGGGGGTGTTTCAGGGTTTAGAGAAAGTGTAGAGAAAGAAATTAGGAGAAGTGACAAATAATGAGTAACAAGCTCCTTTGCATCCTGTAGTGATATCAGAGAGAGAAATGCTGTGATGGTGCTTGTTTTTGTTTTTAGGATTCCAAGCATAAAAGAACGGACAGATCAATTTTATGTTGTTTACGAAAAGGAGAATCTGGCCAGTCATGGCCAAGGTTAACAAAAGAAAGGGCAAAGGTAGGTTTCTTTTTCTTTGTTTGAAAGTTTAATATGTTTAAGTAATAAAAAGTACATTTACATCAAACTAAAAAGTTTCTGCCCAGCAAAAGAAACAGTCAACAAAAGGAAGAGACAACGTACTGAATGGGAGAATATATTTGCAAATTATGTATCTGATAAGAGGTTAATACCCAAAATATATAAAGAATTCATACAACTCAACAGCAGAACAACCCAGTTAAAAAACGGGCAAAGGATCTGAATAGACATTTTTCCAAAGAAGACATACAAATATGCAGGAGGCACATGAAAAGATGTTCAACGTTACTAATTATTAGGGAAATACAAATGAAAACCATAATGAGATAATCTCCTTATATCTCTTAGAATGGCTAATATCAAAAAGACAAGAAATGACAAATGTTGAAGAGGATGTGGAGAAAAAACCCTAGTACACTGATGTTGGGATTGTAAATTAGTGTAGCCATTATGGAAAACGGTATAGAGATTCCTCAAAAAATTAATAATAGAACTACCATATCCAGCTATTCGACTTCTGGGTATTTATCTGAAGAATATGAGAACACTAATTGGGAAAGATACATACCACCCGTATGTTCATTGCAGCACTATTTATAATAACCAAAATATCCATTGATGGGTAATGCATAAGCTGTGGTGTATGTATTCAGTGGAATCCTACTCAGCCGTTAGAAGAGAAATCTTGCCATTCTCGACAACATGGATGGACCTTGAGGGTAACATGCCAAGTGAAATAAGTCAAAAGGAAAAATACAAATCTAATTTTAAATAATGTAGCAAATGAACAAACAAAACTAAAACAGGCTCATAGAGACGGGGAGCACATTGGTGGTTACCAAAGGGGAGGGCCTGGAGGGATGAGTGAAAGGAGTTATGGGAGGTCAATTGCATGGTGACAGTAAGTGAATTTGGAAGATGATCACTTTGTGGTGGTTACAGATACAATGTTGTATACCTGAAACTTTCATTTTAAAAAGTATATTAAAAACATTTGTTTAGTGTAAGGAGTAATAGTGTTCTTGTTTCATATCTAGGTGCTATTAATATTATGGCCCTGTGTTCTGCATATTTTTCTCTATTTTAAGATTTATTGTCATTAACTTAATACCAGGTGTGGTCAGAATAAGATCAGTCAGTAATTGATGCAGAATCTTCTGCATTCAAGAGTCAGACTTTGCTTAGAAGTATAAATTATTCAGGTGTCAGATCTGAGCACATCTTCGTGCCATTAAAAAATAATAATAATACATTAATCAAGTTGCGCTTTTAACAGCCGAGGAAGAAGCTTCGTGAAACTATATTTATCAGTACTTCATTTTACTTCACGCTAATTTTTCTAGTGTATTTTTTTGTGCTAATTCCATGCCTCACTAGTCGGTATGAACTCACAGTTCAGAAAATGTAGCCTTAAGATACAGGCCAAAGAGTACAGGATAACCTAATCATAGGGTGGTTATTTGTATTGATCTATAGCTTAATTGGCTTAGTGTGGACTTCAATAATTGGAAAGACTGGGAAGATGATTCAGATGAAGACATGTCTAATTTTGATCGTTTCTCTGAGGTAAGTTCTTTTAAATTCATTCTTCCACCTCCCTCCCAGTAAATTTTTGTGTAGTCAATTTAATTTGGTTTTAAAAACCTAGTGATAAATTTAAGCTATGCATTGTTTTACTGTAAGACCATTCTGCAGTAAAACCAAGGAAGATCTTAACAGTAGTCATTTAACATTCTATGAATTTTTAAAAATTAGTGTTAAGTTCTAAAGTTGATGCATAAAGACAAAAAATAAACCATATAGTCAGTGCAACACAGCTAGTTTTTCTAGCATTGGAACAGATTTTGTTTTATAAGGAGTATGAATATAGTAATTGGCTTGCATTTTAGAGCCATGTAATATAAATATACACAAGAATCATGGTAACATGTGTACAATGAATGGTCTATAGGAATATTTTATTTGTTTTATTTCATTAGATGTTTTAACTATAGCTTATTATTAAATGTAGGGCTATTTTGGTTACAAAATCAAGAACAGGGTTTTAAGAAGCTTGTTTTTACACAATGTTACTGAAATACATGTTGCCATGGCCAAAGGAAAAAAAATCATTGGCTTTCTTTTAGATAGACAAGATCTTCTCAAATGTGCTACAGTAAAGCTATTCAGGAAAGAGAACATTAGACTGTAAATAGAAGATAAGTCTGTGAAATCTGTTTCTCATTGTGATTTGAAATTTTAATTGACTGTATACTTTTATATTCTTTGAAAACAAAGAGTTAAAAGGAGTAAGTTTCCAGTGTCATCTATGCAGCTTCTTACTTGACATCTATCCTCATGTGGCTCTGGCACCTTGATTTCAAAAGAGAGAAGGGAGATAGGATATTCATGTGATTCTCCTAAATTGTGCTACTCCTTACCTGTAGTAATTGGTGCCACCATTTACCCAGCTATGCAAGTCACAACTTACTAACACTGTTCTCTTTCACTGCCTCTCTCTATCCAATATAATATTAACTACTATCTTTGTTTGTATTGTTTTTACTTCCTAAATAGCTCTTGGACGTATTCAGTTCTGTCTTTTGCCATTGCTTCTCAGGACCTAGGGCATTGTACTTGGCACATTTTGAGCATTTTTTTCCTGCTCAAAGAAACTTAACCAGTATTCAGTAGTGTTTTCAGGTGTAGAGAAACTCTTTACTAGTTATTCAAATTATTCAAAAGTAGATTGCCTAGAATTTTTTTTCTTTTTAAATTTTTTTTTGGGAGGGGAGGTAATTAGATTTACTTAATTTATTTTTAGAAGAGGTACTGGAGATTGAACCTAGGACCTCGTGCGTGTGGTCTACCACTTGAACTATACCCTCCCCTCTGCCCAGAATTTTTCTTAAATACTCTTCTGTGAACTACTCTTTTTTAATTTTTAATACTTTTTTGAGGGGGTAATTTAGTTTTATTTACTTATTTTTTATTTATTTTTTAATGGAGGTACTGGGGCTGAACCTAGGAGCTCATACATGCTAAGCATGCACTCAACCACTGAGCTATACCCTCCCTCCCCCACCAGAATTTTTATACCGACAGATTTGAGTAGGTATCTTTTTAATGTAATTTATTTACTTTTTTCCCCTTAAACGGAGGCGCTGGGGATTGAACCCAGGACCTTTTGCATGCCAAGCACATGCTATTACCCCACCTCCCTTGAGTAGCTTTCTTTTTAAGGCCCCTTCTAATTCAGAGGTCTAGGTAAGCATGTATTTTTGAATTCCCCACCTATTAATAGTTATTTAGTCTGGTTATTTGTACCTCTTTAAATAATGCACTGCTTGCTTTATGATGAGAAACAACTAAAGATGGGAAATTCTTTATGTAAGTATGCTCTGTTCTCAGTTTATTGTAAGTACACAAAGGTATTTTCCACAGTCTGTACCTTCTCTTTCAAGGATTATGTTTGTTTTCTGTTTGTAACTTAGTTACTGCTGTTTATCCTTTGATTTAATATTCACGTCTTTTATACAAACTAGTCAGCCCAAAGGACTTTATTTTAAATTACTTATCGGTTCTTTACAATATTTAGAACTAAAATGAGAATACTATAATACACCTGCCAGTTAGTTCAAGATAATGGAACTTTACAACTATAAATCCCATTCTTTTCCTTTTCACCAACGGTAACTGCTATTCAGAATTTTGGTGTTTAATTTTTACATCATACCTAGATACCTTGTATGAATTTTAATAACTTCACTTTTCTTCAGTGAGAATTTACTCTTAACATCCCTACAAGTTGCCAGGATTTTAATTACCTATAACCTTATCTTTTCTAGAAAGGAAGATACCTAATATTTAATTTGACTTTTTTCAATTGGTGGAAATCTATGGCAGACTTAAGGTTTATTCTGGAGCGTGCAACCTAATAATTAGGGCTTAATTTAACATCATTTTTAAAACTAATTTTTACACTTCAAATAGATGATGAACAACATGGGTGGTGATGAGGATGTAGATTTACCAGAAGTAGATGGAGCAGATGATGTAAGTCTATAAATTCTTTTCTATGTTTACTTAAATAGTAAGAAACAATGTATTTACAGGTTGTTTTACGTAGACTCAAGATTGCTTTTTTTTGCCACTTTTTTTTTCCCCAAAAAAATATTGCAGGGAGAAGTAATTTTTTTAATGTGCCCATTTTTAAGGGATGGGTACCTTCTAAGAAACAGGTGTCCCATGGACCGTTCTTAAAGGGCCTAGATTTATAATTCAAAATAATTACTGTATAGAGACATTATATGCCTTTAATTAAGAGTTAGTTTAGGAATTATTTGGACAAAGAAAGTTGAACAGGTTTTACAGCAGAATTGGTCAGAGAGACCTAGAGTAAACGGATGTTGTGAATTTAAAGAAGGATATACTAGATGATTATTCTCAGCATTTCCCCACCTGGCATCCTGTTAACATCTTTAAGAAGGTTGTTCAGTGCAATTTGTATGATGATTCAACAGCTAGGATTAGAGTTGATTGTCTTCTGTTATGCCAGCGGTCTTCATATTGAGCCATTTTCCTCTTCCATTGAATGCCAAGAGAGAAGAGAAACCATTTTATACCAAGATTCAGTCTGGTTGATAGGAAAGGATTTAAAGGATGGGCTCAATTCCCACCGAAAGGCGCACATCTTATAGAAAGATAGATCCTTGGCAATACATCTGTTTGTCTTAAGTAAACCTGTTCTTAAGTCCATTGATAAATTTGTAAGACTGATATAACCACATATCTTTGCTACTTTAGTCAAAAATACTTCAGCTTTTTAAGGCAAACTGCTCAGTTAGCAGAGGAATATTTGATCAACTTGGTAACTTCTTAAATTTCCCTTTCTGCAGGATTCACAAGACAGTGATGATGAAAGTAAGTATCTTTGTAAAAAGTATGTTTACACAGTGATATTTCACATCAAAGACCAAACTCTCCAAATAGAGAAGTTTAACTTCTTTACAAGTCTTGGAAGACACATGATTATTTTCTTTATGACTGCTAGTATAGCCAAAGCAGAAATTTGAATGAATTGAGATTCAAATTTTTGAAAGAAACAATTCTCTTGTCTGCTCTTTCCTATTATAAGACTTCAAGTTATTAGATTATTCCCTTGTAATTTATACTGATCTTTTAAAAATCCTTTCAGAAATGCCAGATCTGGAGTAAGGAATGTTGTCATCGCTGGATTTTGAGAAAGGAAGAAAACTTCTCTGCAAGATTTCATAAGTGAGAGAATTCCTGAGTTGATAGCTCTAAAGGCAGATGCTGAATTTGCCTTCTTTAACCCATTTTTCAACCTGTTTGTTTTTTTTTAAAGGCTTCACTAAGGGTTGATATGTACCATTGTATGGGGCAATTTTAGGTCAGCTAAGGCAATAACCTTATGCATGAACATTTCCCAGACTTCTATGATGCTGTTGAGGTCCTAGGCAATTGAAACAGCAGTTGTGATAAATAAATAAAAACATTTCACTTAAGTCTCCTTTACTTCATAACATAGAAGATACTGACATGGTAGGAAGTTCTTGGCTTGGGGAAAGTAACTAAATTTTAGATTTTAGAACATGGACTCAGTGGCTGAAACAAATTGGTTGATACCTTAAACTGGTAACCTGTTGTTCCTCTGGTATATCCTTCAGGATTGTTCCACTAAAGTTTTATTTTTCAAAGAATTTACTTTACGTTATTGTATGTAAGTGATCACTTGTCAGTGTTCCAGATGTATCTTAGCTAAAACTAGTGAATGCCCTAACTTAGATGGTTTTGAAGCCTGTACATTTGGTATTGTTTGACCCTTAAACTTTTACATCTCTTAGCATGGAGGACAAAGGCTGTACATTGTTGCTTGAGAGTCTGTACATTAAGACCAAATTTGTATTTGCACTGTCAGTATGGCAAATGAGTGAAAAAAATGTTCATACACTATTGGATTTTTTTTTCTTTCTTTCTTTTGGATTCAGCTTGTACCTGGGCTGAGAACCTCAATTTATTGTTCATGACAGTGGGGATTTTTTTTTTAATGTCTACATTCTTTCTAATAAACTGTTGGAAGACTTCTTGGCTATCCTTTTAAGTGTCTGGTTTACTGTAATTTCATGTATTGCCATTTACTGGAATGGAGTTTTTATTTTTACTTGAGGAAGAATTTGGGAATATTCCTCTGAAAAAAAAGAGGCTTGCTGTAATGTCACAGGAAACCTTTTAAAAATGGATCTGTAATAGAAAATTGTAGACGCACTTTGCAACAGTTGGAAAAGAAAGTGTTGTGATTTGTTTGAAATAAAACTTAATGTGTTGTCCTCCTCTAAATCTTTGAGCTTCTGCATTTTGGCAGTTTTTATTTCCTCCAGCTTTTGTGTATTTGTCATAGCATAGAAATGCTTTGTATTTCAGTACTTGATGTCAGACATTAAGGATCTGTGTTACAGGCAGTGTTAAAGTGCTGGGAGGATACAAAGATTAAGCCTTCAGGTAATTGCTGTGCTCAGGGAGCTTACGTCACAGGCTAGGCCTCCAGACAAACATTAAACAAAAATCTTGGAAAGTGTAGTAATAGATATACATAGGGTATTGTGGGGATTTAGAAGGGAAAACAACCTTTTTTCCTTCCTCCGTTTAAGTATATGACTGTTGCAAGTGATACTCAAAACCATTTTCTTGAAATGCTGCAACTGGAAAATCCTACTTTCTAGGAGCTGTGGGCATAACAGCATTTAGTATTCAGCTCTGTTTTGTTATGTTTCAGAAGTATAACTTAGGTTCTGGTCCTGTTGAGGGAATACAGTTTCCTCATAGCCCTAGATTTTTCCACATTGGGAGGTATGTGTGAACCTTCTGTACTTTAAAAAAATTAAACTTATTGTCCTTTCTCTGGAGCATGCCAGAGGCATCATTATGACTGATAAGTAGTATAGTTCTTAACTTTAGGATAAAACTTAAAATTTTCAAAAACCCTTCTATTTTTATTCTTACTCTCTCAAAAAATCTTTGTATGTCACTTCTAGAAGTTGAAGATTCATTAAGGAATTTGTTTGCTTACTGCCAGCCATTAGGCTATAGCATTAAGAAAGTGCAACATGGTGGATGGGGTAGAGCACATGCCTAGCATGCAGGAGGAGATCCCAGGCTCAATTCCCAGTACTTCCAACTAAGAAAAGAAAGTAACATGATTTCTGATTTCATTCTGTCCCAAGGTACTTAACAATTTTTAAAAGTCTATTTTGTGTTCAAACACTTGAATGGAATTTCATTAACCCCTTACTGCTCAGTCAAGTATGAAGCCTTGTGTATGTTATCTGAGTCCTCTGACTGGAGTATTTCATGCCAGGTGATGAATTGACGGGCCAGAACTTCAGGAGAACTATTTGTCTTTGGATCTCAAATCTGGAATCTGAAGGAAGAAGGGAAGGTGATGAGTTGCTATAAGTAGTATGACGGTTTTATTTACCAATTCAGTTTTGTGCCAGTGTTAATTTTTTCTGTTAAGCAGGAATGATTTTGACAAGAAACGAGTGATAGTGAACTTTACTTGTTTGCTAACATCAAATGCTGTTCCCCATGGCTCACCCAGCATTATGCCAACCCTTGAGAACAATATAGGCTGGGAAGGAATGGGGAAGCAGGTACCTGTCTAAGGCCTACTCTTAACTCCTAAATTTTATCCTCATACCCCTTTAGGGTCTGTGGGCTTAATTTAAACATTAACCACAGTTGATCATTAGTTGGTAGTCTCTTCTAGAAGAGTGAAGGATGTATATCACTACTAAAGCTCCAGCCCTTAGTACAGCACCCGATGTGTTGACTCAGTACATACTTGTTGAATTATTACATCTTGTATGGGTAATGTTTCACCAGTGGGTCTGGATGTAAGGAAAAGTTAGTGTGGTAATTCAGAGTAAAGTGTAAAAGGGTAAACTTAGGCAGTGGCGACGGGAACTGGAGAGAGATTCCACAGGTGTCAAATACGATCTGGTGACAAAGTGAAAACCAAATCGTATTGCTTGTTTACAAGTTATAGTAATATCAGCCTGGATAACTTCATTGTGAATGTGAAAAACCTATCCAGAACTATAACCTAAATTTCTTAGCTTCAAGTCCAATGACTTTGACTTCCATACTCTCCTTAGCACCCCATTCCCATGGCTGTATCTCATGAGAACTTCGAGAGGTAGAGCTGTAAAGCTGCTTCCACAAGTAATGGTCTCCATGAGGAGTATACCTGTCACTCAACCATTGTTCTTTATTTTTTCTGTTCTCACAACTAATTAGACTCAGCTCTAGTCCCTGTTTCTATAGTCCTGTGACTATAGTACCACCTTGATGGTTCTTGGACACTCAAAATAACGGAACTGTTGATTCATAAGTCCCAACCCCAAGATAGGCTTTAATATAGTAGGTGATGTGGGGCCCAGGAATTTGCCATTTAACAGATAACGAGATCAGCCATCAACGTGTGATCCTGGGGTAGCCGCATCAGTCTCACCTAGGAACTTGTTAGATAAAACTTACTAAAAAGAAGCTTGAGAAGATAAGAGTCCAGTGATCTGTCTTAAGCCCTCTACGTGATTCTGATGTGTGCCAAAGTTATAACATGCTCTTTTAGATCTAAAGTGCAGATTCTGAATCAGTTGGTCCTACTGAGATACCAGCCCTGTTCACTGTGACTTTGTGTGGAATATTCTATCTCTCCATTGCCTGATACAGTAGTGGCTGGTCACATAGAGCCATGGTGGATCTGGAATGTGGCTAGTGTGACTGAACACTGAATTTTATTTAATCTTAACTGATTTTAACCCCTAGTGATTACCATAGTAGATAATGCAGATTTAGGTGATTCTGATGCAGGTGTTACCGAAAACAAATTCTTACCAAATGATAGAGGGGAATCTTTCCTAGCATGATACAAAATCTAGAAGCTACAAGGAAGGGTAAACAAATATGACATTAAAAATTACATAGGTCAAAAGATAACCATTAGGTTAAAAGGTAAGTGACATACTTAAATGAAAAAAACAAAGCAGTTTTGAAGAGCACTTAATCATGACAAGCCAATTTTTTAAAATGGGCAAAAGTAGGGACAAGTAATTCACTGAAGAAACATGAATTGCCAATGAACATGAAAGTATTCCTTAGAAATTAGAGAAATACGAATTCAGTCAATGAAGTAATTTCATACGTTTAATATTAGCGGCTTTAAAAGTTTTGGCAAGGATTCTGGGAACCTGGTAAATTATCAAGATGTTTTAGAAGGCCACTTGGCAGAATCTCATTTAAATGACAAAGGTTTTTTTCCCCATTAATTTTTGTCTTTTTTTTAACGACGAAGTTTTAAGCCAACATTTTATTCCTAGGAATCTATTAAAGAAGTACTAGATGGCAGACATAGATGTGTATGAAATTTCCTTTTTTTTTTCATGCAGTACTGCATATAATAGCCATTTGAAACAATCCAAATAACCATTAATGGAGTGAAATATTATTACATATTTTCATGGCATAATGTGTAGCCACTTTCAATAAAGTAAAATGTACTGACACAAAGTTCTCCAGAATATAGGAGATCAGAAAACAAATTTTCTGTAGTGTGCTTCCATTGAGGTTTTTAAGAGGAGAGGGGAATAGTTCAGTGGTAGAGTGCATGCTTAGCATGCCTGAGGTCCTGGGTTCAAACCCCAGTACCTCTGTTTAAATTAAATTAAATTAAATTAAATTAAATTAAATTAAATTAAATTAAATAAATAAATAAATAAATAAATAAATAAATAAATAAATAAATAAATAAATAAATGTAACTTCTATGTACATGGAATGGGTAGAAAGTGAATGGGATATATGCAAAGCAGTTTTTTTGGGGGGGTGGGGGAGGTAATTACGTTTGTTCTTTAATGGAGGTACCAGGGATTGAACCCAGACCTCATGCATGCTACACATGCACTCTACCACGGAGCTATTTCCCACCCTCTGCAAAGTGTTTTTCAGTGGTTATTTCTGGGAGTGAGATTTGGGTAGTGATGAAAGGGTTTATTCTCATCCTGTATACTTAGAACTTGTGTATTACTTGTGTTTTTTAAAAAACCCACAAAAACCAAAGTTGTGATCTGACAAGAGAATGTTGGATTCTTGAGGTCAAACTTGAGCAGGATACTTAAGTGAAAGGTCCATGTGAAACTAGTAGGAATTGAAGAGATTAAAAAACTCTGAAGCTAGGGTATTTATTGGATTATTTTTGTGGAATTTCAAATCACCCAAGATGATTGTCAAGAAATACAGTAGAGACAAAGACATTTTATCATTTACTAGAGTATTGAAAGAATATGGGGCATAACCATTACAGATGGTAGTAAAATAAGGAGATGGTGGAAAATGCTATTTTTACATTAAAATTGGTAAAGTTTTCAGTCATAAATTGTGGGGTTAGTCATTTGGAATTAACTTCAGGTAAGAAACCAGATTAGGTCTTTGTGGTCTCTATTTTCCCATGAAAAGTAACTTGTGTTTTACATGAAACACTACTTGGGCTATCTGAAAATAAAGAAATATGAAGTGGGACCAAAACATGTCAGAAGGCTGAAATTAAATGACATTTATTCAGAAAGGCTGTTAAGGCCTATCTCAACCCAAGCTAATCATGTTTATTTACTTTTATTTTAGACAGTACTGCAGGTTTAGCAGGTTATCTGATTTCAGATAGAGGACTGACGGTTGCTAAGGTCAAACACTGACAGCAAAGGAGTTAGAAAATTTAAAAATTTACACACGAGCATAGTAGAGAAAGCTCTATATATCCACCTCAGTTAACACTGAAAACATTTAGCATTGCGATGTGATACAAAGATTTGCTTAATGATAACCCAACTGTCTAGAAAAAGTTGAATTTCCTGATAATGTGCTAAAAAGATGTGCAATACATTTCAAAAAGTGATGAGCCAGAGTTATGTGAAAATTTATGTAGAAATCTTTACTTTTACACCTGGATTAAGTAAATTGTCAGTTTAAATGTGCTTGACGGTTAATAAAGTTTTGGCCAAGACCAAAATTGATGATACAAAACCAAAGGATCTTAACACTAAGTCAATAGTAAAAATACTAGCCAACACAAATACAGTGCTAACTATGTGCCAGGCATTGTTTTAAGTGCTTCTTTCATATTTTAATCTACTTAGTTTTTGAAACAATTCTATGAGATTATCCCCATTCTATCACCTCCTATAATGAGAACGGTATGTACAGTGATTTTAAATAACATGCCCAATGACATCTACTAAGTGGCAAAAAAAAAAAAAAAAAAAGATTTTAAACCCAGTCTGGCTCCAGTGGCGGTACTCTTAAGGAGTATCCTTTCCTATTTACAGAAACTTCAACTGTAACAGTTGCGGGAGGCAAATGAAATAGATCCCTCTTATATATGTCCCTATTAAATGGGATGCTGCCCAGTATAATGGGAAGAGCACAGATCACAAAACAAAAATGTATATCCTGTGTTACACTGCAGCCCACTGAACTCACCTTTGACCCCCACATCTCTATGAAATAAATTCCTAATTGCCAAGCCCAATTAGTTCTGCTCAGGCCCTATTTTATAGAATGTTTATGTGATTGATTCTATTGACCACTTTGATTCTTAACACTGTTCTTTGGTCCTCTCCTTATTCCTCTGCTGCTTCCTTTTGCTAGTTTCTTTTTGCCTGCTCCATACATGATGCAGTTTTCTTGAGTTCTTTCCCTCTTACTAGGCAAGATAACCATAGGCATTTCAAAATTTAACATTCTCTTCTATTTCTGTTTTCTCCTTTAAATTATTTGATAGTTCTACGCTACCAAACAGTAGGAAAGTTTCACAAACATGCAGAAAAATGAGAACAAATGTTGGCTGGTAGGAGAAAGTCTGGTGAAGTTGCTCCATGCTGAACTACTCCCATTGGCCATGTTTGTTTTAGGATTAAGGGTCTCATCCATCCTGCCCCCAAACAGCTTTGAATAAAATCAATACTAAAGACAGGATACCCTGTTTATTTTATGATTTTCCATGCTCAAGGACCACACACGTACCTCTCCCCAGCCTCCACTCCCATCCAAGGCTGGTTCCTGCTCCTCTCTCTACACTCATTTCTTTACTCTCTCCTCTCTTTTTGCCTTCCTCACCTGCAGTTCCACAAAAAGAACATGCTGTTTAATGCAAATGTGTGCTTGGAATAGTCTTCCCTTCCTACTTTACCCTAGGAATGTCTGCTTGCCTTTCGCAACAGTTCTATCAGCCTCCTCCGCTTTGAGGCAATTCCTCCTACATTTCTGGGTGACCCAAACGTATCCCCTCCTCCTTCGTGCATCCACTTTATCCTATACTAACCAGAACCCATCACACTTTACTGCATTTTTTGCTCATCTGTCTCTTTTAAAGTGAGGTCCTAAGTCTTACTTATCTTTGGCGCCTCAGTGCCTAGCACACATTTGTTAAACGACTGGTTACATTAGTTTCTTACATTGTAGCTTTAACTGATATAAATTCTGTCCAGATTCCTGACCTACTGAGTTGTCTGGAAGCTTCCAAAATCATTACTGCGAAGAAAAAAACAAAAAACAAAAAACCCGTGTTTGACTTTAGAGAAGGCTCCTGACTTAGCCAAGGTCACCGTCGGTGGTGTTTCACGGCACTACCACTTCCCTAACCCCGCCCCTGAGACTCTCACCTAGCTCAAGGTCCTTTCTAAGGAGTGAGCCCAAGGACAGCCAAAGACAGACCACATGCTTCCCCGCAGGAACTCGGCCCCTTTCCTAAACGCAGTTCCGCCAAGTACTCTCTCCAATTGACATTTCTGCTGTCCAATTATGTTTCGAGACTCTGAGGGTTGCACCTAACCAGACACTGTCCAATAAAAAAAGGACTTCAGATTAGCACAAATTTTGGCCAATGGTTGAGAAGATGAGAGATTATTAGCTTGTAGAAGCAGCGCTGACAGTAATGAGCAGCAAGCTCATCCAATAGACATGCCTCCTGCAGAGTAGGCCTCGCCCCCTCAGCTGCGGTGAATTGGCGGCCGGACAAGCTGCAGCGCTCAGTCTCCACCCGGGCTCCGCCATGTTGGGACTTGTGGGTCGTGTGGCCGCTGCCTCGGCCTCCGGGGCCCTGCGGGGACTCAGCCCTTCAGCGCCGCTACCCCAAGCCCAGCTCTTACTGCGGGCCGCACCGGCAGCGCTCCAGCCTGGTGAGTGCCTTGCTCTAGGAGCTGGGTTTGTTTCTGCCGCCCATGACCTTGAGACGGGGGCCTTAGTCTCTCAGGCCTAAGGGATCTGTTGGTGCTAGAAGGACGCCAGGGCCAGCGCCGTGCCCTCCAGCTGCGGGAGAACAAGAACGAGAACGATCGGATTCCGTCTCATTTTGCAAAAGGGGTGCTGTGTGACGGAAAAGTGTGGGCAGGTGCATTGACCTTCCCGCGGAATTGGGGCACCGAGCTCTCGCATAATGGGGTTTTGTGGAAGAAGATAGGAAGATGGTGCAGCCGCTTTCTCCGCTCCAGCGCGGCCCTCCCCCTGGACACGCCTTCCGTGCCAGCGGGGGAGGCCGGGCCTGGCCTGAATTCACCAGTCCTTGTGAGTGAAGTTGGGGCTTCCGATAACCTTTAACTGCTCTAATCTCAACTCCTCCCAATATCTTTTTTGTCTGTTAGCCAGAGACTATGCCGCTCAAACATCTCCGTCGCCAAAGGCAGGCGCCGCCACAGGGCACATCGTGGCGGTCATTGGTGCAGTGGTGGACGTCCAGTTTGATGAGGGACTGCCACCCATCCTAAATGCCTTGGAAGTGCAAGGCAGGGAGACCAGGCTGGTTTTGGAGGTGGCCCAGCATTTGGGTAAGTAGAATTTGTTAGGAATAGTGAAGATATTTTTTGGCCCAAGTATCCCCAAAAAACCAGGTTGTCTTCCTTCTGTGATGATTTTATCAAAATGACTTTCGTTCTTCTGAGTTTGCTGAAGCCATATTTCGATACTGAGAAGGAGTCTTGGTTGACTTAGGTATTTCTTGCCAGCTACATTTCATTTAATGTCATGAAGCCAGTTTGTCTTTATGGATAACCCTGCAATGCCTGTATCTGACAGGTGAGAGCACAGTAAGGACCATTGCCATGGATGGTACAGAAGGCTTGGTTAGAGGCCAGAAAGTCCTGGATTCTGGTGCACCAATCAGAATTCCTGTTGGCCCTGAGACCTTGGGCAGAATCATGAATGTCATTGGAGAACCTATTGATGAGAGAGGTCCCATCAAAACCAAACAGTAAGTGTCCTTGTTGCATCTACACACAAAGAAACTTTTTCCTAGTTTTATACATTAAGGTGACAACCTCTAGTATAGCAGAATTTTCCTGCAGAGACTACTTAAAGTGCTGATACATTCTATTAAAACCACACAATGCAGTTTCTTTTGAAGTAAATTAAGGATGCAGAAGTTATGATTTAAAAACAACAAAAAACTGCTACTTAGGGCCCAAGTTCATTATTTAGAATTTTAATACCAATGGCTATTGGTATGTGAAGAAGTCCTATTAGGTTAAGGGTCAGTAAAAGGAAAACCTTATGACAGTGAAAGTTGTCAGAGAATGGGATTATTACTTCTTGAGATAATAAAGTCAGTCCCCTTTATTGCAGAATGTTGGGCTAGATGCTTGGTGACAATTTGTCTAGAAAGTTATATAAGAGATAAGCTGAGTAAAGAGTTAGACTTGAGAAATGAGAGGAACCTTTCAATAAGATGAATAGACACTGATCTTACCTTCTACCTTTACAGATTTGCTGCTATTCATGCTGAGGCTCCAGAATTCGTGGAAATGAGTGTTGAGCAGGAAATTCTGGTTACTGGTATCAAGGTTGTGGATCTCCTGGCTCCCTATGCCAAGGGTGGCAAAATTGGTATGTTAGTGGTGGGTGCATATTTTCTAAACCTAACGTGGGAAAAAAATCCTACCATGTTAGGAGTGGGTACTGAGATCTGTCCCTCACTGATGAGTAGCTTCTGACTTTCGTTCTTCTGAGTTTGCTGAAGCCAGATGCCATTCCTGAGAAGGGAAAAGATGGAAAGAAACAAAAAGAAATTTTAAGTTTTTTTATTTGGGAACATAGAATTCCTAAACATTCTTATTTTCTCAACCTCTCTTAGGACTCTTTGGTGGTGCTGGAGTTGGCAAAACGGTACTGATCATGGAATTAATCAACAATGTCGCCAAAGCCCATGGTGGTTACTCTGTGTTTGCTGGGGTTGGTGAGAGGACCCGTGAGGGCAATGACTTATACCATGAAATGATTGAGTCTGGTGTCATCAACTTAAAAGATGCTACCTCCAAGGTGAGCACTGAGGTGACTGGTGTTCCATATAGTAGTGCCAAGAAACTGTAGCAGTTAACTGTGTTACTAGCTGAAGCCATGCTTTGTATTTTCATTTTAGTGTCCCAGGACCTACAAAGGAAATTTTTGGTAGTGTTTTCCCCCCAACTTCTAATACACTAATGTATTTTTTTTCCCTATTTGTTTCTAGTCTTTGTTTTTTGGTAGATAGTCCCGTCATTTGAAACCTAACTTTGGTGAGGGGAGTTGAAGGTGGTTCATATGTCTCAGATAACCCTATTTTGTGCCTTTGACTTATTTACAGTTAATTTCATTTCTACTATAGGTATTTTGCCTCAGTAATATACGAAATTATCTTTTATGTTGTTTTGAATTGCATCTCTAAAAGGGAAAAGAAATTTTTGAATAAAAGCAGTCACAAGTGACACTTTCTGAGAAGGAGCATTTTTTGGTTGTTTTTCTGATTTGGGGACTTTGGGTATATTGCTTTCATATTCCTTGGCCAGGATTTCTGATTGTGGATTATTGCTGCAGGTGGCGCTGGTATACGGTCAAATGAATGAACCACCTGGTGCTAGAGCCCGGGTAGCTCTGACTGGACTAACTGTAGCTGAATACTTCAGAGACCAAGAAGGTCAAGATGTACTCCTGTTCATTGATAACATTTTTCGCTTCACCCAGGCTGGCTCAGAGGTAAGAGACGGCTTGAGGATGTGGTCCATTTGACCTTTCTGTGGAATGATGCAGATGAGGCTAAAGATGTTCTTACTCTTTCTTTTTTTCAGGTGTCTGCTTTATTGGGCAGAATCCCTTCTGCTGTGGGTTATCAGCCTACCCTGGCCACTGATATGGGTACTATGCAGGAAAGAATCACCACCACCAAAAAGGGATCTATCACCTCTGTACAGGTAAGAACAATTAAATGGATGAAAATAATTTGTATAAAGGCACATACAGAGAAGTATAAAACCTAGTTACTTATATCTCAAAAGGTTTTCAACTGGGTTCATGAGCTCCCTGATACATTGTGTAAAATTCTGTCTGTGCATGTTAAAGACCCTAAAAGATTAAGAAACCCCTTGTCTTTAACTAATTGAAGGTATCCATGTAAATGTAGATCATGAAGTCGTGGTTTCTAGCGTGAGGGGGAGTCTGAAGTTGCATGGAAACTGAGCATTAAATATGACTACTATATATTTTCAAAAACATAGATAGTATATATAATAAAATTATCTAAAAATTTGTCTGAATTATATTAACTTTAATGGTTCACTTTCCTGGTAAACTATTACAATACCACCAGGTTTTTTGTTTTTTACTCTAACAGTGAGTATCACTACCATAGAATTAAAATGTAGAATGAAGAACAAAAGGAATAACAATGAAAATTCTTTAATCACAACTTGGAGGGATCGGATAATCTGTAAGCTTACTCAGCAGCTTTTAGGGATGGTAAGAGTCCACCTTCTTTGAAGTGGATTCTTAAATGGGAGGAAGATAGAGTGGATGATGAGAGGTCAGAAAAGGGGATGGCTTTAGTAGAATTACTTGACTTCCTGCTGCTCTACATGAGTTCTTGGCTCACTTTAGGCTATCTACGTGCCTGCTGATGACTTGACTGACCCTGCGCCTGCCACTACCTTTGCCCATTTGGATGCTACCACTGTGCTGTCCCGTGCTATTGCTGAGCTGGGCATCTATCCAGCTGTGGATCCTCTGGACTCCACCTCTCGCATCATGGACCCCAACATTGTTGGCAATGAGCATTATGAGGTTGCCCGTGGGGTGCAAAAGATCCTACAGGTGAGTATTGCAGGTGAGACCAGTGACCATAAAGTCATACAGAAGGAATTTGGGGACTATATTAGGACCAAATCTTGCCTGGCGACCTGTGATTTGCTTTAGAGCAAGGAAAGTTGAGACCAGCAGTTCCTAGTGACTGTTAATGAGGTCTTTTGGGTTTCTAGTTCTTTGGAATCCAGTTTTTTTCTAACACCTAACAGACTAAGAGTAGGGAGAACAAGACACTGATCTTAGCTGAGGGCCCTCATGACTCCCAAGTAACTAGTTTCAGTTATGAAGTTAGGTGAGGTGCTAAAATGCTTTGTACAAAGCTCATTGCAAATATAAAGTTGTATTAACCCTTAGGTTTTTGTCCAAATAAAGAAATGTAAATGCTTATTAGGGCTTCTCTTATCTTGTTTTCCTCATAGGACTACAAATCCCTCCAGGACATCATTGCCATCCTGGGTATGGATGAACTTTCTGAGGAAGATAAGTTGACTGTGTCCCGTGCACGGAAAATACAGCGTTTCTTGTCTCAGCCATTCCAGGTTGCTGAAGTCTTTACAGGTCATTTGGGGAAACTGGTCCCCCTGAAGGAGACCATCAAAGGATTCCAGCAGATTTTGGCAGGTAAGGTTTCAGGTATAAAGCTGAACATAAAATGGCAGAGAAGCCAAAATCCCTTAAATATTTGCTGTGCTGTGTTTCTATTCCAGCAACCATCAAGAAACACGTAAGTGCCTACTTACATAATTTTTATATAAAAATAGTTATTTCCCATCAGTTTTCTTTGGAAATACTCAACTTCTGAGAACGAGACACTGAGTGCTTGCAGTGCTAGCTACCCTTCTAAGTGAATTACAACATCCTTACAAGGAAGGCATTATTCTGTTTTACAAGTTAGGAAAGTTGAAGCACAGAAAATTTTAAATAATCCATCCCAATATACAGCTGAAGTAGAGAGCAAGAATTTGAACTCAAGTTATGTGACTCTGAACCATTCGTTCTTAATCTGTACTGCAGCATGTATTGTAAATTGGATTTTTAAGGGAAGTTTGTTAAGATTTTGAAGATGACTTTTCATTACATTCTGACTGGTGGCCTCAAGTGGTGTGGTATGTACCCACTACAGAAAATTGATATCCCTCTGCTTCTCACCAGTTGGGGTTTTTTTCCATATAGGTGAATATGACCATCTCCCAGAACAGGCCTTCTATATGGTGGGACCCATTGAAGAAGCTGTGGCAAAAGCTGATAAGCTGGCTGAAGAGCACTCGTGAGGGGGTCCTTTTGGCAAACTAAGCACTCATCCTCTGTGCTGTCTCTCCATGCCCCTAATCCAAAAATTGCAGTTTTTTTCCTGTAAGCCACATGAGAGCCTTGATTGAAGACATTGTGTGTTCTGTCTGAAGAATATTTAAGGTTTCCAATAAAATGTACATCCCTCAGCATCTGTCTTTTTTTCTTGGTCCTGACAACACAGCTAACATTGACATTTTTAACAATTTTAGGGTAGCCACAAGAAACAGCAGAAAATAGGCCATTTATGTTTGAAATGGGGTCATTGAAAAAGAAAAGCCATTGTCTTGGATTGATGAACAACTGCAGTCTTGTGAGGGGTTTCCTTTGGATGATGTGATCTTAATAGTAGGGCCTCAGTTTTGGTCCTTTTGTGTCATTGTTCAAAGCAAAAGGATTGTTTAGAAGAACATATTGGGGAAAATGGTTTGAAAATAATTGCTATTCTAAAAGAAGACAGGTTAATCACTGAATCAAACTTTTAGGAAATCTGAAGAATTAATACTGAAAAATGCAAAAATTGAGTCAAGAAGGCCCCCATCTATTACCACCTTCATTTTTTTTTCAGAAGGTGTTCCTAATTGCCTCCTGACTTATATTATGGGCAAGAGTTGTATGTTTGTGATTCCTTGAGACAGGGCAGGATATAAAGTACCATGAGGCCTATCCTGAGACCCAGTAAAATCCCTTTAAAAAAGTTGGAGAAAGTGTGTTAAAGGGACAAAGTAATTTTCAGGGTTGCTGGGCTTAGGTTTCTGAACTAAATAATGGAATTAGATAATTTCCCTTTCATTTTAGCCCACTAAAAGGTGAAGGATTATAAAGAATACTCAAAAGTACATCCACCCTTTCAGTTTCAAATACTTGCTAATAGTGCAAGGTTGGATTTGGTACTCTTTAAATATTCTTTTCTGGGTCCAGACCCGTCTCCCATTGCCCTCTGGTGGTAGGACTAGAGACTGCAAGAACTCTGATCTCACCATTTTGAAATCCATGAAGGCCATTTGCTGGGATGTGGTTCTTAGCTAATAACTGTTTACAAACCAGCTGGGGCTTTTGTCCTGAGGAGGAGTCTGAATCTATAAGCTCCACCCCGAGGCACTCAGGTTGGCTAGAAGCAGGGCAGGACAAACAGATCCCAATTCAGAGGCCCCTAGGGGCTGAAGGTTGGGGAGGGGCCTTGGGAGAGGCGCCAGGGGTGGAGTAGGGGCCTCTAAGTTTCCTCCCATCTGCCTATGACGTCCTTGGCACCAGTCTTCCCTGTGTCGTGATCTGGACAGAAGGTGGAGCCCCTGAGCCGCCTGTGCCTGGTAGTTTGCTCCCAGAAAAACCTGGATTTGGGGAAATGCTGTTATGGGGGTGGGGCACTTCCTCTAGGTTCTGACACAAGTGTGGGTGAGAAGTTGGTGCAGAAGGCCCCAGGGAATGGGTCAGCTCCTTCTGCTCTGTTTTCCCATGTCATCCAGATGCAGACCTGGGAACTGTGATCCTAAATGTCATTTCTCTGTCTCCCTCCCCCGACACACGTACGTCTCTCAGCATTCATCGAGAACCTTCTCCGTCTCATAAGCTGCAACTATTTATTTCCTTCCCCCTTCACCACTCTCTTCTTGTACCACACCACTGGAGTGTCAACACAGCTCTAACCTTCCTCCATGTTTCTCCTGGTTCTGCCGTGTCCTCACAGCCTCCTCCCTCTCTACCCAGAGAAAGCCCCGCCCTTCCCTCCTCCCTCCCCACCCCAGTCTGTCACACAGGGACATCACCCTACAGCAGTTCAGGCTGTGGTTCGCAGGAAGCATACATTGGCTTTTTGATTCGTGCTAGTTCCCAGCTCACAGTTTGGGAGGATCTAACACCAGCCTTCACGTGAAGGGGGAACCAAGGACAGTGAGGAGCTGGGTGGTCCCAGCCCTGGAGCCCTGCCAGCCTGACATGGGTAAGTATGAGGACCAGCCCCCGGGGAAGGCCTGAGGGATGCCTACCTCCCTCCCTGCCTGACTCAGCAGGGGTGGGGCCTAACCTTTGCTCTCTTGAGGGGTGAAGGAAGGGAAACCGGAGTATAGGGGCACAGGGCTCAGCTGGTGAGGCTGCCAACCAAAGGATCATGAGCTTTGGCAAGCTCAAGCTCCAGGGAAGAGCCTGAGACTGCACGTTAGGTGGGGGCTCTCCTTACCAACCCCATCCCCCAGCGCTTCCCCACTTAAGCTGCTGAGATTCAAGTGATATTTTACAGTACTCACTGCTGGCCTACCCCCTTAAAGTAAATACCATTTTTGATCGCGTTAGAGGGTTTTTAAGGTGCTTCTCCCCTTATTTTCTCCCAGGCCTTTTAAGTCCGTCTTCTCTCCTCCCCCACCCTGACCCACCACCAGGTGGGGGCTGCACTGAGCAGCTGCTTCCTGTTGCCCCAGAGGTTGCTGCAAGGGTGGTGGTGGTTGGGGGAAAACTGAACTATAATAAAGCCGATTCTCACGGTCCCCCATCAGCCTCTTTAGGGCTGCTACTGGCGGCCCCCCACGCTCCAGTCACTGAAAAGACACAGAGGTAGGATTGAGGTTAAAAGGCCTAGGAAGTCTTTGCACTCGTGGCTTCCTGATTCCAGAGGCTTTGAAACTTGAGCAGTGCTGAGGGAAGGAGGCTGTGCCCTTCCACAGCTGTAGGGATCGGGCCCCTGAGGAGCTCAAACACCTGGAACCTGTTCACCTAGTAGGGCCGTTGTGAGTTACCCTCAGCAGGCTCGGCCTTGAGTTCCCTCTCAGGCACTTCCATTTCTCGGGAATCCCTGTGATTCTAACTGCCTTCCTGGCCCTCCTTTGTGAAGAGATCTTTGCCGGCGCCCTCGGAGCGCGGGCGGAGCTCTCCCAAGTCCTCCACTTCGGACCCACCACCATCCCCCACCTTAAGGCAGAAGTTTCTGTCTCTTCTTCCTGGGATCTGTTCTCTTCCTCCATCTGGGATCCTTCCTGGTTCTGGCCCCTAGGAGACGCCACCCGCTTCCCCCTCCCCCAGCCGATTCTTTGCGACAGCCCTACCCTGGCGCTCGTCCTTACCCCAGTAGCTCCTGCCCCTTTAAGTGCTACCCCCCCCCCCCGCCACCGGCCCACGGCTGGGGGAGGAGGCGCCGCCGCCGCCCGGCTGGGCCACCTGCGCCGCTGCCGCCGCCGCCGCCGCCGCCCGGCCCTGCTCCAGGTGAGGCCCGGCACCCACGTCCGGTCTAGGAGTCCCCAGGCGCGCCACCTCTGCAGTCCCCTGCCCCGGGATCTCCGCTGCCCTGGACTCAGGATTTGACCCTCCCCCTGCGGGAGCTGCCCTTCCTCTCCCCTGCACTATCTACTCGCCCATTTCTTCCCTGTCCTCTGCGACCGGAATCCGGAGGCTTCTCACGCCTCTCGGCCAACCTCTCCCGGGTACCCCTCCTATTCTGGACCCAGGATCTCCCCCTCCCCCTCGCCTTCCTCCCCAGAAAAATCTCCCGCGGTCTGGGTTTCGCCTCGTTCCCTCTGGAACCATCGCTTTCCCACGCCATCCTAACCTCCAATGGGAGGGGGAATAACCGCCACCCCAACTCCTCTCCTTCCCCATAGTAAGGGGGGTTGGGTGTTATCATAGACTAGAGTCTCTTTCAGGCCTTGCTCTGCTTAGCCCTTCAAGTACAACTAACTCCCATCCAAAGCTTTTCTGTAGCCTTCACCCCACCCTACCTCTCCCAGGGTTTGGGGGGCGACCTCAGCACCCGCCAACCAGCCCAGGTGGAGAAGGCCCTTTTCTTGGGCTTGGGGCGGGCTGGTCCAGCCTAGGAATCGGGAGAGGGTCGCACCCAGAATATTGTGGTACTGGGCTTAAGGACAGTGGTGAGTGGCTAGGGCTAAGTCTCTAAGGGTTTGGGCTTGGTAAGAATGGCCTGGGAAGCCCAGCCTTCTCTATTCAGATGCAAAGAGAGTCTGAAGGAAATTAGGGCTTTCTCTGTCCTCTCCTGAGACAACCGAGGAGAAGCTCGTGGGGGGAGTTTGAAAGGAGACTGTACTGCATCCGAGGGGCACATACCAATTTGGAGTGAAGTGGAGGGGTTATGGTCTTTTTGATGTGTTATGGGAGAATCTGGCCTCCCCAAAATACAGAGAGGGAGGAGACTGTTTTGCACTTAACCTGGAGAGGGAAGGGAGACAAATTGGAATGGTTACAGGGTTGGGGGCCATCTCCCTACTAGACCTTGTTAACACTGTGAACCATTCAGCCAGTGAGGACAAGGGAGGTCTTTAATAATTACCCCACCTCCGTTGGGGAATTCTCCCTCCCTCCAAGTCCAGCTGCGACCCTAGCTCTGTCCCTTCTCTCCTTGCGCTCTCATTCTACCTGCCCTCCCCCTACACTCCAGAATGAAGGGACAGGGTGTCTGGATTGGCTTCAGACTCTTCTGATTCTCTTTTCATGGGCTGAGAGAGAGCTGGGGGGAGGAGTGGGTGGTCAGCAGTGGTGTTTGGGATTGAATTCCAGGAGTACCTGAATGCGGAGAGGAAGATAGGTGGAAGGATGCGAATGAATCCCCCCACTCTCCCTTTCTGTCTCTTCCCCCTCCCCAGCAATCTGGCTCCTGAGTGGAGCCACGCACAGTGGCAGCTGACCCCAGAGTCAGGGTGGTGCAGCAGAAACACAAGGAGGGTGAGAAAGGGGGAGCAGGTGCTAATTTCTCCCTCCCGATTCTCTTTATTACCCCCTGCCCACTGGCCTGGCTTGACAGAGGTTCAGAGTATTCCCTAGGTGCCTTTCTCACAAGTTGCTGAACAAAATGGCCATTTGCCTCTTCCCCTTTCTAGTAGCTTCCTAAAGGGAGATGGGGTAGGTGACTGGCCACATCTGATGGGATTGAGGAATGTTTGGAGACAGAAGGGTCAGTCTGTCCTCTGGTTGGGGGGAGAAGCACAGCTGCTGCCTGGGGTGGCTTCAGGTGAGAATTAGACACCCAGCTGTTGGGCATATCCACACCCCACCCTCATCTTTCCTCAAAGAGCAAGGAAGACCTCTGATTAGATGGGATGAGGAGGGGTCTCTTTCAAGGAGGAAGGTGGTTGTAGTCTTTCTGCACCAGATGGGAAAGAATGGATCCTGCCCCAATTCTTTTCTAATCCCAGGTGGCCCTCTCTTATCCAGCTCTGCTCTTCCCAACAGCTCCTGGCTGGGATAGTCCTAGGGGTTGCCCTGGAGACTAGGCCTGGGGCTCGGAAGGGGTGGGGGCAGCCAGTAGGGCACAGGAGTAACCGGCTCTTCCGGAGCGGAGTGGAGCCAGCGGGTGGGTGTGTGTGGGTGTGTGGTGGGGGGAAGGGGCGTGGCTACACCCGGCTGACTGGCGCAGGCTCCGCCCCTGCTGCCCGCCTCTGACTGGCCAGCCCCAGGACTGGGGGCGGGAAGTAGGAAAATTCTCCCTGTTCTGCCCCGGAAAAAGGAGGAGAAAAAAAGATACCCAGCTCTCTCCCCTGGCCTTTTAGAAAGTCACTTCCATTTCCCTGAGCTCTGTTCTTCACCTGCCTTTACTTTGGGGATGGGGCAGGAATTCCTTTGCAGAAGTTTGCTGAATCCCTGCTTTCTCCAGAAGGAAGGACCTCTCTCCCTGTGTGTGGCCCCTATTTACTCAGGGACTTGAGGTCAGTAGGCTGTTGGGGGCGGAGTGTCTTTATTTTTTATCCAAGGTGACCCAAGAAATCTATTATTTAGTCAGGGAGGAGAGAAGGATTTTGATTTCTGCCTGTCTACTCCTTTCCACTGGCAGTCTACTTTTCTCAGGAGAGGGAGAGAAACCCTCCTAACTCTCCTTAGCCTCTCTCTCTCTCTTTCTCTCTGGCCCACACACTTCGAGGGTTTGCTGAAGCGCCCTTCCTTCTTAGCCTCTCTGAGCCATTTGTAGTGGGGTGTGGAGTCTGTCCCGAAAACTCAGGAAGAACTCACTCTGTAAGGAGGATTTCTGTAAGGAAATCCAATCTAGGCTGATGTTATTTGGCTCTGCCTTACCCTGGCCCCACCCAGTTTTCAGATCTTCCTCCCCAGACTCCCAGAGGAAAATGTATTTGTTGACCACCCCCCCCAACCTGCCAGAGTTTCATCATCCCCACTCTGTCTGTTCCTCTTCCAGAATATTCAGCCTGTGTTTTGCACAGTTAGGCAATTGTTTGTAGAACTGCATAGCACTGAATTGAATGGGAATTATCTTGAAGCCTGCAAAGTCTGTTGAGTTGCAAGGAAAGGAAACCTGGTTTCTAGTCACATTTTATCCACTGTTTGACCTTGAACAAGTTGGTTAACCTCCTCGGGCCATAATTTCTTAATCGCCAAACAAGAGAAGGTTAGAAATTCTCTAATTTCTAACATATATAACCCTGTTCCCCATTCTGGGTCCCCTGCAAAAGACATTTTAGGTAATAGCTAAACTCTAGTCCCCTGCTAGATTTTTCTTTCCTCTTCTCAGAAGGTTTCACACAGTTCTATAGCCCTATTAGAAAAAGTACTAGAACTATAGAATAGGTGGACATTTGGCACCTTATTTGCTGGTCAGTTTTCCTGCTCCTCCCCTGTTCCTCTGACCAGGTTTAGGCTAGACTCAGGCCTTCCCTGTCTGGTCTTAGAGCCAAGCTTCTTTTTCCTATGCACAGGAATCATCCTGACCCTCAGGGCCCTGCAGATGTCTCCGGAAAAGTGGTGATCCAGGCAGGACCAGGCTGCCCCCACGGGACAGAGGTGAGTGGGCAGCAGGTACTTGCCTTTTTCAACCCCTTTACCAGGACTGAACTTTCCTGACTAACCTTTCTGCTTCTCCACTTCCACTTTTCTACTACCCAGCCTGTGGAATAACTGCCCTGAAATTATCTCCTCCCCCATCTTCCTCCCCCCCCCCCCCCCCGTTAGGGGAGAGGTACTTGCCTCGGTCCTAGACATCTGTTCTAGTCTTTTAGGTTAACCTTGGGATCAGGGCACGCCTTTCAGTTTGCTCAGTGTGAAGCAGGACTACCGCCCACAATGAGACACAGTGCTGAGGGAGCTTCCCGGTAGGCTAGGGAGACACCGCGGCGCTAGGACCCATATCCGGGTTGGGGGAACTCGGAATGCCCGGCGCTAGGACCCGGTGGCAGAGGCCGTGGAGGGCGGCTCTCTCTCAACCGCAGCTCCCCGCCCCCTCCGGCTTCGGCTCACTCCTCCCCCGCCGGCCATGTTGGCTCTGCTCGGGCCCCGCGGTTGAGCCGCGTCCCCCTCCCCCTCCCGGACCCCAGACCCCCTCCCCCGCGTTCCCCTCCCCTCCTGGCGCCCCGAGCGAGGCCATGTGAACCGCCTGTCCCCTGGGGAGAGACAAGCCCCGAGCCTGGCTGGAAGCCGCCGCCTCAGGTCTGTTGGGTTTGTGGCTGGGGGCTTGAAGGGAGGGAGCCCCGCTTTCATCCGAGGCTTCCCTCAGGGAGCCGAGGCTCCGGAGCCGCCTAGAGCCTTGCCTGCGGGGAAGACGCTGACTTGAGCTTATTTCCAGTTAGGATCCAGCCGCAGGCGGGGGGTCTCCCTTGCCCAGGGGGCTGGGAGGAGAAGGCGGCCCGCCGGTCTGCAGAGACTCAGGATGGGGCGGCGGGGGCGGGAGGAGCTGTGGAGGCTCCCGGAGACGGCGGCGGCGGCGGCGAAGAGGAGGAGGCGGAGAAGCCGCCTGGCTGGTGGAGATGACTCCTGTGGGGGACTCGGGGTGGAATCCCCGGGAGGGGCTCCACCTCCTCGGGTTGGGTGGGGATTGCCCGAGTGCGAAGGGTAGGTGAGGGGGTTCCCTGGACGGGTTAAACACTCCATTTGTGGAGGTTAGGGCTTTTTGGCAACAGTGAGGGGATGGGATAGGAGGGGTTTCGGAGGGTCTCGGGGTGTCTCCTTGGCGGGCGGGGTGGGGGTGGGGTGCACGTCCTCATGAGCGTGGCGAGCAGGAGAGGGCCTTACTGGAGTGGAGCTGTGCTTGACTTGGGGCCCTCCAGTCCCAGGAGAATCCCCCGCTCCAGAGATGGAGCTTGATAGGGGTGGTGCTGAGGCGTCCGGATTTGAGCTGGGCTTACAGACTGGAGGGAGGAATAAAGAGGGATCCCTTTACAAGGGGGATCCCGCACTAAGGGGATCCCCATTTCCGTGGCAGAAAAGATGACCCCGCATCATCCCTTTCTTTTCCTGACGTTCCCACTTTTCAGGGGAAGCGATGCCAACAGCAGTCATCCTTTGTAGGATTTATTGGAGTGAGAGATTTGCATCCTTGGAGGGGCGATGGGGGGGGGGAGATAGCTTCCACCTCCATCTGTACACAAACAGCCCCTCCCCCAAGCCTCCCGCAGGAAGTGGCCGGGAAATGGCAGCTGTGCGTTTGCTGCTGCGTCTCTTGTTGTTTTGAAATGTCCATTTTAATCAGATTTGGTTTCATTTTCTGAGGCCGTCTGGGCAAGCTTGGATCATGCCAACCATGTGGTTCGGGAATCCTTTCGTTCGACTTTTTGCGGGGGGGAGCTTAATTTGCTAACTGGAAGTAGTCACTGCAGTTGACTCACTGATCCCAATCCCCCCCCCCTCCAGAGCATCTCTGTCTCCCTGTCTGGATTTTTTTCCCTTGAGCTAGAGGTCATAGAAAAGCAAGCTCAGTCATCCTCTAGCAGGGCTACACTTTCAATACAAATGATGCAAATTCCCTCAGTACAGAGTGCTGCCAGGAAGACTTCGGATCCTTTTGTCAGGAGAGTGGCTTTTGGGGGATCTTGCTTAATATATTATTAAGATGACAGTTTCTGTATTAACAGAACACCTGGGCAAGTGAGCTTGTGACCTGAAGAAGGGTAGAGTCTGAAAGGTGGAAGAAGAGGAGGGCATGAGGATTAAACTGAGTAGGATTTGTGTGTTGGGGTAGGGACTGATTTGCAGAGTGAAGGTGGGCTTGTTCCTCACTGGTGATTCTAGCCTAAGGATAAATCCTTGTGGGAAACCTGTTAGTTGACATAGTGGCTTGGAGGGTCTACCTTCTGCAGAATCAACTAATTAGGAGAGTTAGCTATCATAATGACTTACTCTTCAGTCCACGAAAGACATCTCTCTTATTACCTTCCTTGGAGAGTGAGTGGTAAACTTTTCCTCTTCTCTGCAGTCATATGGCCAGATTTTCTCTTTCTCCCACTTGATAACTCCGGGACATTTCTACTATGGCATAAAGTGATGGACTGTGTGTACGATTTCCCCAGGCACTTTGTTAGACACTGGGTTTAGTCTGAGGTGAGTTGGCCACAGGATTTTATGTTTTGAGAGATTAGGTATTGAGATCATTTGGGCTATCCTGAAAACCGCTTAAGCCTAATATTTAAATAATCTTTTCAGTATTTTCCAATTGAATTGTACATTTCTAGATTAAAAATTCAGGATAGGAACAGTTAGACGTGTATGATTGTGTGACAGTGGCATCGTCACTGATAGCATCATTGCTCTTTTCACTGGGGCTGTTGGGGTTGATATTCTGGAAACCGTAGAAACAGTTCAGTGTCATTGTTCTTTTTCTTGCCTCTACTTAATTGGTTAGTTCCTTTGAGTTGTTTTCTGATAGGGTTGATTTGACACTGATTTTTAAGTTCCCCTTTCTTCAACCTTTGTTTACCTAACTTGGGTCCTGACAGAATAGTAAATTGATTTTCTCTGGTTGAGATTAAAAGAATGAAGCAAGGAGAAAGACAACTCTCTCTTTTTTTTTTTTTTGTTTTTGTTTTCATTTTGTGATTTGGTGGGGGAAGGTAATTAGGTTTATTTATCCATTTATTTTAATGGAGGCACTGGGAATTGAACTCAGGACTCCATACATGCCAAACATGCACTCTACCACTAAGCTATACCCCCCACTTTTTTTTCTTTTTTTTTTAATGGAATTAAATGGAATTTTTTACTGGGAATTGAACCCAGGACCTCATGCATGCTAAGCACGTGCTCTACTACTGAGCTATATCCCTCCCCCTCAGAGAAAGACCACTCTTATTTCTTTGGACTCTTTTAAAAAGGAATGGAAGTTGATTTTGAGAAAGTAGATAGATATTGCTTCCTTTGATAGATGATTGATCTGAAAGCTGAATGAACTAAACGTTTCATGGCCTTTTTGTAAAATGGATGCATTTTTCTATCAGAGAAGTGGATTTCTTAATATTGACCTTTTTAAAAAGCCTCTCCATAAAGGAAAATTTTTGAGGTGTAGAGATAACTGAGAGAGAACTATGTGGGCTGACCTCAGAGCCAGTCAGAAATCTAGAATGCCCTTAGAGTCTCATCTTGCAGTCTTGTGGTTCTGGAATCAGGTGTTGCCAAGAGAGAAGCAAAGCTTGTTAGGGTTACTGTCTTGCTGCTGTTGACCTTTCTTACCACCTCTGAAGAGGTCTGCTATATTCTTTTACCGTTAAAATAGTGTGGAGTTTAGTCCAATAACTGGTATAATGTTTGACCTTGTGTGAGATGTGTATAGTGAGGCAATATTGCCAAAGTTTTTGTTTCCTAGGACATAGAGTGAAGTATGAAACTCTAGAGTTACTTCCTGGGGTAAATAATCTTCCTGATAATGTTTTTTGGGATATGGATGTCCTCATATACCTAATAGCCAAAGTTAATATTTTCTCAGCATTGTTGCACATGGGTCAGAGGGACCGTTTTTAACCAGCTTGCTTGTCTGCATAATTTTGAAATGTATAAAATTGTGCAAAACAAAAAACTTGTCTTGTTTGAAGAACTCTGGAGATTATTCCTAGATTGGTTCACTGGGAGTAAAAGTAGCATTGTGTTATTATGTTATGTGGTATTTTGCCCTCCTAGTTATAAAGAATAATTAAGGGGGCATTTTACATACTGAAAATATTACCAATATTTTTACCAAATATTTATCAAAAACTAAAACGTGAGGTTCTTAAGAGATAGGTAGTTTCGCTGCACTTGGTCTCCTAGGATTGAACACTGTATAACCTGCCTCACTAGATGGGATCCTTAACCTGCCTTCTTAGCTCAGTTTTTTTGAGGGAGGGGGATATCTTTTTGAAGGAAAGAGTAGGGTCCTTAACTGTTAGAGCTGAAATTCTGAGAAACAGAGCTGAAAGAGGGAAATAACCTTACAACCTCTGGAGTGTGGCTTTTAGTGTCCTGCAATTTTAGAGGTATCTCTAGTCCTCTGACAGTGAAGTGACCAGAGATGGGGCAGAAAACCTAGCCTAGGTTGTTAGCATGTAGTTCCTTTATTCAGTCACCAAATATTTTAAAACATAGAGTATTCAGTTAAATCATGCTTCCTGTTCCCAGGCCTTATTTTCTCCATGAGACAGCTGTCTAAGATACACCAAGATGTGGGATCTTTCTTCCTTCTAGAAATTACCTCTGTGAAGAATGAAGCTGAATTTTTTAGTTTCCTGAGAATGGTAGGATCAAAAACCACAACCTTTATTGGATGAAAAAGCTAATAGTGACAGAAAAGATAGATTTATTCATTCATTTGTTCAGTCTATGGGTTCAACAAATATTTCATTTTTTAATACTCAGCAGTAAATTAAGTGCCGGAGATATGATGGTAGAAGTACCTGATTGATTCTGTAGAACCCACGTTGTATAGAAGATATAAAGACAGAGAACAATCATCTTCGTGTTCTTGTGAGCAGCCTTGGACACGGTAGTTGTCTTTGAATAGCCCCCGTTAGTATAATCATCCTTCTCTCATCTTCTGCCTCACTGGCCTGACTAGTAAAGGGGGTTAAGGAAAGGACATTTTGAGAGAATGAACCTCAGTCGGTATGGCTGTAGTCCGAGTCAGAGTTGCAAGGGAAGATTGTTAGCAGGGCTATCTGAATGGGCTGTCTTGACTGGGGAAGAAGGTGTGTTGATTTTGCAGCTTGGCACTTGGAACTCTGTATTGGTAGAGGATAACAACTTAGCCAAGGAAGGGATTTTTAGATATAAAAGTCAAGGCATCATTATTTGCAGCATCAGGAACTGGGAGTGGTGAAAACTTTTGGAACTTCCCCAAGGTATGGGATAGGAGTGGAAAATGGGGCAGCTTTTATATTAGATCAGGGTTTCTCAGCCTTGGCACTATTGATAATCTTGTTGTGGTGGGCTGTCTTATGTATTGTATTGCAGGATCATTAGGACCATCTCTAGCCTCCACTTAATAGATGCCAGTAGCACAATCTTTTTTACATAATTAAGTGTCCCCTTAGGGGCACAATCACCCTGGTTGGGAACCACTATTTTAGAATATGGTGGGTGACTCTAGAGATGTGTAGAATTCAGCAGTATCCTTTATAACATTCACAGTTACAGAACTAAAATGTAGTGGTATGATTTATTTTTATTTTTAAAAATTTATTTAGTGTTTGTTTTTCAAGGGGGAGGTAGTTAAGTTTTTTAAATTTATTTTTAATGGAGGTACTGGGGATTGAACCTAGGACCTCATGCATGCTAGTCATGCACTCTACCACTGAGCTATACCTTCCCCCCTGATTTATTTGCTATACAGCAACCTCTCTATTTGTGGAATTTTCATATATAATACAGGAAGAATGAACCGAGGAGCTGAATGAACCAGGGAGGTGCAGGGACTGCTAAAAGTGTCCAGCTGGTGTTATTAATGTGTCTTGTCTTTCTCAGGGTAGCCTCAGAGGTTTGAATGTTAGGATTGGTCAGGGCACCTGCAACAGTGTTGAAATCTGTAATATTTATTTCAGCACTTTGTACATTATAAGCTTTTTTCTGTTAAAACCCTCTCACAGGGCCACAGAGTAGTAACTCTTCAGTCGCAGCTGAGAGAAAAAGCAGTCTATCTGACCATGTGGCAAGAGCTTTACTGCCTCAAGCTTAAGGGGCAATGTCCCTTAACTCTTACGAATGAAGCTTAGAGGCTCTTAAGAGATCCATTTACACACCACTGGGACTGGGCTGGGTGCTGGCCTGATTGTACTTCCTGGTCAGGAGAGCTGTCTACTGTCTGGGGATTGGGCACTGATTGATTTCTTTTTTCACTTGGCCAAAATCCTATTAGTTCAAAGGAAGACACTCCTTTGCTTTACTGTTCTCCTTATTAGCTCTAGATGGGAGGACATAATTTACCCTCAGGTTTTATTGTGAAAACCATCTTGGGCATGAAGGTTAAAATAAAATAACCTTGATTTTATTGCTGAGAGGATCTGTCCACATTTTCTTTGCTTTCTTATATTGGGTCCCATAGTTAAGTGATACATGAAATAAAAAGTCTAGTTGCAATAGGGAGGTCTGGCTGGGAGGATCATCCCTGGTTTTGTAGTATCTCCCATACTGATAATAGTTTTAAATTATATTTATATTATACTTTGACCTTTTGGACCTGATTATCTTTTTAAAAACTATTTTTGACACAAAACAGTCTTTACTCTTTTTGTCTAGTAATAACTAAAATTTATTATGTGCTTGTTCGGTGACAGATGCTGTGCTAGGTCCTTTGTATAGATTTTCTCATTTAATCTTCATAGGCCCTGGAGGTGGGTACTAATGATGAAACTGAGGCTCAGCAACATTAAGCAACTTGTTCAAGGTTACACAGCTAATGGTAGTAGAGCTGGGATTTGAACCTAGAGCCCACTATTGTTGCACTGATCACTGCACAGTATAGAGTGTTTTATGTTTCTAGGAAGCTTATAAATGAATTGATTGTGGTCCTGATGACTCCTTAGTAGAAGCTATTGGGGAAATAGATCTCAGGCTCTAGTTGACTTTCCGTTCCTTTTACCTATCTGATTTCTGTAAGCCATCCATTTATTCTTATTAGTATGTGGTTTATGAGACAGGAAATGCTATCCTGTCCCAAAGTAGTAGAGTGGAGAAAGTCACTAGTTTCCTCATGGATTCAAATAGAAAATGGAAAAATGAACTGTGGCCTATCATTGAGTGGGAAGATATAGTCCTGTGCACAAAGGAGAGGTGTGTGTGTCTCACACACATAACCAGCGAGGTGTGCCTGTGCATAAAACTGAGGGAGGGGAGAGATGGGGATCATTCTGAGACCTCTGAAATGAATTACTGAATGTCCTCTTTGCTCTATGATGTAATCTTTGGAAAGAACCTAACCTAGAAGATAGGGAATGAACTTTCCTCCTTGATGTCTTTCATTTTGGAAGGATCACTGATCTCATGATGCTTATTTTTCAGACCCCTTACTGCTGAGGTGTTGCCTTTAACTGTAGGAAAGCCCTGCGGGCCCCTGAGGTCTTTGTAAAGACCCAGTTTCTTCCTTGATGCATATCAGGTTTGGGTCTGTTGCTTATTTTAGATTGAAGATAGGAAATCCTATATGGGAAATCAGTCAACAAAATACAGTTTGCTTTTATTTTTCAAATTCTAGTTAAAATTGATAAAGGTAGAGACAATTATGGTATGTAACCTGGGAAATCTTACAGCTATCATGCTACATACTATACAGCATTTATATTTCATGTTCAGAATTATGTTAGATTCACTTGTGTCTCTGATGGTGGCTAATCTGCATAATCTAGCATATTTAGGAACATTGACTCTTGCAAACCTTGGGGAGTGATCCTGTGTGTTCTTAACTGATCTAGTAATTCTTTTAAAAGCTTTACTTCTTTTTTTTTTTAAGAGGTTATTTAAAACATCACCTAGATCTGCTTATTTGCCTCATCTTGGGAGCTTGATAAAGAAATCTTTCTACCTGAATTCTTTTGCCCTTTTTTTAAAAGTATAGGAACCTAAAGGAATTGTTTTTTCTTTATCAAGACAGATCATGTCTCTCACATATCAAATTAGTATGCTCTAGTACATCATAAGTATCTGATTGAAATGTCAGACTCTACCAATAATTCTGGCTTCTGCTCCTTATCTTTCTTCCTTCTCTTGCTCTGTCAAAGTTAAATTTATTCAGATCAAGGGCTTCACTTCTCATCATTCCTAGTAGTATATCACCTCATATTCAGGAGAGACTGAAGAGCTTTTTAACCATACTACTCCCCATTGAGCCACTGTACTTAACAAGTATAAGTATCTAGCTTTTCTCTCTATGACCCGTTACATTTAAGCCACAAAACCAAAACACGAGGAAGTAACCATGGTAGACATAACAGAATACTCTTCCTTGGGACACTCTCTCATTTAATCACCTCTGACATTTTTCTGAGCTGTGTTCTTAGAGAGCATGTTATTTCCCATGAAAAAAGAGTAGAAGTGTTGTCAGATGATTTAGTTTTGTCATTAGGTCACATTTCCTGAAATGTATTCTCCTTTTCATATAACTTTACTGAAGTTACTATTACTGTCTTTTTCAGATGTCTAGGGCTATGGAGAGGATAATGTGGAAATTGCTTAACTCAAGTATAATAATAAAACAAAGCAGGATGCATTTTTTTATTGAGGTATAGTCGGTTAACAGAGTTGTGAGGATACATATTAAATATACATTTTCTGCCAACACTTCCATGACTTCCTGTCAAAAAGATGGCTTTGAGAACCTTATGTAGACCCTGAGAGTGGGACTCTGGCCTTCCCTTGAGGGTGCAGAGGGGAAACAAACAGATGGAGAATGTTAAATGTTAGCATAGAGGGCTAATATCTAACATAGAGGGGTAACCTGGGCTAGGAGTTAAGAGGGCGGAGCTTCCACAGGGAGAATACTCCTCCAGGCTTGTGACTTGTTTTTTCTCACTAACTCTTTTTATCTCTACAAGACTTACTTTTTTAAAGACTATTTCTATAGGGTCACTGCCCAGGTTAGGGGTATAGTTCCTCCTTCTCTTTTTTTCAACCTCCACTCTCCCTACCTGCCCCTACCTCCCTTCCCCCAGTACTTAGGTAGGAGAAGGGTAAGTAGATGGAGGGGAGGGGGCGTTCCCTCTAGAAGATTCCAGGTGACATAACCTTGTTTAACCGCCAGTAATTTTTTTCCCCCTCTCTCTCCCCTCCTACAGAAATGGAGGCAAACGACCATTTTAACTTTACTGGCCTTCCCCCTGCACCTGCTGCCTCAGGACTGAAACCCTCTCCCTCCTCAGGGGAGGGCCTCTACACTAACGGGTCTCCCATGAACTTCCCCCAGCAAGGGAAAAGTGAGTGTGAGGGCCACACGGCCTGGGGAGGGAGTGGGCATCATTCCTTTAGAGCAGTTTGATGGGATAAGATTTGGCTCCCCTCTGGGATAGCTACCTCATAGCAGTTCTTTTGTGTCAGGTGGGAAGGAGGAAGTGAATCTTCAGAACTCTAGCTGCTGGAGAGAAGTTAAGCTTCTAAGAACAAGTTGTAGGGGTTTAGGAAGCAACACTTTTAAGGTTGGAAGGGATTAGAAAAACATACTGGGTTTTTCATCCTAGCTTGCTCTTTTGTAAGCCCTGTTCCCTGGCTACTGCCAGAGAGTGATGAGGTGGCTACTGCTTCTGATAACCAGGTTGGACCCGTAAGAGAGAGATAAAGGGCCAGCCCTCTGAGAAGCTGTTTTTAGAGGCTGGAGAAGCTGCCCATGGGACTGAGGGTGGAGTGGAATGGTGAATGCAAAATCATCCCAACCTTTCAATTGTGCAGCAGAGAAGAGAGCAGTTGCTTGAAGTGCCTGTGCCACCTCCTGTCCTTAAGGACAGAAGATAGGGAAAGGGAGAATATTAATGCTTACCTAGTTCCCCAGAGAGAAACATCTATAATCCCAGATGGAAGTGTTGCTGCCACGATCAGGTCTTTTCCTGGATTTGGCTTATCAGTTGTTCTGTACCATGGCTCTGCCAAGTACCTCTCTAATCTTGCCTTGGTTTCAGGTACTTTATACTTGGGAGCAGAGGGGAGCCCAAATGCTTCCCCCTTCCTGGCAGCAGAAAAATACTGCCACAGGCTTATATTTAACCACCTCTCCCTCCTGTCTTCCACAAGGGGGATGCAGATAGATAGAAGCTCCTTTATTTCACTGGAGGACCCCCCTACCCCCTCCACATCTTCCCTGGAGCTTCCTTAGTATCCTGATTTCTTTTATTTGATTGTCCTCTAGTCCAGAGGCTGCCTTTGGTGTTTAGAACTGAAGTCTGCGGTACTGGTCATGCAGAGATTTCCCTCCCTGCATATTACCCTCCAGTGCCTATGGGGAGGGGCCAAGCCTAGCCTTCTGAGCTGGGATCTTGCTGCTGTGGTGACTGCAAATTCTATTCTTAGCCCAGCACAAAGTGCTGGATCTGCATGAGCCAGTGAGGTGGAGGCTGTCCCTTCTGGTGCCACTGTGGGGCCAAACAGGCACTGAGGAAGGCGGGGTGTGTGTGTGTGTGGGGTTGATTCTGGAGAATTTAGTCATGCCACTCCAAGAGAAGAATTCCTCTAGGGAATGAGGGTGGGGAAGAATGCAAGTCACTGTAGGGAGTCTGCAAACAGCTTCATTTAAAAAAAAAAAAAATTAAAAAGCCCTGAGCATCAGCAGCAGCCAGTCCTCTGCTGGGGGCTTCTGCGGTAGGCCGGGAGGGTTCCCCAGCCCCTCCTCAGCAGCCGCAGCAGCAGCCATTGAGCTTATATCCAGGCATATCTGGGTTCGGTGTTCCCTGGAGACTGATGAACTATAACTATAGTAGAGGGGGAATCCCCCTCCTCCTCACCTTCCCTTTTTCTAGTCAGTGCTGTTCCTTTAGTAGAATGGGTAGAATTACTTGCATACATATCTGTAACTGACCCTTTTCCCTCCTTCTCTGCCAGGTTTGAATGGGGATGTGAATGTTAATGGCTTATCTACTGTATCTCACACTACTACTTCAGGGATTTTGAACTCTGCTCCCCACTCCTCCAGCACCTCACACCTCCATCACCCCAACGTGGCCTACGACTGTCTTTGGAACTACTCACAGTACCCATCTGCCAATCCTGGCAGCAACCTCAAGGACCCACCCCTTCTCTCCCAGTTCTCGGGGGGACAATACCCACTCAACGGCATCCTTGGGGGCAGCCGGCAACCTTCATCCCCAAGTCACAACACTAACCTTCGGGCTGGGAGCCAAGAGTTCTGGGCCAATGGTACCCAGAGCCCCATGGGGCTTAACTTCGATTCACAGGAACTGTATGATTCCTTTCCTGACCAGAATTTTGAGGTGATACCCAATGGACCCCCTAGTTTTTTCACCTCCCCACAGACTTCTCCTATGTTGGGATCCAGCATCCAGACCTTTGCACCCTCCCAGGAGGTAGGCGTTGGTATCCATCCTGATGAGGCGGCAGAAAAGGAGCTGACTTCAGTTGTGGCAGAGAATGGCACTGGCTTGGTAGGCAGCCTGGAGCTGGAAGAAGAGCAGCCAGGTATAACTGTGGGTCTGCGAGCTGGGTTGGAAGAGGGAAAATGGGGTTGTTGGGGGCCAGTGGCTTTTTGAGGTGAGGAAAACTTGTCTTTCCAGCTCTCTGCAGTGGAGGCTGATTTGCATGTGGTGATTAGCAGAGCCAAGTGGCTGGTGTTTTTGTGGCAGCAGCACCAGCTCGAGAGTGGGAGTGCAAATTATTTCAAGCTCATGCAGAGCTGCTGGCCTGGAGAGGGCAGGTGGGCGAGCCCAAAACAGCCCCAACAGACACCCTGCATCAAGAAGGGCTTCTTCTAAAATATAGGAAGGGGTTGGGGCACCAGCAGGAGGCAAAGAAGCCAATTTGGTTTGAATGTATCAGGGCCAGACTGGCTGCTAAAGTGGGCTTGAGTTCTCGTAGTGACTGGCACACGGAGGAGAAGGAAGCAGGCAGAGCATACCATTGCTTGTCTGCTCACAGTTTTTGTTTTTTGTTGTTGTTAGTATCGGTACATGAGACAGTGCCTCTTATCTTTTCCCTCACCATCCTGTAAAATCACAGAATGTTTTCTGTTTACCACCTGTTCCTACTGAATGGGAGAAATAGCTGAGAACATAAGGGGGTTCTTGTCTCAGACCCCACTCTCCTTTCCCGTCTTCACCTGCTGTAGGATTTTGTTAGTACATCTTTACTCACCTAAGGTTCTTGGTATGATCAGTACCCAGCATAGGTCTGGCACCCATAAATGTTCTTTCAGAATGAACATCCATCCCCCCAAAGATTGTCTATTATAGCTAAGTGAACCTGTTGAAGGCACTGGTTTTGACTTTTGCCCTCTCCTGGGGTTTCCTAGAACTAAAGATGTGTGGCTACAATGGCTCCGTCCCTTCTGTGGAATCATTGCACCAAGAGGTCTCAGTCTTGGTCCCTGATCCCACAGTGAGCTGCTTAGATGATCCTTCACATCTTCCTGACCAACTGGAAGACACTCCAATTCTCAGTGAAGTCTCTCTGGAGCCGTTCAACACTCTGGCACCAGGTAGGCTCCCTTCAACTTATCCATGCAGAGGGTAGCCTGCTTCTACCACCTCGGAGAGATAGTAAGCCAGAAAAAATGTTTGGGAATTTGAGGTACTTGAGGCCTCCAGCTGATCCTGTGGCAGACCACAGCTTCACGCCACTGGCCTGACTGGGCCAGCTGCACTCTGAGCTGAATTGGTTCATTTCCCAGGTTCTCTCCCAGTGTTCCTTTTGGCCAAGAGTACTGGACAGGGACTAATAACCACACCGTTGGTCTATTTGGGTTCTCACTAACTGAAAAGAAGGCAGTAGCCAGTGAACGACTACCTTTTACCCACTGAAATATAAGAAAGGCCTGTTTATGACAGATGCTAGAATTTTGTGTCAGTCTGTGGATTGATACAGAACCATTGCCTTTCCTTTGCCTAATATTAGAAAGAACCCATACACTATGGGAACTAAAATTGGATATATTCAGACTAGTATTTCTTAAGTCTTGCTTTCTTATTTTTTCCACCCCTGAAGAGCCAGTGAGTGGAGGACTCTATGGGATAGATGACACGGAGCTGATGGGTGCAGAGGACAAGCTGCCTCTTGAGGACAGCCCTGTGATCTCTGCCCTTGATTGCCCTTCCCTCAATAATGCCACTGCCTTCAGTCTCCTGGCAGATGACAGCCAAACTTCAGCCTCTATCTTTGCCAGTCCCACCTCTCCACCTGTCCTTGGGGAGTCTGTTCTGCAAGGTAAGTGAGGAGAGGTAGGACAGAGAGAGCCCTTGACCTGGGAAAAAGTGAGAGAACAGGCCTTAGGGCTAGGAACTCTATGAGAGCACCTTGCTGGGAGCTGAGGTGGGCCATGGGATAGTGTATGGGGGGGCTGAAAAAGGTACTCTGACTTCTGCGCTGTGCCCAAAAGAACTTTTGAGACTTTGAGTTTGCAGGAAAAAGGAGGCCAGAGGCCTTTACTGGCTCCAGGTAAAATATTTCTTCACACAATGACAGCTGAAGCAGTTTTGCTCTTTAACCTTCATGAATGGTAGGGGAGAACAGCCAGAGGCTACTTCTCTTTTTCCAACCCTAGGGGAAAGCCCTTGAAGTAACCTTGTTTGGCTTAGTCTGGGTTTGTCAGAGTGGATTCTCTTGTTTTATATAATCATCTTTCCTTTACCCATCTTGTCCCTTTGGATTCTAGATAACAGCTTTGACCTGAATAATGGTAGTGATGCAGAACAGGAAGAAATGGAGACGGAGGCTTCAGACTTCCCACCACCTCTGACCCGGCCAGCCCCCGACCAGTCATCCACTATTCAGCTACATCCAGCAACCTCACCAGCAGTCTTGCCAACAGCCTCCCCAGCAATCTCCCTGGCAATTTCTCCAGCAGCCTCCCCAGAAATCTCTCCAGAAGTCTCCCCAGCAGTTTCTGCAGCAGCCTCCCTGGAAATCTCCCCAGTCGTCTCTCCAGCAGCCTTCCCAACAGTCTCTCCAGCTTCTTCAGCAGCCCTCCCACCAGTCTCCTCAGAAGTCTCCTTGATGGCCTCCCCAGTGACGTCCCCAAAACCATCCCCTGCAGCTTCCCCAGCAGCTGGCTTCCCAGCAGCCTCCCCAGCGAATAAGGATGTCAGCAGCTTCCTTGAAATGACTGCTGACCTGGAAGAGATCACTGGAGAAGGAGTCACTACCTCTGGTAGTGGTGAGTGTCTAGATTCTCTCCACCCCTAGCTGGTTCCAGAAAATGTTTCTGTCCCATGTGGCATTTAGCCCTACCCTGCTGGCCTGTTGTTTCAGTATTTTGCTTGAACTCTTTAACTTGGGTATCCCCTGTCTTCCTCCCAAGGTGATGTTCTGAGGAGACGTATTGCTACCCCAGAAGAAGTTCGTCTTCCTCTCCAACATGGGTAAATGCTCTGGTTTGCTACATGATCAACCTTTGACACATTTAATGAATGGCTGTAGGAAGAAGGGAAGGAGCTCCTCTCATCTGAGGTGGGGAGGAGTGGGCTAGACAAGAATGGATTAAAGGATAGTTATCTGTGATGATAATATTTCTAGGTGTGAGATTCCTAGGCTTTCCTTCCTCTCTCAGGGTCTTCCTCCCCTCACCCATTCTTTCCTGTCTTGTGGCCACTCAGTTTTTTCCTCAAGGGGCTATGGCTATTAACTTTTCCAAACTCAGCTAGTGGGCCTAGGGTTCGGATGTTCAATTTAGTTACCTTGTCCTGTATGCTTAGAGAAGGAATAGCAGTGAATGGGGAGTGGCTTAGTCATGATGAAAGGGGGATTTTTTTCTTTTTTTTTTAATGCACTTTGGAGAGGTAAGGGCAAGAACAGTATGTGACCAGAGTGAACAAGCCAGCTGACACTAAGGGCTTTGTAGGAATAACTGCCTTCCTGATCTTCCCTACCCCTGCCCCTCTAGGCTACTTGTGGTCACGATGTCTGAGTTCTGCTTTAAATTTTGAAAGATAAGGCTTAGTCTTAGAATAATCTGTTGCTCAGAACACAGAGTTCCTTACTAAACCCTGGCCAACGGAGTCATTTCATGGAGTCAGCAGTGAGTTTACTCTTCTGCTTGCCTCCCCACCTTCTGTCTTTTCTGCCTTTATTCTGTTAGATCTTCATCCTCTTTACTGGAAACCTAGTAGTTTGCCCTGAATGGCATTAGGGAGGGGGTTTCTGGCGTCTCATCTCACTGACTTTGTAGAGGGAGGGGTGGAGGTCTTTCTGGGCTTGTGCAGTTTGGTGTGTTGCTCTCCCTTAAAGCCCTGAGGGGCTTGTGGCTCAGGCCTGCCTTCTGGCCAAGCTTGTATCTTAGGATGCCTTTGCATCTACATGCAATTCTAGTGAGACAGGTGTGGGGAGAGCCGTCTGCTCAGTGGGCTTGGCTCCTGGGTGTGAGTGGGTAGGGGTGTGACCTGGCGGCAGGGCCCATGTGTTTCTCTGGCAGGTGGAGGAGAGAGGTGCGCATCAAGAAGGGCAGCCACCGATGGCAAGGGGAGACCTGGTACTACGGCCCCTGTGGGAAGAGAATGAAACAGTTCCCGGAAGTGATCAAGGTAATATTGCTTTCGTGGGCTTTTTAGGAAAGCAGACTCCTTTTTTGGACCCAGTGGCAACAGGCTGGCAGTGTCTGCTCTGGGGCTTGTTCTGCTTGTGCTATTGCTGGCCAAAGGCATGGTAGGGCTCTGATGTCACTGACGCCACTTCATCTCCTCCTCGTAGTACCTGAGCCGCAATGTGGTACACAATGTCCGCCGGGAGCATTTCAGCTTCAGTCCCCGTATGCCTGTTGGAGATTTCTTTGAAGAGAGAGACACACCAGAGGTGCAGACCCAAGGGTTAAATACGCTTTTTGTGCCTGAGAAAGGGTTGGTGGACAAGCCACAGCTTCCTCTCATGGGGTTTGGCGTTTCTACCGCATTGAATGGTTCAGATGGCTTGGTGCCTTACATTAACTCCCTCTTGTTGTAACAAAGTCTTCCTCATTACCTTAGGGCCTGCAGTGGGTACAGCTCTCAGCAGAGGAGATCCCATCCAGGATTCAGGCAATTACTGGGAAACGGGGCCGACCTCGAAACACTGAGAAGGCCAAGACCAAGGAAGTCCCCAAGGTGAAACGGGGCCGAGGTCGGCCACCCAAGGTCAAAATCACCGAGCTGTTAAATAAGACAGACAACCGCATCCTAAAGAAACTGGAGGCCCAAGGTACAGTGATATTTCTTACTTTGGGATTCTGCTTACTCAGAAATGTTCAGTGTTCAGAAATGTATCAGAAATGTTGATGGGTTGCTAATGGCTGAGTGTCCCAGGAGAGTGACTGACATTATATGGACAGAGTGAATCTGAATTTCCCCTCCTGGAAAGCAGCCTCAGGATCCCAGTACTTTTGTGACTCTTTAACAACCATAACAACCAGTGTCTTTCTTGAGGTGCTGTTACTGGTGGAGCCTGGGCAGTCCTCAGAGGTAGTTAGGTGAGGAGAGAGTTTTCACGTCCTTTCTCACCTGTCTTACTGGTTTGAGCTGTCTTGTATATTCCTACCTAATTCATTGCCACCATCATGGAGGTTCAGAATTCACATCTGAATCCAAAAGATAATTAAATTAGCACTTTTTGTGGATGGAAAGGTAGGAAATGTCTAATTTTTCAGTAAATGTTGCACTTACTCTGATATAGTATAAAGAATTTGAGATTTTTCAGAGTTGTCTGACTCCTCTTCAGAGTTCCAGCTCTGCCAGATTCTGACTGACCTCGAGCAAGTCATTTATATTTAATAAAAGCCTATAGTGGTTCAACTATAGATAATACCTGTCTAACTTAGAGGGTTGCTGTGCAGATGTGGTGGTAGTAGTGTTTCTATGCCAGAACAGAAAAGGTACTGTCATATTAAAAAGTCAGTTCTAAAACACTCTATTGTTTACAGAACCACACTTCCCTTCTAAAAGGGAAGAAATTCAGATCTTTTAGTGGAGCAAGACATAGGAGCTAGGCATAAGCAATAGCTATGCCAGGTTTGATCTGATTGTACTAAGGTGTCCATAATCTGAGGACCTTTCTTTCTGGCACGTTTTTGCTTACTTGGCACTTCCAACTCAAGACTACCTTCTTTTCCTGGCAGTTTTTCTGTTTCCTTTCTTTGCTGTAGTCTGGGGGTTGCTGCCCTTGTCAGGTGGCCTGGGAGAGAGACAGGCTATAAGGCTACCTGCCGTTTTGGCCTCTAGGCCCCCTCTAAAGCAGGCCCATGTGTTCCCAGGGGCTGGTGCTTTGGGGCAGGAGATACCATTTAAGTTCTTTGTGCTGCCCTCATCACAGTGCCTCTCCTACATTTTTTCCTCCCAAAATTTTATATTTACTTGAAAAAAAAAACCATCTAGATTATTCAGGAAGCTGCTTGGGAGGCCAGCTTTGTGACAGGCTGCTCTAGATGCTGGAGGTTGGTCTGCTTGCCTCACTGTTCATTTTCCTTTCTGCCCTCACAGAAACACTGAATGAGGAGGATAAAGCAAAGATGAGTAAAATCAAGAAGAAGATGAAGCAGAAAGTGCAACGTGGAGAGTGTCAGACTACTATCCAAGGGCAGGTGAGGGACATCAGAGAGATTACACAGGAGGTTAATTTTTCCTACAGCCTGCTCCATCTTTTCTTCCTTCTCCCACGGCTGCCACCCGCCACACAGCAGCATACCTTCCTTACCTGGGATTTGGGGGCAGTCTTGATTTAGAGAATTGGGCTTGTTCAAGAATAATGTGGGCATCTCCAGGATGAGAGAATTGATCCATTGCCAGTCCCTCATCCCATCTCTCACTCTCCTCCCCAGCACCCTTGTCTGTTTTTGAATCCTAGCCCAAGCAGTGATGCTTTCAGAGTTTGAGGAGAAATGACTTCCCTTATGGTTTACAGGCCAGAAACAAGCGGAAACAAGAGACCAAGAGCTTAAAGCAGAAGGAAGCAAAGAAGAAATCCAAGGTAGGTGCATGTACACACAAGCATAACTTTGAAGTCACCAAACTGATTTTGCAAGATGTGTGAGTTGGTCTTGTTTTATAGTCATGTTTCTGGGTCTAAGGTGGGGAGGATGGGGACCAGGGAAGGGTGGTGATTCAGATCTTTATGGCACTCTTGGTTCCCCTCTCCCTTGGGTGGGTAGGCTGAGAAGGAGAAGGTAAAGACAAAGCAGGAAAAACTGAAGGAAAAAGTCAAGAGGGAGAAGAAAGAGAAGGTAAAAATGAAGGAAAAGGAGGAGGTGGCCAAAGCCAAGCCAACCTGTAAAGCAGATAAAACACTGGCCACACAGAGGCGCTTGGAGGAGCGGCAGAGGCAGCAGATGATTTTGGAGGAGATGAAGAAGCCCACAGAGGACATGTGTCTGACTGATCACCAGGTAGTAAGGGGGGAATAACAGATCCTGGAGGGGCCATCTGTGGAGACACTTCTAGTAAAGGAAGAACCTCCTAAATATCCCGTATGTTTGACAGAACCCCTTACCACTTTTATCCCTACAGCCCCTGCCTGACTTCTCACGCATCCCTGGTCTGATCCTGCCTAGTGGGGCCTTCTCTGACTGCTTGACCATCGTGGAGTTCCTGCACAGCTTCGGCAAGGTGCTGGGCTTTGACCCTGCCAAAGATGTACCTAGCCTGGGGGTCCTGCAGGAGGGACTCCTGTGTCAAGGTGACAGCTTGGGCGAGGTACAGGATCTGCTGGTGCGGCTTCTGAAAGCTGCGCTCTATGATCCTGGCTTGCCCCCCTACTGTCAGGTGAGGTCCTTTCCCGGGCAGGTTTGGGGGGCTTGGGATCCAGTGGTTTTCTCAGTTTTGTGTTCTCTTTAAGTTAAACGCATGGAAGCCCCTCCCCAAAGTGATCAGGACAAGGGAAGGGAGATTCAGAAATAGTCCCCAAATTAGTCTTTGACTTAATGATTTTTCGACTTTACAATGGTGCAGAAGTCATACGCATTTGGTAGAAACTGTTCTTTACATTTTGAGTGTGGATCTTTTCCTGGGCTAGAGAAATGCAGTGCAGCACGCTCTCATGACGCTGGGCAGCAGCAGTGAGTCACACCTCCCAGGCAGTCCTGCAGGCACCAACACACTTAGCACCACTCTGAACCTACACAGCCATTCTGTTTCTCACTTTCAGTACAGTCTTCAGTAGATTACAGGAGATAGTCAACACTGTATTATAAAAAGGACGTTGTGTTAGATGATTTTGCCCAACTCTAGGCTAATATAAGTGTTTGGAGGGTTTGCTAAGCTATCATGGTCTGTGGATTAGGTGTATTAAATGCATTTTCAACCTACAGTATTTTTAATTTATGGTGGGTTTATTGGGATGTGATCCTAACATAAGTTGAAGAAGATCTGTATACTACCTGCTAGCTCTTCTTGTAATTTATTGGCTCTTTTCCTAGGTTACCCCTACCACTGCTTTAAGATTTTAGGTCCTGGCTTCCGTGTCATTCTCTCCGGGGACAAGTGGAGGAAGATCTGTTTTCTTCCTGTTTCTGTTTTCCAGACCTCCTTCTGCTTATAGTTTGTTCATTTTATTTACTTCTTTTCTTTTGCATCTTTTCTTTTTCTTCTCTCATCTTATCCTAGCAACTTACATTCTTTTCCCTTTTCCTGTCTTAACTCCATAGTTCCTCTGTCTCTCCTCACTCCTATTGTGTTCTCCTCCGAACAGTCCTTAAAGATCTTGGGGGAGAAGGTGTCTGAGATCCCACTGACAAGAGACAATGTGTCCGAGATCCTGCGCTGCTTCCTCATGGCATATGGAGCGGAGCCAGCCCTCTGTGACAGCCTGCGCACCCAGCCTTTTCAGGCCCAGCCACCCCAACAGAAGGCTGCTGTCCTGGCCTTCCTCGTGCATGAGCTCAACGGCTCCACCCTTATCATCAAGTGAGGGGCTGGGTTGGGATGGTTATTGTGTGCCATGGTCAGGATGGGGCCAGGGAGGGTTTTAGCCATCCAAAGTCCTGGGAGATGTGTCCACTGCCATGCTCTAGATAAGCTGGTGTGAATTGAGACTGAAGCTCATTTCCTCCCCTGGGAGAACCTAAGCCTTACTCTACCGTTCATCTAATCTCGGCTCTGGGATGAAACTCCCTATTCAGCTGCAGCCCTTTTACCCTTGAGCCTCCCTTCTGTGTGTGTGCTGCTGCTTCTGCCTCAAAATCCCATTCATTGTGCCCCTGCAGTGAGATTGACAAGACCCTGGAGAGCATGTCCAGCTACAGGAAAAACAAGTGGATTGTTGAAGGCCGGCTCCGGAGGTAGGAACAGGACAGAGGGTAGGGCCCAGAGAGGGGAGAGAAGGGGGAAAGGGTGAAGCATAACCAGGACTTTTGCCTGGATCTCGATGTTCTTGGCCCCTCCCCTGGGATTGGGATGCTACCCCAGGGCTCAGGATGGCTTAGATTAAAGGTGTTTCTTTTTGTAGTGGTATCATGTCCCTCACCACGGTTTCCCTTAAATCTGTTTCAAGACTGAAAACTGCTCTGGCCAAGAGAACTGGACGACCTGAGGTAGAGCTTCAGGGGCCAGAGGAAGGCCTGGGGCGGAGGCGCAGTTCTCGGATCCTGGAGGAGACCAGTGGCATGGAAGAGGAGGAAGAGGAGGAGAGTACGGCTGCGGTCCATGGCCGTAGGGGCCGAAGGGATGGAGAGGTACTAGCCCAGATCAAGAAAAGTGGGAGTTGGAAAACATTTCTTTTTCTTGAATCTGATGATTCTCTTTCTTGCGGTGCCCACTTGTTTCTTCTCCAGGTTGATATCACAACATCTAGCATCCCAGAGCTAGAGCGCCAGATAGAAAAACTCAGCAAGGTATTGTGCTTCTAACTCCCAGGAGCTAGAGATGGGGGCTGGGCAAGAACTGATCACCTTATGAGTTGGGCCGAGATGGTATCATTTTTATAGGGAAGCTGAGAGCCACTGACCTCTTCCATATACTGGACAAAGTCACCACTGTCACCCTGGAAATGTGTTTTTCATTCATCTTCCTTTTCCACTGCCTACCCAGCGTCAGCTCTTCTTTCGCAAAAAGCTGCTTCACTCATCCCAGATGCTTCGAGCCGTCTCCTTGGGTCAAGACCGCTACAGACGCCGCTACTGGGTGTTGCCCTATTTGACTGGTATCTTTGTGGAAGGAACAGAGGGGAGCTTAGGTAGGTGTGTTGTGGGACCCTGAATTGATTCCTGTCTAACAAAAACTAAACAATTCCTTTTCCTCTACCTAATCATCTCGGGCCTCTTCATTTTATGAGAATCATTATAGCACAGTGGTTAAGAACACAGGCTCTGGAATGAGAATGCCAGCCCACCTGCTGCGCCATTTACCAGCTGTTTGCTTCAGTTTCTTTATTTGTAAAGTGGAGTTCATAGTAGTGTATGTACTTCATAGGGTTACTGAGAGGACTAAAATGAGTTCAGAGTCTTAGAACAGAGCTGAATGCATAGCTGTTCTCAGTAAATGCTAGCTTACGCGGATGCTGATGACTCTTACTTGGGAGAAGTGTTTCTTCTCCAGATACTGTGTTCATTGGCATGTAAGTTGTTTTCAGTGGCACCTCAAAAAGGGGGCACTTAAGTCCAAGAGAAAAAAGTGTATGTCTTGTGTTTGTATACCCTCTTTCTTTCCCTTATATATCAGTGTATGTCTTATGCTCTTTACTTTTCTTTACAGTTCCTGAGGATGTAATAAAGCAGGAAAATGACTCCTTAAAAATGGCAACCCATTCAGCAACCAGCCCAGTCTCCTTCTGTCTGAAGAGGGAGTTAGCTGGCTCCAACAGCTCTGCCACTTCTCCTGCCCGGGCCCGAGGCCGACCTCGGAAAACTAAGCCAGGGTCTATGCAATCTAGGCGCCTGAAATCTCTGGTCAAGGGTCAAGGTTCAGAACAGCCTCAGGCCCAGCTTCAGCCTGAGGCTCAGCCCCATCTTCATGAGCTTCAGGCTCATGTCCAGCCCCAGCCCCAGCCCCAGGCCCAGTTTCAGTTGCATCCTCAGTCTCATAATGGGTTCCTGGAGCCAGAAGGCTCCCCTTTGTCTCTGGGTCAGAGCCAGCATGACCTCAGCCAGTCAGCCTTCCTGTCTTGGCTGAGCCAGACTCAGAGCCATGGCTCCCTGCTCAGCAGCTCAGTTCTCACACCTGATAGCAGCCCCGGAAAACTGGACCCGACCCCATCACAGCCCCTGGAGGAGCCAGAAGCTGATGAGGCAGAAGCCAGCTCTGAATCTCAAGCTCCCTGGTTTAACTTCTCAGCCCAGATGCCCTGCAATGTCGCCCCTACACCACCCCCTGCAATTTCTGAGGACCAGCCCACTTCTTCCCCTCAGCTACCTGCTTCCTCCAAGCCAGTAAGTAACCAGAACTAGTATTTACCTGACTTCATCTGGCCCCTAGCTATGGGCTGTCGCTGAAGTTCAGGGAAGGGATGGTTCCGTTGGGGTCCTATAAACATAAAAACAGCCTCTTCCTCTTATGTTTCATCTCATTCACAGGTAAATAGACCCAGTGCTGCCAACCCCTGTCCTCCAGTGCAGCTCTCTTCCACCCCTTTGCCAGGTGTGGCTCCTAAAAGGCGAACAGGAGACCCTGGAGAAACACCACAGAGCCCCACAGGGCTGGGACAGCCCAAACGGAGAGGGAGACCCCCCAGTAAGTTCTTCAAACAGATGGAGCAGCGTTACCTGACCCAGCTGACAGCCCAGCCCGTGCCCCCTGGTGAGTGATCTTCGAGTAGGATGCAGTGAGGGTGTAGGAAGGAGGGACATCAGATGTGGGCCATGTGATTCATAGCTGGTTCCCACACCCCACACACACATAAACTGTCTTCACAGAAATGTGCTCGGGCTGGTGGTGGATCCGAGATCCTGAGACATTGGATGCCACACTCAAGGCCCTACACCCCCGAGGCATCCGAGAGAAGGCACTTCACAAACACCTAAACAAGCACAGGGACTTCTTACAGGAAGTCTGCCTACGACCCTCAACTGGTAAGACAAATACCTTGACCCAACCTGAGCTGAAGAGCCCAGGTAGATGTTGAGCTGCTGCTGTGGATGGTAAACAGCCTGATAGGCCTTTCCCGCTGCTTTCTGTCATCTCAGACCCCATCTTTGAGCCCAATCAGCTACCTGCCTCTCAAGAAGGGATTATGAGCTGGTCCCCCAAAGAGAAGACATTTGAGACAGACCTGGCTGTGCTTCAGTGGGTAGAAGAGCTGGAGCAGCGGGTGATCCTCTCTGATCTGCAGATCCGGGTACGCTGGGGCTGGCACTGGGCAGGGGGTTGTTGAGGAGAGGGTATTAATATCTTGTACATATTAGGAAAAACCTGCATTCCCGCTTCACAAGTGACCTCCCATGACCCTAAATGGGTTATATTTTTTTCTATGCTTAATGTTCTTCCTTTAATAATGAGTTTTATTTCTTTCTCCCACCTGCAGGGCTGGACATGTCCCAGCCCAGACTCTACTCGTGAAGACTTGGCTTACTGTGAGCACCTACCTGACTCCCAGGAGGATATCACCTGGAGAGGTCGAGGCAAGGAAGGACTGGCACCCCAGCGTAAAACTACCAACCCTCTGGACCTGGCAGTGATGCGCCTTGCTGCCCTGGAGCAGAATGTGGAGAGGCGGTACCTGCGGGAGCCCCTCTGGCCAGCTCATGAATTTGTGCTGGAAAAGGCCCTGCTCAGCACGCCCAGTAGTGCCCCCCAGTGCACCACTACAGAGATGTGAGTGCCCCCGCCACATATACTATTCTTGGATAAATTTACTGGATCCTGCTCCTCATCAGAAAATCTCCACTTTCTCCCTCCAGATCATACGAGATCACCCCTCGCATTCGGGCGTGGCGCCAAACGCTAGAGCGGTGCCGGAGTGCAGCCCAGGTGTGCTTGTGCCTAGGCCAGCTGGAGAGGTCCATTGCCTGGGAGAAGTCCGTCAACAAAGTGGTAAGAGGCCTGGAAAGCCTGCGGAGGCTGAAAAGATGGCCAGCTGGGGTGGGTGGGGTCATTGGCAGGCAGAGACTTGAAGGCTCACCCTGCCTCCTCACAACCTTGGTCCAGACCTGTCTAGTTTGCCGGAAGGGTGACAATGATGAGTTTCTTCTACTTTGTGATGGATGTGACCGTGGCTGCCATATTTACTGCCATCGGCCCAAGATGGAGGCTGTCCCAGAAGGAGACTGGTTCTGTGCTGTCTGTTTGGCCCAGGTAAGCCTTCTGCTCTCTCATTCCACTTCCAAGCAGAAGTCAGAGATTCTTCTCATCCCATTTGCCTCCAATCCAACAGACACCACTTCTTACCATGGCTTCAGTCCCTCCTGAAGGACTCCGGACTAAGTGCTCGGAGACCTGGGTTCTGGTCTTTTGGAAAAGTCACTTAAATTCTATAACCTCACTTGCTTTCCTCTGTAAAATGGGAACGATTATGCTCTCCCTCTTACCTGCCTTACTGGGTTATGTGAATAAATTCACATGCTACCTCATGCATGAAAGTATTCACACTTAGACAAGGAGGGATTGTAATTAACCGGAGGGCAAGCAGAGCGCACGTTCAGCTGTTGCTGATCTCACCTTTTTCTTATCCTTAGCAGGTAGACGGGGAACTGACTCAGAAGCCTGGTTTCCCAAAACGAGGCCAGAAGCGGAAGAGTAGTTACGCACTGAACTTCCCAGAGGGTGACGGTCGCCGGCGCCGGGTACTGTCGAGGGGCCGAGAAAGCCCAACAGCGCCTCGGTACTCAGAAGAAGGGCTGTCCCCCTCAAAGCGGCGGCGGCTCTCCATGCGGAGCCACCACAGCGATCTCACATTTTGCGAGTGAGTTGAGCCAATTCATTGGACAGCTGTCTCTTCCTTTGCCAGAGTAAAGGGCTGGGAGGTGTCAGTGTGTTTGTTTCCCGACAATGCAGTCATCACTGTCTCTCATAATAGGATTATCTTGATGGAGATGGAGTCCCATGATGCAGCCTGGCCTTTCCTGGAGCCTGTGAACCCACGATTGGTGAGTGGGTACCGGCGCATCATCAAAAACCCTATGGATTTCTCCACCATGCGGGAGCGGCTGCTCCGGGGAGGGTAAGTAGACGTCGGCGCCTCTCCAGCTCCTTTGTTACTGCCGTGCCTCCCATCCACCTCACAGCCCTGCCTCCACCCCTGCCCAGGTACACCAGCTCAGAGGAGTTCGCGGCTGATGCGCTCCTGGTCTTTGACAACTGCCAGACCTTCAACGAGGATGACTCTGAAGTGGGCAAGGCAGGGCACATCATGCGCCGCTTCTTCGAGAGCCGCTGGGAGGAGTTTTATCAGGGAAAACAGGCCAATCTGTGAGGCAAGGGTGGGGAGATTCACCTTGCGGCATCACCCCCTGCCCTCCAAACCAACCAGCCCTGCCATTCTCACCTGCTGATGCTGCCCTGGGTCCATACTCAAGTCAGAGACATAGCCCTGATTTTTGACCCTATCCTTGGCAGCGCCCCACATCTTATCCCTACACCCCCTTCTCCCTTTCCTCCTCTTGTTCCTCAAATAAGAGGGCCAGAGATGAGGTCCTTTTGGACTGAAAGCCAAAAAAAGAAAGAAAAAATAATTTTTCCTTTGTTTTGTTTCCTAATTAAAAAAGGAAGAGGAAAGAAGTCCCTACTTCCTCCTCCCAGCTTCCTCACCTTCCCTGTACGTGCCCCAGCATTCTGGGGCTATTTAACAATAGCAATAGTTCTAGTGAATGTGTGAAACCGAGAAACACTCTGTACTGTGTGTGGACCCGCAGTGACGGCCAGTAAAGTGGACTTAACTCCCAAGTGTGTCGAGCCGGACACCGGGCCCTGAACATGCTGCTTCCATGTTCAGTCCCTCCCCTGCTTTTCTCTCTCTCCTTTCCTCTCCCTTCTTGCAGGTTTTCTCTCACCCAATAATGTAAAACTGTTGTGTACGGGTTCCTCCCTCCTTTTCTCTTACCAATTTTTTTCCCTTCAAAGGAAAAAAAAAAGTTCAGAGGTCCCTGTCTTTCTCTCTGTCCTCGATCTTCCTGCCAATAGTTATCCCCTCTGTAATGTTGGATACTCCTCAAATGCTGAGTTTCTAGCCTTTTCTGAAACTTAGCAACTGGGGAGAGAGCAGGGAGGCACCCAGGACCTTGGGCCTTCCAGCTTCCTTCCCCACCTCTTACCCAAACCTCCCTCTTGGGAACTCCTCAGGGACAACTACTGCTGAGTTTGGGCACATCCCCAAGATGGAGGCCAGGTAGCAATCAACTGGCCTGAGAGAGAGAGAGAGGTGTGTGCATGTGTGTGTGAGAGAGGGTGCTGTGATTGTGCCCCTGTTTTGTTTGGTGGCATCCATTCAGTTTCCCCAAGTATCTGTTTTTATTCCCACTTTCCCCCTTGTTTTAAACCATCACTTTGTCTTTGGGAAACCACAGGAACAGTTTTTCTGGGTACAAGGCTGTGTCTCTCCCCCTCTCTCCCAGTCATTTCTGTTCCAGCCTCTTCAAACTGTGCAATCTTTCAGCAGGAACTCCCTCTCCTTTCAGTAGCTCCGAGTCTTAAAGCTTTTGCAGGGAGAGGGGTAGAACTGGATCTTTTCCTAATCCCATGAGCTTCTGTGGGTTTAGTTGTGCTTTCCTTCCCTTTTCTACTTCATGCCCTGGGACCCCCTTCCCCAGCAGCAGAGACCCCGGAGCACAAGAGAGTAGGGAGGACGGGTTCTGGGTCCACCACTGCCCTACATGTGACTATGCCCAAGTTAAGCCCCAACATGTGAGAGGAAAGCTGCTAACTCCCAGCTATAGCCATGGGCCCCTGGCCCCCTGCTTTCCTGCTCAGCAGAGCCCCTCCCATCAGAGATTACGGGTACTTGCACTGGGGAGGTGGCATCTGGCTGGCCCAAGCAGAGAGCTGAGGCATCCAAGAAATGTTCCATTGGTGGGAGAGGGGCTGCCAGGTGAGGTGGAACATTCCTTGTACTTCTGGCAGCACTGAATAGCCAGGAGAGGGGGCAGTGTAGGTCCAGGGGCAGCCCCATTCCTACTCCTTTATGCCCCTTCTGCCCCATAGCCTATTTCTAAAGTCGCCTTTTCTGTCAGATAAACCTCAAAACTTAATTTTATTTGAGATTTTTTTTTTTTTGCTTTTAAATAAGAGGTGGATTGAAGAATATTTGAATTGACTTTATATTATGCATAAATATTTATATTTTATCTAAATAACTGCGCTGTAACAAACTTTGTGTTAGTCAAACGTTTGGAACTGTTATAGGTGGGGCTCTTTTTCCCCACAGCAGTTTTCCCCTGGTGTAAAATGTACTAGATTAATTTTACTGTTGGAGGTTAGGTGGATGGGGGAGTGAAATCTCAACTGTTCCTGCTCTGTGTTCCTCTCCCAGCTCCATCTCTGTCTAGGGACCAGGCACTCTTAAGGTCGGGTGGAGTCCTAGCCTCAGTTTGAAGATGTGGGGGCTGAAGAGGGTGGGGGTAGGGCATGATCAAAGGGGCCATTTCTCACTTTTCTTTCCTCATCTTCACCGCCCCTTGAGCTAGGTGGATTTTCTCTTCTTGACAGATAAGAGTATTTGGTAGGGAAGGCAGGTTAATAAAGTAAATTAAAACCCACCCCCTGCCCCTTTGTTTCCCCTCCCCTATCAGTCTGGTTAACAGGAAAAACCACACCATCAACACCAACAAGTTTCCACGTTCCTTTTACAACAAAAGGGACTTGACTTTTTATATAACCAAATGTGGTGTTTTAGTGACTTTTTGATAATGTACAGTTTTTTGTGAATTTAAATTTATTTCTTTCTATATTTTTAGGACCAATCTCATTTTTAATAAGGTTAAAAAAGGAAAAAAAAAAAGTCTAGAGAAAAAAACTCCTGTTTTTGCCATGTGATGTTCCACAAGTGCAGCTGTAGAAAGTGCTTGTCAGTTGAATAAAAACCACATTTGATAGATTCAAAAGACTCCGTGTATTTATCTTCAGCTTATGTTCTCATACTTACCTAAAGGGGAAGACGGGGCGTAGGGTGAGTATGCCTGACCTGATGTAGGAGTCAGCAGGCAGGGGAGCTGTTATGCCCCTACAACTCCCAGCTTGGCCCTTCCTGTGCAAGAGGCACCCAAGGCAGAATTCCTGCTTCTGTGGATGGAGCAGGTGCTCCTGACCGAGGTGCTAGAACAAAGGAGCCAAGTGTGCCTGGTTCCTCCCCTGCCCCCCTGTGTTCCCATTATAGTGAGGGTATGTGCCCATCACCACCTTCCCAGCTTCCCCCAATGGATAAGACACCAGGAGGTAGAATTTTGTGTTTTATTTCAAAACAAAAGTTGAAATAAGACAAAATAAAGCTTTACCAAATTGTAGAGAAGGAACATGAGAATACCAAGGGTCAGAAAAAGAAGAATGGGTGGCACTGGCACAGACATGGCCAGAGTATGCTACTACAGAAACCTCTGGATGAAGAGAAATGTACAAAACGTGTTTGAGTATAAATTAAGCTTATTTCCTGTCCAAAGTGGTAAGTGCATGCAAGAGAGCACTAACCACCCAAAAAAAGACGTGTTGGAGGATGTGGACACCAATAATGGGGCAAGAACTTTCTTTACTCAGGCTGGGAAAGCTTATCACCCTCCAGGCTGGAAGTTCTGCTTTGGTGAACCCTCTAAACTAACTGGAATAAGGTGGAGAAGGAACATCTCTGCTTCCAGCCCCGTACAAACCCCAAACTCCCGCTGTGCGCATGCTTGCCTGCTCAGCCGCACTGCACGGCAGCCACAGCCAGCTCTCGTCCTCAGCTTCTGAGCTCTGCCCTGGTGCTGGTTGTCCTGGGGTGGCTCCCAAGCATTCGTTAGTATTCTAAGCAGTCATGACCTAGCCTGCCTCCTGGCCTGTCACAGCAAGACCTAACTGAAGAGTTCACACTATTCTAGTGATTATGAGGTAAAAAAAATCTCAAGACACTCAGAAACAAATAACCAAAAGAGTTTTGTATTTAATCATGAGCCCCTTTCTAGTTCCCAGCTTCTTAGCCCTCATGCCGGGAAGGAAGGAAAGACGTAAACCAGGTGCTTGTGCCCTTGCTGAACTGGGAAACTGAGGTAGATCTGTAACAAGGACAAGGAAGTTCTGGGATACGCCTGGAGAACGAAGGCTTATTCAAAACAAGCGGATATGCCGGGGAGAAGGAGCCGCCATAAGTGGGGGGAGGGGGACCTAGCTTTCTCAAGACTGCAGCCGCGGGGACCACCCCCAGGGAGGCGGCCGGTGAAGAGAATTCAGCAAAGATGACAAGGGTGACAGCGCTCACTGGCCAGTCTCGGCTGCTGAAGGAGGACCTTCCTACAAAAGGAAGGGGTGAAAGCTGAGTAAATGTGATCTAAAATGCAGGTAGCACAGAGATGGAGTAGTTGGTTTAAGAGGGAATCAGGAAGAATCAGTCTGACAAGGCACAAGATTTCAGACCTAGCCCTTACAGATGAGCTTCCACAATGCCCACCCTTCTCTAAAGCTGGTCTAGTAGCGCCTGGGGACAAGTTCAGACCTGATCACCCACCCAAGTTTATTGCCCTTGGCCAGGAAAGTCAGGAGAGCACCTCGTGTGCAATGCTGCTGCTCTCCCAGGAGGTGGGGCACGTGCGCAAGAGAGCAGCAATGATTCTTTTTCCTAGAAGACTGGATTCTACTGTCGGGATTCCTGCAACATTCTATTGCAGCAAGGCCTCTCAGTGTCTTTGTGGAGCAAAGTAACAACTGAAGCAGCAGAGGTTTGACAAAGGTTTGACACTGAAGCAGCAGAGAATGAGCACTGCAGGCACCCAGGGGCTGAATGAGCTCACGGATCAGTAAGTTAGGAAAGGAAGAGGAACGGAACTGGGCTGAGGTGGCCCGACCCAGGCATGGTTGGTGGAGCAGCAAAGTCGAGTCCTTACTCAAGCGCAAGCGATGCCCCCTACCACTCCCGTCTCTACTGACAAGGGCTATTTATTACCTCAGAGCCACCAGGCTTCCTAGTCTGGGCAGCTCTTCAAATTCTTTGGTTAAAAACACTCTTTAAAAATAAAATCTCTCCCCATCTTCATTCCCACATCTTCCCTAACCTTGACCCACACCCTCCAAAAAAGTCTAATCAGCCTCGGGCTGAGTATCATCTCAGAGTGAGACAGGAGCAGTTAACACCACCGGCATGAGATGGGGCGGGCAGGCTCTGTGCTGGTAAAGGCTTATCTCACCTGAGAAAGGGATTCTGGTATGTTCTAGTTGACTGGAAACAGATTAAATACAAAGTACTCAAATATTTTAAGAACGCATGAGCATCTGTAACGAGTGGGAGTGAGATGTGAAGTGCGGAGACAGTACGACCTGGGCTCCATGAAGACAGGACTCAGAAAGCACGAGGTATAGTGTTCAAAGAGGCCAGCCCTTAAAGGCGGTGGGAAGGGATGAACTGGGAATTGGAAAATTGCACCTCCTGGGGAGTGATGGAAGTGTTAGCTATCTTGATCGTGGTAGTGGTTTCATTGGTGAATCAAAATTCATCAAACTGTACATTTGAAATATGTATAGCTTACGGTGCAGGAACCATACCACAATAAAGGTGTTTAAAAATATAAATTACAAAATTAAAAGCCCAGCCCTAGGCCGTGAGCTTGAGAGCTCCCCCTACAGTTCCTCTGCCACCACTGTCACCAAACAGTCCCTCACTCCTCTCCCCTTTCTCCAACCACTCACCCATGCTATGAACTGTCAGAAATGAACAGTTAGGGAAAAAATATCATGAGTGTAACCGAAAAGCACCATAAAAAAAATCCCACAGTGCCGTTAGCCACTACAGAAACGTCAGGCTCTCCATCACTTGCCCTGCCCCAACCTGCCCAAACCAGAAGCACTAACAGAATCTATTAAGTGGATTCACACAGGAGAACCCACAAAAGGGAACTACAGAATTTTAAAACAAAACAAAGCAAAATCACAGCCATTCAGACATTTAAATACAAAGAAAGTAGACAGAACCAGGAGTTCTGGGAGGCAGAGGAGGGGCGGCAGTGAAATCAACAGCTTATACATGTGAAAGGCCCTCATTTCACTAAACCTCCTAGCAAAACCAGGCTCTCCCAAATTACTGTTACTTAAATGAACAGGATTCTTGATTTTTCTCCTTTTCTCTGAGGCCACTGACAAGAAATCTATGGTGTACTTTCTTTGACTAAGGGCTAGAGACTCAGCAACAAGAACTACGTGCCCAGCCAAATCCGTCTAGAGGATTACTGGGCTGGGGCTGTTTTCCATTAGATAAACCCTTCCTGAGGCCGGAAGCACCCATGAGAAAACCAACAGTGGCACTTCTGTCCTTTGCACTTTGTATCCCACGCACTTCCCCCCACTCCCTTACCTCCAGGGATACACAAAAGGACATTCTAGGGGTAGGAAGCGCTGGCACTCTCACCCCTGGGGTGGGGGGAGGGGAGGGGAAGCTGGGCCCAAGCTCTCTGCACAACAACTGACACTGCAGCTTTGTGCCCCTCAGTACCATCTCCTTCCTCCCCCAGAGTCAGCTTAATGAACACCTGTGTCTCCCTTCGCCATCATTTGGCTTTCTGACTGTCTGGAGAAAAGGTACCGACCTTGAAGTGGGCAGGACTCTCCTTTCAGTGCAGAAGGGAGTGATTGGGAAGAGACAGGTGCAGGATCTTACTTCCTAGAAGGTGGACAAAGGCATCCTCCTGTCTGTCTCCATGTGCACAGATGCAGGGCTTGCAGAAGGAGATGGAGTTGAAGAGCAAAATATAGCCCTTTTTGAAGGACTCCTGACCTTGTAATAGTGATACGGGATTTGCTGCCCTTTTCTATTCTAGCTCCCTGTTGTCCTTCTACAAGAAGGAAAATTATTTTTGATATCCTAGTTCCCCGGAAAAGGGACCCAAAGACACCAGGGCAGGGCAGGTTGCTCTGGACAGTTCCGGCCAGCTTTGTCCTTTCCCAGCTACACAGCACACACACAGAACAGTCCCCACCTGTGTGCTTATGGCATGTGCACGGTGGCATAAGCCTTTCAAGGACAGCTTTGCTGTATGCAGAGATGCCAAAGATCAAAGGCTGGGGACAATTCAAGGACCTCAGTTCTGTCCCTCTCAACTAGCTGGATGAGCATCAAAAGGCACTGTGTGTCAGGGCTGGGGTGGGAACTTACCAAGTCCTCTGGTACAGGAGGCAGGGACAATATCGTCTACATCAGAGTCTCTCAGCCTTGGCACCAGCTGACATTTCAAGCCAGATCATTCTTTGTCGGGGCAGCTGGGGCTGTAATGTGCCCTGGAGGGTGCTCAGGAGGGTCCGTGGTCTCTCGCCACAAGATGCCAGTAGCACACAGTCCCCACTCCCAGGCATGACAATCAAAAAAGTCTCCAGAGACTGCTAAATGGCTTCTAGGGGACAAAACCGACTCCTTGAGAACCACTGATCTTGAGGTGAAGCAGCTGATCATCGACGGTGGAGAAGGAACCTGCATGGATTCAGCAAGGTCACAAATGCGAGGGCTCTGAGCACAGGATGTGCAATAGGGAAGAGAGGGGCCCTGAGACCCAGGGCAGAAAAGAAGACCCTCCAGGAAGCAGAAAAGCAGATATTCCAAAAAAGCTGTTCCCAGAGAACACACTCCCTCAGAAGGTGTTGGCCTCGGCAGTGAGAAGAATTAGTAAGAAGTCGGTAGGTCCATCCCTCTGGAACTTGCCAGGGAAAACCTAGTCTTTATCCAAATTTAGATCAAGGATGACTTCCAACGGCTGTGGAACTGTCTCCACAGTGAGCCTAGCTCGCACCTCTGCTTCCTGAAGGCAAAGTCTAGTCTTTCCTCTCAGGATGTGGCAGGGCAGAGGGAGGAAAAGCCACTTCCACTGCCTGCTTAGTGATCCACCTTGTTCCTTGCCTAGCCCCCTGCCCCCAAATCCCATATGAAATTTCATTCAAAAAGGAAATTTAAACAAACAAAATTAAAAACTGTAAAGAGGCAAAGTAGGCAGGTTCTGTTACATGGAAAAGAGAAAAAAAAAACAATTCAGATGAGAGAAAGAAGGCATAAAATGTGTGTGAAGGAGAGATGGGATGTGTAATCTAAGAGCTTTATAAAACAAAATTTTAAGTCTGCATATTTTCTTACACACACACCCAAAAAAGTCCATAACTAAACTCGGTAAGAAGGGCCCACAGTAAGACTCCTTCATCAATGTTCTAGCACCACACCTTTCTTTTTCCTTTTAAGAAAAGAATTTTTTTTTTAAAAAGCCTTCCCAAGTAAGTCCAACACATCAAAATTGTTTTTCATAAAGATGAGAAGAAGCTCCAGGCACCAAGTCTCTTTGGAGTAGGGAAAGAGAATACTGCAGTTTAAAACAAAACATAAAACTTTCTTCACAAAAGAGAAAAACTTTTTTGATCTCCTTGACTGTTGCACACACAAAAAGTGACCTTTCTCCCAGTCTCCATCAGGACAGGAGGAAGAGCAGAGGGTAGAAGTGCAGAGATTTCTTTCTCCAGGCCCAGGCCTGTGACAAAAGACGGCCGAACGTTAGTCTTCAGCAGGGCCCACGCAGGGGCTGCAATCCTGGGTAGCCCTCTGCCGTCCGGAGAATCCGCATCTCCAAGAATTCCCTTGTAATCAACAAAGACAGGGAGGGAAATCCTAAAGGAGGCGTGAGCCAGAGAGGGTAGAGAGGGGGAGCGACAAACGTGAGCGCCTGCCTGATTTCAGGCTGCTCCGCCCACCCTGCCCCTCGGCATGAGGTTCTTACCGCTGTTACTTGTTGAACTGGAAAGAATAGACCCCGTGGTCTGAGGAGGCTTCCACCGTCACTTGATTTTGCTGGCCGCCGCTCTCCTGTACCACAGCCAGGGCGAAGAGAGTCACCCTGTACATCCTTTCCTCACCTCCCCCTGAAGCAGCCTAGCTAAAACCCGGACTAGAGTGCCCTCCCCGACCCACCCACTCCCATCCACCTGTGAGTGCACACAGATGCACGTGTATCCACACACACAGCATCACTTCCCCAATATTTAGACACACCAGTCAATATAAACCAGCATCCTGGCCAAATGAGAGGAAGGGCCTCATTCAAAGACACAGTCTTTCCTTCCTACATTCTTCACATACCTACCAGCTATTTGTGAACACAGAATCAGCAACCTTGTGAGAGGAAGATCTTGATCAGGGGCAAGTCTGCCTGTTCGCTTTCCTATCCTCCATCCAAAGAGATTATAAAGCTCTTACCTCAACTGAAACACTGGAAGAAGGCACAGGGGTGTACTGGGAGATGTACGCTCCTTGCATCGCTGCGGCTGCTGGCATGTACTAGAATGAGAAAGATCAGCAGGCGTAGTGGTGATTCTCGGCTACACTTAAAGCGCCTGGGGAGCTTTAAAAACGACAAACGCCTGTGTTCCATCCCCAGATATTCTAATTTAATTAGAAGTGCTTTTTAAAAGCACTTCAGGTGATTCTAAAGTACACTGGCTTAGAGAGACTTCCATCTGCAAGACTACCTTTCGTCGTCTTTCCAGTTCCTGCTTTTTCTCAATGCACTGCCTTCTCTGCTTCAAGCCCCCCTGTACACATCAGAATGCACCCCACCCACAAGAGCCCTAACAAGCTTCACCCACTCTTCTTGTTGCTATTTGATAAGGACTTGTAAGAAATGGGTATGAACTCCTAGACAAGCTAGTATGTAGACAAACACTATGCATGTAATTTCATGAGGAAGAATCAGTTAAAAGGAATGAGCTGGAGAGCAGAATGGCTGCGCTCCTGGCTCATGGATTATTACCTTTTCAGTTTCTCCCCTGTCCTGAGTGTGCCCTCAATGACACTGAAGTGAGTCCCACCCTTATTCATGAGTATTTATACCAAAGAGTATTACATAGCTATTTCTTGCTTGGTGGGAGCTTATAACCAGAAACATCCCGCTTTACCGCGCCCGTGCTGCTGAGGGAGAGGTGGCCCAGCTGCTGGGTGAGAGGCCCCATCATGGAGGCAGGCTGGAGAGGAATTGGATGGTCCATTCCCGGTGTCAGAACTGAACCCTAGAAGCAGCAGCAAAGGACAAGGTTGGATGGCAGCATCCTGTAAGGCTGCCTGAAGCAGTGGTTCATGGCTACCAGAACCACTGACAACAGACATTCAAATATCCTGGGAAACAACAGGCAAGTGACAACCCAGCTATGCAACAGGAACAGGCACTCTGCCCATCCGTCTGGAGGAATCCTTGTCTAATAGCAAACTCACAGAATTTAAGGCCATACACCTGGGCTATACAAAAGACTGAGCCAGAACTCACACCCGCATCTCCTGTCATCAAACCCCACTGTTTCTCTTTACATCAAACCGCCTCTTTGGCTTTTGCCCACTTCTGAACACTCACTGAAGGCTGCATGAGGTATGACTGGTGATGCATCCAAGACGGGTTAGGTACTTGTAGAGGAGATGTCTGAGTTACTCTCTAATGCAAGCAAAAATAAACAAAAATGTTAATTGCCTAGAAACTACTGTTTCACCCAATGATCTGATAATGTTCACCAAACCCAAAAGAAGTTGGAGTGCCCCCTCAGAAAACAGGAATATTAAGAATAAACTGTTTTAAAATATTAGCAACTCTCATACCTCAAATAACTCAATTTAAAAGTGGGCTGAGAATTTGAATAATTTCTCTAAGAAGATACACAAACGGCCAATAAGCAAGAAGAGGCTCAACATTATCAGTCAACAGGGAAAAGCGAATCAAAACCACAATGAGATACCACTTCATACCCACTAGGATGGCTGTAACTAAAAAGGGGTAGAATAACAAACATTCTACACTGTGGGTGGGAACGTAAAATGGCGCAGAGGCTTTGGAAAAGTGTGGCAGTTCCTCAGAAAGTTAAACACAGGGTCACTATGGAAGCCAGCAATTCCACCTCTAGGTATATACGCAAGAGAAATGGAAACATATGTCCTCACAAAAACTGTGCACAAATGTTGATAGTAGCATTATTCATAATAGCCAAAAGGTGGGAACAACTCAAATGGCCATCAACAGATAAATGGAGAACAAAATGTGATATATGCATACGATGGAATATGACTCCGTCATAAAAAATAATGAAGTACAGATACACGCTACAACGTGGATAAACTTTAAAAATATGCTAAGTGAAAGAAGTCAGATACAAAAGACATATATTGTGTGCTTCCATTTATATGAAATGTCCAGAACAGGTAAACCTATAGACAGAGAAAGTATACTTTCTATGCGGGTGATAAGGGAGAATGGGGCATGACTTCTAATAAGCAGAGTTTCCTTCTGAAGTGATGAAAACATTCTGGAAGTAGATGTTGGCAGCAGTTGCATAACTATAAATATGCTAAAAACTACTGACTTGTCCACTTTAAGAGGGTAAATTTTATGGTATATAAATTATATCTCAATTTTTAAATGAAAAAAAAAGCAACAAAAAGCTAGAAATGCATCTCAATAAACAGGTAGGGTTTATTCCATAAACGTAAGGATTCAAGATCAGAAACTCTATAAACATAAGTCAAAATTGAAGGAAAAGCCATAGTGTAATACGAGATGCTGGAAAGACATTTTATAAAATTCTCAGCAGCCGTTTATTTTTTAAAAATCACAAAGTAAAATAGGGGACTATAAACTACTTACATATATTAAAGGCTATTACCAAAAATTAGCTGCTAACATTAACTCAAACAGAGAAATATTAAAACCATTGCAATTACATAATTCTCAGTGTATCAATCAGCATCTAGAAATGTTTATAAAAATCACAGAACACTTAGGAAGACATTTAACAAAAAAAGCATAAGACCTACATAAGCAAAACTAAAATCTTATTGAAGGACATAAAAGTTTGAAAACATGAAAAGAAATGTATTTTGGGTGAAAAGACTTAGTATTTTTTAAAAAGCCAATTCTCTTAAACTAATATACAGGTTTAATGTAATTCCAATTAAAATCCTCCCTCACAGATTTTTAAAAGTTAGATAAAACAATCATAAACTTTATACAGAAGAATAAATGCCAAAAAATAGCAAAGTATAAAAAAGAAAGAGTGGATAAGCGGGTTCTGTCTTATCAGATCCTAGAACATATTATGAAAGCCCCTGTAATCAAACCAATATGCCGAAATAGGAACAGATACAATTATCACTGGAGGAGAATAAAAGATACAGAAATAAATTCCAGTATGTATTATATAACAAAGGTGGCATTTCAATTCAGTGGGAAAAGGATGGGTCACTTAATAATCTGGTACTAGGACAACTGGTGAGCATTTTGATGGAGATGCAATAGGGCCTCCTATCTTATGTCACGTACAAAAACAAATTCCTGGTGATCACACATTTAAAGATAAAACACTGAAATAAATCTTGGAGACCATATGTACAATATAGGGACTGGGAAGACCTTTTAAATTAAGACAAGAAATTCCAAAGCTGTAAGTGAAAAAGCAGACATTTGACTATATTCAAATTTTAAACTTTTCCATGGCAAAAACTAGTAATTCGCAAAGTATGGTCCCTGGACCAGCAGCAGAAGCAGCATCGCATCTGGGAATGTCAGAAATACAGATTCTTCACCCTAGATTTACTGAATCAAATTCTTGGCGTGGTGCCCTATAATGTATAGGTTTAATACGCTTTTCAAGTGATTCTCATGCACACCTGAAGTCTCAGGACCACAGTCAATGGAAAAAAGTTAAATATGGGAAAAAATGCTTGTTACAAAGGTAACATTCAGAGGATTAATACTTATAATATTGGTAGTTTTTATACATTGATGGGAAAAGAACAAATAACCAAACAGAAAAATGGGCCAACAGTATGAAAAGCAATCAGAGAAGAGCAAATCAAAATTTGATAACAACAACAAAAAAGCTTAAACTCAGCTACAGTCAGGGAAGTGCAAATTAAAGTAACAATGTACTTTACATCCATCAAGATAGGAAAAATTTTAAAAGAGCAATGTCACCTCTGGCTGGAGAGACCTGGGAACTGTCAGACGTTGCTAATGGAAATGTGGATTGAAACAGCCTTTGTGGAAAGCAATCTGGCAACATCTATAAAACTGAAAGTCTGTGTGATTCAACCTAGTAACCCCACCTCTCAGATTCTAGCCCCCAGAAACAAAAGCACTCATATGTAAGGATATAGGCAAAAGAATGTTTACTAGAGCATTATTTTACCAGAAAAAAAGACTGAAATCCAAATGAATGCCCTTCACGGGGTATAGCTGAAGAATTCTGGTATATATGCAGCACAAAATATAACATGATTATTAAAAAAAGAAATAATTAGAACAGAGGGTCTGAACATTAGCTGCATGAGAACTACCTGGAGGGCTTGTTAAAACTCAGACTGCTGGGACCTGTCCCCAGAGTTCCTAATTCAGTAGGTCTGGGGTGTGGTCCGAGAATTTGTGTTTCCAAAAATTCCCAGGTGGTGCTGATACTGCTGGTCCAGGGACCACACTTGGAGAATTGTTAGTTTGAGCTACTGTTAAGTGAGAAGAGTGAAATGTAAAAAAACATATTTAACATGGTCAAATTTTTGTGACATAAACAATGACTTCCAAAACCCTATACATCTGTGTACATGTCCATGATGAGAAATATGGAGACTAGTGGAAATTAACATGGGTGCATTTATGGAAGCAGGGGACAGAGTAAAAGGCTGCTTCTGCAGCAGTCTACATATATGTAATATGATGACATGCTACGTGCTTATGTAAAATTATTTGTGTATAATATGCATAAAGGGAAAAAAAATATTTTCCAGCCCTATACTCCTTCACTTAACACGCAATGATAGGGAAAACCCCCATAACCTCTTCTGGGCATGAACATACCTGATATGAAGACGCAGGAGATGCAAGATATGGGGGCAGTGCAGACTGAGCAAGCATCCTGTTGGGGGTGATGTTGTAAGGAGCAGGGTAGAACCTGTAGGAAGGGACCTCATCAGTGAAGAGTCACAGGGAACTACAAGGCCAGGCCCCACTGACAGACACAGCCACTTCCCACTAACTGCTGTTTAAAAATCAAGACGAAGCATCCGAGTGCCTGGACACAGGCTCTTGTCATTTTCAGGTGGCCTCTTTATATAAAACACCCTTACCCATTCTGAAGAGCTGTGGTGGGGTCATAGGTCAAGGCCATACCGCCCTACAAGAAAGAGCACAGCAGCATATTGTGAGCCCTTAGGTGAGAACAGGAGCAAGCCCAGAACATCAAGGCTGGGGAGGTATTTGGTTCAACTGACTAAGGTGAGGTCTGGACAAGTCGCACTACAGCTGTTCGAGTTTTTCTGGTTGTTCAGGCTGCAAAATCCCACTCAAGACACACACTGAAGAGCATGCTAAGCAGCCAGCATCTCTCGGTTACACACTGCAGCTCTCAAGCTGCCACCTAAGCTCACAGACATCACGCCATGGTAACTTCCACTCCACTTCAATGTCCTTAGTATTCCTTTCCCTCCCAGAGGGCCTCTTACCATGTCTCCATTCCTTGGCCAGGCCCGTCCATTTTGCACAAATTTTCCTTGATTCTGTCGTTTCTTTGGACCACCATCAGCAAATTTGCAAAGCAAGGGATCAGATGGGGCTGCCAAGAGAGAAAGCGGACAGGCAGCTGAGCCCCACCTCAGTTCACTCACTCACGCAAAAATCCTCCAGAAGCTCCTCAGGAAGCAATAACCTGTGGCCCTCTCAGCCTGATTCCCAAAGGCCTCACCTGGGACTCCAGGGGGTGTCTTAATATATTTTCCATTAAAGTGGGTGATGATGGCTTCACACTTCTCTGTGGACTCCATCCTGAGGAGCACAAGAGGGGTTAGGCTCTAGCTTCTGCAGGATCTGTACTCTCCCTACATTCAAAGAGAAAGCTCTAAGTTCCCAGCCCCACAAATGCTCCAAAAGTTGTCACTATAGAAACAAAGAGTTTCCTCCACACAGATTCAAGGTATCTTGAAGAGGCAACCCCAGCTTCTAATGAAGCCTATAAGGTTTTTTTTCCAACTGGCTCCTGTAGGGGTCCTGAAAGGAATAACAGAGGTCTTCAAGCCAAAGAAGATCCTGCGGGATGGGCTTAGTACTGTTTCTGGGTCCATAAATAAGAATACAATAAATAGTGGCCGTTCCCATTGTTTTTTTTACTACAGAATTCCTAACAGAAATTGTTCATTAACTCTGATAAAACTGCACAAGCTAAGAATCTGCCAATATTTTATTTTTTGCTTCTGGTTATAATTATCAAGGTCTAATTAGCTACTGGTAACATCATTAAGACTTCGTGAGTCTGTAGGAGGAAAGAGTATTAAGACAGGGTTTATGGTCCATCGTGATAGGAAAAAAAAATGTTGGGAACTACTGAGTTCAAGTGTCTTTTTTGGGGAAAGAGGACTGAGTAAGTAATCAGAAAATCTGGATTCCAGTGTCAGCTCACCACCCAAAGGCTCTGTGAGTCAGAACATCCTCGAGAACCCCTAGGACTCACTCATTTCCACTCCAAACATCCATCTACCTTACTACTATCTATACAGATCAAATGAGATCATGTATATAAAAGTGTTCTAAAAACCATGAGGGTCTATCTAATGCAGGGTACAGTATCTTCCCTTCTTTCCATATATTTAAAGTAAGTCTCAGTGTATTTTCTATGCCAGTAACTACTAAAAATATGAAGCATTCCTACGAAGGCAGTTACCCAAAAAACATAACCTCAGATGGAACCTTTTAAAGAAAAACATGTTAGATGTCCTAGAGCAAGTAGCCTTCAGTTGGGTTACTCCTACTCCTTAGTCTTTCAAAAGGGTGAGCAGGCATGGAAAGGTTTTAAGAGAATCACTTTCGGGACCTCAACTTCCTCATAAACTCTCTCTTACAACTGATCTGCCCGAGGGAGAGCTCATGATCACTCGTGATCAGGGTTAAAGTTCCCTCTCACAACCTCTCTGCTCAGTCTGCTTCACACTTGTCCCAAAGCTCAACACAAGGCACTAATGACTGAGGTACAAATCTTTCTGTAAGTCAGATGTTTCAATTTTCCCTTCCCACAAAGCTAGAGGACTCAACAAGTTGTTAACTGGCACACAACAAAAGTCAATTTTGATGCTTTATCACCCTGGTTCTTGGCATATAATTCAGAAGGGATTCAAAGAATTTCTATTTTAGCAAAACTCTTTCCATCTCCACTTACTTATTTATGTGAACAAGGTTTCTCAGCATGAAAGCAAAACAGAAGAACAGAACTGATATTAAACCCCATCTTGTTACAGTAGTAAATAATATTCACTGATGGCTATATGACCTAATTATAAAAATCAAAAAGGAGCATTTCCAATAAAATTTACCTAATATAAAATAAATTCGTATCAACATTTTAACATATTTATGTTCTTTGGGGTAACTGTGAACCAATTATAAAGATAATTTTCTTATGGATTAATGCATACAGACTCAGGGTCACAGAATAAAATTTAATTTATATACATATGTTTGTTGCAGAGAAGCATAACAGAATGGTCCATAGAAATGCTTTCAACTATAAAAAACATTTTACACTCTAACACAATTCTGTAGAGAAATGAAATGGAAATACAAGATCAAGAAGAAAAAAAGATGATGCTGTAAGAATGATGTAAGAGTTATGAGTACTAAAAAAGAAACATGTAAAAGATTTCATAGTTTTTCAAGCCTACAAAGCCATGTTCCCAAACTGGACTTTGGGGTGCCCTGGGCCACTGCAAGGAGCTCAGAGAGGCTCAGCAAGGGATGTTTTAACTTTCTGAGGAAAACACAGCAAAAGCTATTGGATCTCTACTATAAGGACTACTAACTCTAAATAGTTCATCATTTCAACATTAGATCACCCTACACTCTTTCAGATAATGTGTTTTTGCAAAGCTGGTTTTTCAACAGTTGCTATGACAAAAGCAAGTACCGTAAGAAAACCAATGTAAACCAACGTACAACAGGAAACAGGGTGTAAGTGTCCAGTCTGATTCCAAGGTTTGAGAAGCTGTGCAGTGTCCAACAGGCGCACATCGCACTAGTAAGTAGAGCTATTTAATCATGAAATAAAAAATACTTTCTTCTTCAATGTATTTTTCAAATAGCTACAAAACTGCTAGGGTAATAAACACTTTTTGAGTTGTTTAGACCATTTAATTACTTAATAAATTGAACTGTTAAGTATTTCTTTTGGTCTAGGGCCAAAAAAAAATTATTGGCAACTAAGGTACCATGAGCTGGAACATCTGCTTTAAGAGAGTACAGGAGCAAAAAAAGTTTTGATGAACACAAGCCTAGAAACCTTTTCCCTTTGGTTATACTTGGGGTTGCCAGCAGATGGTGCTACCAAGATTGAGTTGGCAAGGGAAGAGGACCTACCCCTGGCTCCCAAGGTCTGAAAGACTCCAGAGTAAGGGAGTATTCTCGGACCAGACAATATATTACAAAGCAAAAAGGGAACTTCAGATCACTTAGTCTAGTAGTTTTTAAACTTTTTAGAAAAGTGACAGAATCTCCTTTTAAGCAAATCTTAAAATAAATAAAAGCAGAACCACTCCCTAAGTGGGCTACGACAGTGACACCAAAGCTCAGAAGACGGCATCCTGGAAAACTCTGCAGCTCTAGGAACACCTTAAGAAAATCACTCATCTAAGTCAATCTCCACTTCACAGAGTAAGTAACCAAGGCTCACAAAGGTCCAAGGTCACACAGGCAGTTAGTGGCAGAGTTGGTTCTAAAATCTAAGTCTCTCAACAGATCTTAAAAAGGCACCAAATCTTCTACTCCATCCTACTGATCCTGAAGCCAGAACGATAAGGACTCTGCTCTACCACCCTCTCCAAGAGACCCTGGGCAAATCACTTCATATGGGGACTTTGGTTTCTTTATCTATAAAATGAAGAATATTTATTTCACCAGGTTGTTATGAAGATTAAATGAGATCGTAGGATGAGAAACCACTCAGTAAACTGTAAGAAGACACGGAATTGCTTTATTCTGGTTGGGTCTGGATCAAAGGAACAAAGGCTAGAGTAGCAGGAAGTAGTGGGAAAAAGATAAAGATCTGGGAGCAAATGGGTCTGTGAATATTGTGACCTATAATTAAATGAACTTTTGATTTTCTGACAAGCACTTCTGGCCAATAGTTTGGTCAGGGTGGGGTAGGGGGTGGGCACAGGCTTTTGGTGACCTGCTAAGTGACATTCTTTATTTTAAAGAATATTTACCTCATCATTTCCTATTCTTGGCATCTCTCACCTCGCAAAGCCAACGCCTCTGCTGGTCCCACTGGTGTCTCGGAGGATTCGAGTGGAGATAACCTGGCCAAAGGGCTTCAGCATCCCCTCCAGTTCTTGCTCATCCATTGACAGTGGGAGGTTTGATATGTATAAATTCGTGGGGTCCTGCTCTTGTTGCTGTGGAAATAAAGGTGAAAACACGAATTTCACATCTCCTATCCCTCTCCAACCCTCAGCCGACAGCTTAGAAAAGAGAGTAGGAAGGGACCCATATGAAAAAAGAGACTCTTAACAACTATTTGTAACACCTAGTCCCACTGCCACGGAGTTTATATTGAGTGCAGGCAAAAAAAAAAGGGAGATTTAATATTTGTAGCACTGAGCAAGCCCGTAATACAGGTCACTGATGAAGTTTTGGCTGTCTCTTTAAGAACTAGGCAGAACAGCACTCCCCTCTCCCGTCCAGCAGCCCAGCAGCCCAGCAGCCTGTCCCAGAGGCTGGACTCTCTGGGACTGCCTTTGCTTCCCAGCCGGCAGATTGTTCTGAGTAGTCCCCCCTCCGCCTCTTCCGGTCACAGCGGACTCCTTAGAGGAGGAAGGCCTGCGCGCTGCCCCTGCGCACTCCCCGACGGAGGGAAAGCAGGAAGAGCGGAGAGGGTAAAGGGAAGCCAAGTGCTGGGGCGGCACTAAGGGCCAGGCGCGCAGCTCCCTGGGCCACCACGGAGCCCTGCAACTTCTAGTCTCAGAGGAACTCTGCAGGCACTCTACTGGCAGAGGGCTCTTCTCCAGAAAGAAGTGGGAGAGCCCTTCCAGGGGGCAGCATGTGCAAAATGGCAATAGCTTGTCAGAGCTGTACAATTAAAATTTAAGCAGTCACTTTGCCATAGACAGTGGATCACCAGCAACCTTAATCCCTCTTCTGCCTTTCCCTTCAGGGCTTCCTGTTTCTTCAACCATTCCAGAAGAGGATGCTGTCAGGCCTGTCTCTTCAGATCTACCCAGAGTATTCACAATGACTTTAGAAAGGCAAGGGGGCACTCCCACCTAAGAAGGGAGAGAAAAGCCACGAGCCTTCCAGTAGTCCAAATGAAAAGAAAAGCTCCAGACAGATCTGAGAAAGGAGGAACAGTTTCTTTCCTTGCTGTGGCTGTCCTCTCCCAGACCCCTCCCAAGTCCCACCCTCCTACACACACACACACACACACACACAGGGAAAAGTGTTGAGAGGTGGACAGCACTGATCTGAACTTCTGAGTTGCACAACTGGCTTCTTCAGAGAATGTTGCAAAAATACCGCAAGCTATCGGGTGGGGAAGTGGGGCCAGGGTGGAGATGGGGAAACAGCCAGAGGTAGGGAAGGAGCCTCTTGACCCTCTTGCCTGCTCATAATACTTGACAAGAGGAACAGAGGTGACAGACAAAGCTGCCTGCCACAGAGTTTGAGTACCAAGCCAAGAGGTGCTCAAGGGGACCCTGGCCCTGACTCTCTGGCCAAATATAGTCAAAAAGCACTGTAAATAAGCCCTTGGCCGTCAACTGCATGGCTCTTAAGCCTTCTGGAAGCCTTTGGTGCTAATCACAAACCCTCAGAGGAACAGACAGCGGGTAGTATCCTTACCTTTGCCATCTGTGCCTGCACACCACTGGCTTTCAGTGCTGTTACAGCTTTCTGTGCTGCTGAAGGACTGTCAAAGTCCACGAAGCCGTAGCCTGGAACAGGGAAACAGCATCATGGGGAGGTGAGGGTGTAAGGGAGGCAGGAGGCCCAGGCTTTTCAGGAAACAGAGGAAGAGTTATGGTCCACGTAACAGACGTGGTAGTGAAGAAGAGAAATTAAGAGGTTTCAGGTGGTTATCCATGTGTTCCTCAAAACCTGTGATATTTGGTCCACTTTATAGCTAAGAATGCCAAGGGCAATGAGGTCTTTATGGTGTCCTTGCCTTCCTCCCTCCCCGTTAAGAAATGTGAGGTTTTAAGAACTAGGCCCTTCTAAAAATTCACAGCCCCACTCTACTCCCCAAAGAACCTCTTCCTCTATTCCAGCCGTGCTCCAGACACACTAGGCATGTAGGAAACACAGCCTCTCCACTGCAGACAACCAGCCACCTGCTGGAAGGGGCCCCTTCCTACCCCAACGCACAGCCCTCTCCCCTCCCTTGCACTCCTCCATTCCTATCCAGAATTGCTCAAACACCAACAAAACTATTTCACCCCTTCTCCACCACCAAAAGGCATTTACAGTGCTTTGCTAAGTAGGAATAATCTATACTTATATCCACCACCCAATCTGGGGAAGCTTGACATCCAAAGTAAGCCCAAGGGACTCAGCGGCACCCTGCGCAGACTGCCAGCCTTGGGCCCCCAGAACAGCGCTTTCGGCTGGAGCCGAGTCAGTATCTAAGAGCCTTTTGGGCTTGAAAACCTCAGAAACCCCTCTCTGGCACTGAATACCAGGGCCTTTCAGCAGGAAAGGGCAGAGGCAAGCGGTGGCCTCGCTCACAGCTGTTCTCCACGCTGAGGACAGCTGTTCTCTCACCTTTGCATTTGTTTGTGGTCTTGTCCAGGATGGCCTTCGTGGAGACAATCTTGCCGTATCTAAGGGAGAGGAAAATGCGAAATGATGATCTGGGAGCAGGGGTTTAGAACAGGACAGAGACTGAGACATCTAGATGAATCCATGTCCTTTCTTCACTGCCACTAGGACAACTGTACCTACTCAAACCTTAGAACAAAGAAGTAAATTTAAAATGTCATACTTATTACATAAACCCATTCCCTCAAGGTAGCTACAAGAAATAAGGTAACTGTAGTCCCTATAATATCAACATCTTTCTCTCTTCTTCCCCAAATAAGACTCAGATATGAGTTAGAAAGAAACTACTGTCTTTTGAGGAAGGAAGCTTGGCCACATCCACACAGCAGCGTGTGTAAGGGCAGAGCTCTGGCTAGAATTCCTTGAGGACTAAAAATAATCCTTGATATTACTTATCTTCCTTTGGACAAACACCACTCCTCCTATGAAAAACTGTTTCTCTTCTCTGACACCCCATTCCTCACCCCTCTACTAGCCCCCTAATTGAAGGTCAACTTGAGTCAAACTGCTTTTGTTCAAATCCTGGTTCTGCCACTTTAAGTGTGATTTTAGACAAGTTATTCAACCTTTACCTCAGTCTTACTATCTGTAAAACTGAGATAGGATTGTTAGGAATATGAAATGAGTTCATGAATATAAAGCACTAATGTCTACCACGTGGTTAAACACCTGAAAATTCTTAACTGCTATGATTATTATATTCAAGGGATTTCAACTTTAACCTAATGCAAATGGCTCTTTCCTGCTTCACTGCATTCTAAGACTTCTATTCCTTATTGTCAAGATATGTGTTAGGGAGGGGAGTGGGCATAAGACCAAATGCAACATCTGTGTTAAGAAAATTATCCAAAACTTGACGATAAGGCAAAATGAGGACCGCACGGCCTTTCAATATAATTCTGGAGCACTGTCTAAAAGGCCCATTCAAGGTATATTTTATTATCTAGGGGGATGTTTCTTTGTTTGACTTACTATTTACTACTGATGAGAGCCCAGATTTTGTGAAAACACGTATTAACTTGTAGATTTTTATCTGGTATAAATGCAAATAATTTCTGCCCGGTAGAAAAGATCATCTCAAAGGTTACTGCTTTATTGTCCTATAGGATATGAACCAGTTTTGTCCGTAACCTAGTAATCTTATTCCAACGCTTTCTTCAGTACCATAAATACTCAGTCCCTCAAACACTTCGAACCCATTTTACCATCCTGCTAGTTTTCTCATGAATGAGTAAAATAAACATTTGGCATGTGTTTGCCTATATTTGTCCGAGAATTATGCTTTTCAACTTTTTGAAAATGATACTTTGGCAGCAGAGTCACGAGGAGTTCCCCAAACCTGAGCAGGGGAGTATCACAGGTCAGGGATTATATCTGAAGTGTGCCACCAGGATGCAGTCTCTACATTCCACTCCAGGAGAGGGAAGATATTAAAGAGACGGAACAGAGATCACTAACAAAGTCAGAAGTATAAGATTTAACTGAAAGCAGTTGGCAGGGACTGAATTTGAGACCAAGACCTCAAATAAACTTTTTCTTCTACCTCTCATCTCATTTAGGGATCTGAAGAACATATGATTGATGTATTTGTTTCGCCCCGTGGTGGCCCCTCATTGACTATTTTAGTGGGGCTCTGTGACCCAGTGGATCACACAGAGCAAGCCAAGCAATGCCCTGGAGGCTGGAATGGATGTGGCGATCCTAACCCTTCAGGGCTACATCCTTGGATTCTTTCCCAAATTTAGGCAAGGGAAGGGATGCAAGAGGCTGTAAGCCAGAGGACACACATGCTGCTATCCCTATCAAGGCCCCAGGGTGGAGCCTGCTGTGGTCTGAGCAGCCTGAGACTTTGCGCTCAGAATTTCCACTGCAGCTGGCAACAGCTGGGTCGCGCTGCTTCCTTCTCAGAAGGAGCCCCTCCAAGAGAACCAGGAGTTCCAGGCCCAGCCTCCACGCCTCTCCTTCCCACCCACCAGGGCTTAGGATCCAGCAAAGCTCACTTCCCTTACAACCTAGAGAGACAACTGGGACAAAGGCAAGAAGTCCCTCTACGCACGGAAAACACCCTTCGTAGAAAGGTTTGCCTCCTCCCTCATAGCAGCCATGAGGGTTCCACCCCCTGCTCTTCTCAGCTTCCCCTTCCTCACAACCCCTCCTTGCACCCATTCTTTCCCTGCCTCGTTCCTACCTCTCCACAGTCCCCTACTGGGCTCCTTACTTCCATCCTATGTGCTGACCCTAACTATTCTCATCCCGTTAGACACAGCAAAAGGTAAGGCAACTATTGGGAAGGACAAAATGAAAGTCTAAAGGTATAGTGAAGCAGAACTGGGTTTTTCCTCTGTCTTGTGAAGAAGACTGATTTTAGTAGCACATTATATTTAGTACAAGAAACACGAGGTGAAGAAATCAAGGAACTAGACTGATATGATACTCTTTTCCCTCATCAACTAACATTTTTGCCAATTCCCATTCCTTCAAAAAATTACTAGTCCTAGACTAAGTCTCTTAAGTTCCATTTAAATACTTTTCTAGCAAGGTAAGCTGAGGGAAAGGATCCATCCAGTTTTATACACATATCTAGCCTTACAGAGATTGATTTTGTGCAGCCTGATGCTAGCAAAAATCCAAAAACCACTACTTCAGAAGAGTTAGGGGTGTACAGAATACCTCTGATGCCTCACACAACTACATTCCGGGTAGGGGGGATGTTCTGCCTTTGGGACAGCTGTAACGTACATACACTGTTGTGGGAGTTTGAGTTAGTTTGACCACTGCAGAAAATTCTTTAGTAGTATCTACAAAAGCTGAGCAAATGTATATCCTATGACTTAGTCATTTTCCTCCTAGGTACATAACCAACATAAATGTATACACACATACACCAAAAAGCTCATGGCAGCACTACTGATATCCATAATAGTCACATACTGGCAACAACCCAAGTGTCCAGCAACAGGAGAATGGGTAAATAAACTGGTAGTTCCTAGGATGGAATTTTATAAAGCGGTAAGAATGAAGAAAATTTTGCTCCGTGCAACAATGTAGATGAATCTCACAAACAACACTGAGCAACAGAAGCCAGACATAAAAGGATACGTGCTACATCACTATGATTTATATGAAGTTCAAATAAGACACATCAATCAACTGTTTAGAAGCCAAAGAGCAGATACCTTTAGGGGAAGGGGGAGAGATTGCAACTGGGAGGTGGGCTTCTGAAAAGTGGATAATGTTTTATTTCTTGATCTGGCTGCAAGGGACTGTTATAAGGATGTGTTCACCTTGTGAAAATTTTCTCTTCTGTAAACACGATTTGTGCACTTTTCACAAATTGTTATACTTCAACAAAGTTTTAAAAGATGATAAATTTACACAGACTAAGGTTCCTATTTCTCTTTCCAAACTCAATTTCTCCTTCCCCATCAATGTCCCCATCCCACCCCAGACTTCTGCCTCTAATCAGTCCCCCATATAAATGATCTGAAACACATATTTTTCTGCCAAATGGAATTGAGCTGGCATCTCTGCACTCCTGTAATTTTTCCAGCTTTCCTAATTGGGTTAATTCCATGGTGTTATCTCCACCTAATGACTCAAATCTATGCTGAGGAACCCCAGAGGCCTTTAGGGGGTAGGTGCAGAGTAACAACCTCTCTGCCCATCTTCTTCTTCATCCACTAATCTGAGGGCTTCTCTGGGTCACTAGGAATAACTCCAGCAGCAGAAATTCTCCTACATGTGTAATTCAGTTGGCTAGTCCCACTTTCTTCTATCCTCACTGCCAGCTCTGTCTTCTAGTGAGTATCTTCAGAGATAGTGAGCATTTCTATTCAAGGTGTAAGGACAGGAATCTTTCCACTAAGACCATCAGTTCTTGGGTACATGCTGGAAACAAAGCCCTAACCAGCTTTCCTCAGAGAAAAACATAAACATTTTATACATTAGTAGTAAGTAGCATTTCCTTAACAGTGGCTGCTGAGAAACCTTGCGACTATGGTCTAGAAGCAAAATAATACTGCATTTCGGAATAAGAGTATCTAGTAAGAAGCCACTATCACCAAATCCATGCTGTCCCTGGAAACCTCCCCACGTATACCCCGACTTACGACTGACACAACTTGACTAGGTCCTGGTCAGTGGTGCCTGGCTGTAGTCCCCGGATGTAGAGGTTGGTTTTGCTTAGCTGGTCATTCCCACTGCTCCCACTGCTGCTGTTAGGGGTACTGCTGCTTGGACTGGGTGGTGCCATCTGCTGAGACAATGACACGTATGGCTGCAGGAAGACATGAAGAACAGAAGGTCAGGATTACACGTTTAGATGCTCAAGAGTGAGGAGTATTTTGGTCCCTTAGAAAGAATCAGTCCAAGGTTTAACAGCAGCGAAGTCAATAGGACAATTGAAAAAAAAAAAAAAAACAACTGAAGGACTTCCTCTCTGCCATAGAATAAGAAAATATGTAACTGTCCTCCCTATCTTTCATGAATAATGAGAGGTCAAAATAAGCTTGTTTTTAAAGCTTTTAAAAGTTTAACTGAATGAATAATACATAAAGTATGGTCAAGGAAATCCAGGATTTGGGGTGAAAGATCGCTAATCTTTCACCACTGATACCAGGACAGGCAACCAAACTCTGCTCCATTTTTGGGGTACTTCTGTTGGAGACAAAATACCAGGTTGCCTGGAACACGGATCCATTCCTTCATCACACATTTTATATCTTTATGCTTTAATCAGGCTTCTAGTGTATACATTTATATATGGCTCATAAGACTCTAAATTTGCATAATTTTCTATAATACGATGCATTTTACTCTATCACACCCATATTCTAGTTCTCCCTTGCCTTAAAGCACTTTATAGGATAAATCTCTTTGGAATTACTTCTCTCTAAAATGCGAGTTTCATCTCTAGGTGTCCCCCTCCCCCCCCTTTTTTGGTGGTGGTAATGGTGGCGAGGGATATCGAAGGGGGGAAAACATCCCGCCAAAGAATCTTAATTAATGTGAAATGTGCCTCTCATATTTCACCCCTCTGACCTTTAGCAAACTTTAAAATAAAAGTCTTTGCTCTGGCTAAATATGCTGAAGGAGGTATTTCCCCATTTTTATCACTTGCAAATACAGTTTATTCCTTAGGCCTTTACTGCAGCAAAGAAACCCAATACCATATTCTAGAATGGCCCAAAAACTCATGATCTATTGCAGCTCTTCACACACCTTTTATATTTCCTATCCCTCTCTTTGCCAACACTTACACTATGATTTCCCATACAGAACAATCCACATGCCAGAGGAATACGAATTATTCCTCTGTGATGGCAGAGATAGGCAGTAAGTGCAGGGCAGGGGATGGGGGCATGTGCATGTTTTTAAGCAACTTTCAGACAACAAGACAAAAATAGGACAAATAAACGTAAAAGTCATACATCGAGTGCTAAAAATGGCAGCACTTAAAGAATGACGTTGAAACCACCACTGAATTAGTACATCTGCAGTAATAATCAAATACCAACCGTCTAGGCCTGTCCGTTATCATGCCTATCGTAAGTGCACCAACTGATTTAAAGTAGAGGCAAGAAGACTGTGACCTATACTCCAACCATGCTTGTTCCTGAGTTCAGAATAAGAAGATCACTGCTGGAGATCACTCTCTAAGATCTGCCTTTCTTCACCTCTAAGGAATTACTATTAAGATCCTTAGCTGAGCAAGCCAAGCTTCTTCTAAATGTGAGATTCCAGGCCTGGGAGCAGCAACAGTGGCAGCAAAAGCAACTCTAGAGGCATCACATCACATGCCGAGCACTAGCAGACGAGCTCACCTGCCTCAGGGAGAGTTTACCTGTCCCCTTTCCCAATATGGGAGGATATTTCTAAGAGCAAGTACCAGTGATGCTAGGACTGTCCAAATAAGAACACAAGGGTCACTGAGGAAAGAAATAGACTGAAAAGAAGCTATCGGTTTGCTACCATGGTTATAAATTTGGATTTAATACTAAGGTCTTATCTATAATCTAAAACTGACTTAGTCAATAATAAACTTGCTGCAAGGCCAGGAAAATTAGACTAGGAAAAAAAAAATACCATTCAGGAAAACAAAACAAAACAAAACCAAACACGTTAATCTCTTGCTATTCCCAAACAGCTTCTGAAATTGCTATACAGGTTTGGCTCCAAAGAGAAAAATTAGAAAAATATTCACTTTGAGGTGTGAGAGAATCCGAGGGAAAAAAGATGAGAAAGCCTCAAAGTAAAGCTTATCTGGTTCCCCAAAATAAACTATTCAGAGAGACATAATAATGAAGGCAAACTAATAATTCACGTTTACCTATGTATTAAGAGAGAAAGGGGGTCGTATATATGAGGGTCCAGAGGACCGAAATAGCCTTCCTGAGGGAGGAAGGGCAGGGAAATACTGTCTCTCTTGATTCCTACTAGTCTGAAATAGTCTTCTGAGGCCACTGGTCCTCTGTCAGGGCCTAAGCTAGAAAATGAGGAACAAGATGTTTTCCTTAGTCCTGCTGCATTATGGGAGATTTCATAAACAGAAGCAGAGTCTAAATCTTAAAGGTAACTTGATATTTATTGCTATGGTGAAAAACTGTCATTTTCATGTAAGGATCAAATTCAGGGTTGTTAGAGGAGCTGAAATGGAAATGGTTGACCTGTCAGTACTCCAGGTTCTCTTAAGGAAGGGATGCTACTGGAGCATCCATCTGTTAGCTTCGTATCTTTGGATGACATGTAGTTTTGTTTGGCTCCTAGAAGAAAAAAAAAAAAAAAAACTGGTAGGTTTCCACTTATAACTTTGGTTTGTATTCATGTAGGTGGAATTCTTAAAGGTGTTTGGATTAGTGGTCATTTAGAAGAGGACTCAATTGTATTATGCCCCTAATGATTTCAAGATTTGAACTCTTTAAAACAAGGACCCTCACATTTGGCCCAGATACCTGGGATGGTATTAAATTTGCCTTTTGAAATAAAGGATGGTAGTATATTATCAAGCAGCAAAGGAATATGTAAAGCTATCCAGCAGAATAGGGTAGGTATGAGTTTTCTTATGAAGGAGATTTAATTCTGGAAGTGACTGGGAAACATTAATGGGTTTATAAACAGAGAAATGACATGAGAAAGCTAACACCTGCAGCTTTATCCAAGCTGGTTTGGAGGGGTAGGAGACCAGAGGTGGTGAGAGTAGCTAGGAGATATTAGACATGAAGGGGGATCAGGAAAAAGTATAGAAGTTAAATTCAGACTTGCAGAATGTGAAGTTATCTGCTTGATGGATATATGTTGAGTACTGTTAGAATAAATATTGGTTAATTCATGCATTTAGTAAATGTTTGAATATCTTAAAAATAACAGGACTAGGCAGGGAAGGCATGAAAAGCCCAGTAATTAGTGTGGTAAGAGCTCTGAAGTTTGATTTCTTAGCTAAAAGTTAAAGCAGTGCCTTAGAAATGTAGGCCTACAAATGAGGTATTAATGCTTTTAGAAGGTTCTCGTATTTCACTAATTCTTTGCAAAAGGGAGGAATTTCAACTGTGATCCCTGAAGGTGGGAAGCAATCTCAGGGCTAGGGCATTTTGGCTTTGGATCTGGCAGTGAAACCCAAGTGCCTATCTGTGGCAATAGGTTATCAAGGTAGAATAGGAAACATTCATTGAATTGCAAAAATGAATTGACTGAATGCAAATGCTAGGGAACAGCAGATTTAAAAAAAAAATTTTTTTTCTTTTTTAAAAATTTTGTTTCCTTTTTAAAAAAATTTTTTTTTCTTAAGGAGGGGTGGTAATTTTAGGCTTACTTATTTGCTTATTCTTTTAAACAGAGGTACTGGTAATTGAACCCAGGACCTTGTGCATGCTAGGCATGCACTCCACCACTGAGCTATACCTTCCTCCCAACAGCAGATATAAGACTGGCTGGAGACTAGAATCTATCACTAAAAGGTGTGTGAGGACACCAGAAGGGGTGGCCTTGGATGTTTTCCAGAAGGGCCACTCCTCTCGCAGAGCCACATATAAAATAGCCACACATAAAAGTAAGTCAAAGAAAGGTGGGATAAATGAGTTAATGGATATAAAGTACTTAACATGGCATACAGAAAGTATGAAATGTCAATTATGATTATTCTTTTAAAATCTAGAGTCTTAAAAATGAAGGTCTTCTATTTAAAGGACAAAATTCTCCTTCCTTTGCAAACTATAGATAATTCACCCATATTGAGCTGTTATTTGTCTGCAGATTTGATGTTTCCCCTAGTAGTTCTTAAGGATCCAGGAAAACTCTGGAGAGATTTTTTTTCTTTTAAATTAAAGTGCAGTCAGTTGCAATGTGTCAACTTCTGGTGTACAGCATACATGTCCCAGTCATGCATATATATACATATACTCATTTTCATATTGAAGAGGTGTTTTTATAGAAAGTACATGAAGAGATTTGAGGCTGTGAGGCAAAGTACCTGGATACCTACGCAGCAAGCTGGCCCTGACCATCTTCAGAACTACCTCTCTTTGACCTCCTCAGAAAGTTACTTATGTCTAGATTATAAAACAATCCTTCTGTTTTGCTCTTTTATTATTCAGGGCTGAGACATTTCAGATAAAACACTGAAGAGACTTTAGTCCCCTAAAGATTGGTGGGGTGATGTTTAAAGGATGGGCAGAGAATTATGTTGTAAGATAGCTTATAAGAATCTCTGGGGGTAACAATCTGGGGAAGGGCTTATAGTATGGGGACAGAGAAATAACTCCTTCATCTTCATCCAGAAAAAGAAAGATCAAACTCCCCTCTTCCTGTAGCAGGAATTTTAGGTTTCCTGCCTTGCTGAGTTACAGGAAACTAAGAGACACAAGAGTGTTTTTCCCTTTGTTCTCTTGTAAGAGATCGTAATGGTAGACGCGATACAAAGCCTAATTCCTAATCACTAGTCTTCCATCAGATCTCTAAGAGAAGGATCCAGGCAGATGAGCTACTTATTAATTAAAATCAAAATAAGGCTCTCTGATCAAGTGTTCATTTTGCATGGTTTAACGAAATTCACAAATCCTGCATCCATTCATTTGCTATGAAAGTCATCCCCATCCTGGGCCCTTAACTTTATTACCACGAGAGCAAGAGAAAACCCCATCCCACATCTGGTGTCTACTTAAGTTCCTTAGCACAGACTATAGGCATGGCTATTTGCTGAAAGGAGTAAAACAAACTTAGGGGATTTGCTAATTGTGTATCGTCTTAACAAACCCCTAAGAAAGTCTCACAGATAAACAATCCAGTGGCCTGACATCAAAATTCCATTTACAACCTGGATACGGATGATTCACAAGCAAGTTCCTAGAGCCAGTGGTCTCTAAGACATATAACATACTTGAACATTTTTGCCTAAAATACATTATTTCCTGAGTTCTATCATAATATCTCCCAATAAAAGAAAGTCCACTCTTCCAGGAAAGTACTCACTCATGAGACCCTTTGCATTATTTGAGTCATTCAGTAAATATCTGAATGCCAACTACATGCAAGTCCTGCTTGATGCAGCGCAGACTCACAGATGAGTACGTACATAAGTGAAACATTTCATAATAAATTTAAACACATACCCACAAGGAGCCATTCAGTAATTCACAAACCAGAGAGAACAAGCTAGATAACTAGCAGAACAAAACACGTGTGCTAATGGGGATCCAAGCAAAGTGGTGTAAGAGCAGGGAAGAAGAAACAATTCCTGAGGGAAAAGCTTCTCAAAGATGTCTGAGTTGCACCTTGAAGGATGAGTAGGATATTAAACTTTAAATGGGGAGCCATAGGGAACTGCAAATCAAAATCATAATGACATACTACTTCATATCCATTAGGGTGGTTGTAATAAAAAGACTATAGCTTTGATCAAAAGTAACTTTGATTACATAAAAAATAACAAGTGTTGGTGAGCTGTGAAGGAACTGGAACCCTTTCACCCTGCTGGTGGGAATGTAAAAGGATGCAATTGCTTTGGAAGACAGTTTGGCAGTTCCTAAAACAGTTAAACACAGAGTTATCACGTGACCCAGCAATTCCACTCCTAAGTATGTACCCAAGAGAAGTGAAAACGTACGTCCACACAAAACCTGTACATGAGTTTCAGAGCAACATTATTTGTATACAGCCCAAAGTGGAAACAACACAAACGACTACTGACTGATAAATGGATAAATAAAATGTGGTTTATCCATCCATAAGCCTATTACTCAGCCACAAGAAGCACAGATACACACTACAACATGAACCTTGAAAACATGCTAAGTGAAAGAAGCCAGTCAAAAGGACCACTGATTATATGATTCCATTTATATGTAACATGTAGAACAGGCAAGCCTACAGAGACAGAAAGTAGATTACCTAAGGCTGGGAGAGGGAGGTAATGAAAGAGTTGGGAGATGACCGCTAAGCGGGGGTGGGGGGTGGGGGTGGGGTTCTTTTGGAAGGTAATGAAATGTCCTAAAATTGATTATGGTAATGGATGCATAACTCTGTGAATACATAAAAAGTCACTGAATTGTGACTTTAAATGAATGAATTGTATGGTATGTGAATTGTATCTCAATAAAGCTGTTATAGAAATTTAATAGTGAAAAAAATTTGATAGGGATGGGTAGAGAGAAGAGGACATCCCAACCACTGAAAACATCTTGAGATGTTAGGCTACCACAGGTTAGCATGACCCAGCACAGGATCAGCCCAGGTCGGCATCACCCTACTTCATCTCCAGGCAGAAAAGCCATGAGAAGCCATAAGGTTAATATATTGTATTGAAATTCAAGTGGAAATATGAATCAGACATTAAGCCATATCAGAGCAAGAAAGGGATATTCTCTGTAATCCCCCTTCCCCAAAAAAAGAAAAAAAATAGTAACATTAAAAACAAAACAAAACAAAAAGAGACAGGTATCTCTGGAACATGTGGAACCTGAGTCAGAGAACACATACTGCAGATCTGCCCACCAAACCTGGTTTTAAAAGCTGACTCTACTTTCTACTGCTTCCCCTTAGCTCAAGTAAACCTGACACCATCTCCAGGTTCTCACCTCCACCCCCCCTTCTCTTTGACTCTTACCACGATAACAGCAATTTGTTTTCCACGTCCCTTGAATACCAAGGAGTTACTTACATTCATACCATGTGGTACTCAAACTAGGCCTCAAGCATAAAACTGACAATTTAAAACCCCAAGTCTAAACAACCAAACAATCCTCAGTGAAGCCAAACATACTGCCCAGGAACCCATTTGCCCTTCCAGATCCACTTGCCACTCTTGTCCACCTTGCTCCATGCCTTGGAAGCTGACCATATAGAGTATGAACATGCTCCCTTGCCCTCTGGCTTCCAGCTGGGTTTGGCTAACCAGATGCACACCAGCAGGATATCAAAGAGAAGGAGGAGGAGGCCAGAGTAATTTCTTTTCCTAGCTCCTTTCCCTGCCAGGATACCGTGATCCAGCGGCATACCTCTACTGAGGCCCACGGTTCTCTCCACACAGCTACTCTTAGATTCTGGTCATCTCTCTCTTTGCTCTTTTAGATCTCAGGTAATGTAGGCTCTGTAATTGCTGGCCATAGGGTACTCTGCTCGCTCTCACTGGTGCCCCCAAGTCCTCTTGTAATTAATCCCTTTATTTCGTCTTTCTCAAATTACTCTGTTTGGATGTGCCACCTGTTTCCTTTTGGGATCCTGAATGATGAACCAATCATTCTACCTTAAAGACTCAGGTGTACAAGAAGCTCTTAAGAAACTCTGCTTTCTTCAAGACTGGATAAAGAACCTCCTCCCTGTGCAAAAAGCCTCAAGGCACAGTTTGATGCAGAATTCTGTATCTTTTTGTCTAACCATTTAACAGTATCTTAAGTCCTATCACCTTTATGCTTTCATTTCATCTTTCCCACAACTCTGTGAGGTAGAGCAGGGGATGTGTTATTTCCCTTCTAAAACTTAGAAACTGATGCTCAGTCTTATTCAACATTCCCTCTGTTATATCACTTCACTTTTCGTTAAACAGAATCAACTATCGGAAACCCTAAACACTGACAGTATCCAAACCATGCAAACAGCTGGGTAAACATGTAGAGCAGGCCTATGCATGACCCTGCATCCTTTGCTTCTCTCCCTTCTGGAAGGAAAACACTTCTAAGTTCCCTGGCAATAGGTAATGTCTAGTCAAAGTAGAACATTCAAGGAGCAAAGGCATTTGAACTGAACCAAATAAGCTGGAGGAAAAATCTCCTACACAAGACTGGTAATTACATAGACTGACTAGAGCAAGAACCCTCAGCTGGAGTACATGGGCAATCTTAGCAAGGCACAGTGTTTTTAGGCAGCACAAGCCCATGCCTGCATCCCAGGGAATAACCAACTATACCACAAGTTTGTGGGTACCTGTCAGTGTGGCAATACCTCCTACATACCAGGAGATAACAGAGCGAAAAATGTCTTAAATTCTCAGGAAAGAGAAAGGATCTTTGAAGGTTAAGTAGCTTAAGTCTGAACATGACAGCTGCTTGGGGAAAACATGGGTGGGGTACAACTGAGCCCCATGCAGTGTGACTCTGCATTACCTAACCCTCCACTACTCAGCCTGGCTGGTGGATCATCTGCGTTTGGAAGGACACATGGCCCGAGGAGGAGCTGCAAAGTGAAAAGGAACAGCAGCGTCACTGGAGGTTGGTGGCGTGCAGAAAAGCATTCGTGCCTCTTCCACAACACAGCTGCTTCAGACGGAGAAAGGACAAAGGAAAAGATAATGTCTGCCTGTAGTTTACTTTGCCCTACCTTGTCATTTACCCCATTTTCATCATTTGACACAATTTCATTTTGGTCAGAAATACAGAGATCACAAACACACAGGAAGTAGGGAAATACCAACCCTTCTCTTCTTCACCCTGATACCATCCATTCAAAGAAAACCCACACTGGTAGATTAGGGATCTGGTTTTATTAAGGCCCTAAGTCTCAAAGTCACAAAAAATTCTGCTCCTGTGGTCCTTACAGAAATATTTTTGATTCCCCAAACAATAAACACTGGCAATGCTACACACCTAAAGTAAGTGGCCTATCCCAAGGATGTGAAAGGTTATGTGTGCCTAGTCTATTTCCAGATCAAAATAAAATGTACATATGCAACCACCCAACAATACATCAGGTATATAGAGTTTAATCCTTGTTCTAGCCTGCTTTTTACAAGTCACGAAGAACTCTGGCTATATAATTTTTCAAAGTCTGATATAATGTACATAGAAATATCTCGAAAAAGATACACAAGGAACAGTTAACAGTGATGGCTACTGGAAATGGGAACTAGGTACACAGAAGATGTGGTGAAAACACACTTTTTCTTTGTTTCCTTTATACTTGTTTGAAACTTTCATATTTTATCCCAAGTCCATATATCTATTACCTATTTAAAAACAAACACACAAGTCTCTTGAAGTCTGACATACTATTTTTTTTTAACTGGGATAGAATATTAAAACCTTGAGTCCATACGGCCTGACTCCTGGACCCATGCTCTTCTAATTCCTAACATACCTTGAATCTCAAAAAAAAAGAAAAAAAAGTGATCTGAACAGAACTAGTCCTTGGAAAAGTGTTAACCTAGTTTGTCAAACTCATGATCTTAAACTACAATTAGGAATGGGGCAGAGGTTGGAGGTAAGGGGCAGAGGTGAGGACTGGCTGCCACAGTAAGAACTGAATGCCAAAAGCCAATTATAAACAAAGGGATAAGGTCTCCAAAAAAGGAAGAGAAAACTCTATCCAGTTCCTGGGTAGTGATGTGGAAGATTATGTAAGAAATTCTGCAAAGCCCAGTACCCACAGACACTTAGAGACATACTATCTATGCAATAGCTACAGTATACTAAATCTACAAGGAATATAGAAAAAAGGGGAATCCTTAGTCTCCTAGGCTGATACATTGAAACAAAACAGCTATTTTTCTTTCTCCTTATTACAAAACATTTTTGACAGAACTTATAGAGCAGAATCTCAGGTTCCTACTTATCTTTGGTATCCTTTTGAGGTGAAATTGAAAGAAAATTTAGAATGAGAATAAGAGACTTATAACTAAGAGGGAACCATCTACTATCCTTCACTTCTTTCCTTTTCTCTAGTCTCCCTCCTCTCTCTTACTCTTTTCCTTTCTTCCTCCATCTTCCCCTTTCTTCTCTATCTTGGCTGACCCTTACTCCTGACAGTTGCATTCAGTGGTACTCTTAAGTAATAACTAGCCTGGTTGTGGTATTAAAGTTGCTCATATCTTACCTATTAAAAAAAAAAAAAAAGAGAGAGAGACAGTCCTGGTTCAGAGGATGGGAAGCAAATTTAGTAAGAATAATTTTAACTACGGAGAACATACAAAAACAAAGAGTATGATGAACCCACAGTTATCACTTCGCTTCAACAATTATTCAGTACAGAATTGCTTCACCTATAGCCCCACCTATTTCCCTACCTCCCATATTATTTCAAAGCAAACACCAAATATATCATTTAATTACAAAATATTTCCGTATGTTACTCTGAAAAACCTCTTTTTAAAAAACATAAACCTGGGGGTGGAAGGTATTGCTCAGTGGTAGAGCACATGCTTAGCATGCAGAAGGTCCTGGGTTCAATTCCAGTACTTCCACTTAAAAAAAAAACAAAAAACAAAAACAAAAAACACAAAATCACTATATCACCTAAAAAGTTAATAATTCCTTAATTTTATAAAATTGGGTTAAAATTTCTAACTGTCTTATACATATCAGAATTGTTTTGTTTTGTTTTATCTGAAAGTTTTATTTGTTTGAAATAGTCTACATATTGTGACTGTTGCTGTGTCTGACACATCTTTTAATCAACAAGTTTCCTATTCATTTCTTTTTTATTTCTTGCAATTTATTTGTTGAGGAAATTGGGTTAGTTGACTTGTACTAGCATAAAAATTAACCCATTCAAAAGCCATTCATTAAGTGTCTACTAATTGGAGAATAGAAAAAAAGAATCTATATAATATACAGAATGCGGAGACGCTATGAAGAAATGTAAAATGAGAGAAAAGGCTGACCTTCAAAAGGCATAAAATGTAATGCAAAAACAGAAAAATGACATAAAAACACAATGAAAAAGTCAAAAACCTCATAGTAACAATGTAAAAGTGCCCCTGGCTTAGCCTATCAAAACTATTGATATTAATCTCAAGAAAAAAGCCAACTAACCTATTACTTTATTATTTTTCTCAGGCAAAGGGAAGGGAAAACATTTGCTGGCTATCTATCATATTCTAGGTCCTAGAGGATTCTGTTACCTAATATAATACTTACAAAGAGGATAATGAGATAGGTATCATTTCCATTTTAGTTTTTATTGATGCGGAAATGGAGGTTCAGAGGAATTCATTCTTTCCCAAGTTTACATAATAAGTAGCAGAGTCTTCCTTTTGACTCAGGGTCATCTGGTTCTCAAGTCCACATCCTTTCAGCTTTCACAAACTATAAGTAAGGTCAACAATTAGCCCCTCAATTATTATTTTTTAATCAATTTCTAAAATGTGTTCAAACCAACAGTCCAAAATGACACCAAAAGACAGGTAAAGAGCTTATCATTTTACCTCAATCATCAAAAAATCTACTAGATTTAACCAATGATCTGATATGTGAAAATGGAATCAAACCAAGGAATCTGGTCATCACCTTTGCAGGGGGAAACAGCTGCATGGCTCCCTTCCTCTTTCGCTCTGGGGGGTTCTGCTGCCTGAAGGGAGCACACATTCCGTTTTGCTACTTTATACACTGGTGAGGTTTCACAAGGGTCACCCCACATGGGAAGCCCATAGCTTTCTGTTTGGTTTGGTTTTGATCACTGCTTGTACCTAGGTGGGGAAATCTAATTCTGGGGCAGGAATAGGAAGTCCATTGGCCCACAGATATATGCTACCCTCTTGAACATTAGTTTTTATTAAAGGTATTGTTTTTATTTCCCATTTGTCAAACAGTTTTCTTATTTCACAACTGGAGGGGAGGAAAAAGAATACTTCAAACTGAAACCTTCAAACGCTAACAGTCTTCAAGGGCGAGGCAAGTATTATCTTTGGTAGGTAAAATGGAGGACAGGGTAAAATGTTAGCAGGCCTGGCCCTACCAGTTTGCAAATCCTGTAACTGTAAAATAACGATTTAATAATAATTCAATTTGGGACAACAAAGAAAATCATTTTCATTTGTAATATAAGATCTCTATTGTACAAATGAGGAAAAATCAGATTCAGTTTTGATGTAAGTACTCAGTTATTCACTATTCAATTAGCAACTGAGTAGGCAATGAATCAATGTTTACTAAATGTTTTTTTCAAAAGTATATTTCTTGACCATAGAGCCCATTAACTATGAGAAAGTGGCTCAAAAACCAGAGACTTAGGATTAATTCTAGTGTTGCTATGCACTAGCTGTATGACTTTGGGTATGTTGCTTATTCTTACCTGCAAAATGGGGACAGTAACAGCACCTATGTAATGGAATTAATGAGGATTAAAATAAACACACATAAAGCTCCTATAGTGCCTGAAATATAAAATGAGCTCACATGCATTCACCCAGTGAATACCAAATGCCCAAGTTAGAGTACCAGGTATGATGTCAGGTACCAAGGACAAAACGCTGAGCTAAGGATGGTCTAGAGACAAAGACTTGAGATGGTCTTGGTCCTAATGGAATTCAGCATTTAGTGGAGATAGAGCCATTAATCAAATAATCACAATGTAACTGTATAATTACCCAGTGTCATAAATGGGCTAGAGAAAAAAGAACAGAGGCTGTGACCTACTTTAATTACTATAGTCAGAAGGGTGACATTTAAGTGAGACTTCAAGGATGAGAAGAAACTAGCCATTCAGAGAATGAAATAAAAGATCATGCCAGAAAGAGGGAAATGGGCAAAAGACATAAGGTGGGACTTTCAACTGAATCTGAAAAAAAACAAAAGGCCAGTGAAGCTGGAGTGTAACGAAGGATGGAGAGGTGGGCAGAACACTCACACAGTCAGAGCATAGAAGGAACATACCTCAACATAATAAAAGCCATATATAACAAGCACACAGCTTATGTCATCAACAGTGAAAGGCTGAAAGCTTTTCCTCTAAGATCAAGAACGAGAAAAGGGTGCCCACTCTGACTACTCCTATTCAACACAGTACTAGAAGTCCTAGCCAGAGCAATCAGGCAAGAAAAGGAAATACAGGCATCCGAATCAAAAAGGAAGATGTAAAATCGTCTGTTTACTGACAACATGATTTTGTATATAGAAAATTCTAAAGACTCCACCAAAACAGTGAGACCTAATAAACAAATTCTATAAAGTTTCAGAATACAAAATCAAACATACAAAAATCAGCTGCTTTTCTACACATTAGCAATGGAATCAGTTTTACTTCTATACACTATCTGAAAGAAAAATAAAGAAAATAAATCCCTTTACAATAGCAACAAAAGCAATAGAATACTTAGGAATAAATTAAACAAGGAGGTGAAAGACCTGTACACTGAAAACCACAAAATACTACTGAAAGAAATTGAAGGAGACACAAGTAAATGGAAAACAATGTTGTTGTTGTTTTTACAGAAGTAAAATGGTTCTTCCTAAAATTCATTTGGAATCTCAAGGTACCCTGAATAGCCGGAACAATCCTGAAAAAGAACAAAGATGAAGTCACACGTCCTCATTTCAAAAATAATTACAAAGCTATAGTATCAAAACAGTGTGGTACTGGCAAAAAGACAGGTATATTGACCAATGGAACAGAATAGAGAGCCCAGAAATAAACCCTTGCATGTACGGTCAAATGATTTTCAACGAAGGTGCCAAGACCATTCAACAGCGAAAGAATAGTCTTTCCCGCAAATGGTATTGGAAAAACTGGATATGCACCTGCAAAAGAATGAAACTGGACCCTTACCTTACACAGTATACAATAATTAACTCCAAATGGATCAACAAAAGAGCTAAAACTATAAAACTCTTGGGAGAGAACATAAGGAAAAAGTACCATGAGATTGGATTTGGCAACTTCTTGGATATGATACCAAAAGCATGGGCAATAAAAAACAGATAAATTGGACTATATCAAAATTTTAAACTCTGTACTTCGAAGGACACAATCAACAGAGTAAAAAGGCAGGTTACAGAATGTACGAAAATACTTGCCAATCATATATCTGATAAGGAGTTAATATCCAAAACATATAAAGAACTCCTACAACTCAAAAACAACAACAAAAATCCCATTAAAAAAAAAACGGGCAAAGGTCTTGGATATTTTGCCAAAGAAGATATACAAATGGCCAATAAGTACATGAAAAGATGCTTAGAATCACTAATCATTAGACAAATGCAAACCAAAACCACAATGAGATACTGGCTCACAGCCATTAGGATGGCTGTAATCAAAAACACAGAAAATAAGTGTTGGCAAGGATGTGGAGAAATCAGAGCTTCTGCACTGTTGGTGATAATGTAAAATGGTATAGCCACTATGAAAAACAATATGGTAATTCCTCAAAAAATCAAAAATAGAATTACCATATGATCCAGCAATTCCATTTCTGGGAATATACCCAAAAGAACTGAAAGCAGAGTCTGAAGAGATATTTATGCACCCATGTTCATACCAACGTTATTCACAACAACCAAAAAATGGAAGCAACTTAAGTGTCTCTCACAGATGAATGGATAAACAAAATGTGGCATATACATTCAATGTAGTATTATTCAGCCTTAAAAAGCAAGGAAATTCTGACATATGTTACAACATGGATGAAACTTGAGGACATTATGCTAAGTGAAATAAGTCAATTACAAAAAGACAAATACTGTATGATTACACTTACGTGAGGTACTTGGAGAATTCATAAAAACAGAAAGTAGAACAGTGGTTACCAGAAGCAGGGGGGAGGAGATAATGAGGTGGTGTTTAATGGGCGTAGACTTTGAGTTTTTCAAGGTGAAAAGAGTACTGAACATTGGTGGCACAATAATGTAAAGGTACTCAACACTATTAAACCTTATACTTAAAAATGGATAAGATGGGGGGAGAGTGTAGCTCAGTGGTAGAGCGTGTGCTTAGCAAGCAGATGTCCTGAGTTCAATCCCCAGTACTTCTGTTAAAAATGAAGAAATAAATAAATAAATAAATAAATAAATAAATAAATAAATAAATAAATAAATAAATCTAATTACCTCCCCACTAACAACAACAACAACAACAACAAAAACGTAAAAAAAAAAAATGGATAAGATGGTAAATTTTATGTTATGTATATTTTACAATTAAAAATAAAAAACAAATACTAAGAAAAAGAAAGTAGGATGTAAGGAAGTAGAAATTCTATAGGAACTACTTTTTCAAGAAGGTGGATTATAAAAAGGATCAGAGAAATGGGTCAGTAACCGGCAGAAAGCATGGGATCAAGCAGGGTTTTCTTTGTTTAAGATGAGAGAAACTATAAGCTTGTTTGTATGCATATAGGAATTTTAAAAATGGAATCATATCTTCCATTGGTAATTTTAGTTATAATTGCTAACCTTAATGATGATTTACTATGTAGCAGGCATTAATTACTAATGGTCCAATAAAGTTAAGTACTAGTATTATGCTATTAGATATGGGGCTGTAAGAGAAAGAGAAGAGTCAAGGATAAGTCAAGATTTTGGGCCTGAGCATCTGAAAAAATGAAATTACTATTTACCGAGATGGAGAAGACAGTGAGAAGGATAGTTTTGGCAGGGCAGGAGCTGTTTTAAACATGTTAAATTTGAAATGTCTAATAAACATCTAAATGGAGATGTGATGTTAGATATATGAATCTGGAATGCAGGAGGGCAGTCCAGGCTGGAAATATAATTTGAGATTTGCCATCATGTGGGTGATATTTAAAGCTATGAGGATCAAATTATGAAGGGAGAAGTGTAGATAGTAAAGAAACTCAAGGACTGAATCCTGGAGAACTCCAAGGTTTAGAGATGAGAAAAACTAGAAGGACCCTAAAGAAGAGAGGCCATAGATCCCAGAGGAACAGCAGGGCGCAGTAGTTTATAAACCAAATGAAGAAAGTGTTTCAAGGAACTGTGTGATAAATTGTGTCAAGTGTTGACAATAGGTTAAGTAAGATGAGAGCTAAGAACTGAGCACTCAAGAACGTGAAAGTCATCGCAGACCTTCACAAGGGCAGTTTTGGCAGAGTGGTGGGAGTAAAAGCCTAATCAGATTGGGTTTAAGAGAGAGTGAGAGAGGTATGGCATTATCAACAGGTAGAAAGTATGTGAATCTACAGTAAATTTTACATTGTTGATGAGAACAAATTTGGTATACTTGGAGAGCATTACCTCTTAAAGGTGAACATTCACATACCTTGTACTCAGCAATCCCACTCCTAGGTATAAACTCAAGAGAAATTCTTACACAAACGTACCACATATACGATTATGTTCAGAGCAGCAATGTTAGGAATAGCAAAAACAAACCAACCTGGAAATAATTCAAAAGCTCATTGGCAGGAGAATGAATAAACTATGGTATATTCATAATAGGAAATATAGCATGGAAAGATGAACAAACCATGGCTATATACAACATGAATTAAACATGAAAATGTAATACTGAATGGAAAAAGCAATCAGAAGACTGCATTGCAATAAGGTAATATGGTAGTGGTTGAGAACACAGACTAGGAGTGAAACTATCTGGGTTCAAATCCCAGCCAGTCCATTAACTAGCAATGCAATTATTAAACTCTCTGTACTTCACTTTTTCTCATCTGTGAAAAAGGGAGAGTAACAATGAAATTGTAAGGATTAAATGACATTATATAGTTTTACATATATATGCGCACACACACACATACATGTATATATAAAGCACTGAGAACAATGTAAATAAGAAAATTAAACATGATTTTAAATTATGTTTTAAAAAAGCAATAGAATGATAAATATAAAATTTAGAAGAGTGGTTACCCCTAGAAGGGAGGTAGGGGATGGGATGGGGAGAAACTCCTAAGTATATGCCATTTATATGCAATGATTCTAGCTCTTAAGTTGAAAGATGGGTTTACAGGTGTTCTTATTATTATGCTTTATAGTTACATGTAATCTTTCATATTATCAAATCATATATTAAAGAAAACAAAAGAAAAAGCAATAGAAGGAAATAAATTGGAGACAGCTAGTATATAAGACTGTTGAATAAATAACTGTTTCAAGATATTTTATATAAAGGGAAGAAGAGAAATGGCGCAGCAGCTGGAGGAAGAAATGGCATCAAGAAAAAGTTTTGTTTTTTTTTTAAAAACATAAATACAAAACAGAAACAGACTCATAGACACAGAATACAAACTTGTGGTTGCCAAGGGGACGGGGGGGTGGGAAGGGACTGGGATTTCAAAATGTAGAATAGATAAACAAGATTGTACTGTGTAGCACAGGGAAATATATACAGTATCTTGTGGTGGCTCACAGCGAAGGAGAATGTGACAATGAATGTATGTACATTCATGTATAACTGAAAAATTGTGCTCTACACTGGAATTTGACACAACATTGTAAAATAACTATAACTCAATTAAAAATGTTTATATAAAAGTTTTTTTAATAAAAGAAATAATCTATTTATACACTGATATGTGATTTTAAATGTTAATAAATATTGCCAATCCTTAAAACTAACCCAATAAAGTGTATCAATACTTAAGATGAAGAAATCAAAGTCACACAGTTAATAAGTGACAAAAATCATATTTTAATTCAGATCTAACTCCAAATTTGACAATCTGTATAGAACACAATGCTGCCTTCCTTTGCTTAATTGTAACTGAATCCCTAACATTAGCTTAATTACATTTATTAGGATATGTATTTTAAATGTCTACTGGATAGGCTTAAGGTGCTTTATCAGGTGTTTTGGAGAATAATACACTGAATAACACTCTTTACCTTTACAGGTTTACACTCCAGCAATGAAGATAAGATAGTCACCTAAATGATTCTAACACAATGCAAAATTATATAAATATCACATAAGAAGTACAAAATATTAGGAGGCTAAGAAAAAATGTCCCCTTTGGGGCAGGGAGGTGGAAAGATTAGAAGATTTATACAAGAGGTAGCATTTCAGCTGAACTTCTGCAAGTTTTGACTGTGAGCTCTTGGAAGGGTGACAGTCATGCCTTAGCCCCAGATCCTGGCATGCTGGAACTATTTAATGAATGTGGGTAGAGTGAACAAATGAACAGAAAGGCCATTACAAAAGGAAGTGGTAACAACAAAAAAGGATCACTGGCTAAATACTACATGAGACACAACAACAAAAGGATTAGAGAATGGGAGGGGTGTGAATATGAACATAAATATTTGGAAAATAAGTATCAAGTAACTCATCATGACTCATTGCATTTTGGCTCCCGTATCTCCCATTTATTAAGAAAATTCCCTCACACTATCACCATCCTCTACCAGCCTTTATTTCATTTCTCTGCTATCTGTTTTAAATCACTTTATTGAGATACAATTTATATACCACATAATTAACCCATTTAAAGTGTAAATTCAATGGTATTTAGATTACAGAGTTGTGTAACCATCATCACAATAAATTTTAGGACATTTTTATTACCCCAAAAAGAAACCCAATACCCACTGCCAGTCACTCCTCATTTTCCCCCACTGTCCCCTTCCACTCCAGCCCTCAGCACTACTAATCTGCTTTCTGTCCTGTCTTTCTGTCTATTCTGGACATTTCATATAAATGGAAGCAGCAAATACGTTGACCTTTGAACAACATGGGTTTGAACTGCATAGGTTCCCTTATACGTGGAATTTTTTTCAATGGTAAATACTACAATAAATATATGTATATAAATTACCTATTTAAATATGTACAAGTGCTGTAGCACAGTGCAATCTGCTGTTGGTTGAGTCTGAGGATGCAGAACTATGGATACAGAGGAACCACACACTCAGAGGACTGACTGTAGCTTATACATGAATTTTCAACTGCAGAGGGCTGGTGCCCCTAAGCTCTGCATGTTCAAGGGTCAAATGTACGTGGTCTTTAGTGAGCAGCTTCTTCCACTAGCATGTTTCCAAGGTTCATCTATTTTGTAGAATGTATCAGTACTTTATTACTTTTTATTGCTGAATAAAATTCCAAAATTCCATTGTATGGGGATATATAATATTTTACTTATCCATTCACCAGTCGATGGATATTTGGATTGTTTCCACTTTTTGGCTATTATGAATAATGCTGCTATGAACACTGATGTACAGATTTTTGTGTGAATGTATGTTTTACTATCTCTTGGGTATATACCTAGAAGTGTGTTTAAACCTTATGAGGAACTGCCAAACTATTTTCCAAAGCAGATGTGCCATTTTACATCCCCACTAGCAGTGTATACAGGGCCTAATTACCCCACATTATTATCTGGTTTTGATTACAGCCATATTGTGGGTGTGGAGTGGTATCTCACTGTGGTTTTGAGTTCCTTGGTGGTCAATGATGCTGGACATCTTTTCATGGCTATTTGTAGATAGTCCTTGGAGAAACATTCAGCTCTTCTGGCCATTTTTTAAATTGGATTCTGCTCTTCAACTTAATCAAAGTTCTTAAAAGATTACTCTAGACACACCATCTAAAATTCCTTACCTTCTTTCACTCATTAACCCACTCCAGCCTTGCTTTTCTTCCCCACTCTAAAATTGCTCATCAAAGTCACCAACCACCTCTACACTGACAAAATCAATTACGATTCAAAATTCTTCATCTTCCAGAATAAAACTCTGGTTTGTTTGCACACCTGCATTTTAATTCTAATTGACTTCTTATTCTAATCTATATTTCTCCTTGCCCTGTTTCTTTTCTGTATTTTTCTGTTTTATAGCATAGTTTCTTATATGACACATGCAAACTGACAACCAAAGGGTATATCCAGAGAACTGCAGGTAACACAACTGGCTAGAGCAGGAGGAAGGCAGTGAACTCATGGGGAGGGGAGGCAAGGAAGATAAGGAAAGGCTGGATAAATAATGGGTTTTGGGCTAAAGATTTGGACTTTGTTTAGCAGGTAATACACAGCCATTGCAAGTTTTTATACAAGAAATGCTCAGTACTAACTAGATTGCTGGAATGTTGGAAGATTATCCTGGTAGCAGGTATAAAACTACTTCAGAGCAAGGGGTAGGGGGTGGAGAAATAGGAGGCAAAGAGATCACACGGGATGTTTTTAACAGTAGTAATGAGGGCATAAGGTCGTATCGTAGAACTAAAAAAAGAAAGGAGGGATCAATGGAAAGACATTACCACTAAACTTTAGCCAACTGAGTTAACTTCATTACTGATAATAGAACTATCAGCTGCCCCCAGTCAAAAGACTTTAGACTTTAAAAGTCCCACTACATTTGATTTGATAGAAACTGGATGAAAATGCAGTAAACACACAAAAACTGTCTCTCCCTGTTAGAAGTATAAACAATTGTAGTACCGCATCCCACTCTCTTCTCCCCTGAGCAAATACTTCTGAAATTTTCAGGTAACTCAAGCTTCTTAAAGAGCGAAGATCTGGCAATGCCCACCAGTCAGTTCTACTCATTGACCCTGCACTGCCCACCCCATGTGTCTTCAATACGTTAAGACTGAGAAGAAATAGAAATTTATGCAAAATGGACTGGGGAAGGCAAATTACCCCAAATTAAACACAGTTCCTTTTCTTTTTTACCAAAGGGAATGGTTGTTGATGCTCTGAGGAGTTAAATTATAATAACACATGCCAGGAAGATGATGTCAGGGAAGGCGTGGTTAGGCTCTTTACAAGTCTGAAATTCCTTTAGTCCCAAACACTTCCTCTTTCAATCTCACCTATACTCAAATCTCTCCACTGAGGCAACTGTTTCAAAAGTTGAAGAAACAGTGTTGAGACCCTAGAACTCTGATCTTTTTAGCTTCAGTCTTTTTTTTTTTTTTTTTAAGAACCAAGAATAATTGAAGGCCATTAAAATAGTTTTTTAATAAAATGTAACACATTATTTTGCAGAATCTTTCTTTGAAATCGACATTTTCCCCCTACTGTGACTATTTTAATTCCAACGAAAGGAATGGATATTCAACACTACATCCTGAGAAAGAACATGCCTTTATTAGGCATTATCCATTTGTTGCTTATATTCCTATATTTACAACAGTCAAAAAAGAATAAGAAAACTATGATTGTCATGAGCTTCTCAGGAAGCAACTTCCCTGATAAAGTATACAAATATGTCTCAAAATTTTAAAAATCCAACTCTTTAAAGACAAATAAAATGAATAAAGTCACAACAGTGGCATACAAATAGCTTTTCAAACTGAGCTCACTGGAAATTATTTTTATTTCACCAACCAGAATTAATGATTACAGAATATTACGATGTAAAAATGCTCCTTGAAGAAAGCAGATCTCTACAAATCTATTATTTCTAGATTTGGCTATAACATAATGATGGATGATATAAGCAGATATTTATAATTTGTACTCTTCCAAAAGTTCAGAATTTTATTGTTCTTTATCTTAGTTTTTTAAGCATTCTGGACAGGTCCAAAAACTTTATTACATAGACTTGTCCTACTTGAGAAATAGAGTTCTTAACAGAAGTGGCAAATAAGCCAATGTCAAAAATAAAATCTTCCTCTGTCACAGAAAAAAGTCTGATAGAATACATACAGCAAACTGCTACTAGTTATTTCTCTTAAGGGGTAGAATTTGGGTAAGGAACTTCTGGACATGAAGGGAAGACCTGATTTTTTATTTTATATACCTCTTTATGCTTAATTTTAAAAATAGGCATTTCTTACATTTATTACTAAAAACTAATGAAAGTTATTTTTAATATTTAACCTTGGGTATAAAAATGCACAAATTACACAAGCAGATTCATCTAAAACATTCTTCCCAAAAGAGGAATGAACACATTAAGCCCTATATGTCAACAAAAAGACATAGAACAATGAAGTAGTGATTTAGTTTAAATATACCCAATATTCACAAACCCATGTATACACACAAGGAGTCATATAGTCACAAAGTGATGTCATCATAACACTGACCTGTAAGAACCCAAAGAATACCTGACAGATACATTAGTAAGTATGTGTCTACCCCTACCCCATGTTTCCTGAACTGCTTCTCAAACCTTACAAGTTATCAGAAAGAGATAGAAGAATTGCATCCGAACACGCAGGCATACCTCTTGTCCCCTATACGATTTAGAAGCTTGTGAAATGTTTCCTACACCACAAGGGGAAAAGGGAGTGGAGAGCTAAGAAAAGGAAATATTTTAGATAGGGTCAATTATATGAAGCCGCTAATAGGGAAAAAAACAATTTCTGAAATTCATTTTACTGAAATTTAATGGATAACCTAAGAGACTTGGAGGAAAAAATTAGGAAGGAAACTTTCATACAGTACTATATAAGATTTGTAAAGAATAAAGAGATGAAACAGCCCTCACTCAAAATCATATATTTATGTGCATATGTGTGTAAGTAAATATATACATTAAAAATATATATCATTGATAACCAACAAATATGGACGCATATTTTTTAAGGATGTAATACAGTGAACCATATAATAACTAACACCCATAAACTAACATTAGGTGTTCTGGGTCTAAACATTAACCCACTGCCTTGATCAGATATTTTGTTTAGATTTACCTGTAATAGTCTCCTTAGGTGTATGAGAAAGCAGCGGGAATCCTTTCCCACTCCCCCAACAATCCATCAAATGAGCAAAAGATCCTTAAATGTCTATGGCACCTTTTTTCTTCAGAAACGCTACAGCATCAAAAGAGAGTGTAAAGGGTCTTTCTGCTACAGCAAAAAGTTCCTCGTAATCACCACTGTGTGCCCTGAAATGCCAAGAAACTGCCCAGGATATTTCCTGGTAAATGTGGGCATGATTATTCACCTCTCCCCAGACTGCCCCCATGCCCAAGCATAGCACAATTCTCTGGCAGCTGTGGGTAAACCATGAAGACTCCAAGGATCCCTGCTGAGCCTCGCTATCTGCAGAGCAGGAAGCAACCAGCTCCGCAGCAGAACCCAAAGAATCACAGAACTTTCTGCCTTAATTCCCAAGATACACCTCCTAAAACCCCTTCCCTACAGGCGGGGTGGGTAGGGTCTCTAATCTAGAAGAAGAGACCTAGTCCTAGACCCAGTCCTTGAAGCTGTTGTGAGTTCACTGACTATTCAGCTACCTGATAAAACTGGAGGAAGGAAGGTGGTCTGCGGGAGAATGCAAACAGTTAATCCAAAAAGACAAAATAACCTTGGAGGGTGTGGGCTGGGGGCCAGGGTCTGAGGTGACATATTATCCCTGTGAAGATTGGGTACATCAGCAGGGACTCAAACTAACTTCATTTCACAAAGATACAAACTTGCAAAACTTAATTTGTTTTTAATTCCCCTGCCTTCTCAGGCCTCACATAAGGGACTGTAAATTCCTGGAACTTCAGAACCAGGTGAGAGAAGATGCCAAAAAAAGTAGTGGAAAAGAGAGGCACTGAGAGGAGAGGAGTCCCGTTCCCCTCTTAAGGAGAATGTTAAAGTCAAGGGCACTCCCGATCCCCAGAAAAGGAAGTAGCTGAATTCCAAAAAAGCACTTTTCCCTACCTTCTTGTTGTTCTTGTTATAGCCAAAAGTCGAAATCCCAGGCCTGGAAGTCACCGATAGCAGCATTTTCTCTTTAACGTTAGGAAGCTGAGAGAGAGAGAAGAGGGAGAAGGAAAGGAGGGGAAAGAGAGGGAGAGGGAGGGAGGGGAGAGAGAGTGAAGGGAGGGGAGGAGAAAGGGGGAGAAAAGGAGCAAGAGGGAGAGAGAAGGGGGGTAGAGAATGAGCTAGGGCTGCTTGTTTACGTCACTGATAGAAGTTAACTCTGAGTCTGAGTGAGGCACTTCCACTGGGTCCTAATGCCCAAGATGTTATTCCGCACCCCCCACCCCCAAACAGACTTAGCAGTTAAATAAAAAACAGAAGTCCTTAGGTCTACACCTTTCAACTTTATCCCCTTTCCTATGTGAACAAGTTCTGATTGGCATGAAAATTCGATCAGGATTTTTTTCCCCTAGATTTCAGCTATAAGAAGATTGCAAGCTTGATTTTAAAGGGGCCACTGGAACACTGCTTTGAAGAATGTGAAGAAAGCCATACTGAGAAGAAGTGCGATAAGCTCAAGACTTCCCCTCCACTTTATATTTACAGCGAACTTAACGCACAAAGAAAGAACAAACAAGAGCTCACCAAAGGGCAGAGACAAGCAAAACAGTTTGGGAAATAACTAGTTTAAGATCCTTGGATAGTTTTATTCCTCTTGGGTCACGCTGATGGGCCGATGTCTCTTACCCTTTTCCAGATTCCCCCAAGTATGATTTCATACTTAAGAAGGAATTTTCAACCTGGACTATGTCATGAAACTTGGTGCCTAATGCTTTCTCCCCCTCCCCCTCAGCTTTACTGAGATCTAACTGCCTAGTGGCTTCTTCAACAACTGTAAACTGTCTTATTTGACTCTGTATCTCACTATTTCCTAGTCTTCAAGGTCCAGGAAGCTGAAACAAATTAGTTACTCACCCAATCTGAAATTTATGCCCAAGCTGAAGTTCACAGAGTTGGGATGTCGTTGTCTCTGACCTGTAGAAAACAAACAAACCAACCCTATTTTAAAAACATATGCTTCACAGAGAAGAAAATACAAAGTTCTTAGGAAAGAAGAATATTAACTTAAGAGTCTAGAATTTACACAGTTGCAACACCTCTGACAGTTTCAAAGGCATGTCCTATAGAAGCAGCCTTAACAAGAAGAGAAACTTGCAGGAGACCCCAAATTTAAGAATGATACCCAGCAACTTACCAATCCAATCCAAGTAGAACAGGGAGATAGAATGAAAGCCTTCAAATCCCGTAAGGCCACTCCACTGCCATCGTGGATATTCTAAGAAATAAATTAGTGCTGTCTGCTTTGCCACAAAAAACATTAAGCCCAAACCCTCCCTTAAATGAACTCTCAGTCTCTATTCTAGTTTTCTTGTCACCTTTTTGCTATAATAATGGGGCAGATAGTACCAACATTCTGCAGAGTAAATACACACATACCAACCCCCAATCTCTAACTTTCATTTCCAATAGGACAGGAAGTGACTGCCCAGCTCAAGGGACACAGGAAGGGTGGGAACAGCCTCACTGAGGGAATTGCAAATGAGGCTGAAAGCACAGAGCCAAGTGCAGCAAATAAATTGATAAAGCCATCTCTCAATGATACCTCATTTTTTTAAGTCCCTTTTCTGCCCTCAGAGATACATTATATGCCAAGTTATCACTGTCATTTAGCCCCTTAGTTGACGTCTTCTCCCTTAGCCTAACAATGTGATACAAAACCTTAATCTTTAAGGCCTGATTTATAATGGCAGTCAATCTAATTTTTTGTAAAATTCTAATATTCTCAATATGATGTGTTCTTACTGCATTCCTTAATGCTCACTGATGTCTTAGAATGTAAAACAGTTAAAACCATCATGAGTGTTATAGAGCAGCTGACATGAGTTCAAATCCTGACACCACTGTTAGTTACTGTTTATATACAACTTTAGGCCAAGTTACTTAGCATCTCTAATTCACTCATTTCCAAAATGAAGATAATACCCACTTCATCAGCTTTTGGAATCAAATCTAAGTTCTGGTTCAGTCCTATCACTTATTAGCTGAGTGACACTGGGAGAATTACTTCACATGCCTAAATCTTATTTTTTAATCTGTAAAACAGAGTAAATAGTATCTACTTCCTAAAACTGTAGTGAAATGAAGATAGGCAATACACATAAAGCCCTTAGGAAGGGGCCCGGCACTTGGTAAAGATTCAACAGATGTTACCTCCATTATGATTAATTACTCTACGGTCTCCCAGTGTGTATCCCTCTGGGTATTGTATAACCCAGATTTGATGATCTGAAGTGAACATTTCCAAAAACTAGTATCTTAGTTACATTCAAAAGATAATACTAGGACTAGACACACTAAACTATATAACTGGAAAGTGGATAAGAAATTTCAGAAATCAACCAATCCAATTTCTTCTCTTTCCCTATCTTACATAAACAAACAATCTGAATATTTGGAAATTCTTTTCATAATTCCCAATCTCCTGGAAATTGGTGGAACATCTCTTATCTCTAGAAGAAAGGAAATAATACAGAATCAAAGCACACTAAAGATAAGACATCCCAGCTCCCTTTCCTCTAGAGTCCTACTAATCTAAGAAATAGAAATAGATACAGAAAAAAAAAGTAGTATTTTCTTGTATCTTAAGACTTGGCACCATTTCTCTACTCCAAAAGTAGAAAGTATCAGAAGGTAGATAAAGAAGAATTCAACTGAATAAATTCCATTTCACATAAACTAATACAAAAACCTAGATTTTTATACCCTATCTAGTAAGTTTAGGGCCGTAAAAGTAAAATGACCCAGATTGGTGACCTGATGCCAAAAGTCAATAATGTCAAAGAGCACCAACAAGACTGGAAACTTCATCATCTACTCGGGTAAGTATATTTTTAAAGGAGGTTATGGACTCTTATAGATGTGATGGAGAGGGTGTTGTTGGAGTTCTGTGGTTAGATTCAGGAAGTATATGAGAAGAGGAAGAATTCTATTTCTTCCAGTGTGTTTACTTTGACCTGTCCCCGGCAACCCCAATTTGCTTTGCCCATTATATGGCTCACATTTTTTCAGATTTAGTCAGTGCATCTCAAATTCTTGGTTCTTTTGCACTCAGCACTCAAGAGTTGTTCTAAGGGGGGAAAAGTAAAATAAGAGTTATTTGGGAACTTCTCTTGGAAAGAGACGTTTATACCTGTGATTCAACATAGACTGGTTTGTGATTTCTCCAGAAAAACAACACATAAAAAAGATCATACAATACGGTCAAGTTGGATTCATTCCGGGGACACAAGGATGGTTCAACAAATACAAATCAATCAATATTATATGCCACATCAACAGAAGAAAGGATAAAAACCACATGATCATCTCAATAGATGTAGAAAAAGCAATTGATAAAATTCAACATCCATTCATCATAAAAACTCTTACCAAGTTGGGTATAGAGGAGATATATTTCAGCGTAATAAAAACCATATATGACAAACCCACAGCCAACATATTACTCAATGGTGTAAAGCTGAAAGCCTTCCCACTAGAATCTGGAACAAGACAAGGATGCCCACACTCACCACTTCTATTCAACAGAGTATGGGAAGACATAGCCATAGCAATCAAACGAGAAATAAAAGGGATCCAAATTGAAAGGGAAGAGGTAAAACTGTCACTTTATGCAGGTGACATGATACTATATATAGAAAACTCTAAAGACTCCAAACAAAAACTATTAGCACTGATAAACAAATTCAGCTAGGTAGCTGGTTACAAAATTAACATACAGAAATGCTTTCTGTTGCATTTCTTTACACTAACAATGAAATATCAGAAAAGGAAAGTAAAAAATAAATCCCTTTTAAAATGTCATCAAAAAATACTTAGGCATAAATCTGACTAGGGAGGTAAAAGACCTATATATGCTGAGAACTATAAAACACTGATGAAGGAAATTAAAGATGATTTAAACTAATGGAAAGATAACCCATCCTCTTGGATTGGAAGAATTAATACTGTTAAAATGGCCATAGTATCCAAAGCAATCTACAGATTTAATGTAATCCCTATCAAATTACCCAGGATATTTTTCACAACACTAGAACAAATAATCTTAAATTTTACACGGAATCAAAGACCCAGAATTGCCAAAGCAATACTGAAGAAAAAGAATGAAGCTGGAAGCATAACCCTCCCAGACTTCAGACAATACTACAAAGCTACAGTAGTCAAAACAAGATGGTATTGACACAAAAACAGACAAAGGGATCAGTGGAACAGAATAGAGGGCCCAGAAATAAACCCATACACCTAAGGTCAATTAATCTTTGACAACAGAGGCAAGAATATACAATGGAGAAAAGACAGTCTCTTTGGCAAATGGTGCTGGGGAAGCTGGACAGCCACATATAAATCAATGAAGTTAGAACACTCCCTCACCCCATACCCAAAAATAAACTCAAAATGGCTTAAAGACTTAAACATAAGAAAGGACACCATAAGTCTCCTAGAAGAGAACAAGGGCAAAACATTCTCTGACATAAAGCATAGCAATGTTTTCCTAGGTCAGTCTACCTAGGAAACAGAAATAAAAGCAAAAATAAACCAATAGGACCTAATTAAACTTATAAGCTTTTGCACAGCAAAGGAGACTATAAACAAAATGAAAAGAAAACCTACAGACCCAGAGGAAATATTTACAAACAATATGAGTGACAAGGGCTTAACTTCCAGAATACACAAACAGTTCACACAACTCAATAACCACAAAAAAAAAAAAAAAAAAAGAACAACCCAATCAAAACATGAGCAGAAGACCTAACCAGACATCTCTCCAATGTAGATATATAGATGGCCAGTAGGTACATGAAAAGATACTCAATATCACTAATTATCAGAGAAATGCAAGTCAAAACTACAATGAGGTATCATCTCACACCAGTCAGAATGGCCATCATTAAAAAGTAAGCAAACAACAAGTGCTGGAGAGGGTGCAGAGAAAAGGGAACCCTCTTAACACTGTTGATGGGAATGCAACTTTGTGCAGCCACTATGGAAAACAGTATGGAGATTCCTTAAAAAACTAAAAACAGAATTACCATATGATCCAGCAATCCCACTCCTGGGCAGGTATCTGGAGAAAGAGCTCCAATTCGAAAAAGATACACGCACCCCAATGTTCATAGCAGCATTATTTACAATAGCCAAGACATGGAAGCAACCTAAATGTCCATTGACATTGAAAGGATATAAAGATGTAATACACACACACACACACAAAATGGAATATCACTCAGCCATAAAAAGAATGAAATAATGCCATTTGCAGCAACATGAATGGACCTAGAGATTATTATACTAAGTGAAGTAAATCAGAGAAAGACAAATATCATGATATCACTTATATGTGGAATCTAAAAAAATGACCCAAATGAACTTATTTACAAAACAGAGACTCACAGACATAGAAAACAAACTTATGGTTACCAAAGGGGAAAGGGATAAATTGAGAGTTTGGGATTAGCAGATAAAAACTACTACATACAGAAGAGATAAACAATAATGTATCTAGCACAGGGAACTATATTCAATAACTTGTAATAACCTATAATGAAAAGAATATGTATATCTGAATAACTGAATCACTATGCTGTTCACTAGAAACTAACACAACATTGTAAATCAACTATACTTCAATTAAAAAATGAAAAAAAAAAAACAAAACACTTTTCATTCAGTGTCTCAGGTAGAAGAGCTGAGGCTAGATCAACTCCGATTTGTATGTTGAAAGATGACTGCATGCCACTATTGGTCCCTCCACATCAGGGTGGAGAACTCCAAAGAATGTAGTACCTGCCGATGTGCCAGGCCCTAGACATAGGACTGGAGCCAGGCTGATGTAGCAGATGTGTCTGAAAGCCGTGAGACAGGGCCAGTTTGTTAGTGGAGTTCTGAATATAGTTCAGAGACCTGAACAAGGTATATTAGGGCTGAGGCCGTTTCTCCCCACCTATTAATATTCTCTTTGGATTATCTTTCCTCCCACTAATTAACTTTTGTGCCCAAAAGTCTAGGTTATGGGAAAAGACCAAAAAGTAGAATTTATTTCATGGTAAAGAGATGAGGTAATGCCTTAAGAAGTGAAAAAAAAAGTTTATTTAACACATCAGCTTCCTTAAGCAGAAAAATCTAAGGATCTGCATCAAATAACAAGAAAAGTTTAGCATTGCCCCCGTCTGATGTAGGATGGAATGGCAAAATTGGTCTAAAACTAGAAATGAGGAAAGTTTGGTCTCTCAACTCCTTGACTTAACTCACTGGAAAACAGGGAGAAAGACAGGAAGCTCTGACGAATTATTTATCTCATACCCTGGATATCAGTGCTAACAGTATATTCTTCTCTCCTGTAACAACAGATACTTCCAGCCAAAACTCACTACAGGGAATAGCCTAACAGAATTTTTAAGTAGACTTATCCTTTGCCAGATATTAAAATACAGGAATCAAATCACCCAGAATCACTGAGCCAGAAAATTAGCGTAATATAGAAAGAAAAGACTAGACTAGATTCTATGCATACTCAGAATGGACTGTATTGATTGGTAATATTATGGTGTCTAAATGTATGTTTCCTTCACACTTGAGAAATTAATTTTGTTTGGTCTCAGCTATCCCTAAAACAAATAACTCATATGATCCCAACAGGGCCCACAAATGAATTCAACAATTAGGTTGAACCAAATGAAACGGTTGTTTCTATAGGTTAAATATGGATCTTTTCTTTTTTTGTGGGGGGAGATAATTAGGTTTTATATATGTAAAATATTATATATATATTTTTTAACAGAGGTACTAAGGATTGAACCCAAGACCCCATGCATGCTAAGCACACACTCTACTACTGAGCTATCCCCTCCCCCACTGAATCTTTTCAAATAGTCAAGTACTGCCAATTTCATATGGTTAAATCTAACATTGCAAAAAGTACAAAAACCATGGGGAAAACGAGTCAGAATACTGATGAACTGGATAGTTCCTTTGCTTTGTCCTCTCTCATTTTCAGATGGAAAAAACCCCAGAGAGGTAAACTCACTTGCATAAGGTCAGGAGGTGAAATAATACCTGGCACCAGAATCCAGACTTTCTGTCTTGATTCAGCATTGTCTCCACATCAATCTGATTTTGCTACGAAATTAAAAATTCTGATAAATACATATTTTGGGGTCAGAAGTAATAAAAGAATAATCCCAGGATTCTTAAGGTCAAAGTTCAGTAATTTTCCTCAAACCAGCTCTTTATCTCAAGTAGCAGTGATACGCAATATTTCAGCCTACTCTTAAGTTGCACAATGGATGCTAATTCTAGGAGTAAACTTATAATGCCAAAAAGAATAAGATCTGTAGAAAACTACAGCTGTAGTTCTGGCTGATTAAGTATTCAAGATTCTACCTGAGCTTTGATTCATTACATATTTAGAAAGTAATTTGCTTGAATACTGCTTTTTTTCTGGGGATAATTTGTACCACATCTGGAAACTCTCAAATGAAACATAAGATTTGAACATAAGAAATAGTTTCTAAAATATCAACATACAGTATTTATAAAGCCACTAATCACTAGCAGGTATTACAGAAGTATAAGCTTGATGAGGACAGGGACTGTGACTATTGTGTGTACCTCATTATATCCCTCGCATTTAACAGTACCTGGCTAATTTAAAATTTAAAATATTTGTCAGCAGTGACACCTCCTCATGAGAACTTGCCTTTTAAAAAGGACCTCCTCCATCCCTGTCCAGAAGAGAAGAGGAGGGAGGAACCTGCCTATTGCAGAGCCCCAATTCGTACCTCATGGATGTGAAATGCTCAGGATGCTGTAAAGTCACCACTCTCTTTAGTCATGCACAAATACTAGTTTATGTGTTGGCTGCTCTACTGTCCCCTGCCAGCTTACAGGAGGAAAAGCAAGGTTTACAGAAAGATGCCCCTTCAAACAGAAGAGCACTAAAAGTACCCTGAAATCAGGATAAATGGGAAACCATCCCAATAAACACATTTTGAATACACACACACACACACAAATTTTTTAAAAATTTTTGTTCAATGAATGAATGGAGTATCTCGAACATTAAATTTACATCTGGAAAGATATTACTCATTAAAAACACTGAAAACAGTGTTGATAGTGATGAAATGCCACATTAGGACATTTAGGAGCTTTTTCTATTATATTTAAAATACATATTATTTTCCTTTTATGGCTTATTTTTGTGTCTTTAGGAAGTCAGAGAGCCTGAATTAACTTGTGTCTCTCATCGGTGTATTAGATAAAACTTAACTCCCATTAATCATAAAAAGACACCACCGCAAAAGGCCCGATATAAATTTGTATTCCCATAACATTTTGTACAAAATTTTTGTAGGCTTTAACTCTACTTGACTGCCTCACCTCTTGCACCCAGATGGTGGGCTCCCAGGAAGCAGACACCAACTTTATTAATATTTTTATCTTTAACACCTAAACATAATTTATGCTCAAGAATGCAATTTTTTTAAAAAAAATCTCTCCAGTGGGAAATGAATCCCAATAAATATTAAGAAAGCACTGCCACCTCCTGGATAATATAGGTTGTGCATCCTTTAGCAACCTCCAGGAAGAGAAAGCATAGATTTGTATACAGGTAGATCAAAAGTTTGAAATTTAAACCCAATTCTATCATTTGCTATGTTAAACTGGAACCTCAATCTTTTAAAACATCGGTTTCCCCTTCTACAAAATGGGCATAGTATCTGTCCTATCTCTCAGGGATTATCATGACAGTCAAATTAGATAATAACTGTAAAAGTACTTTGTTCATTATAAAGCATTTTCCAAGTATAAGCCCACACTTGATATTTACTATACCATGTTGCATCTAACAAACTCATCTTATTTTTAATTATTTTATTCACACAGTAGTTGTCTTAATAAATCCATCTTATTCCTTACCACAAATCTAAGTAAATAACCTGCAGCTTGAGGGTCAGAGCCAACTCATTAAATTTCAGATGCCTAATGGCAAATTTCTCTCTTTATATGTTAATGTAGGTTCACTATCATCAACTTATTAACATGTACATAATATAATATGTTGCTGAACATAAAAATACGCTAAAATTAAAACTACTTGGAGATTGATGCTGGGAAAGCTGGACAGCTACATGTAAAAGAATGAAGTTAGAGTATTCTCTAACACCATATATAAAAATAAACTCAAAATGGATGAAAGACCTAAATGTAAGACCAGATTACTATTAAACTTCTAGAGGAAAACACAGACAGAACACTCTGACATAAATCACAGCAATTTTTTTTTTAAACCAGCTCCTAGAGTAATAGAAATAAAAGCAAAAATAAACAAATGGGACCTAATTAAACACAAAAGCTTTTGCACATTTAAGGATACCATAAACAAAACAAAAAAATCTTACAGAATGGGAGAAAATATTTACAAATGATACAACTGACAAGGGACTGATTTCTAAAATATACAAACAGCTCATACAGCTTAATATTTTAAAAAAAAAGCAACCCAATCAAAAAATGGGCAGAGACCTAAACAGACATCTCTCCAAAGAAAACATCCAGATGGCCAACAGGCACATGAAAAGATGCTCAATATCGCTAATTATCAGAGAAACACAAATCAAAACTACAATGAGATATCATCTCACACCAGTCAGAATGGCCATTATTATCATTAAAAAGTCTACAAATAATAAATGCTAGAGAGTATGTGGAGAAAAGGGAACTCTCCTACACTGTTGGTGGGAATGTAAATTGGTGCAGCCACTATGGAGGACAGTATGGAGGTTCCTTAAAAAACTAAAAATAGACTTACTATATGATTCAGTAATCCCACTCCTGGGCATATATCCAGAGAAAACTGTAATTTGAAAAAACACATGCACCCCAATGTTCATAGCAGCACTATTTACAATAGCCAACATGGAAATAACCTAAGTGTCCATCGACAGATGACTGGGTAAAGAAGATGTGATTTATATATAATATAAACGTATCATAGTTATTAAAATTCATAAGTTCATAATAGTTTTTAAAACTCTAACTGATCAACTTTGGAGGACATTACAGAACCGACTTATTATTCTAAAAATTATCGAGTAAAGAGAAACAAGTCAAATATATAGCCATATGAACTGTATCTCTGAATAACCAAATAGCTGATGAAGCAAAGTCCTTCTATATAGAAGAATTCAAAATAATAAAGAATGAAGGAATGATGGAATGGCACCAGTTTGTAACCTCTAGTGAAACAGCTGATCCAGGCAATGATTATCAAAGGTTACTAAAAATCATTAGGTTAAAAACTGATTGGGTATCATAAGGAAAAAAAACTAAATACAAATATCCCTTATGAATATAGATGTGAAAAACCTTAACAAAATATTAGTAAACTGAATTCAGAAACATACAAAAAAAGGTTTGTACACCATGAGCAACTGCGATTAACTCCATGAACCCATTGGGTTAAATGTTCAAAAACCAAGTAATGTTATATGGCATATTAATAGAATAAAGGACAAAATGGACATGATTATCTCAGTGAATGCAGGATTTGACAAAATCCAATACCTATTCATGATAAAATCTCTCAACTGACTAATAGAAAGAAATGTCTTCATTTTGATAATAAAGAACAGTTATGAAAACCCTACAGCTAATTTCATACTTAATGCTGAAAGATTGAATGCATTCCCCTGAAAATCAGAACAAGGCAAGGGTGCCTATGCTCACCATTTCTATTCAACATTATGCTGGAAGTTCTAGACAATGCCCTAAGAAAAAGCAACAACCACAAAACCAAATAGCTTAACTGCATCCAGACTGGAAATGAAGAAGTAAAACTGTCCTTATTCACAAACATGATTGTCTATGTAGAAAATCCTACAGAACCCACAATAAAACTACTAGAATTAATAAGTGAGTCCAGCGAGGTCACAGGATACAAGATCAATATGTAAAAATCAACAGAATGAAGTGAAATATATACAAGATCTTGTGGTAGCTCACAGCGAAAAAAAAATGTGACAATGAATATAAGTATGTTCATCTATAACTGAAAAATTGTGCTCTACACTGGAATTTGACACAACATTGTACAATGACTGTAACTCAATAAAAAATGTTAAAAAAAATAAAAATAAAAAATGAAGCCAGTTTAAAAAAAGACTGAAGTGAAATTAAAAAAACAATTCCACTCATAATATCAAAAGGAATTAAATATTCAGAAATAAATTTACAAATATAAGATTTATACACTGAAAATTTTAAAACATTGCTGAGAGAAATTAAAGAAATAATTGTTAAGATGGTAGTTTCCCCCAAACTGATACACAGTTTCAATGCAATTCCTATCAAAATCCTAGTAGGCTTCTTTGTAGAAGCTGACAAACTAACAGAAGTGCAAAGGACCTAGAAGAACCAAAACAATTTTGAAAAAGAACAAGTTGAAAGATTTACACTAATTGATTTCAAAACTTACTAGAAAGCAAAAGTAATCAAGATAATTTGGTGTTGTTATAAAGATGTGAATGCAGATCAATGGAACAGAACTGAGAGACCAGAAAGAAATCCTTAAATTTATGACCAATTAATTTTCAACAAAGGTGCCAAGACAATTCAAGCTGGGATAACTGGATATCCATATGCAAAAAAGATAAACCTTATCTCATACCATACACAAAAATTAATTCAAAATGGATCACAGAATTAAATGTAAAAGCTAAAACTACAGTCTTTTAGAAGAAAACACAGGAGGAAATCTTCATGACTCTGGGCTACCAGAGTTCTTAGACACAACACAAAAGTATGAGCTGTAGAAGAAAAGTACAATAAATTGGACTTCATTAAAATATAAAACTTTTAACTTTCAAAAGATACCACTAAGAAAGTGAAAAAACAAGCCACTGGCTGGAAGAAAATACTGCAAATCACACATCTGATGAAAGACTTGTATCTAGGATAAACAAAGAACTCTATCCAATTAAGACAATACCCCAATTTAAAAATTTGCAAAGGACTTGAATAGACATTTCACCAAAGACATCCAAATGATTAATAAGTACATGAAAAGGTGCTAAGAATCATTAGGTTTTAGGGAAATGCAAATTAAACACACAATAAGATACTACTATACACCCGTTAGAATGGCTATAGTAAAAAAGACAGACAAATGGATCTAGAGATTATCACACTAAGAGAAGTCAGAGAAAGACAATTATATGAAATCACTTATATGTGGGGTCTAAAAAGGTGATACAAATGAATTTACTTACAAACAGAAAGAGACTCAGATATAGAAAACAAATGTATGGTTACTAAAGGGGAATGTGGGAGGGGACAAATTAGGAGTTTAGGATTAACAGATACACACTACTATATATAAAATAGATAATAAAGACCTACTGTATAGCACAGGGAACTATACTCAGTATCTTGTAATAACCTACAATGGAAAAGAATCTGAAAAAAATATATACACAGATGTATCTGAATCACTTTGCTGTACAGCAGAAACACATTATAAATCAACTACACTTCAATTTTAAAAACGGGTAATAATAAGTATTGATGACAATGTAGAGAAACTAAAACGCTCAGACATTGCTGGTAGGAATGTAACATGGTACAGTCACTTTGGAAAACAGTTTGGCAGTTGCTTTAATAAAAAGTTTTAATATCCTGTAGAGAAGTCCAGACCCTTCCTCATTATTTTTCAAAATCATCTTGGGTTCTCTGTTTTGTCTGCTACTAAAATTTTTAGGATTCAAGAAAATTCTGTGCAAAACCTGTTGAGATTTTGATTGGAACTGTGTTAAGTTTATAAATTACTTTGGAAAGAGCCTCTGTATTTTTGATAGTTTCCCTCCATTTAACACAGTATATTAGTTATCAATTGCTGCATAAAATTACCGTAAAGTTAGTGGTATAAAATAACAGATATTTATTATCTCACAATTTCTATGAGTCAATTGCTACAGTCTAAGTGTTGGCCAGGGCTGAGTTCTCATCTATGGCACAAGCTGGGAAGGACTCACTTCTGTCACACGAGTTTTGGCAGCATTCAGTTCCTTGCAGGCTGTTGGATGAGAAACATACTTTCTTACTGGGTGTTAGCTGGGGTCTGCCTTATATTCTTTATCATGTGGTCTTCTTAGGACAGCTTACAACATGACAACTAGTTTCTTGAAAGCCAACAAGAGACAGTAACTTTTGCCATATTCTATTTGCTAGAAGCAAATCAAAGGTCCCATTCATACTCAAGAGAAGGGGATTACACAAGGGCATTAATATCAGGAGGCAGGGATTATGGGAGGCAGCTTACAATTTGCAATATATGGTATACATTTCCACTTACTAATCTCTCTGTAAAATTCTTACGCATCTTACATTAGGTTAACTCATGTGTACTTCTCAGTTTTTAAAACTGAGAAACAGGCATAATTATTACTTCAATATAGGAACACCATTGCATTTCGGATACTGATCTTTCATTTGGCAACCTTGCTGAACTCTTATTAGCCCCAACAATTTACCTGCCACTTGGATTTTCCTAATATCATTTGTGAATAATGACAATTTTGCTTCTTCTCTTGTAATCTTTATATCATTTTTTTTTGTCTTTTTGGACAATAATAAGACCTCCAATAAAATATTTAACGGAAGTTGTGATACCAGGCCTGTTCCCTAATAAACCCTTTGTTAGGTTTAATAGGATACTCCTTTTCTTGTCCAGCTTGCTAAGAGCTTTAAGGATGAATAGGCACTTAATTTTATCAAATACTTCTGCAATGACCAGGAAGATCAAATATATTTTCTCTCTTCATCTGTTGATTTTGTAAATTATGCAAGTTTTCTAATGTTAAACCAGTCTTGCATCCTTGGAATAAATATTCCTTGGTCATGAAATGTATATTTTGTGACTTTTGTATCTTTGTCTTTATAATTACCTTTCCTAAACTGTCTTGGTCTGGTTTTGGTTTCAAAGTTTATACTAATTAACAAAACAAATTATGAAGTTTTTCTTCTTTTCCTATTTCGTGGAACAAAGTACGTAAGATTGGGATTATCTATCCTTGAAAGTTTCATAGCACTCCCACATAAAACTTTTCTTTTTCTGTGTAAATGTTTAAACTACAAAACTTCTCATCTCAGCAGTAGGTAACACCTTCTGTTAGTCTCTGTGACAGCTATTCTAAATATTTACCATTCTTGGGCTTTCTACCTCACTTTTTCTCCCTATAGTCTTAGCATATAATACTTACCTGCTATCAAACTTTTCATCTCTACTGGCCTTCCTCTTCAGCATACTGAGATGATGATTTTCTTAAAAAGACAAAGCAAAAACACACATGCCAAACAAACAAAAGCCCCTCCCCTGAACTCTAGATTCTTCCATAGCTATTTTTGTTCTTTTCATTTTCCCCATAGTCAAGAGTTGTCGACAATTCCTAAGTGTCTTCATCTCTTACTTGTTTTTTTCCCCATTCATTTTCTTTACTATAAGTTATGTTAGATTTGGGAAATCATTCATGGGTTATATAAAAACACAACATAATCAGATTTGCATTTCTGAAAGATCACTTGTGACTATACTGTAAGAAGAGATTGGAAGTGAGTGAAACTGATGGGAGGGAGACCTAAATCAAGAAGCTTAACTAGGATATTAGCGATGGTAGCAGTGCGAATGGGGAGAAGCGGATGGATTTGAAACCTATTATATTATAGGATCTGAAGGATGAGGAAATCAAAGATTAAATGTGTATCCAGCTGAATAATGGGTTTGATATTCACTAAACAGAAAATACAAATTAAGATATCTGACTACATAAAGATAAAAAATTCCTACACGGCAAAAACTGTAAAAGGAAAATCAAAAGTCAAATGATAAACCAAGAGGGGGAAGGAATGTATGCAACTCATTTCACAAAGGACTAAAAGCAAAACTTTAATAGCCAACAAAAATGTGGGAAAATACATGAATAATTCATAAAAAAGGAAACACAAATGGTTCTTAAACATATAAAAAGATGCTCAACCTCATTCATAATTTTTAAAAAGTAAAATAAAAACAACACTGAGATACCATTTTATACCTCTTGGAAAGACAGACATTAAAAAAAGTGATAATGAACTGAGGTGAGGGTAGAAAAACAAGTACTCTAATTGCTGGTGATACTGTAAAATGGTATGACCAAATATGGAACGCAACATGGAAACATCTATCAAAGTTATGAATGTATATACCTTTTGACTCAGCAATTCTAGGAATTTAACCTACCGTTATATTTGCAAACCTGCAAAATAAAATGATATATAATCTTATTCACTGCAGCATTGTAATAGCTAGAGTAACCATAAAGCACATTGTTTTGTCCAAATTGGGACACTTTTATAAGAGGAAGAGGGCATTATTAATATTTAAGCTGGGACAACTGGCATAGCTGAGACTGTCCCAAGCAAACCAGGAAAATAATATAAATATTCACCAACAGGAGACTTTTAAAATAATAATGATACATCCAGACTTGGAATACTGCATAGCCACAAAAGGTAGCACATTGTATACTGTTGTGGAAGGTTCTCCAAGATGTACAGTTTAAAAAAAAATTAAGGAAAAAAACCCAAAACAGTTCTTACAGTATGTTACCATTTGTGTAAAAGAGGGAAAAATATAACTGCTTAGATATGAATAAAATATATCTGGAAGGATAGATAGAAAACCAATAACAATGTTTGCCTCTGGGGAGGGAAAGTGGGTAACAAGGAAACAGAAACAAGAAGGTGACTTCACTATATGTCCTTTGTACCTTTTGAATTGCGAACCAGATGAATAAGTAAAATTTTAAAAGAAAACTGTCCTACTAATGAGTTGGCTAATTGATAACTTTTATGATGTTTATTTTTCCCCTGCTTGAGCCTATATGCTGAATAATGAAAATTCTCTTAAACACTGTAATCCTACAGAGTTCCTTAAATAGTTTTAAAATATTTTAATTCTGCTATAAATATAAGAATAAGAATTATGCAAATCAAAACTAAGATAATACTTCATAAAAATCTGAAATCAAGTACCAGTATTATTAGTGACTATCACAGAAAATTTATATGTAGTATTACTTTTTTCCAATTCCTGTGTTTAAAATTTCTCACAAAACAGCAATTATTTTAGTAATCACTTTCATACATCATAAACTTACTTGGCACCTTCTGTACTTTTTACTGTGATCTAATTAAACTGGACTGGAATAATAAATGCCAATCAGTGAGTAAATACACTTAGCTCTGAAAATCTCTTACCTAAGTGGTAGTTACTATATAAATTATCTGATAATTTTAAATTGTTTTATCTAAAAATTTCTCAAAGATCAGAGAGCTGTAACCGTAGCTTTTAACAAATTGACAGGCAAAGGTGGATGATGTAAAAAATTTCAAATTACACAAGATCTTGAGAAATTATGACTTATGGAGTGTTCAAATAGATAAGTGTGATTAAAAATTAATGTTACCTAGTCTTTTAGAAAATGGCTTTGTTCACTATATCTTTCATATTCTTCAGGTTAAAAGAAAATGAGTATTAATATGCTATCAACCACATTCTGAAGGTTTTTTTTTTCTGCTGTTTCAAATTCTTTCAAATTAGGTTTAGTCTACAATAAGCTTTTAAAAATCTTTTTTAGGGACTCAAGCAAAATCTACATTCTCTTAGCATCTTATGATTCAGACTTGCTACAATCTATTCTTAAGGCCACCAGAAACCAGATTACAGGAGACATTATTTGGCAAAATAGAGAAAATGTACATTAGGCTTCATAAATCTGCCCAGTGTAACGATATATTGTGATTTTTTTTAACATGCTTATGATTATACTTTTTCAGTCCTATAAAATTTGGTTTTGTAATTGCTAAACCAAAGAGGAATTAGGAAAGCATATTGGAATAGATTATAGATACATGTGAATTTATATGAAATTTCATTTATTCCATAAAGGTCTAACATCAAGTTAAAATATGTGCGCCAGCACCGTAGTGCTCTAGCTAGAATCTAAATCTTATTCAAATTCATTCAAACTCATTAGTAATGATGTCTTAGCAGTTTTTAAACATATTAACCTATTTGGTGGCCTTGATTAATATTATTTAAACTTTCAACTCCAAAAAATCCCTCAGAAGCCCATAAGACCAAAGCAACACAAAGGCAACATAAGATGAGTTTCATCACTATCAGGAAATATGAAGTGAGGACAAAAGAGTGGTAAGTGTAATGACTTCTTCAAAAAACTCAGTGGTGGAAGGAATACAGATGCAAGCAAAAAATACATCAATTACATCTCAAATTTTTTAAAAAGGAGAAAAAAGAGCAATACTGATGGAGTATCTGAATTGCATAAAGCTGTTTAACTGAAATATACTTTAATCACACATACACAGAGTCAAAATATAGGCACTGTTTCTTAAGATGGCAGAGATTTGAGCATTATTTAAATGCTGAATGATGGAGTCTTTAAAGAGGAAGAAGTTGAAAAATAGAGCAAAGTAAGTAGAGAGATTAACCTGAGAGTGGAGGAAGGATTCCTCTTCAACAGCATCTGGAGGGACTGACATGGGTTATAAGGGTAACCGGCAGGAAATCGGGGGCTTTTTGTGAAGCAGTGCGGTGGTGAGTTTAAGTGAAATAGAGAAGCTTTGAAAGGTTTACTATGGAGTTTCCTTTAGGCTGTGGCTAAATACTCTTATCATAGTATTCAGAACTCTTCATAATGCAGCCCCCACATACATCCTCAGCTTCACTGGTCCATGCATTCTCACATCCAACCAAATTTTCACTCCAACCAAGTTCATCCAGAGTCCCTGAAATGTTCCTCTTCATGCTGTTTGTTCTGGCAGAGCCCTCTGCCTGGAACACCTTTCTCCTCACTTCCCTGGGAACATCTCTCATCCTTTAAGAGTTGGCTCCAACCGCCCAGCATCCCTTAAGGTCCCTGTTCTTTATCTCAGCTACCCTTCACCCAGAGCCTAGTTAGGCACCCTTCTTTATACTTCCTTCTGCACATCTCTTCATCTCAGCATTTTTCATTAGAAATTTTAAACACTGGCTTTCCCTTTTCTTCCAATAATCAGAAACTGGGTTTGTTTGTTTTTTTAATTTGTTTCTGGATTTCCTAGCACTGGGCCTGGTGCAATTTAGGCCAATGAATAAATATTCATTGAATGATATGGGTATGTCAGAGCTCCAAATACTTATATTTCACCCAGTAGAAGACAAGATTATCATTCACAAATGAAGAAACTAAGGTAGGAAGGAGTGCGCACCAATAATAACATTAGCAGAACAAAGACTAATGAAAAAAATGTGAACTAATCTTTCACTTAAGCTAATTAAGATTCTAGCTACAGTCTAAAGAGTAGAACAGGGGGAAGGGTATACAGCTCAAGTGGCAGAGCACACGCTTAGCATGCACGAGGTCCTGGGCTCAATCCCCAGTACCTCCTCTAAAAATAAACAAACCTGATTACCTCCCCCCCCAAAGTAAAATAATTAGATAATACAGTAATAAGTAAAATTTTTTAAGTGGTTAAGATAATACATTAAAAAATAAAGAGTAGAACAAATGAGTATCCAAATCACAACAAATAAACATCCTCCAAACATAAGCATTGAGTTTCCAGTTTTGTACCACCGAAGACACAGCTCTTCTGATTTAAGGATTCAAAATCATTCGGATCAATCCTCCCCCATACAGCACAAAACTCTAGCACAAACAGGGACTGACCTAAAAACTTACAATTAGAGATATCTGAGTTTTCCTTCACTTATGAAAAGTCTCATGTCTAGCTGCCCATGTCACATGTGGCTAGTACTTTTGCACAGATTTAACTAGATTGGGTCCTTTTCAAATCAGAAACAACAAAAATAAAGGACTTGACGTTGCCAAGACTTAACCACCTAGGATGACAAACTTGTTCTTCTTGAATATCTTATACTTTACACAATGCTGTGGGCCTCCCACGTCACCTGTTCTTGCTCCAACCTCATGCAAAGGCAGCCGTATTTAGTGGAAGAAGAATTACTCTAAAGGTCAAAGTCCAGCTGGTGGTAGTTCTCTATGCAAAGAATCTCCTCTTCTACAGGTAGATTTTCTTCACCATGCAATCAGTTTCTACTATCAGAGAGAACTGGGGAGAAATAGAGTGAGGAACTCATTACTGATTATAATTAAAGCTAATTCAAAACAGCAGGGGTTAGGAAATACCTTCTAGGTAATATTTAGAAATTCCCTAACATATGTCATCTTTCTCTTGACAGCTCAAAAAGCTTCAGAGAAATAACATTCTTATGAAACCAGATAAGAATAGCCTGCTACATTTGGAAGAACTAATGCTGGCTGGAGTTTATACTAAGACCCAGAACTTTCTTAAGGTTCTGGTTAATGAGGCAGCCCAGGGCAAACCGGAGTCCCTGAATTAGGGTCCCACCAATTCGAGAACTAGGGCAGATAAGGAAAGGCTACAGAAGGGGAAAACAAACAAAAAGAAAAGAAAGGTCACTCCACTGGTTTCAAACCAAATAAACCCTCCAACCCTAACCAAGCCAAATGAGAACTGCCTCTCCACAGAACAAACCAGAATATGGTTTCGATATTTTTTTCCCACGGTTACCCCCGATACTCATTTCAATCCAAAAATAAAAAGAAAAGCAAGTGGCCTTTTGTGACACAGCCAGCCCCTAGACAACTCTCTGTATCATACTGCTTCCAGATACATGCTTTCTTTAGAACGAGGTCATTTCCTGGGATAATTCAATGGCTGGTTTTGGGAAGAGCTTCATGATGGAGAGAGCCTTATAGTGAGAGACTTGGGTCCTGGCTCTGGTACTTATTAGCTGGATTATCTTAGATAAAGAAGTCTTCATTTCTGAGTCTTAGTTTCCTCATCTTCAAAATGGGACTAATAATAACTACTCTGTAGGTCTCTGGTAAGAGAAAGCTAGACTAAAGTGGTTGGCACACCTTAAGTCCTAGATAATAGCTATTATTTACATGTGCTCCTAACAAATACAGACGCTTTTAGGCACTGCGAAGATACAGGAGAATGTTCTAGTTGAAAATGATAAAATTCCTGAATCTGCCTAGTTTTCAAAATTCTTTTTGTACATCTTTTCTGCTCATAAGGAAGAGACAAGCAATTAAAACATTTAATATTCTGGGAGCACCTAACGGCTTTTAAAATGTTTAAGAGCTCAGAGTTAAGAACACTTAAGTCCTGAACAGCCACCAAATAATTGGTGGAGCTAAAACGAGAACCCAGCACCCCAGCAACCCTGGGTGACCTTTTTTCGTCGCCTCGTGATCTCACTGAAGTATCCAGGGGCTGTTTCTGGTCGGGGTAATCTCCGGCCAGCTGACTCCTCATTCACCAACACCCCGTGCTGGAGACTAGGTGTTCCTTTGGCCTCAACGCCGCACTATGAGGCGGGTTACTGAGGGCGGGCCTGGCCTTCGAATGTCGAAGGTCACTAAGTGACCTCTTGAACAGGGCTCATTCTTATTTGAGTGTAGAGCGGTACCGCTCTCTTCTCTCTCCGGGAATTCCATCGCTCCAACCCGCCGCCTCCTCCGGGAGCTCAGCCGGCTTCGCAACCGCCCCACCTCAGCTTTCCCGCCCTCTGCGCCTGCACGCACCGCCCGCCGCAGCGGCCCGGGGCGCGGAGGAATCCGCAGGCTCTGGCGGACGGCCCACCGCCTTGCTCTCATTGGATAGCTTCGTCTTTTCTCCGCCCCAAAATTTATGCTTCCTCAATAATTGGACCTGAGCGTTGTCCATCCCAACCCTCAGGCACCGCCCACTTACCTTCCACGAGCCCCTCGCCTCTCGGCTTTCTCTTCTATCGAGTTCGCTCTTCACGGTTCCCCTGTCTAGGGGCGATTGGGTGCACCTGGCGGGGCCCGCGCGTCACAGGGACTGGCCCGTCCTCCAGCTCCAACCCCACCCACTGGGCCCCTCCTCTCTACTTCCCAGGCCCCGCACTTTCCCATGGAGCTCCCCCAACCTTGCCTCCGCCCCTCCCTCCAGCCACCGCTCAGACGCCTTGGGCGCTCTGGCCGAGCGGACGGCACCCTGGGGGGATGCGCTCCATGAAGGCTCTGCAGAAAGCGCTGAGCGGGGCCGGCAGTCACTGCCGGCGGGGAGGCTGGGGTCACCTGAGCCGGAGCCCTCTCCTTGGCGGGGGCGTCCGGCACCAACTCAGTGAGGCCGCTGCGCAGGGCCGGGAGACGCCGCACAGCCACCAGCTGCAGTTCCTGGATCAGTAAGGCTCGCGGGGCTGGGGTAGGGACAGGCTCGCTCCCACCCCCACTGTCGTTCTCACCAGCTTCCGAGTCCCCTACTCCCAGGAGCACGTCGCAACTCCCTTCTCCTCTCCTCGCTTACTGGCCTGCAATGCCCTTTCCTTTAGATTTGGGGCTTTGGGTCTGCCGTGCTCGAGCGGTAACGTGCCGTCCGCCCGGGAGGGCGTTTGGGCAGGTCGGTGTTCGGGATGGTGCCTGTCCAAGGTGCGTACTTAACTGGGAACGCAGGTGGGCGCGGAGTGTTGCTAGATGCACGTGTCTGAGTGCAGGGCGGTGTGTGCACCGCCCATCCTCACCCTCCTCTCCTCCCTGGTCCTCGTATGTATTTTAGAAGATGCGTGGGTATGGAACATCCTGCCTAGTCCTAGTGTACTAGGGTCTATCTATTTCGGCGTGTAATGTGTGATGCATTATTGGTGCGCAGGTACATGCCTGTGTCGTTTGCGAATGACTTGGGGTGTATGCGTTATCAGGGCTCCCTAATCTGTAGAATAAGGGTGGTGATCCGACTGGTTGTTGAATGAGGAAAATATAATAGGGGGGAAAATCACAAGACTCTGATCTCCCAGACCAGAGCCAGTCAGAGCCCTTATAGTGCTGCTCAGGCTCCCTGATTTAAAGGGTTGGCTTCCCTGGGGTTCTTACTCTGCCCAAGAGGCTGCACCCCTCTCCCCTACCACCCAGGAATACTTGGTCTCTTCGAGGTGCAGACAGAGCTGAGCAGGAAATTTTGTCCTCCCCAGAAGCCGACATAGACACCGTCAAAGTAGCCCCTGCTCTAATATAGTAGGAACAGGAAATGGATCACCTCCTCTGTCATTGGTATCTGTTGATGACATTCAGAAAGACATAATTAAGGTAGCCAGACAGACACAGCACTACCTTACCACCACTGGAGTCCTTGTCCTGACAGGTAACAGATCAATAAGGTATTATTTATTTGTAATTAATAATAATTGTTATTATGCTGCACCTTTCCATCAGCCTCTTCTCAAGGAGACACAGACATTTAAACTCAAAAAAAAAAAAAAGGCCTCTCTCCTGTTCTACTCTCCACTCCAACTTTTCCCAAATAATCACCTTGAGAGAAATGGTAGGATAGAGCAAAGGTTTAACCTCCCTCACCCTTACACATTCTGTGGGATGGGGAGCAAGAGATGTCCCTGGTTCCTCCACACACACACACTTCCTTATCAAGTGGAGTCAGGTGATGGAAGTGTTTTCAGGGACCTTGATCCTCCTGCCTATTGTGCCTGTGCTCCCAGGGACTTCTTGGTAAAGACCTTGGACTGATATTCCCTTGGGCAGAAGGAATTGAGAGCACTGGAGGGGGATGGGCTCTGGGAGTGTGACATCATGAGGAGGAGGTGTTCTTGGTGGAGAAGGAGGGCAGTAAGGAGGAAATGCTCTATTATTTAGGTTATTGTTTTTTTTTAATATTTAGTTTTATTCTGTTTCTGATTATGAAAAACAAGGTAAATAAAGTATCAAGAATATAAAAAATCCCACTACTAGAGGTAACCAGTTAATATGATTTATATCTATATATATCCTATATATGTATATAAAATTTAACAAAAATAGGATCATAGTATTCTTTCTTTTTTTGGAAGCCTATCTTTTCCATTTGTGAACAGCTTTTAATATCATTGAATGTGTGCATGCATGATGGTGTCATCCTAATGGCTGCCATTTTGCCATTTTAAGATTCCATTGTATGAAGTATCAATTTATTTAACCAGTCTTCAATTAGGTTACTATATATTCTTATGCACTTGTTCAATTATTTCTTAGAGTAAATTTCTAGAAAGTTTTGCTCCCCAAGAAATCTTTCATTGATATGTTGATACCTTCTAGAGATATTTTTGCATATATCAGCAAATACATGTTGCTATTACATCCCTTTTTTATACAAATATTATCATACTTTATACATTGTTCTGCAGCTTGTTTCCCACCCCCCAACATTATATTGCAGATCAATCCATATCTGGATCGAAAGGTATACAGTTTTTTTTAAGGCTTGCAGTACATTCAGTGGCGAGGCATTATTTCCTGTCTTCCTTCATCTTCCAGGCGCAGAGACCTGCCCTCAAGTGTTCCTACATACTTTTCTTCTTGCGTTATTCCTCAGATAGCTTTTTCCTCCCTTCTGTCATGACATGGATCCTTTTCTCTAAAGCACTAGCCTCACTGTGACAACTGGATTTCTTCAGAAAAGGAAAACGCCCCCCTTTCCTGGTATTCCTCCTGGCCCAAAACATACAGATGTCTAGTCTATGCCAAGCTTCTTTAGAGACTTTTTATTTTTTAATGCATTGTTTCAATAGATAATATACTCATAGTCTATATATCACATTCAGTAGATAAAATATACATGGTTTAACATTCAAAGTATGCAAGAGGGGAGGGTATAGCTCAAGTGGTAGAGCACATGCTTAGCATGCATGAGGTTCTGGGTTCAATCCCCAATAACTCCTCTTTAAAAAAAAATAAGCCTAATTATCCCCCACCAAAAATTGACCAAAGTATATAAAAATATATATAGTGAGAAGTATCCCTCCCACTCCTCTTGCCCAGCACCTGCTTCCTGTCCCTAGAGGGAGACAAATCAGTCTTATCTGTCTCTTATACATTCTTCCAGAAATATTTTTTACCTGAGAAAGCAAACATATATTTTTCCCTTTTAAGCATAAAAATTACCATACTATAAACACTGTCCACAGCTTGCTTCTTTTAGCTAATACTACATCTTAAAGATCATTCCCTGTCAATCTTTAAAGCATGCTCTCATTTCTTTTTTTAACATTGCATAATATTCCATCATACGAATATACCTAATTTACCTAACTAGTTCCCTGTTGATGCACATTTAGGTTGCTTCCAGTGTTACTACTACTAACAGTGCAGTGAATAACTGAATGTTACCTTGTAGGTATGTGAACACACTTATATGATAAATATCTGGAAGTCAAATTGTTGGGACTAAGGATTTTGAAGGGTCTTAATCTCAAATAGTTGTCATACTTGGAAGGATTTGATAAAGTAATTCCTCTAAATCTGTTAACATATTAATAGGAGAACTCTTGAAGACCAAGAAGTCCTTAGTATGTGGTTTTTTAGGTGCTAAAAGCCAATAAGAGATACTCTGGGGAAAAGGAACTTTGTAGAAAGGCAACTTGGTAATTCTTTATAGAAGATCCACTATGTGCGAGGGACTTTGCTCAATGCTAGGAAGACAAAGATACATGAAACACAAAGACGTAACAGTGAAGCAGAGGAGACTGTCTTCTGTCAAGAAGACAGTATGTTGTGTCATACCAGCAGCATAAGCAAAATCTGGAGGTTTGGGAAAGCCTTTACGGAATTAGTAACATTTGATCTGGGATCTTGAAGGATGAGCAGGACTGTGCAGGTGAAGGAGAAAAAGGTCTTTCCATGTGGAAGCTTCAGCATAAGCAAAAGCCAGGAAGCCTGGCAATGCCTGGCCCATTTGGGGAGCCAACTTCTACCTGGCATAACTAGAGTATGGAGGCATGGTGGAGAACAGGAAAGGAATGTTGGCAGGTTTTAAGGATCCTTAAATGCTATACCAAGAAGTAAGGACTTATTTTGAAGGCACTGGGGAACTAGCAAAGGTTTTTGAGTAGAGAGATGATACTTGGGTTTTAGAAAGATAACTGGCACATTGTAGAATATGGGTTGCAAGTCAAGATACTGTAATAGCAGTTAGGTAACAGACGAAAAGGAGCTAACGGTAAAGAAGCATGATTTACTGAGCACCTACTTTGTGAAAGTTTTTCATAAAATGTCATTTAAATTAAGCCTCACATCACCCATGTGAAGCAGACTTTACTACCCTTATTTTACAGATACTTCAGCACTATTAAATAACCTGACACATTAAGATCACACATCTATTAAGGGGCAAACTGGTTCTTTCTATTACACCATGTTGGCACAGGGGAAGAGAAGAAAAGAGGTGGATTCGAGAGACATTATGGAGATAGATTTATCTGATGTTGGTTATACGTATAAGGTATGGGAATTATCCAAATGATTCCACGTTTCCAGCTTGGCCCCTGGGTGAGTGGTAATGCTATTAAACGGGAAACACAAGAGAAGGAGCAGACAGAAGGAGGTAAGATGACCTCAGGCTTGGACATGTTGAGTTTGCAGTGCCTATGGGACATCTAGAGATGGAAGCATCTAGAAGGCAAGTAGAAATAAATGCCTGAAGTTTAGGAACAAAAGAAAGCTAGAGAGTAAGATTTAAGACTTCTCAGGACAGATGTGAAGGTTGGAATTACAGGGATAGATCAGATGGTTCAGGGAGGAGGCGTAGACTGAGGACACCTACCTACTGATAAGCCCATGTTCAAGGAAGAGGACTAGTTCTCAGTTCTCAGGTTCCTTTCCTCCTTCCCTGTTTCTGCCCCCAAACAGTGATTCTTCAGAGAGTGGTATGCTGTCCCGCCTGGGTGATCTGCTCTTCTACACTATTGCTGAGGGACAGGAACGAATCCCTATCCACAAGTTCACCACTGTGAGTTCCTCTCTACTTGCTCAGAACGCTAATCCCTTAGGATCTCTGGAGACTGGGAAAGGGAAGCTAGACCAGAGCAGGGCAGCTAACGGGTTGCTTCATGAAGAACAGCAAATGATAACACATGCCTAGGCTGATGAGGCAAGCCCATCCCTGCCCCACGTGGGATGGCTCAACCCTGTGACTCAACCCTCCTTCTTGGTTTGCAACTTTGACCCAGGGGGTTCAGAAACTAGCTGTCTTGATGAAAAAGGGCAGGAAACCCCTATTGGCCCTCAGAGCTGTTACATTCCCTCCTTTCTTAGTCTGCAAACCCATTGTTCCACCTGTTGTAGTAGTTGGGAAAGATGACTGGGATTGGATTCTTGTCCTTGTAGCTGACCTTACCAAGCTTCTTTCCCCTGAAGGCACTGAAGGCCACTGGACTGCAGACGTCGGATCCCCGGCTCCGGGACTGCATGAGCCAGATGCGCCACATGGTTCGAGAGTCCAGCAGTGGTGGCCTCTTGGACCGAGATCTCTTCCGAAAGTGAGGGCCCCAGAAACAAAGGCACCACTCTCAAAACCGTTCTGTGGACTTAGACTCTAAAAGCAGGGAGGGATCGTGGGGATTGGATAATTTAACCCCTTATTTCATTTTATTACTTATTTATTACACAAATAATATATGAATATGCATATACTCCTTATAAAAGTTTAAATAATAGAGAAATACATGTCCTCCTTTCCCTCTCTCCCTAGTCCCAGCCCCCTTTCCCAGAAGTAAACATTGTTAATAGATTAGTGGGTATCTTCTAGAGAATGTCCTATGCATTTACATACACATAGGAATAGATGTAAGTATACATTAGATGTAAGTATAATTTAGGATTTTTTAAATATAAAAATGACCTACTGTACATATTATTCAGGTATTATTTTTTGTCCTATTCCAAGACACTGTGTCTTGGGGTATCTTTCCATGTCACTACAACCCCTCATTTTAGAGACAAAGAAACTTAAGACCCAGAAAGATCAAGTGATGGGCCAGAGGTCACACAGCTGGTGGCCCCAAATCTGATGACCACTCACACCTTCTTTATTCCCAACTTCCATGGCTCCAGAGTGAGTCACAGCTGCATCTCTCCAGCCCCCTAACCCAATCGTGTCTGGGATCCAGGTGTGTGAGCAGCAACATTGTGCTCCTGACCCAGGCATTCCGAAAGAAGTTTGTCATTCCTGATTTTGAGGAGTTCACGAGCCATGTGGACCGCATCTTTGAAGATGCCAAAGAGCTCACTGGAGGCAAAGTGAGGGCCAGGGGACTGAGGGAGGGGCAAGGGCTCTGGGCCAGGTACACCTTGCTTCTCGGAGATTTCCTGGGGCTGGGAATCCAATGGATGTGAGATGAGAAGCAGGACCTCCAACAATGGGGATGAGGGCTTTATGTATTTTATGTGTCTAGAGCAGGTGAGGGAATCTGAAGTTTTTATTGAGACAACTGATACAAGGATTCAGTAGAACTTTGAGACCCATGGGGTAATTGAGCCTCAGAACAGAAAAGGGAAGCTGACTTCAGAATTCTCTTTGTACCTTTCATAGGCTTTACTGCCATCTCTGTAGGAGTGGGGTTACAGAAGATAAGGCCTTCTAGGACTTAAGGCTTGGATGTCTCTAAGAACAACAGGAAGGAGGGAACTCTGTTGTCCTGCAGAAGACAGAATATTAGTTTTTATCTAAAAGATTCTCCTGAGCCTGATCCTCAGCACTGTTCCCTCCCTCCACATCCATATCTCCATTCTGTCTATTTCTCTCCCTACTTGTACCCAGGTGGCGGCCTACATCCCTCAGCTGGCCAAGTCAAATCCAGACCTGTGGGGCGTCTCTCTGTGCACTGTGGATGGTCAGCGGTGAGATGCTGGGTGAGGAAGGGGAGGCAGGGCCCAGGTGCAGAGCACAGTCTGACCCCTTCCATGGCACCTGTCTGCCTCTAGGCACTCCGTGGGCCACACAAAGATCCCCTTCTGCCTGCAGTCCTGTGTGAAGCCTCTCACCTATGCCATCTCCGTAAGTACCCTGGGCACAGACTACGTGCACAAGTTTGTGGGCAAGGAGCCCAGCGGCCTGCGCTACAACAAGCTCTCCCTCAACGAGGAAGGTGAGTGCTCGCAGAGCCCAGACCAGACTCACGGACGGACGCCCTCTTCTTACCCCACCCTGCCCCCCAGCCTTTTTCGTGTGTTTGTTTCTCTGCCCTCCCCATCAGCTCTGTCATTCCATCCTCCCCAGCAAAGAAATCTTTCCCGTCTACCTTGCAGAGTGGGCAGGCTGTAAAGGAGGTTTTGCTCAGTGGCTGATAAGACTCTGGGGGGTTTGTATTTCCCCAGGGATCCCCCATAACCCCATGGTCAATGCTGGTGCCATTGTTGTGAGCTCCCTGATCAAGGTCAGTGCTTCCAGAAGGTACTGTTCTCTGAACCCCCTCTTTGCTATATCCCTCATGTCTGCCCATCTCTCTCGGCAGATTGTTCTGAGGGTGCCCAGGAGGTAGTGAGGGCACAGCAGGGACCCACAAATTATGCTGAGGTTGTTAGTAAAAGGAACTGTACCCCTGCTCCCTCCCATGAGTCTGGAGCCCAGAACTTCCTGGCCTTTAGGGAAGCGAGCAGGTCCTGACCTCTGCCTGGGACCAAGGGCCAAATGCCAGACACAGGGGGAGGACAGCTCTATTAGGTACCGATTGGCCACTTCTGGGTGTGGAACACATGGAAAGAAGGGTGAATGGCCAGACAGGGTAACTATTCACGTCACCTGGAACTGTGAGCTGGCCTTGAGCAAGGATGTCAGGCCAGCCTGTCAGCTGTAGGTCTCCCAGGGCTTGAGCAAGAACCTGAGAGCAGTGTGGGCAGCAACACCCCAGAGCCAATCACAGCCCCTCCTGGGGAAGGTGGTGTTAGGAACCCTCCCCACAAGGGACTCAGGTGTCAGAGTCCCTGTGGTGTCAACACTATAGCTGACATGTACCGGAAGCAACTGGGGAGTAGGGAAGAGCAGGCTCAGGCTCCCCTCTGGCTCTGGGATAGCTCTGTCTACAGCCCCGTATCTGGGACCTGCCTCATCCCATTCCCATCGAAACAGGCCCTACTGACTTGACTCTCAGCTAAAATCTTTAGCTTTATTTCAGTGGTCAGTATAATTGCACAGTATACTGTATGCAACACATACCCTCCTCTCATTCCCATCACTCATGCTAGTCTTGGAGACAGCTATGAGAATCAGGGATAGGACAGAGTAAGGCTCCAGCCTGGGGTGTAAGGAATGGGGATGGGAGTCAGGGATACGGGTGGGGCTTGGGGACAGGACTGGAATTAGGCAAGTGAAAGTGGAAGTCAGGGATGAGGACTGGCATTGAGAATGGGAATAGGAGTGAGACTCAGGGGTGGGTGAGACTCACAGATGGGATGAGCTTATCTATACTCATTAATTGATAATAAAATCTAAGTGGTTTAGTTTTGAAGATCACTAGGTATGCAAAGATATTTAAAAAAAAAAAGTCTCAGCTGTGAAAAAAAAATCATTGTAAAATGCAACACATGCCCAAACACTTTAACTCCACAAGGTCCTTCTAACCGACTCTGCCACCTCCTAGGCCTAGAATACTGATATCTCTTTCTCTGTCTCTGCAGATGGACTGTAACAAAGCAGAGAAGTTTGATTTTGTAAGTTCCCTTGCTGCTCAGCCCCTGGCTGTCTTTCTCCATGGCATGTTATCCACTCCAGCTGCCCCAGTGCCTGGCTCTAACCCCACTTTGATGGTGCACCAGCCCACACCAGAAGCCTTATTTCTAGAGGTGTGGGAGCCTGCTGGCTTCAGAGAGGAAAGCCTCCTGAAGTCCTTGCTGGGATCAGGACTGAGGAGTTCAGAAGGGTTAGTCAGCCTGTATGTGTTTAGGAGGGGTCCTCACGCACGAGGTGCCTCCCATGCCCCTTTTTCTCTTCCAGGTTTTGCAATATCTGAACAAAATGGCTGGGAATGAATACATGGGTTTCAGCAATGCCACGTAAGGCCCTGTTCACAGGATCGGCTGAATGCACCTTGGGGCGTGTGTGTGTGTATGTGGAGAATGGAGGAGGAGGAGGTGGACGATAGAGGAAGTCTTAGGAGGAAAAATTCCCAGGGGAATTTTGGCCTCCCAGCTTCCTCTGAGCCCCTTCATTGACATTTGTCTACTTTGTAAAAAGAATTTGTTCCATTTCTATTTAGTACTTAATGAGAGAGATGGTGTAAGAGTTTGCACTGGGCCCTTTCTTAACCAAGCCTCTCAAAGCCAAAAACCTCACGTTTTCCTAGACTAGGTGACTAGACTATTTTGGGTTTGGTTTTGTTTTTCACACTTTACAATAAAGCTGGGCCCAGTGCTTGCTCGGGTTCAGAAGTCTCCTCCAGCATCACCGTGACAATTTATAAAGGGGCCGATTTAGTTTGACATGTGTGATCTAGTCCCTCTCAGGGAAGATATTTCCCCCCTTCTCCTCACACTCACCTCTCAAATGTCAATTACTAAACCGGGTGTTTGCTTCAGATTCCAGTCAGAGAAGGAAACAGGGGATCGGAATTATGCCATCGGCTATTATCTAAAGGAAAAGAAGGTAACTGGGAGAGGCCGGTAGAGAAAGTACCCTGGAGATCCTGCGGCTGGTGGAGGGCAGTTGGGTGTGGGGACTTTGGCTGAAATCCTGACACTGTGACAGGGACTGCTGATGGCCTGGAGAGAAACGCTCTCCCCTCTTCTTCCTTGCAGTGCTTTCCTAAAGGGGTGGACATGATGGCTGCCCTCGATCTCTACTTCCAGGTAAGCAAGCGCTGCTGTTTAGCCCAGGGTCAAGGGAACAGGACAGACTGCCCTCTTGCTCCGACCCACGAGAGGGATGCTTGTCTCCCGTGGTCTGGTGTCCTTCAGAAACGCCAGGGGAACTTGTCGAAGGATTAGGGTGCCAAGAACATTGCTCTGCCCGCAAGAGCACAGCGTTCAGGCCCACACCACACCCTCACCTGCACCTTGTCTCCACAGCTGTGCTCCGTGGAGGTGACCTGTGAATCAGGCAGTGTCATGGCAGCCACCCTGGCCAACGGCGGGATCTGCCCCATCACAGGCGAGAGCGTGCTGAGCGCTGAAGCAGTGCGCAACACCCTCAGCCTCATGCACTCCTGCGGCATGTACGACTTCTCGGGCCAGTTTGCCTTCCACGTGAGTGCTTCTGGCCCTGCCATCTGTTTGCAACGAGCCCAGAGCCCAGAGCCAAGAGAGGACACTGTCTCTGAAGTGGGAGAGGTGGAAGCTTGTTCCTGCCTCTCATGCACTTACTTCCAGCCAGGCAATTAGGGGAGTTTGTCAAACACACTAAGTCCCCAAACACGTAAACACATGACAGTGCAGCTTCAGAACCACTCCTCTGTGCCCTTCACTGGGCTGACGAGTCTCCTCCAGGTCTCATCCAGGATGTCACTGCCAAAGAGAGGTCTTTTTGGTCTTCCTCTCTCCCCCTCCCACATCATTCTCAGTCACAGCACCTTGCTTTTTTTATGACGTGTTATTATCAGTTGTGATTATTCCCGTTTGTTTCCCTGTTGATTGTCTATCTCCTACCAGCAGAACGTAAGTTAACAGGGCCTCTCCTAGGGCTTGCACAGCGTCAGGCACATAGTAGATAATACATACTTCCTTACTGAGTTATAAATTCAAGAGGGGGCAGGGAAGGATAGGAGTAAGAAAAACTAATCAACAAACCCAGAGGTTGAGAAGGGTGTGGCCTTGCCCACACAGTTATTTGGGACAGACTGCCTTGTTAACCTGGACGTGGGGCACCTCTAGCTCATCCTGTGTCACCTCTGTCCCCAAGGTGGGTCTGCCAGCCAAGTCAGCGGTGTCAGGAGCCATCCTCCTGGTGGTGCCCAATGTCATGGGAATGATGTGTCTGTCACCTCCACTGGACAAGCTGGGGAACAGCTATAGGGGCGTCAGCTTCTGCCAGGTGAGTCACTTTGCATACAGTATTTAACATTTTTGAATGAGTAAATCAATTTTGAGTTCCTCCTGGGAGCAAGGAGGAAGTAAACAATCTCTATGGCTTATAATTCTAGAAGTTGGTGTCTCTCTTCAATTTCCACAACTATGACAACCTGAAGCACTGTGCTCGGAAGTTAGACCCACGGCGTGAAGGGGGAGAAGTTCGGGTAAGGAAAACCCCAGGTGGCCTGCAAGACTATTTCAGGATAGAACATGCAGTAACACTTCAGGAAAACCCTTGGCTAAGCGTCCGTGGAGGGGGGTGATGGGGCAGAGCTGGGCATGGGTGGATTAAAAGTCACAGTTAACCTCAGGTAGGTATGATATGTTTTCCAGAACAAGACTGTGGTGAACCTGTTATTTGCTGCCTCTAGTGGAGATGTCTCAGCTCTTCGAAGGTACTTCTACTGTGACCAAATAGACCCAATAAAATACTCCTGGTCAGAGATCTCATTAGCAGTCAACAAAGCAAAATTGTTAAGTGTTTCAGCTTTAGAGTCAGAGTTGACAGAGTTGACATTTAAATGAGGTGCTTTTTTTTTTTAAGTACAATCACTGCCATGTGGTAAGAGCTTAATTAATGGTAACCATTGTTATGATTAACCTGGGTGTTGAAAGCAGAGTCCTAGAAGGGAGGTAGGACTACCTGCCTCAAATGGATCACCAACATCAACAAGTATGTCCCGGACACCTACCACAGGTAGGCAGTGATGTTTCTGGAACCACCACACTCCCACCTCTCTGACATAGGAGAACAGTCTCATCTGGGTAGAGAACATAGATTGTACAGGGTCTACAGATGTTAGCATAAGCTCTGTTTTACTTTTGCTGGAACCCATTCAGTCTGACCCCATTTCAGGAAGGATACCAGTGATTCTCGGCTGCTCAGGGTAACTCCAGCTACTTTGCACTTCCCCCAGGTTTGCCTTGTCAGCCATGGACATGGAACAGAAAGACTATGACTCCCGCACAGCTCTGCATGTTGCTGCAGCTGAAGGTATGTGAGGGTTAAATAAGAGGGGAAGCAGATCTTAAAGCCCATCTTTTCTACCAAGAGTACCCCACCTCACGTGGGCCCTCAAGGTTCCAAGGGCAGCAACTAGTTTTGTCCAGATACCCTTCAGTTGTAGGCTGACTACTGTTGGGTGCCGCAAGAGCGAAAATGGGAGGCCTTTCTCCCTCCCCTCTTAGTTCGGACTCCAGCCACCAAGGGTCTACACTGATGTTAACACCGAAAGAATCAGGATCTATACCCTCTCATTTTCCTTCTGCCCATATTCTTAGGACACACTGAAGTCGTTAAATTCCTGATTGAGGCTTGCAAAGTGAATCCTTTTGTTAAGGACAGGTGAGTAGGATTAAGCTAAAAGGCGGGGATGGGAGGTGGGCAGCAGCTTCCCCACCACTGCGCTCCAGCCACCACAGTTATGTATATAACCGGGGCACTCTCGATATCTTCTTTGCCTAATCATGGTCTTTGTTCCTCCTCTTAGGTGGGGCAACATCCCCCTGGATGATGCTGTGCAGTTCAACCACCTGGAGGTGGTGAAACTGCTCCAAGATTACCAGGACTCATACACACCATCTGAGACTCAGGCTGAAGCAGCAGCTGAGGTCCTGTCCAAAGAGAACTTAGAGAGCATGGTGTGAGCATGGGGCATGCGCAGTCCCTGTGTAAGAAAAAGCACGAGCTGGCCACACACTTTAACATGTAACCACTGGACATGCTATGGAGAGCCACACTGTTTCAGTGTGGACCAAGACTTAGGCCAGTGCTTTCTGTGAGAGTCAAAATACCCCGTTCCCTTAGCAGACAGAGTACAGAGAAGTGCCTTGATGGACACCGGCAGTAGAGCTATCCATGGAGTTTGGGGGCTTCTTCAAGGGACAGCCTGATGGCTTAGGCCACTCAAAATCATCCCAGGTCTTCACCTAGGTCCCCTCTTCCTCTCCTTGAAGAAACCATTATGAGAGAGACTCTGGTGAAGGGGCTCTAGATACCAAGCACGCGCATGCATCCACAGAGGAAGTGGGGAGCTATGTACCGGGCTTCAGTTGTCTGGAAAGATCTGCCACCCACGTTGGCCAGGACGTGCTGCTGCTACTGCTAACAGCAATTTCATAGACAGAAAAAGTATTTTCTGCTCAAATAAACTTTAATTACACAAATTATTTTTACTGGACCCAGTCCTTCTCTTTCTCCCCTAGCAGCATCTAGCTGCATCACCATCATAAAGGGAGAATAAGATGGAACCACAGAGTCAGACAGAGCCCAAGCAACACATATTTCACACACATACTCACTCACCCCACTAGGTTTTCCTCAGCTACCAATACTGCTTTAGGTTACGTGTATTCTGACAGGGGAGGCAAATGGGTCTGAGCAGGTCTCAAAATGGACTGTGTAAGACCTCAGGCCTCCCTCCTCCTTCTAGAAGTCACAACTGTAGCAAAAATGAAGATGGAACTTCCCAAGAATAAAGTTTCTAACACCAATTCCCTCAGTAAGCCCCAAATGTCTCTTCCCCTTTGGTCATGGTTGTAACTGGGTCCAATGAGTCCAACAGATTGACCAGGTGTCAGAGGTGTGCAGATTAAGGCAGATGAGCTCAGGTTTAGGAGAGCTGCAGCTGTATGGGACTGAGTCTGTAACACTAAGGTATTGGGGAAGGATGGCTGTTACTCTGATAGTCAGCAAAACACTTCCTGAGGGAGCCAGAGCCCAGACTGTAAATGCTGTACAGAAAGGGCCAAATCATTCACTGCACCACTCCTCCAGCCAGAGGTAGAAAAGATTTACTCTGGAGAGATTCGGTAGAGTCCCCAAAACAAACAAGTTACATGTGGGCAAAAGGAGGGAGAGGTAGCACAGTGAAGAATAAATTCAAACATAGCTGGAAATTAAGCCCCCAGGACTGAATACAGTCTGTGAAAGACCAGGGTACAGGGAGGCAGAGAGACTGAAGGAAGCAAGTCAGAGAAAGTACATTCATGACAGCCTAGGAAACTAGCAGTAGTGTGGGGGTGGAGAGAGGGTGGCTGTATGCCTAGCTTTCACAGGGTAAGGGAGTGGAAGATGACTAAGATATTGCACAGAAGACCCGACACTGAATTGTGGGAGCTAGCGGTTGCTTGGGGAACAGTTAAAAGGTTTCGGACACTTAGAGCGGAAGACTGGCCAAGAGCATGATTAGGTACTTCAGCAATGGACATACTAGAGGCCTTCAGGCACCTCAAGCCCTGAGTGGGTCAGCAGCTCTCCATCCCAAAGGGCAAAGGCAGGCACCACTGGACCCCGGAAATCTGTCTGTAGTGTGTGGACCACAGCAACCCGGCTCACATCCACCAGGCTCAGCTTCTGGGCCTCATACTCCAGCAGCAGCCCCACCTTCTCTGGCTGCCCAATGCCCTCAATAGGGGCTTTCTCTTTGGCGAACATGGTGTGCCACTTGCGCTGGGCATAGGTGAACACCCAGGAACGATCGTCAACACCAATGCAGCTATCCCGGGACATGTCCACATCTGCCACTCCTATTCGGAATTGCTGGGAGCGCTTCACTGTCACCTCCCAGTAGTGCCTGCCACTGGTGACCGCTGTGTCTGCCAGCACCACTGCCCACTCCCGGAATCGCTCCACATTCAGGGCCAATTTTGTGGGCTCCAATCCCACCATGCCATATTTGACACCTGTGTCACCTCTGAAGAGTACCAGGCTGCTGTGAGCGGTCTTTTCTTCCAGTTTGAAACTGATGCCTGCGGGCAAAGCAAAGAGACGGGATAATGACGTGGGCTGAATCTCCGGAAATAGGGACAAATACATATCCCGATGTGAAACATTCACTCATGAGATTACAAGGAAACACGGGAAAGTGAGAATGTCAAGCCGGCGAGAGCGGGAGCGCTTTAGTATGCACAGCCCAAGGAGCCGAAAAGCTCGGACTGGGGAAGCCCTGGTATTTAAAGAAACCAGAGAGTGTCCTAGGTTTGGAATCTTAAGACCAACGCCGATGGGGGAAGGAGAATGAGTCGAAGGGGCTGGAGTTGTTTCTCCGAGCGGACTCCAGCCAGAATAACAGACGGGAACTATTTTGAAAGCAAAAGAGAGTAAAAGGATCTAATCCTACCTCTGCGGGCTTCCGCGGCGGCAACTCCCAATCGTTTGGCTCCCCAGCGGCACAGGCACAGCGAGCGTGCAAAGGGCAGCGCCATCTTGCAGCACGGATGAACAGGGCCCGCCCCCCGGCAGAGACCCCGCCGTCTGCCCGCCTGCTCCCCTCACACGTGGTGCGCAAGAGGCTGCCGCGCAGTGTGATGACGTGAGGGAGCAGCACCCCCGCAGGGAGCCGCCATTTTCGTGAATTCTGTTCTGACTCCACCCGCAGTTGACAATTTATTCAATTTTTGTGCAAAGAGGAATGCTGCCCACATTTTAACTAAATAGGACGTTTAAAGAGATGGTGTAGCAAGACAGTTAAAAGTATAGATTTGAGTTAAATAATAATTGGATTCGAACCCTGCACCTCTGTGTGACTTTGGGCAAAATCAGTTCTCTGAGGCTGCGTGTTCTCATTTGTAAAACAGAAAAATGTCTAGCGGTCAGACTTAAGTAAAAGTTAAACGAGAGAATAACCCGAATACATAGGCAGTTAGCAACCACTGGGTAAATGGCAGTTCTAATAAATATTAAAATGCGCAAATACTATAAATGTTTGTTTTCTGTTTTCAGGGCCAGCAGTGGAAGGTTTGACTCAATATTTGGTTTTCTCAGTTTACTCTCCAAATAACACTATTTTGGTTCAGTTCAGAATGGAACAGTTATGAGGTGGGTGGTTATGGAGGGCCTACATTTTTAACATTTTGATTTGCTTGAGGCTCTGTATCCTTGCTTTCTAAGTTTTTCAAACTATCCACTTCTCAAGGCTCTGCTGGCCAGCCCAGTATCAGCATCCCCTCTCCGTCCTCCCCTCCCTCGAAAAAGTGATCTCAGGACTTTAATAGCCTAAAATATTAACCAAAAATTCTTCCCTTACTGGAGAACTCCAACCACTGGTCCTGTGGAGATGTCCCTAGTTAAGGCCACTGTCATCCTTGTCCTGAATTGGGGCTTTCCTGTTTTAAATGTGGTAATGTGGTCACTTCTACAATGGACACCCAACTTCCATTTGTCTGCTTTAAATCCAATGTCCACACTACAGTCAGAGTGATATTTTTAAAATCACAAATCTGATCATGCCACTCCTCTACTTAAATCTTTTAATGTGCCTAGAATATGTATATATGCATATATGTAGGTATCACTGAATCATTTTGCTTTACATCTGAAACTAACACAACATTGTAAATCAACTATACTTAAATTAAAATTTTTTTTAATCTTTTAATGTACCTGCATCAAATTCCCTTGCATTGTCATAAGACTACATAATATGACTGCTGCCTACCATCTTCATTCTTTCTCACAAAACACAGCCCCTCTTTCAAAGTGGGAGGAGATAGATGAGAATATTGGCAGCTGCATTATGATGCACTACATGCTATGACTGAAGTGATGACAGGATACTCAGGAAGCAAAGGAGAATCCTCTGATTGAGTACTATATGAGGGAGTGTTAGAGACTTCCCAGATGCCATAGCTATGGCTTGCAAAGTGAAAATGGTTAAGTAGATGAGGGAACCCCAGTTTGCTCAAGATCTTGGCCAATGTCTTCTCCTTGAATATACGTATTTTCTCTTGACTATCCCATTTACACTGGTGGAGTCCACAATCACCTATTGGAGAAGAATTCTCAAAATCTCTACCCCGTATTTCTTTCCTGAGTTCCAGATCTGTATATCCAACAGCCTAGTGACATTTCTACCTGGATGTACCCCAGTCACCTCAAATGTAACATATCTAAAGCTAATTTTGCCTTCTTACACAAACTTCCTCCTCCTGCGCCTACATTACCTGACTTGAACTGCAACACATAACTAGACATTTGCCCAGCCAGGAACTTGGAAGTCCCTGACTTCTTTGTCTCCCTCACTACACATATGTGATTGTCATTAAACCCCTATCACATTATTTCTCCCTTGGACTGCTGCATTGGCCTTCTAACTGGTCTCCCATTCTCCCCAGTGCTGCTGAGGGAACACTTAAAGAGGCAACATTTAAAGAGGCAACTATCTCACCCACTAAGTTGTGAATTCTCAAGAATGGGGATAAAGTACATTGTCCTCTGTGCTTCAGGGCCTCGGTGTTCCCCTTAGTACAGAGTAAGTGTTCACTGCTTTTGAATGACTAATGAGTGAGTAAAAAGGGAATTTTATACCATCATTCTGGGCATGCAATGGCTCATTCCTTCCACCAGGAGTCAGCCTGTCCCAGCCTTTTCATCCCACTTAGTATGTGAGAAGAGAGGTTTCTACTCTTTTCAAGCCTAGGAGCAAAGTCATGAAGGCGACGTTTCCTTCAGAAAAGTCCAGCTTTGTCGGTACTTTGCATTTTGGTAGTAATGAGAGAAAAGTTTCAGGTTTATGCTTCTGTAGGGTTTCTCCTTAGGTTCCACCTTGGTCCTGAGAGCTGGAACAATCACTGGTTCCAGCTTTTACAGACTGAATATCCATCTGATAAGTCAATCTTCATTCTGATGATTTATCTGCCTCGTTGCTAGTGAACAAGTAATTAACTCTTAACATTTCCAGGCATAGTAATTAGGAGATTATAGAATTTTACTTGACAGACAAAAGAGGAAAAGACATTAAAGGTATAGGGAACAGCTTAGGCTAAAGCACTGGGTTATGAAACAGAGTGGGTGTTTCCGGAACAACAAGAAGCATAATATTGCCAGAGTCTCATGCTAAAGAGATAAGGAGAGCAATTGGAAAAGCTGAGGCTGGATTATGAAGAGTTGTGTATCCCATGGTAAGAATGTCTTTCAGGCATTCAGGAGCTATTGAAGGGAATACAGAGAAATGACAAATTACAGGTACTTTTATAAAGATAAAGCTGGCAGCAACATAGAGAATGAATTGGAGGGGATGAAACTAGAAACAGGGTCAAGCAGCTTCCGAGGCCACTAGAGTTCTCACATGAGACATGGTGTGGGCTCAGCTATCTAAGAGGTAGAATTGATGGAACTTTGGTGACTGGTTAGATGGGAGTGAGAGGAAGCTGGAAGGAAAGTTGATTCATAGGTTTCTCACTTAATGAGGGGATACAGAAGAAAAAGCATATTTGGATGGGGAAAGATAATTAGTACAGTTTTGGACAGGCTGAAGTTGAAGTCTATGGAACATTCAGGCGAAAATGTTCTATAGATACATGGATAAAAATTTCAAGGGAGAGGTAGATGTAGGTGAAGTTATCCAAGGAGAGGGTGTAAACTAGAGTAAGTAGGGAATAAACTGAAGGTGCAATCCTAGGGAATATCAGTATCTGAGATAACACATATCAGGTGCTTAGAACAGGACCTGACCCATAGGGAGCACTGGTCTGCTGGCTTGGGGTTGTATCTGACTCCACAGGAAAGAAAGTGGAGAAGGAGGCTAGGACAGGATGGGCCAGTCTATTTACTCTGTTTCTTGGATTAGCCCATTTCTACCATGTGGGGGCCTGGATCTGATCCAAGTGCTAACTGGAGCCCTTAACTATGAGTGGGAGAGGGATGATGCACTCAGAGCTTGGTGATTGTTCTGGACTTTGCCAGGAGTCAGCAGTCAGCAAAGCATAACCAGAGAAAGGGAGAGAAGGGGGGCCCTCAGGAGCTAGCCAAAGGGGCTGCTAGGCTAGCTTGTGCTATGCTGGGGCCTTTGTCCTACTGAAACTGTCCACACAATGGAGCTGGGTTACATGCTGACCTAGCATTCTGGGTACGGGGCTGGGATAGAGGTTCCACGTGGTGAAAACAGAGATGGATGGTCACCCAGCCCCTCAGGACCATGTTGCTATTCAACCACATTGTAATTTCTATAGAGGGTGTTCAATACTTAATAATCATAAATTATGTTTATGTCTGATTAATTCATGAATCCGTTCATTTACATGTTGATTTAAGGCAGCTAACTTAACATGTGTGTATTGCTAGGGCATATTATCTCATCTGATCCTCGTACAATCCTGTACGATCAGCAAGAGAGCTATTTTCATGGAACTCAAATCTGAGGTATTCTTTAGGTCCTAGTGCTATGGGCTGGCTAGGGAATAGCTTCAGAAAGGTAGTGAGCTGGTCCTGGACACCCTCACAAATGGCTGTACTATTTGGGACCCACTGTGGAGAAATGAAGCAAGATGAAGAGCTCTGCCTAAAGATTCCCTAAGCTTTGTAGACTCACTTGCTCCCTAGTATTATGGATTATGCTTCCTAATGGCACCTCTCTGGGACACAGAGGGGGCCTTCTCTATTGAAGGGGGTAGTAAACGTAGGATCACTAGCCCCAGGAATATAAATAGGTTGAAATGTTGATGGTTAGTAAACCAAGAGAACACTCAAGTGTAGAGATAGATGAGACTCCAGGATGACTGCTACTACAAGCCATTAAGACTTATGATAAATTTGTAACTACCCCAAGTTTGTTATTTTACAGATCCCTTTTCTCCATTTCCATAGTTCCTAGTGGAAAAAAAAACTTCAAAAATTTCTGTATGTTTACTTAAGGCCAGAGGAGAGAAAGGTGGAGAATCTAAAACTAAACTTTGTTGGCAACCTCTGAAAAGAACCCCAAGTACAAGAACGGAGTCAAGTGATAGCAAAAAAAAAAAAAAAAAAAAAAGTGAACAAACTAGTCAAAAAAGACAAAGATGAAATGGGGTGTGTTCTGGGTGATCCCAGGAGTGCTGACCTCAGGAATCCCCTGCACTCCCAGGCAATTCCTCAAAGGCACTTTCCTTTGCCAGTTCCAGGGGTCCAGATGCCAGTTCGGCACTGGTACCTTCCCGCTGGTTGACTCAGTTTCTGGTGAGGGATGGGAATGACCTTACCTTGCCTTCCCTGGAATTCTTCTCATTATCTTCCAGATAGATCCTCACTTTGGCTTTCCTCTTTACCTCTCTGGCTCCTGAAACCCAGGTTCATAAAAGATGATTAGGAAGTGAAAGAATGAGTCTCTCCCTTCACTGTGAGCACCTCTGGTTGACAGAAGATGTTATAAGCTCCTTCTCCTCATTCAGCAGGCCTGGGGCCAAAGGGCTAAAGAGGGAGAGAAAAGGGACACAGCTGGAGAGAGTGGATACCTAGGTGTGAGGATGTGTGAGTACAAATGTCCAGGGCTCCCTTGAGGAGGGCACTGCCTAGGGGACGGGGTGGCAGGTTGAGGAATGAGGCTCCTCTACTGGCTGAAGGAAGGAGACGAGGGTTGTTCCCTGACACAAGAGTGTAGCTCTCATCTCTGGCTGCCTCTTTCTCTAGGGTAGGTGCCTGAAACACTTGCTCCTCACCTCCCAACCCCACTCACCTAGACCTGATCTGGGAGATGAGAGTCCTGCAGAGAGGGACTTTTATCTATAGACTCCACCCTTCTCCCACTGAAGCCAAGCCCTTTCCCCTTCTCCACTGTTGAATCCCAGTCCAACCAAGTGAGGCCTTATTCTCTGACTGCCCCCTTATTCTGTCCCTCAGTCGTTCTTCCTTCCTTTCACTTCAGGTGCTTGGGGGTCAGCGGGTAAAGAATGAAGAGTCTGAGGCCTGGTGGGGAGAGTTTGTTAAAGGGGAGGGGAACAGAGAGAGGGTGGGGAGGAGGGAGTAGGAGAGCAGAGGAGAGGAGACAGCCTGATCTTTCCTTCCCTTCCCCACCCTCTCTCCCAGGACTTGAAGAGCCAGTGGTTTTGGAGACAGGTGCTGGCTGAAGGTCTGGACACCCTGAATTTTGTGGGGTTTGTCCTTAGGGCATCGTGCCTCAGTGGGAGCTCCGTGTCAGGCACAGTCCCTCACCCCCATGCCTGGAGAGCTGCTGGTGGAGAGCCTGGCACTGGTTTTTGATGAGGTCAGTGAGGCCCAGACAAATCCGGCCCTGACTGTGGCACTATTCTCTGCCCATTGGCTTGACCCTCTCCAGGGGTAGCCTATATCCTGGCCCAGAGCATGGCAGCCATCCTGGCCTCACTCTTCTTCTACCTGGCTCTGCCCTGGGCGGCTGCAGCCTAACTGGTCACCCAGGTAGGCAGAAGGCCCCCTCCCTGAGTAGGGTGACACTACGTAGGTAATGAGGGTGGATGACTGATATGGCATTAAGGAATGAACAAAAGAGGGGCTAGCCCTGCTCTGTGTATCCTGTCATTATGCCACTTTCAATATGATTGAAATAGGCCAATGAGTTAGGCTCAGCAACTCAGGAATTTGGGTGACTCGTTGCAGATCCTTTGCTCAAATCTTCCTTGGTAGCTAGATGATGGGGTCTGTGGGCCAACGGGAGGGATGCATGTGTTCTCTCACCCCTTGTCCTAGCATCACTTGTCCCTTCTAGGCGAGCAGGAAGAGTTATGTAGGTCAGGGCCTGGGCATGGAGTTTTTCTCCACTTTCTAGTTGGTACTCACCATGTTTGCTGGGCTTCGCTGGCGGGTGGACCAGGTGGCCTGGCAGTGGGTTTCTCAGTGACCTGAAGCACTGGTATGAATAAGAACCCCACTCAGAACCCTCTTACACTGTTGGTGGGAATGTAAATTGTTGCAGTCATATGGAGAACAGTATGGAGGTTCCTTAAAAAACTAAAAATAGACTTACCATATGATCCAGCAATCCCATTCCTGGGCATGGATCTGAAGGAGACTCTAATTCAAAAAGACATGTGCACCCCAATGTTCATAGCAGCATGACTTACAACAGTCAAGACATGGAAACAACCTAAATGTTCGTTGACAGATGACTGGATAAAGAAGATGTGAGATACACACACACAGACATACACACACACAATGAAATACTACTCAACCATAAAAAAGAATGAAATAATGCCATTTGCAGCAACGTGGATGGACTTAGAGTTTATCATACTAAGTGAAGGAAGTCAGACAGAGAAAGACAAATATCATGATATCACATATGTGGAATCTAAAAAAATTACACAACTGAACTTATTTACAAAACAGAAAGAGACTAACAGACATAGAAAACAAACTTATGGTTACCAAAAGTGAAGGAGGGGAGGGATAAATTTGGAGTTTGGGATTAGATACAAACTACCATATATTAAATAGATAACCAGCAAGGGCCTACTGTACAGCACAGGGAACTATATTCAATATCTTGTAATATGTCTAATGGAAAAGAATCTGAAAAAGAATAAATTTATATATATATAAAAAACTGAATCATTTTGCTGTACACCTGACATTAACACAACATTTTAAATCAACTATACTTCAATTGAAAAAGAAGAAAGAGTTGAAAAAAATAAGCAAAAAAAAAAAAGAAAGAAAGAAAGAAAGAACGCACCCGTACAAAGCAGCAGGCTTGGGGAAGGCTGGATTCCACTCCTCAAGGGGAAACACAGCTTTTTTTTTTCCTTTCAAGAGTCTAGGCTATCAGAAAATATTGTGTATGCTAATTATATGTAAATATATGTAAAATCTCAGGTTTTGAGAGCTCACCTCTAATTTGAAAGTTTGGTGTTTACCTAAGTGGGGAGGCTGCTGTGAAAGAAAATGGGCTGGGGTTCGGTTCTCCATAAGGTTCTTATCAACATTTGATAAGGAGTAAAGGGGAAAGGTTGGTAGCTTCAAATAAGGAAATCTGTTCATTGGTGTCTCCGAGGGCACGACATTAGCTGCTCTTTGCTCCTTATTCTAAGAGGCCATGGGGGTCTATGGTTAGGGAAAATCCCTTCCGATTGACACAGCCCTCATCAAATGGCTCCTATTTGTTAAGTGCTTTATTCTGTGCCAGGCACCATACTAGCCCTGTACCTACTTTTTCTTTGATCCAGAGTAAACTGAGGCTCAGAGAGCTTACATTAATTTATTCAACAAATACTCATTTACTGCCCACTGTGTGTCAAGCACAGGGTTTGCAGTGGTGGACAAATCGACAAATCCCTGCCCTCCTGGAGTTTATATCTAGTGGGGATAATGTCCCCGCCTAGAAGATGGGAAAGCCAGGGCTGGGTTGCTGCTGTTCGTTATGGATTTCAAGTGCAGAGAATATTCCTTTGTTCATGACATCCCCCTCTCATTGGCCTATATATGGCTCCAACTAATTTTTTTTAAATAATTAAGCGTCATTATTAACCATCTACCCAACAGAAAAACTAGAACCTTGAGAAGCACTTACAGAAATCTGTACTTATGTATGTAAATATCCCGCTTCATCCCCTCGTCTCCCCTAACCTAAGGTAAACACCATCCTGAGTCCTGTGTTTATCATTCTTTGTTTTCTTTTTTGTGTAGTTGCATGTCATATATATGTGTTTTGAAAAGCATATTTTTATTTTAGATGTTTTTTTTTTTTACTTTATGAAAAGATTTTCATGCTATGTATAATCTTCTGGGGCTTTTTAAATGACATTTTATTGCTAAAATTTATCCCTACTATTGAGTGTCACTGTGGTGGTACCTCGTTTTGACTGCTGAATAATTTTCTGTTGTGTGAATATACCATCGTTTATTCATCCATTCTCCTGTCGATGGGCATTTGGGTTGCTTCAAGATTTTGCTATTGTGAACAATGCTGCTGTAAACAATCTTGTAACTGTCTCCTGGTGTAAGTATAGGAAAGTTTCCCTTGGGTATGTATGTAAGTGAGAAGTGAAATTCCTGGGTCAGACACCCCCACCTCCAGACCTTTCCCTAGGGATAGAGGTTTAGGACTCCAGTGTCCTGATAATGGCCATATCAGGAGGCATCAGACCCTCCCATTGCTTCATAGCCATGACTCAGTTTCCATCCTTTCAGTATTTTTGCTAGCACCTTGTGAGTTAGGAAAGACGAAGTACAAGCTGATTCTGAGATTTAACTACTAACCCCTCTTCCCCTGCCCAGCTCCCTGACCCCACTTCCAGGCTATCCATGGAAGACACTTTTTCCTGCTCTGTCTTTGTGGTTTAAAAGGCCAGGCTGAGGGCTTGGAAAGGGAGGTGCTGGCATGGGGTAGGGGTAGGGAACCCAGGCTCAGAGAAAGCCAGACGCAGCAGATCTATTCTGTCCCAGAGCTGCAGGGTCCACAGATTCCAGCCCAAACCAGCCAATGGGAGAAGGCCTTCTAATCCCAGAGAACTAAAGAATTCTCTTCAGTTATCCAACTTCCCTGCTGGACCCCACTCCTGACCCCCTACCCCCACCCTTACCCCTGGCCGATTCAGAGGAGCCTGGAGGCCCCCTTGAGCACAGTCTCATACTCCATGAAGTGAACTCAGCTCGACTGACCTTCCAAGCAGAGTTGAGGAATGTTCTAATATAGATGTCAAGTAGGGTGAGGAACCCCAAATTTGACATGAAAAGAGAGGCAGACTCTTCCAGTCCCCCTCTTCTTGGTCCCTTCCAGTCCTCACCCTACCCACACCCTCACACCCATGGCTCTGCTCATCTCCCAGTGGAGGAGGGAGGGGAAAATGCAGCAGCTTTATCCGATGCATGAGGGTGGGCCCAGCCCTCTGCAGCCGTGAAGGGGTTAAGAGGCTGGGCCAGCCACCTCAGCCTGCCCCTCCCAGGGATTAAGAGTCCTCTATAAAGGGGACTGTCCATCCAGGCCAGGGGGATATTAGGGACCCAGGCATTGTGCCATCCCCCCTGCCATGTGGGAACTGCGGTCAGCCTCCTTCTGGAGGGCAATATTTGCTGAGTTCTTTGCTACCCTCTTCTATGTCTTCTTCGGGCTGGGGGCCTCACTGCGTTGGACCCCTGGACCCCTGCATGTCTTACAGGTGGCTCTGGCCTTCGGCCTGGCCCTGGCTACGCTGGTGCAAGCTGTGGGCCACATCAGTGGAGCTCATGTCAATCCTGCAGTCACTTTCGCCTTCCTTGTGGGCTCTCAGATGTCCCTGCTCCGTGCCATCTGCTATATGGTAGCCCAACTCCTGGGAGCCGTGGCTGGGGCCGCCGTGCTGTACAGTGTCACCCCACCTGCCGTCCGAGGAAACCTAGCACTTAACACGGTAATGGTTGGCAGAGTGGGGCTGGGGGAACCTGGTGCCCTGACTTCCTGCCTGGTGCAGGTGGATCAGTTCCCCAGGGGTCTGGGACATTTTGTGTGTGTGTGTGTGTGTATGTGTGTTTCAGGGTGGGGAGGATCAACAGGTGGCTTGGAGGGGTAAGGCAGGCATAGAGCTTTGGACTAAAAATCAAGAAACCTGGGTTCGGGCTCCAGCTTTTCTTTCAACTCCTTGCTGGTTCTTGAGGAAACTTATTTTATCTTATGGGACCTCAGTTTCCTTATCCACGTAAGTGGGTGCAATGATTTCTACTGTGAAGTATCATTAAGAGAAACTAAGGAACAAATACAATTACTGTGAAGGAGGTTGTGTTGTCCTTCGTCTCCAGGGAGCTGATGCCATAAGGGGGTTCCTGCCTGGGATGCACTGAGGAGGTAAGGCTGTGTCAGCCCTCATGAGCTGCCTCCCTTCTTCTTCCTTTGCCCAGTTGCACCCTGGGGTGAGTGTGGGCCAGGCCACCATAGTGGAGATCTTCCTGACGCTCCAGTTCGTGCTCTGCATCTTTGCCACATACGACGAGAGGCGGAATGGCCGCCTGGGCTCTGTGGCCTTGGCCGTCGGCTTCTCCCTCACCCTGGGGCACCTCTTTGGGGTAAGCAGGAGAGGGGACCAACTTCTCCAGGGCCTCCAAACATTTGCTGACTTCTAAGCATTCTTCCTGCCCACGTCACTGTCAAACATGAACATTATCCACCTCCCTTGGTATCAGTCAGCACAGAGGAATCAACCCTGCTCTCTTTTCCTCTCTTGTGATGGCTATATCTAGTTCTTCCTGACCCCAAGGTGGAAAGGCATGTAACATGGGTAGATGCGGGCTTTGCCTAGGGATTCACATCAGTGCCTAGGGAGCATCAGTGACTTCCCTCCATCATGGGACTTCCATATGGGTTGTCCTTCCCTACTTGCTGCTGGCTGGAGGCAAGGTACCAACCCTCAGGGGCAGATGGGTTGTGGGAGAGAAGCTGGGGAGGAGTGGAGGGGAAGTGTCTCAGTTACAACTGTGTCTTTTGCAGATGTATTATACTGGTGCAGGCATGAACCCTGCCCGTTCCTTTGCTCCTGCCATTCTCACCAGGAACTTCACCAACCACTGGGTGAGTGAGAGGAGAAGGGCAAGATCCTGAAGCCCTTCTGGAGGGGTGTGGACTGCAGGTTCCAAGTCTGGTTCCTGCTCTCCATCTGGATGTGTTGACTGCTTGGCCAGCACTCAGCTAAGGGGGCTGTCAGAGTTTGCACGCCTGTGTGAGCAGGATTCATCATTTTTCTAGAAAGATGGGCTCTTGCTCATAAGGTTCCTTCACTGGTTAGTCAGAGATTTTTACTAAGTATCCACTGGCTTCCAAAACTAGGAGGTATGAGGAAAGACTAGTGAACAGGAAGACAAAAACTTCTACTCTCAGGCATCAGAGTGTGTATGAGCACAAATGGTGGGGAGAGGGGGAAATAGGCAGTTGTTATTTAATGGGTATAGAGTTTCAGTTTTGCAAGATGAAAAATTCGAGAGATGGGCTGCACAACAACATAAATAGACTTAACACTCTTAAGTGTACACTTAGAAATGGTAAAGGTGGTAAATTTTATGTTATGTATATTTTACCACAATTTAAAAGAATTTTTGAAATTAACACAACACTGTAAATCAACTATATTTCAATTTAAAAAATTAAATTAAAAAAATAAATTTTCGGGGGGTGGGAGATAGAGCTCAGTGGCAGAGCGCATGCTTAGCTTGCACGAGGTCCTGGGTTCAATCCCCAGTAACCCCATTAATGAAAAAAAAGGGGAGGGGAAACAAATTTTCAAAGCAATGTGTAAACTAGTGCAAACTAATAACAATAAATAGAATATACATGTGCTAAGAAGGTGTGGGATAAAGGAATGATTTAATGAGTCAAAAGAAATGGTGAGTTCTGAAGTATAGGCAGTGGAGCTGTCTAGAGTTTTAAAACAAACAAACAAACACTGATTTTGGCTTAAATAGTGCCCAACTGTATGTGCCAAGCGCAGGATGTCTGTTTTTCAACAGTGGGGTTGGAAAAAGAGCAGCCTTGCTCTTGAGCCCCTCCCCAAACCTGATTATTCCTTTCCTCTTCCTGCAGGTGTACTGGGTGGGCCCCATCATTGGAGGGGGCCTGGGCAGTCTCCTTTATGACTTTCTCCTCTTCCCCCGGCTCAAGAGCGTTTCTGAGAGACTGTCTATTCTCAAGGGTGCCAGGCCCAGTGAATCCAATGGACAACCAGAGGCCACAGCGGAACCTGTTGAACTGAAGACCCAAGCTCTGTAAAAGCTCCAGTGGGATAGAGGGAGTAGGAAGCTTCTGGGTTTACATGCAGGGGCTGAGCCAGCCCCTGGATGAAGAGACTGTGGGGAGGGGCATGTACTTCTTTATTTTTAAATTTACGTTTTTTTTTTTTTTTGGCCTTTTGCCGTGTGAAATCTTTCAAGTTGCATTCATGAGCTGGTTGGTGCAAACTTCCCTTCCTCCCCCTCCCACCCTTCTTCGCCGATGTGTGTGCAAGATTGTGATTGTGCGTATGAATGTGTGAATGTGGCTGTGTCTGAGTTTTGGGGCATGGCATGAGAGGTAGGGAAGTGAAAAGAGGCGTTACCCTATACCTTCCTCTCCCAACCCAGTGTGGTAAGTTCAGGGCACCAAGACCTTGTTTCTGGCCTCTGCCCTGCTGCCAGTCAGGTGTATGGCTCTGACTTTCAGACAGGGCAGGGGAGCAGTAGTTACTCCTCAGAGGCAAGGCATTCCAAGGGTTGGGAGAAGCAGTTGGGTGTCAGGGAGGAAATGGAGGCATTAGCCCAGATCAGGATGCAATTGTACCAAAAAGTTTTGGAGAAGTTAACAGGAGAGTGTAGCCTACTTATCTCAGGGATGCTTGCCCCAGGGACTTGGGTGGGGAAGTAGCTCTGAGAAAAATGAACACTGGGGTTTGAACTGTTCTGTAAATCCACATCAACCTGTCTACATTCACTGCCTGGGTTTTGTGTTCATTCTGGCAGGATGGATCTCTTTGGAGGCTCTGGGCCATTAGCTCCCAACCTAAATAAAGGGTGGGTGAGCCTAGAATCTACAAAAATTAAGTAGCTTAACTATTCTGCCCAACAGCCACCCAGTGCAGCCTCTAGGCAGACAGTACTTGAGCCCAGAAAAGCTCCCTAAGGCCAAAACAGGAAATCTGATGCCTGGAGCAAATGCAGAAATGACGATGGGGACACAGGAGGGAGAGGATGTGATGCTCAGAGTTTTAATTTAGATCAGACCAAAACACTCTTCCAATGGCCTCTTTCTGCTTTTATTATTATTTCTTCGGTCTTCTTTATTTTCCTTTTTGTTGTCTGTCTTTTCAACTTTAGCAAACCTCTTCTAACTCTCCACCTGTCCCAGAAATTGATTCTTTCTATTCAAATGCTTAATAATTTTCGAGATATTCGTTTGATCCCTATCTTCTTTCGTTGTTGGCAAAATACACTCATCTCAGCAGAGGTCAGAGGAGACCTTGAACAGACCAATGAATACTTACTGTTGATCTCTTCCTTTTAGGAGCCTCCTGCATACTTCGCAAGCTTTAAACCTATACCTATAGTAAGAAAGACACCCCAGCCCCGCAAAAGACCACTCTCCGCGTAGCTCAACTCCACTTCCTCACAAATAAAGCCTAACTTTTCTAACTAACCTTGTAAGACTTTGGAATAATCCACTTGATTAGGAGATGGGGACGAATGTCTGTAAATTCACTTCTAATCGGACTTAGATCCCTATTATCTTAAGTCTGCACGAAATTTATAGCGCTGTGATTTTTGGCTCATGTAAGGGATTCGACTCAAATACTTCCGTACTCGCTTCCCTTTTCCTTACTTCCTCACCGACACCCCTCCACGCTCGGGGTCACATGGACCAGCCCGATCGCCCCGCCCCGTCCCGCGCGCAGGCGGGGTCTGGTCCCGCTCAGCCTGGTGGCGGGAAAGGCAGCGGCTCAGGACCTGGGAGCCGCTGTCTCCGCGGGGATCCTGAAGCCCGGCGGGGAACGAGTGAGTGAGTCTGTGGGCGAGAGGGCTCTAAGCGAACAGGGTCCCTTCGAAGCCGCGGGGGCACTTTTGCGAGGCGCGGAGTCCCGTTTCCCGCCGCCAGGTTTAAAGGCAGGGGGCGGGGCGCGCGCTCTGGGTGCGCACGCGCAGCTCCCCACCGTGCGTCCTCTGGGTGCCGCCGCGTTTCCACCTCGCCTGGGACGCGCCCTCGTTCTCGCACCGCTCGGCACAGCTGGGTCCTCGCGCGGAGGTGGGGCCGTGATAGAAAGGGACTTGGAACCCCTAAAGTAAGACAAGGTTCCCTGGCATTTCCACTTCGAAACTCCCCATCCAGTTCAGACCGAAAAAATCAGATGTGCCTGGTGGTCAGCAGAAGCCGGCATTCACTGGTCGCTTGACTTAAATCTTGGGTTTTTATAAAGTGGATTTCTCATTCCCTTCCCTCCTTTCCCTTGGGTGTAAAACTTAAAGGAGAATACTGCCTCTGCTTGGGTTTGTTAGCTGGACCATCAGTCGTTAATTAAGCTCCTTCCCTTAAGTCTCAATTCTTTACTCGGCCCTTCGTGCTGCCATTTATGTAATTACTTTTATAAAGTCAACCTAGTCATTTCAGATTAAATTTAAAAGAGCATTTTGGCCGCCCACGGTCAGATTTGAATCCTTAGGTGGGTGTCCCTGGCCTTTGGCAGTCTGACCCTGACCCTGTCAGCTCATTTTCTCAACCACCCTAACAATTTTCTCTATCTTTCGCACTTAACTCTCAGCCTGATGAAAAGAGGGTGTCCGCATTGTGCTCTTTCATGCTTCCCTACCTATGCTCCTGCTGTTCCCTCTCCTTGAAGTTCTTGCCACTTCTCCGCCAAATGAACTCTTTCAGGACCGAGCTCATCTGTCCCTCTGAAAACCTCTATTTACAGCCCTCCTAGGCCAACATAGTCACTTCTTCCTTTGTGTCCCTGGAGTATTTTACTATGATTATGATTCCATGTATTGTCAGTGGCACTTACACAACTGAGTAAAAGGTTACTGAGCCCCTAACATGTACTGTGCACTGTGCTGGGTACCAGGTGGGCAGAGATGAATAGAACAGAATTCCTATCCTTAAGGAACTGGAAGGAAGAACACATGTAAACGAGCCCTCTGCAGTTACAGGTGACAAAGAAGTCTGCCCAGGCTTCCTTACTCTTCTTACTCAGAACTCTCTTTTTAAGTTTATCTACTTTAACAGCTTGACACACCATCTTACGTCCTGTTGCCTCCAAATCTCCAGCCCCAACCTCCTCTCCCTTTACTTGGAGACTTTACCTACTTCAGTTTAGAAAGCATTAATTAAACACATACATTGTGCTGGTCACAAGGATTCATGACCTCAAGGAATTTATATTTTAGTGCATTTGTTAACAGGGATTGAGTTAGAATCACCCAAGGAGTGTTTTCAAAGCACACTCGTCCAAGCCCCACTCCCTGTAAATTCTGATTCAGTCACTAGACTCTGAAAATTCAGAGGTAAATAAGAAACAGTTCCTTCAGGGAATCTAAGGGTAATGGAGGGACACAGACATTTTAAACAACCTGTTCAAGTATTATGAACAACATGAGCTGTAAATGCCATGTGAAAGCCTGTTTATAGCACAGAGTGACACAAAAGAGAGAGGTAGCTTCTGTGTGGAGAAATCAGGAGGAAGTGCCATTTGAGCAGCCTTAAAAGATGAGTGGCTAGACTCTAGATGAATGAGAGAAGGGCATTCCGGACAAAGAAGTGTCTTGAAGGTAACCAGCAGGCAGATCATGAAGGACTTTGTATTGTAGGCACTGGGGCCACTGAAACTTCAGTTTCCTATAGTAGCGCATGCTAATGGTAAACAATTCAAATAACACTGAAGAGAAAGATAAATATTTCTCCTAACCTAGGCCCCCCAGTTCTCCCCAGAGACAATTATTTTGAGTTTCTTATGTAGCCATTGAAGGGTTTTAAGCAGTGTGGTTAAATGGCCAGATCTGGTTACCATATTGTGAGTAGATCTAAGGGAACAAGACTGGACACAGGGAAGGAGGGTAGGAAGCAGCAGAGTAAACTAAGCACGAGATAGTCAGGACCTGAAGTAAGTCAGTAGCAATGGGATGGACAGGGGCCAGATAGAAGAGCTTAAGGAAATAGAATTAGCTTGAGTTAATGACTCAAGGTATTTAGGATGACTTCTAGGTTTCTTATGTGAATAACTGAGTACATCGTGTCAGTCCCTGAGAAGTTCACAGCAGAAGCCAAGACAACTTGGGGGAAAGATGTGCCATTTTGGACATGTCGAGTGTGACGTATCTTTGAGATGTAGAGATGTAGATGGAGAATGTTCTTCATTAGTGTAACATGTAGGATTGGTGCCGTGAGAGTTCAAAGGGGCAAGAGATACAGATTTGCTGGCTAATGGCTCAGAAATGGTAGTTCAAGACATGGGAGTGCATTAGTTTGCCCAAGGAGGCTGTGTAGAGTGAGACAGGAAGAGGACTAAAGATGCAGGCCTGAGGAGCATCATCACTGACGGAGGAGAGGAGGAGCAGCCAATATGGGGTCTAGGAAAGGTTTTGTTTTATATTGGGTTTTCCCACCTCCTAAGCTGGAACATGTGGGAATGAAGCCGGTATAAAGATGAAGTTGGAAACAAACGTGAAATGAAGAAGAACCAACTGAGGAATGGGAAGTGGTTGATCAGTCACATATAGGAGGACTTAGATTAGAAGCAAAAAGGTCACCGTGGGCATTTGAAATCTGTATGTTTTTAGGCTTGAATGGAGAGAGTTGAGAGAGTTCATGTCATGATCCCAGCTGTTCCTGAGAGAAAGGGGCCAAAGACATCAGCTGAGAGATGTGGGAAGCAGTGCAGTAAAGAGGCTTGAGGGTAACGGTGAACATAAGAAACAGCTGTTCCTTGGGAAGGAGAAGAGGGAGGGGACCAGGTTTTTACTGGGAGATTTACTGGGCCAGGCTGAGGGTCCTGCTCAGGATGGCGACTGTACATTTGTTGTGTATCATTATGCAGGGTTGTTTGGTTTCCTCCAGCAAATCTGAGTCTAGTTTTGAATCCAAGAGTCTAGAAAGCAGATGACTGCATTGATCTGAGGGTGGGATCTTTTGTAAAATGAATGCAGTGAAAGGAAAAAGGAGACTTCACAGAGAGTGATATGTAGTGATACAGTAGTAGGATATGTGATCCCACTTATGCACCCTCAGATTGATCATTTTGTTTTTGAGCTCAGAAGTCTTCAGTTAGTTCCTGGTTTAAATTCTAAGTCCTTGAATTGGTAGACAAAGACAAGGTTTTCCTGTAAAGCTGGTTCCAACCTCCTTTTTCATTGCTTTTCTATGAGACTCCTCTGTTCGCAGTTGCTGCCTCCCTGCTTTTGCTCTGGCAATTCTCTGCCTAAATTCCCCTCCTCTTCCCAGCTGCCTGAACCCTATGCAGCCTTCAAAGGCCCAGTTCTAGTCACAATTCCTCCCATAAAACCTCATTGGCCACTTTAACCTAAAAAGAGCCCCAGTTTTTCAGAATTGTTTTCAATACACTTAATTAGAGCTTGTACTGATTTGTCTTTTACATTGTTTCTTCTATATTGGGTGGGTTTTATTTCTGCAACTAAATTCTTAAATTTCTATAGTACTGCAGCCACTGCACCTGCCCTGACTTTTGCGGAAAAGGTTCTCCATAAGCACTTCTTAGTGACTGAGTATAGAGTCCAGTAGATGTAGAGGAAATTAATATTTTTGAGAGTTCTTTTTGCTCAGCACTCAGTAAAGTGTTTGATATCAGTGCTTTTCAAACTTTCTTGGTGAAGGGCCAGGTAGGGTTTTTTCCCTCAAGCTGTTGCAGGCCAGTAGTTTTTTTTCTTTCTTTTTTTTTCCCCAGCCTTATTGTGATATAATAGACATATAAAGTACTTTTCTAAAAACACTTTTGTAAAATAGTAGAATCGTATTACTAGAAAAATTGAATTACTAGAAAAATAACATAAAAAAGACATACAGAATATAGACTTTTTAAATTTTAGATTGAACAACAACTCTGTCAAGTTGCTATAAGATGTTCTAAATGTGTATGCTTTGTTTCTGTATTTATCTTGGTGCAGACTGCCAACAGCTTGTGGACTGGCAGCAGGCCACAGATGACACTGGGTAGCACTGACTTGCACGGTCTCATTTGAACCTCTCCACATATTTTTCTCAATGTACCAATGAGGAAACTGAGGTTTAGGTCAAGCCACATGCTCAAGATCACCAACTTAGTACTGGACAGAACTGGAGTTCAAATGCCAAATGTCATTATGTTCACACTAGTGATTCTCAAAGCTGGTTCTCAGAGCAGGGTTGGTTTGGGGTAAAGTTTTTTGTTTGGTTTTATTTTGTTTTCAAGAAGTGAATTAGTTTTCTATTTTGAATTGCAAGTGTATTTCATATTCCACCCTTGACTTTCCTTTGGTTCTTGCATTTTGAAGCCTGTAAGTATTAATGTCAGATGAATATTACTTCATCTCAACTGCTTAGTACTTAGTTGAGTGGGAAAAGTAACTAACATCCCTTTTAAACGTCCAGGTCTGCTTTGTCTAAGGCATTTAACAAAGTTCTCATCTATACATGATGAAATGTGAAAATACAATGTAGTGAGTTTTTTCACAGAATCACATTTATGAAACTTAAAGGACTGTACTTTATCCTGGGATTTTGTCCTTAGTTTTTTTTTTTTTTTTTTTCATGTTTTAAATACTGAAAACAAAATGTAGTAATTGAGTGTTTTTTATAATAGTTATATTGAGATATAACTCACATACCATAAAATTCGTGCTTTTAAAAGTATACAGTTCAGAGTTGTGCTACCATTGCCACTGTCTAATCTTAGAACAGTTCCATCTCCCCCTAAACCCCCACACCTCCCTCCTAGCAGTCATTCCGCATTCCCTCCTTCTCCTAGTCCCTGGCAGCCAGTAGTCTACTTTCTGTTCCCATGGATTCACTTATTCTGGACATTTCATATAAATGGAATCATACATTATATGACATTTTGTGTCTGGTTTCTTTCACAGAATGTAATGTTTTCAAGTTTCATCCATACTGTAGCATGTATCAGTACTTCATTCCTTTTTATTGTCAAATAATATTCCATTGTATAGATATACCACTTTTTGTTTATCCATTCATCAATTGATGGACATTGGGGTTTTCCACATTTTGGCTATTATAAATAATTCTGCTGTGGACATTTGTGTGCAAGTTTTTGTGGACATATGTTTCATTTCTCACAGATGTATACATTAGTAGTGGAATTGCTGGGTCATATGGTAATTCTATGTTTAACATTTTGAGAAACTGCCGAACTATTTTCCGTAGCAGCTGCATCATTTTATAGTCCTACCAGCAATGTATGAGGTTTGTGTGTCTATGTTGTTATTGTTGTTTTTAAGTGTCCTTATGTTACAAAATGTAAAGATTATACAACCTTATGTTGGGTCTCTCTAAATTGAAAAACAAATTAAAGACCCACCCATGAAGTCTAGAAGCTTGAGAACCACTACATTGCACCAGTCTGTATTTAAAAACAAAGCCAAGAGAACAAAACAAAAAACCTAACCAGGAGTTTATCAATGAAAAAAAAAAAAGAATTTCTTTTTTTCTTTTCTGTTGGCTCTTTGGCAAGCCAGAATGGCTGGTTTTCCTATTGTACCTTTTGTTCTTGGTCGAAGAAGTGGCATGGGAGCATTGTTCTCAAAGTAGAAAACTCAGGAAGTAGAATAAAGTGCTCTTATTAGAATAAAGAGAAATCAAAGGGTGTGCATATCTGTTCTGTCCCCTTATCTGGCAACAGCACATGTGATTTCTCCTTTTCCCCCTTGTAGGAGGAAAGAATTTGATGGAGGTAATTATAGTGAGATCTACTCTCATGTCTATGCATCAGGATTAATCTTTGATGTTCACAGAAATACAAGGGTTTCCATGCTGATTTACTGTGGGAGATAAAAAGCACAAAAATGAATGACTGGGAAAGGTGACCAAAGGAGAACTGTAGGTTTTGAGAGAAGAGATGAGGTTTCTGCGTCTCTGTGCATAGAAGCAGAGAATGGTAATAACTCTCAGTCCACCAGTTCACCTGCCCCATTATTTCTCCCCCCCCCCCCCGGTTGTTAATCTATTTTATTTGTTTGTTTGTTTGTTTGTTTATACTTTTATTGACATATAGTCAGTTTACAATGCTGTGTCAATTTCTCATGTACAGCGTAATGCTTCGGTTATATATGAACATACATATATTCCTTTTCATATTCTTTTTCACCGTAAGTTACTACAAGATATTGAATAGAGTTCCCTGTGCTATACAGTATAGAATTGTTGTTTATCTATTTTATATATATTAGTTTGAGATTTGTCCTATTTATTTCTGAAGGAGAGTTGGGAAGGAGACCTTTGGGCTAAGAAAGGGTTTGGGAGGGAAAAACCTGGGATTATAGCCTTGGCTACCTTTTGTGTTTTTATTAAAGAGTAACATTTCACCAAAAGAATTAAAAACAATGAATATCTCTATTTTAAAATACAAGATTATTTTAACTGTTAATTTCCAAGATCCCTCATCTGCTTCAGATCATTCACGTTTTTATGAGTTGTTATTGGGAACGTTCTACTTTATGTGAGCTTTTTCAATTTAATAGGCCTTTGAATTTTAGTTTTCATAGTTAGTTTTTAAATGATATACACTTTATTGATATTCCGGTATGTTCCTAGCTGTTCTCCGGATTTAGTACCTCTGGGTTGTCTCTAGGGCTTTACCATTAAAGAGAACTTGTCTATAAAGATCTTATTGGGGTGCTTATTCTTTCTGAGCCTCTGTTTCTTCATCTGTAAAATGGAGATGATTGTACCTCTCAGGACTTGTGAGTTTCAAAGTGTAATAATGCTGTGACGGCGTTTTATAAACTAGAGTGCACTAGGAAGAGATGTTATTCTTGTTTTTGTACAAATGATTTCCTTTCTTTTAAAAATTATTTTCTTGGGTTATATTCCCTAAAATGGGCTCACTGATTCAAACAGTACAACCCAGGATAATCTGTTGATTCAAAATTATTTTATTCAACAAATATGTACTACATGCGCACTGTATGCCAAGCTCAGTTCTAGGCGTTGAGGAATGCAGCAATAAATAAAATAAAATGAAACCTTGCTCTCATGGAGCCTTCCTTTTGTTGGGCTAGTTTATGACTTATATAAATAGCATATAAACAGGTATATAAATCCATGAATCCTGGGGGTGGGGGATATAGCTCAGTGGTAGAGCACATGCTTGGCATGCATGAAGTCCTGAGTTCAATCCCCAGTGCCTCCATTGAGGGAAAAAAATAAAAATGAAAAATAAAATCAATGATTCCTAAGTGCCAGTCAGAAGAACAGTACTGGTCTATAGTAACATTTCTAGCAATCTGAAGTGAATGAGAAAGATAAGGACAATATATGGACTTTTTCATAAAGACTTGTTTATGCACCTTAAAGGGAAGGACATAACTGAGTTTATATCATATATTCTTTGTGTGTGTGTTAAACTCTTTCTTTTATGAAACAACTATGTTAATAGAGATTAGTGGGGGGGTTTCAAGTGTTTGTTTTTATTTTTAATATCCGTATCTTTAATATCCTTACCAATCAGGATAAGATGGTTTCCCCAATTTGGAGGGATACATACTGTTCATGAAATCATAAGGCATGGGAACCACTGATTTTCAACTTAACTTTATCTTATCTATCACAGTTTACAATGTGCTTATGAAGCTCAGTGGACTCCTACACTATAATAACCATGTAAGGGAGGTGGTAGGGTGGGTTCTGTCAGTTCAGTTTCTCCAGGGAACAGGCACAGAGGTAGAACTAGGGATACAAGAAATTATTGAGGAGTATGCCCGTGGTAGATTAGCAAGGAGCAGGATGGGGGCAGGGACAGCCTCTAACCACAAGGTGGATCTGACAGTCTCAGCCAACCCAATGGGAAACTCTGAAGCAAGGATTGCCTGGTAGGAGTCCTTGTTGGACAGAAATGTCTAGTGCCCCCAAGCTTAGTCATTAACGGGGGGCTGTCCAGGAAGAGTCGGGCTGAGGTTCGTTCTGTCACCTAACTACATTCTTTGCAGCTAAATGGCAAGTTATTTCTTGAGAAATCTGAGCATACACCTACATGGCTGCTACAGTATCCTTTCCCCCTTATTTTTCAGATGAAGAAACCAAGACTGACTTGGTGAAGAATAAATAGACAGGTAGACAAGTAGGCAGTGAAGCCAGGACTTTGGCCCCCACCTTGCTACCATTCTTTCTATTACAGCAAATTGCATTTAACAGTTTTTACTGAATGTCTATCCTATTAAAGACATTCAGTGCATAAAGCAACATTTAGTAGAGGAGAAATGATGTATTCTGGGTAATTATAATGTAAAGAAGTAGTTCAGTGCTGGAGGAGGAAGGACATACGGAGCGATATGTGCTGTCAGATTCTGTCCTGCTGTAGGCTATCAGGGAGGGCTTCCTGGAGACGTGGCATTGGAATTGGCTCTTGAAGTTCAGATAGGCTTAAAACTTTTGGAAGTTAAGGGAGGGTGGACCTTCCACAAGGAGGGAGCAAGGATTTGCAGAGCATGAGGGGCTCTGTGTCTTGGAATGTGTATGTTTATGTTCCTGGGTAGGGGGGCTTGATAGCCAGAGGAGGCAGCTGAGCCATGCGTCCAAGAGGAAGTGGTGAGTTGGATGGGATGTGTGATGTAGAGAGAAGACAAATAATCAGAGTATAAGTGGTCTAGAAGAGGAGGATAAGGCCAGACAGACGAGGTGAGTAGCTTCTAGTTAACTGAATGAAAAGAGAGTGAACTGTAAGTTTTCAGTCCTTGTCTGATTTTTTTCATAGTGTGTTTCCACCAGTGAGGGCTGGAACTCCTGTTTAGAGCTCTTTTATTCTAGTTCTAATGAATAGAGACCCAAGACTGCCAGCTTGGCTTGTGTAAACCCAGCTTGCCTGGGAGCTTTACTATAGAGGTTATCTGGCTCATTTCTTCCTCTACTTTGCCTGTTGCTCTCTGGTTTTGTCAAAACTGCAGGGGATTAGAACCTGAAGTCCTAGATCTCTTACCCCACCTCTTCCCTTCTCACATCTGCAAGGACTGCTGCTTCCCTATCTCCTTTCCCCTCCTGCTTTCATTTCAGTAGCCAGGTAACAGGTAGCTGTTATGTTACCCACCTGGGTTCTTGGACTCTTTAATTAACAGAAATTGATAAGAGGCCAGAAGAGAAGTTCAGGCAAGGCTTTATTGGGAACGAAAATAAGTAACTGGTACCCTTGCTTGCTCCCTGAGGAGGGGTAGGCTGCTCCCTTAGATGGAGTGAGGGTAGGGATGGATCGGTGGGTCAGGCCAGAGGGGTGGCGTAGGTGGTCTGCCCACCGCCTTGGTGGGGCTGTGTGCAGGGATCATGCGCTGAACTCTGCTTTTGCTCCTGGCAACTCAGAAGTGGCATTTGGGTTTTGGCCTTTTTCTATCTTGTTCATAATTTGCTCCAACTGCACGTCTGTGCAGTTACTTTTTAGTCCCTCATAGGTTCTTTGTATTCTGTTGCTCCAGGACATGTTTGTCCAGGTGCAAGCACTGCAGTAAAGGGTCCCAGGTCCCAGCCTATCTCATTACCACCTCTCATTGTTTTTACTTTCCGGGTAAAGTGACGTGTTGGAAGCAGCGGTTTGAGTGCTTGCTCCACTGGGGTCAATTTTACAAATATTGAATCTTTGCTTAGAATTGGTCCACTATGGATGAGGCAAGATACAGGGGGAGGCAAGCTGGGAGGACTGAATGGGGTTATCTTTCCAGACATGGCTTTGTCCCTGTTGTTAGAAGACTTTACCTTTCGCACTTTTGAGTGTCAGTGTGATGCTGTGCTTTAGTTTGAGGAGGGTGTGTTGGCTCAGCGTCTCTACAGAGACTGCTGTCTCTACAGCTCTGCTGTCTGTCAGTTTCGTAAGCTGCCACTTAGAGCAGTCAGGGAAGCCCTTTAGTGTGTATGTGTGTGTACACACCAGTGGCCTGTCTGGAAAAGCTAGATGGCATTTTGAGGAAAGTCAGAGATCTCACATACTGCACCCACCTCACTGGCGCCCAGATCTCAGGGTCTCCAGGTCCCATGAGAACGGGCAGCAAAAGGAAGTCTCCCTTCAGTTTTCCTGGTCATTCAGTGAGTGTTTTACTGGCTCACTGTCGTTGGGCTGAGCAGTCAGAAGGATAAGCCCTGAGTGAGGGTAGAGGGGTAGCAGGCAGCTTAGAGAAGTGGCCCAGTTACATAAATGCAGCGAGATGACATCAGGCATTAAACCCTGGCCCTTTGGACATGACCCATGTCCTGTGGGGGAACAGGGGTGGAGTCAGGGGCTAGAGGAAGGTATGGAACAGGGAAAGAAAGATCTTTTTAAAGGAAGCTGCCACGCGCTGAGACCAGTGCAGCTAAATGTGCTAAAGGGACAAGATTGATAGATACTCTTGGTTTTCCGCAGGAGCAGGATGGTGAATGTAGTGTGTGTGTGTGTGTGTGTGTGTGTGTGTGTGTGTGTGTGAGAGAGAGAGAGAGAGAGAGAGACTAGTGTCAAGTTTTGAAACATCCAGGATTCTGGATCTATGCCTAGTTAATTATCTGATAAGGGGTTAAGGATCTTAATAAAAAAGAGCATGCTTTAGAAAAGGAAGATGATTCTTCTGGGGAGAAGGGCAAGGAGTTTAACCAGTTGCTGTTTACTTCTTTTTCTCATGCATTCTGTTAGAAGCTGGCTTCTACTAAGATCACCAAAATTTAAGAGTAACTTCAGGGAGGAGAGTGAAGGAATTTTCTCTACACGTCCTCAGGTGCCTCAGAAGCCTCAGGGCTCCTGGATCAGATCTTCAGTGCAATCACTGTACAGTTAGAGCTGGGTTTTCTCGATTCTCGTGGCACAGAAGAGCTGTAACTATGAAAGTAGAGGGACTGGGTCTGGCAATTTTAAGGGAGAGGGAAGCTAATTCCCCTCTTCCTCCACAAGGCTGCAGAGCTTCCCCGGGGGAAGGTCTCCGAGTTGACACCTTTCGCCACCCAGCCTTTCTTTCTACTGGGGGCTCTCTTGGCTCTGAAACAGACTTTCTACAGTTTCAGACCCAAATTAGAAGATGGGGCAGGTGCTTAATTCTTAGGCTTGGAGCTGCCTTGGGTTTTGTTTTCTTCTTTCCTTTAAAAAATTTTTTTTATAGTTCTTTATTTTTATTTTTATTTGAGGTACTGGGGATTGAACCCACGACCTTCTGCATGCTAAGCATACGCTCTACCACTGAGCTGTACCCTCCCCCGACCCGGAGCCTCCTTGGTTTTGATACGGTAGAAGCCTTAACTTAAAGCTTCCCCTGGGACTAAGAACAGCACTTTTGGTTCTGACAAAAGTAAAGCCTTTGGGGATCTTGTTCAGAAAACTCTGAGCATTAGGGCCCTGCCTGTTCCCCTCTCCCTTTTATGGAGAGGACCTTACATTTGTTATCTTTCCTTGTCTCTGCAGGCCTCATCATTTCTGTCTCCCTTGCTCTACCTGCCTTACCTGTCAGCTGGCCCACTGATGTATAGATTTTGTACACGATGAACTGTGAACTCCTAGCCACGTGTAGTGCCCTTGGGTACTTGGAGGGGGACACATACCACAAGGAGCCGGATTGCTTGGGTAAATACCTTTTTGAGGAAACAGGTTTTTTAAAAAAAAAAAAAAAACAAAAAACTTTCTTGAGTCGAGGTGTTTTGAATTTCTCAAGCCATGGGTGTGAAAAGCACGTGGGCTTGGGTGGGGCTCCTTCTAGGGTTCCGTGTAAGTGTTTATCCTGTCCCCGAAGAGAGTGTGAAGGATTTGATCCGCTACTTGAAGCACGAGGACGAGACGCGAGATGTGCGGCAGCAGCTGGGGGCCGCGCAGATCCTGCAGAGCGACCTTCTGCCCATCCTTACCCAGCACCGCCAGGACAAGCCTCTCTTTGATGCCGTTATCAGGTTGACTCCCCAGCTTTTTAACTTTTACCACATTCCAGCCTTTGGCGTTTGTGCCTGGTGAGAAAACTTAACAACATCTCCCTCCTTCGTTGCCTCCCCAGGCTGACGGTGAACTTGACGCAGCCAGCCCTGCTCTGTTTTGGCAGTGTGCCCAAGGAGCCCAGCTTCCGGCACCACTTTCTGCAGGTGCTCGCGTACCTGCAGGCCTACAAAGAGGTGCGGTTTTCCTTCAGAGTCCCCGGGGCAGCACCTGGGGGTGGTGGGGAAGGGGTGGGTGGGGACTACTTAAGGCCCATCCCCCTACTTCATAGGCCTTTGCCAGTGAGAAGGCTTTTGGAGTCCTCAGTGAAACCTTGTATGAGCTGCTGCAGCTGGTGAGTCTCCACCCAACAGGACCCCAGCGGACAGAGCCCCAGGCCGGGCACTGTCAGGACATACTGAGTTTGCAGATATGGTCCCAGGCCTTGGAGATAACATTGTCCAATCCATTGTCTCTGCTGCCTCAGGACAGCTAGAACTCTACTTTCTTAATTCTGATTCTCCTCTGTGCCTCTGTCCCCCAGTCAGGGTAGATGGCGCCCGCCTTCCGTAGGGAGCCTCTTCCTCTAACTCTTCCTCTGACTAGGGCTGGGAGGAACGGCAGGAGGAGGACAACTTGCTGATTGAGCGGATCCTGCTGCTGGTCAGAAATATTCTCCATGTCCCAGCTGACCTCGATCAGGAGAAGGTGATCTTGGGTTGTCCGAGTTCTTGTACTTGGTTAGGTCCAGCTGCCCCTTTTTCTCCGTTCTGTCCTCTGACAAGTCTGGGAGAACTTTGATCAAGGAATGTGTTGGAGAACTTCATGGAAGGCCGTAGAACTGAATGACCTCCCTCTTTCCCCTCACCCCTCACCGCTCAGAGGATCGATGATGATGCCAGTGTCCACGATCGGCTTCTCTGGGCAGTCCACCTCAGTGGCCTGGACGACCTGCTCCTCTTCCTGGCCAGCTCACCTGCGGAGCAGCAGTGGAGCCTACATGTGCTGGAGGTCATCTCCCTTATGTTCCGTGATCAGGTGAGACCCTGTCCTGTTGCTCCAGTCCCTTCCCCTATGTCGTTTTCTGCTACGCATCCAGAATTGCTCTTGTGTCATGATTGAATTATCTGGGGAAGGCAGGTGACAGGTAGAGTTGCCATGTCTTAAGTACAGTGTCCCATCAACAGTGCTATTTTGTTCACTCTTCCTGTCCCCACTAGGAATGAACTCACAATAAGGAATGACTGTCCTTCTGACTCTCCCCTCCTTGTCCCACATGTAGCACCCTGAGCAGCTGGCAGGGGTAGGGCAGGGACGCTTAGCTCAGGAGCGGAGCACAGATGTGGCAGAACTGGAGGTGCTGCGCCAGCGTGAAATGGCAGAGAAGAGGACTCGGGCCCTTCAGCGAGGCAACAGGTGAGTGGCGGGGAGCTGCTCTACCAGTGTTCCCATTCCTGCGCTACTGGGAGTGCTGGGGCTTGGGCCAAGTGCAGACAGTGGTGGCCGGAGACCATTCTGCAGTTACAGCGTGCTCTGATGTGTTGGTGAAAGAGAGTAGGGATGGAGCTTCAAGAACATTGAGGAATCACTCTGGACCTTTTTTTCTCTGCAGGCATTCTCGATTTGGGGGCTCCTACATTGTCCAGGGCTTGAAGTCCATTGGGGAGAGGGACCTCATCTTTCACAAAGGTCTCCACAATGTAAGTATGTGCCCGTCGGGGGTGGGAACATTGTGGAGTGGGGGCCCTATGAAAGGTAAGCATCTCTGGAGTAAAGCTTCTCTGTTCTTGGGCTTAGAAAGCTGGAGACTAGGAGAAATAGAGCCTTTGGCATTATTGTCTTTACCTATATCTTCAGTTAGTACCAGAGGGCAGAGGGAGAGCACCTTCTGTGAGTTTCTTCTGAGAAAACTGCAGTACCAGAGACGTGGGAAGAGCTGCAGGGGAGGGTGGTGGTTAGGAGTAATTCTAATCCCCTCAACCCACACCCCCCAGCTCCAAAACTATAGTTCTGATCTGGGAAAGCAGCCCCAACGGGTGCCCAAACGTCGCCAGGCTGCCCGGGAGCTGTCTGTCCAGCGCCGCTCTGCCCTCAACGTGAGACTCTTCCTCAAAGACTTCTGCTCTGAGTTCCTGGAGAACTGTTATAACCGGCTCATGGGCTCAGTGAAGGTGAGAGCCTAGGGAGGATGGAGTAGGGAGGGGATGGGGCCGGCTGTGGGTAAGAGGGGCAAGCTGCGGAGGGGCCGACAGGAAGCTGACCGTGGAGTGTGGACTAGTAGGTGGGAAGGGCACCCCTGAGAGATGCTGTCGGGGTCAGGATGGAGTGGGTTATTGGTAATGAAAAAAGGGCTCTAGAGAAATTGCTCCAGAGGAAGGGGAAGGGGATGGGGGGAGAACAAGAGAAGGATGGAAATTGTGGGTCCTAGAATATTGTTACTGTGGTGTCCGGGGTCCACCTGGTCATCATAGGACAGCGGGAAGTTGGAAGCCCTGAGGTCATAGAATGGTCTGTTTTTCCTGGACGTTAGGACCACCTGCTTCGGGAAAAGGCCCAGCAGCACGACGAGACCTACTACATGTGGGCCTTGGCCTTCTTCATGGCCTTCAACCGAGCTGCCTCCTTCCGGCCAGGTCTGGTTTCTGAGACCCTCAGTGTCCGCACCTTCCACTTCATTGAGCAGAACCTCACCAACTACTATGAGATGATGCTGACCGACCGCAAGGAAGCTGCCTCCTGGGCGCGCCGGTGAGTGGGAGGAGAACTGGGGTTAGAGCGGATGTCTTGGCCAGGCTGGGAATCTGAATACCTGAATTTTGGATGGTACTGCCTTTCCTCTTTCAGGTTGAAGGTGGTCAGGCTGGGGAGCGAGGACTGGCTGAGTCATTCAGTTTTTGATGAAACAGTTTGAGGAGGGGAAGGTGCAGAAGGATGATGCTGTTTCCATGAGCCAAGGTCCTAAGTTGTCTTCATTTCACCTCTGTCCCTCTCGCAGGATGCACCTGGCTCTGAAGGCCTATCAGGAGCTGCTGGCCACAGTGAATGAGATGGACGTGTCCCCAGACGAGGCTGTGAGGGAGAGCAGCCGCATCCTCAAGAGTGAGGCCCCAGCCTGGCCTCTAATCCACCTCCCCCGCTTCTCCACCCGAATCCCACTCTTCCCAGCCCCAGCTTCGCCCATCTCTCCTTTGCCCAAACTTTCCAGGCCAGTCCTTCCATTCCTTTCTCTTTCCCATTTCTAGACAACATTTTCTATGTGATGGAGTACCGAGAACTCTTCCTGGCACTCTTTCGAAAGTTTGATGAGAGATACCAGCCCCGCTCTTTCCTTTGTGACCTGGTGGAAACCACCCACCTCTTCCTCAAGATGCTGGAGCGGTTCTGTCGGAGCCGTGGGAACCTGATGGTGCAGGTACTGGGCAGCCCAGGGTGTGGAAAGAGCTGGGAGGAAAGGGTCCAGGACGGGGGTTCTCACATTTTCTGTAGCTTAAGCTGATCTGTGAGAACTACCCTGAACTGAGGGCAAGCGTTTCCGTGGTGTTGCCAGTGTGAGTCTGCCTTGTGAGTTTCCTTCTCCCGTTAGGCGAATCCCTGATCTACCATAAATATCTTAATTCATTCAGGAACATTTATTAAACACCTGCTCTGTGCTAAGCACATAGACTCTGAGGGTTCATAATTTTAGAATTTAGTAATTAAGCTGTGATATTTCTTGATTATACTTCAGAAGTACTGTAGTGAGATGGAAAGAGCCTTAAATTAAAAGTCAGAAGGTCTGGGATCTCGCCCTGTGTCAGTTATTATTAGAATAACTCAAGCTGCTTGGGTCAGCCTCCAGATCTTTTAAGTTGGTTGCAATATCTATCCATGAGCCTGAAATGAAATAATAAATGAAAAGTCTGGGGCCACCTCAAGGAATTTGTATCCTGGAGACACAGGGACTCTGCTTTGTGAAAATATTCCTATAATTCTATTTGCTACAGCTTAAAATCCGGTCAGAGCTGGACTTGAAAAGGGCTGTAGTACCAATGAGACTTTGCTAAAAGTTCTTTTTACATTCAGGGCTCTGTTGTATTATCAGTACTAATGGATGCTGTCATTTATTGAGTGTTTACTTTGTCACAGGTGTTATGCTAAGGTTTTCCTGTAAGTCTCACCACACTAGGACACATACATGGAGTGGTTAAGCAACTTGTCCAGGGTCTTACTGGTAAATAGCTAGCGTCAGCACGTACATCCTGATCTGCCTGACTCTGGAGTTCATGCTCCTGATCTTTGGTGTGTTTATAAGTTCCTTGAATTGAGCATGAAGCTTATTAAGGGCCTGATAGCCCATGCTGTTTGCTCACAGAGAAGACTGGTTCACAGCCTTGGCTTAGGGGAGCAGGGCTGGAGTATCGACTCATTCTCCTGTTTTTCAGGAGAAAAAATTATAGTTTACATTTGCAGAGTGCTTTGCATTTTACAAAGCCTTTTCACGTAGAATTTCTTGTCCTCCTAGTAGATCTGTTCATTCTGTAGACTTTTGCTTAAGATATCACTGCTTTGGGGAAAACTCTGGCCCCCAGGAAATGAGCCAAGTGCTTTTCCTTTTAGGCTCAGCCACGTTCTCGGTCTTATCCACACTGCAGTGTCATTTGCTTGTGTGCTTACCTGTCTCTCCCCTAGTAGACCACAAGCACCTCAAGGGCAAGGAAATGTGTGTTCACCGTTGCCTTCCTGCTGCCATCGAGCAGAACATAGCGGTCACACTGTGAATGTCTAGTTAATTCAGACGTCTAGTTAATTAATTAATAGAGAAGACATGGATAGGAAAAAGGCCTCTCTAGCTCTCCTGCCATCCCAACACAGCTCTTTCTCCATAGAACAAGAGAAAGAAGAGAAAGAAGAAAAAGAAAGTCCCAGACCAGTCCGTTGCTTCTGGTACGGTCCCCTGCAGCCCAGGGGAGCTGGAGGCTGTGTGGCCGTCCCTGGCCGAGCAGCTACAGTGCTGTGCCCAGGTACGTAGCTGCAGAAACCCTGTCTTTCTCAAGGGTAGTGCTCTGGGCAGGCTGTCTGGGTCCCCCCAAGCCCCTCCTCGCACTGTTCCCACAGCTTTAATAATCCCTCTCTAGGATCCTGAGCTCAGTTTGGACTCTATGGTTCCCTTTGATGCGGCCTCAGAGGTGCCAGTGGAAGAGCAGCGGGCAGAAGCCATGGTGCGGATCCAAGACTGTCTCCTGGCTGGCCAGGCCCCCCAGGCCCTGGGCCTCCTTAGGTCTGCCCGGTAAGAACCCTGCTTACCCATCCTCCTGGATCCAGCCCCGGGGCTTTTAGGGGCAGGGGGAGGCTTTCTCTGAGGTACCAGGTTCTCAGTCTTCAAAAGGGAAGTTCCATCAGAAGTCCTGGGGCCCTGTACTGAGTCAAGTCCTGGCGAGTTTTGATTGGTTTATTGGGGAGGTTTATTGTTTGTTTTCATTTTACTTTTGAGAAATACCAGAAAGTACAGCTAATTGGGGGAAAAAATAAAGATAATTCTACAAGCCAAATATAGCCATCATTAACGTTGTTTTTGAGTTATCGTCCATAGTTTTTTTCCCCTCTGTGTTATATATACAGACACATATACCTTCTTTCACAAAATCAAAATATTGCAATACTGATTAATTTTTTCACTTCTTAAACATTGTGAGCATCATTTCACATCAGATATAATTCTGCAATTGTTAATGCTTTTGAAACACCATCGTGTTGAGGGGAGGATATAGCTCAAGTGGTAGAGCACATGCTTAGTGTGCACAAGGTCCTGGGTTCAATCCCTGATACCTCCTCTAGAAAGATAAGTAAATAAATAAACCTAAATAAAACACCATTGTGTGACTATGTACATCTGTTCAACTAAACATCAAGCATTTAGATTGTTTGCATTTTGTTCCTATATGGTTTTGATTGCAATGTGGCTTCTGAGGGAAAGTTTCCCTCCAGTCTTTTTCATCTTTGAGATAACCGTTCATATCCTCTTTCTGGCTAGAAAATAAAATAAGTCTAAATTTCTTCTCCCACTTCAAATTGTAACTCAGATTCCCTCTGGTGAAAGCCTTTTTCTCTCTGTGCCCCAGGGAGGTGTGGCCAGAAGAAGATGTGTTTGGTTCTCAAGACATTTCCCCAGAGGAGGAGATCCAACTGCTGAAACAGATCTTCTGGGCCCAGCTTCCCCGTGAGTCTCCATTTCCTTCATGTCTCTCTCCATCCAGCTCCTGTCTAGCCCTCGTCGCAGAGACCCAGTGAGCCCCATTCTTTCTGTAGGGCAGCAGGGCCTGGAGGAACGAGGGGTGGAGGAAGAAGAGGAGGAGGAGGAGGAGGACGAGGAAGAGTTGCAAGTGGTCCAGGTGTCAGAGAAAGAATTTAATTTTCTGGACTACCTGAAACGGTGCGGCCCGAGAGGACTGAGATGGTGCCCGGATGGAGACTGGGGCGGTGAGGGCGAGCAGTGTCTTTCTCATGCCGACGTCCCCTCCCTCCCTGCCTTGGTGCAGCTTTGCAAACTCAACTGTCGTCCGAGCCTACGTGCTGCTGCTGCGCAGCTACCAGCAGAACAGCGCCCACACCAACCACTGTGTCGTCAAGATGCTGCACCGGCTAGCCCACGATCTCAAAATGGAAGCCCTGCTTTTCCAGCTTTCCCTCTTCTGCCTCTTCAATCGTTTGCTTAACGACCCTGCTGCCGGGGCCTACAAAGTGAGGGGATACAAGGAATGGGGGTCTGGAGGTGTTGGGGGGCCTGGGATAAAGGGATAGTCTTCAGGAGATAAAGTGCACTGAGCGGTGCAAGGCTGAGAGATGAGCGTGGTGAGGAGGTGGGCAGGAGGGTTGAGGGGGCTGCAGGGGGAAGGGTAGAAGATCCTGAGCCAGGAAGGGGCGTGTAGGAACAGGTGTAGAGAAAATACCTGGAGGGCTGTGTTTATATTTAGGCCCCAGGCCTCACAGCAGCGTCCCTCCCCTACAGGAGCTAGTGACTTTCGCCAAATACATCCTGGGCAAGTTCTTTGCATTGGCTGCCGTCAACCAGAAAGCCTTTGTGGAGCTGCTGTTCTGGAAGAACACGGCTGTGGTTCGAGAGATGACTGAGGGCTATGGCTCCTTGGATGGCGGGTGAGCTTGGGGATGGGGAAGGCTGGGGGGTGAGGGGGGTGGATGTGACAGTCCCAGAGTGTCAGAGCTGGAAGAGCTTGCAGATCAGTTAGTGTAACCTTTCTCTCCCTTTCACAGGTGAGAAAACAAGCCCTGAAGGTGAAATGCTTTACCTAAGGTCACGCAGGAGGGGAACTGGGATTGAGCCTACGTCTCCTGTCTACCCTTGTTTCCTTCTCCTTCATCAGCCTCCATGGGGTGGGGGTCAGTGGGGAGTGGGGTGGCCCCCTAGAGACAGAGTGTATGTACCCTGTCCCATGATGTGCTGGGAAACTGTAAGGATGCACAGACATGTTTGTCATCTCTTCCTGAGCATCTCACTCCTCTCCTTCCACTCTTCTCTCTTTCCCATAACACTCCCAGTCCCTGCAGCGGTCAGGTTCCATAGGCCCAACCTGGAAAATCTTAGTTTGACTTTTGGGTGCTTAAGTGGAAGAGGAGTGAGAGGAAGGAAACACACCTTAGGCCTCTGCTAACGGGCTCCTTTGCAGTACCTGCATCATCCTTATTCCTTTTGGAACTGACCAGAGGGCACCTTTGATCTCCTCTTTTGGGGCCAACAGCCTACATGCTGCCCTCCTCCTTTCCCTGTTTAGATCCTCCAGTCGCAGACCCCCTGTGTGGAGCCCAGAGGAGGAGGCCCAGCTTCAGGAACTGTACCTTGCCCATAAGGATGTGGAAGGTGTGAGGCCTTGAGGTCTGAAGAGTAAGGAGGGCAGCCTGAGCTCTGGGACCCCCCTTCACTGCCTTACTCCTCCCCCCCAGGACAGGATGTGGTGGACACCATCTTGGCACACCTGAAAACCGCTCCTCGGACACGCAAGCAGGTCATCCACCATCTGGTACGGCTGGGCCTGGCTGACAGCATCAAGGACTTCCAAAGGTACAGGCCTGTGCCCTGGAAGGAACTGAGATGGGGAATCCACCGTTCAGTCCCTGATTCCCCTCTTCCCTGGACACATCCCTAAACAGGAAAGGTACCCAGATTGTGCTGTGGACGGAAGATCAGGAGCTGGAGCTGCAGCGGCTCTTTGAGGAGTTCCAGGACTCTGATGGTAGGTGAGGTGGAAGCTCAGGGGGCTTCCGAGATGAGGGCCAGACTGTGCGTTTCTTCTGCTGCTTCCTGTTCCCAAGGAAGGCTTGTCCTGTCCCTTCTGCCCACTTGCTCTATTTGTGATGTCGTTTTTGAGTGAACTGAGCCAGCCTTTCTCCACAGACCTCCGATTTCCTTTATTAATCCCTTTCCCCTGCTGCTCTTGGGCATTCGCACTTCCCCTCTCTTTAGACGTCCTGGGTAATATCATGAGGAACATCACAGCCAAACGCTCACGGGCTCGAATCGTGGATAAACTGCTGGCTCTGGGGCTGGTGGCTGAGCGGCGGGAGCTGTACAAGAAACGCCGGAAGAAGTTGGCGCCCTCAAACTTGGTAACAGTCTTACCCTGGGTCTGCCGGCTGGGCCCACCCTACTGAAGTGATCCTTACAAGTAGCCCACCCAGTTCTTCCTGCCTCAGGATGCTCTGACCAGGTCTCCCAAGTGGGGCGGTCAGGAACCAGAGGACTCCACCCAGTTCCTCATCTGGTCTCCTTTATTTATTTTACTCTCAATGAAATTTAGCCTAATGAAGAGGAGTCCCTGCACAATTTTTGCCAGGAAGATCTAGAAGAAGAGGAGAACCTGCCAGAGGAAGAGAGTGAAGAGGATGAAGAGAGATGGAGGAGCTCAGAAGCAGAACAAGCTCATGGTACCTCCAGCCTTTCAACTCAAAACCTCGGGCAAAGCCTGCATCTGGAAGGTGAGGAGGGAAGTCAGGAAGGTTGGGAGAGACATCTCTGGTGGCGGAGCTGGAAGTATGGGCCAGATACAGGTTTCCCTCTTTCCCATAGGCTTTTCTGCTCCCCTCCTGTGGCTCCAGAATTGCCTGATTCGAGCAGCAGATGATCGGGAGGAGGTTGGTAAGTGGATAAATGACGGTTTCAGGAGGACTGGAGGCTCCTGGAGACCTGGTTGTGAAATGGAGGACCAGTTCTTTCTTCACAGCTTCACCATATGATTGTTGACCCCGTCCTAGGCTGCTCCCAGGCAATTCCACTGGTGCCACTGACGGCAGAAAATGAGGAAGCAATGGAAAATGAACAGTTTCAGCAGCTGCTGCGAAAGCTAGGGGTTCGGCCTCCTGCCTCTGGGCAGGTAAATACACCAGTTATTGCATCAGCCAAGCCCCGCTGGTGCTACTTCAAGATACACCTCCCACTCCTCCTCCTCTTTTCCTGTCATCTCTGACCGTGACTCCTATAACAGCCGTCCTGCAAGTCTTCCTCCCTCCTGTCTTCCACTCTGCCCCCTGAGTTGTCTTTCTAAAATACAGCCTTGATTATATCACTCTCCCGTCCAGAGCACTTGCTGGTCCCCCACTGTTTGCAGAGCAGAATTCACAGCCTCCAAGGGGCATGCCTGGCCTTGGCCGACCTTTGCAGCCTCACAGCCATGCCACCCGCTCTCCTGCCTTACTCTGTAGTCATCCTGGGCTAATTTCCATCCTCCAAACAGTAGGCCTTTTCATACCATCAAACGTTGGCCTTTTCATACTATCAAACAGTTGATCGTGCCAGTCCCTCAGCTGGAAGGCTCCAACTGCAGACACGCGGTGACATGCACGTCACCTGTCTTCCTGATGAACTTGCACCGAGTCAGTTCAAGAGTCAATTCAAGAGTCAGTTCAGTCGTCACCTCCTCAGAGAAGCGGTTTCTATTACTCTTTCAACCCCTGAAGCGGAAGTACAGTTGCCTCTGGGTTTCCAAGGAGGGGATTGGTTCCAAGACCCACTGCAAATACTGAAATTCACAGATGCTCATCTCTTTTATAAAATGACATAATATTTGCATATAACCTATGCGTATCATCTGTAGATTATTTATAATGCCTAACACAATGTAAATGCTATGTAAATAGCTGCCAGTGTACAGCAAATTCAAGTTTTGCTTTTTGGAACTTTTTGGAATGGTTTTTTTGTGAATATTTTTGAATCACTTGGTTGAATCCGTGGGTGTGGAACCCATGGATATGGAGGACCGACTGTAGTCACTTTGGTGGCTGGAATTTGTTCATTCCCATAGTATAGCCCCAATCCTGTGGTCTTACAGTACATTGGTTCTTTCTCCCATTAGATTGTGAGTTCCTTGAGAGCAAGGATCAAATCTGACTTAGGAGATCCCCAGGGGCCATTATTCATTTACTTACATAATTGACAACTATATTTACTGGGAACCTCCTGATGTATCAGACACTGTGCTCAACACTGGGCATATGCTGGAAAAATAAGCAATAAGTAGAGTTCACAACCCTTGTGGAGCTTCACCAGTGTAAGCTCCACATGTAAGCTCATGTTTATTCAGTGAGTAATATCAAAATCTGGTGAACCAGAGGCTGCTCCTTTCCCACCACTCTCATTTTCAACTTCTTTGCCCCCGTAGGAAACCTTCTGGCGAATTCCAGCCAAGCTGAGTCCCACCCAGCTCCGGAGGGTGGCAGCTTCTTTGAGACAGCCAGAGGAGGAGGAAACGCTTCAGCCTGGACTAGAACCCAAGGTCCCTGGAGAGCAAGGCCCGGAGGAGGAGCACCAACAGGAGCACCGAGCACAAGCTCTGCGGGCCCTCCTGTTAGCCCGGAAAAAGAAAGCAGGCCTGGTGTCCCCGGAGGGTAATAGCAGGACCACTCTTGTATTGAGTGCTTACTACGTGCCAGCCGTGTGAATCAAGAGGGCTGATAGAGTATTTTGAGTCTATGAGGACCTAGTTCCCTAATTTTATTCCTCCTGTGGTCATTTCAGAGGAAGGGACTGATGAAGGGAAAGAGCAGCTGAAAGTGGCACCCAGGAAGAGACAACTGCTGGACAGTGATGAGGAAGATGAGGACAGGAGCCCAGGTAGAGCGTCTGGTCGGACCTGCTTTCTCCTCTGCCCTCTAGCACTCCTCTCTCCAGTCCTGAAGATAAATGCTGCCATCCCCCTTCTCCCTTAACATGTTTAGGTAACCTCTCTCTTCTTACCCCTGACATTCCCACAGCACCAGAGTCGGGAGCTCCAGGAATCAAAAAGAAGAAGCAGTTTCAAATTGAGGATGAAGATGAGAGCGACTGAGGAGCCAGGAGTCTGGGGGAAGAGATAGATCTGTTTTTGGGTGGTGAATTTAAATCTGAGTTTGGAGGGCGGTACAGGATCCAGAAATTCCTCTTCCTGGACAGGAACAGTGGAGTCCTGGGCTTGCCTATCGATTTACAGTCCAAGAAGTTCAGGCAACAGTGTTGGCTTCCTGTATAGTCACTTCTTCTGTCTCCCCGTTTTATCAGTGGGCCTCAGTAGCTCTCTGGAGACTTACTCCTCTTCTCATTTCTTTGAGTTGATAGCACCCCTTAGCAAATGAGAGGAGGGAGTGAAATATAGAGGGCATCTTGGACCCCTCTTACCAGTCTGTTCCTTTTGGCTTTCAGCTGGAGGGGGCTCACAGCACCAAATGGGGAGTTCTGTGACATGATGGGTGAGGTGTAGGACCATCTTTGAAGGGCACCAGATGCTCCCATCCTCATTTTCTTTCCTGTGATCACCCTCTAGACACCAGATTGAGCCCAGTTCCTGCATTTGAAGTAGGGTTGGGATGCAGTACTCTCCAGATGATGAGTGTGTTTGGTTTATATTTGGTATTGATTTAAACATGTAAAATTAAAAGTTGCCCATGTTGATCCGACTTGCCAATCTGTCTAAGTACCCCAGCTCTCCACCCGTTACATTCATGGAAGAACTTTTAACTACTAGGGTTAAAAGAGACTTACCAGCCTTCCCTTTTCTCCCACTTTCCCTATAGAAGACACAGAAAAACATTTTCACCTCAAGATCCTCTGTCTAGGATAAATCTTTAGTGACAAGAGCATGCATGAGAACAGGCACATGAAAAGAAGCTCAATATTAATCATAGAGAATCACAAATCAAAACCATAATGACAGATCACCTGACACCTGTCAGAACGGCTATCATTAAAAAGACCACAAATAACAAACGTTAGCAAGGATGTGGAGAAAAGGGAACCCTTGTACACTGTTGGTAGGAATGTAAATTGGTGCAGCCATGTGGAAAACAGTATGAAAGTCCTCAAAAAAACTAAAAATAGAACTATCATGACTCAGCAATTCCAAGCTTGGGTATACATCTGAGAAAAATGAAAACGCTAATTCTAAAAGATACATGCACCCCCATGTTCACAGCACCATTATTCATGATTGCCAACATAAGCAATTCGTGTCCGTCAACAGATGAATGAATAAAGAAGACTCACACATGTACACACAATGGAATACTACTCAGCCATAAAAAAGAATAAAATTTTGCCATTTGCAGCAACATGGAAGGACTTGGAGGATATTATGCTTAGTGAGGTAAGCCAGAGAAAGATAAAGCCTGTGTGATATCACTTATATGTGGAATCTAAAAAATAAGCTACTGAATGTAATGAAAAAGAGACAGACTCATAGATAAAGAGAACAAACCAGTGGCATTACAGTGGGAAGGGGTGAGGGGCAAAATAGGGGTAGGGAAGTAAGAGGTACAAACTATGTATAAAATAGTTAAGTTAAATGATACATTGTACAGCACAGAATATAGCCCAATATTTTATAACTATAGATGGAGTATAACCTTTAAACATTGAGTCACTATGTTGTATACCTGAGACCTACATAATATTGTACATCAACTATACCTCCAAAAAAAAAGAAAAGAAAAAAGCATATGCATCAGGAAGAAGCAGGAGCAACAAGAGAGAAAAAGCCAGTTTGTCAGCACAGAGGTAGACAAAGTCCAGGTAAGAAAGATGTGAGTAAACCTTGCAAATCTCTTGTCTTTCCTTGTTCTTGGAAGCCATCAGTTCTCTGGCTCCCTTGTGTTTCCAGCTGAGGTAGGGTGAAGGTAGAATTGTGAAGAAAGCCATTCAGATTAGGGAGAGCCCTCGCAGTAAAGGATGTGTTTCAACTGCCTTGTTTCTCTGACTTGTTTTTTTCCCTTCCATAACCTCTAAAGATAGAGGTGAAGCTAAGTCCAGGGTAACTGAAGTTTTCAAGGGCTAAGACACATTTTGCCAGTTAGAGTAAAGTGTATAAACCTTGTCTCTCCAGGTGTCTTTACCCTCTCCCATTCATACTATAATTATCTTGAATATTTCCTCTCTATATGTTGAGAACCATATAAGGCAATGTAATATTTTATTTCAATTTCCTAACATAATTAGAAAACTCATGAGAAGATGGATGGTATATAATTATCTGTATTTTTTACCCTTTCGGTTGCTTTTTATGGAATCCAGACAAGCTGAACCCCCAAGAAAGTTAGATGCTTCTTTCAGCCACTCAGAAGAGGAAAGCTGCAGCCAGTGCTGGAACCTGAAGTCTCTGGAGAGCCAGGGCCTGAGGAGGAGTGCTGAGCACAAGCCCTGAGGGCCCTCCTGTTAGCCACAAAAGGGAGTAGGCCTGGTGTCCCAAGGGGATGATAGCAGGAAGCACATGTGTTGAGGACTTACAGTGTACCAGCCATGCTGGTTGAGGGGGCTGACAGTGTTACTTTGATGCCTCCTATTTCAGTGGGAGATCAGGCTGATGGGGACTGGCAACTAAAAACAGCACCCAAGATTTTTAAGGCAGTGAAAGTATTCTGTATGATACTGTAAAGGTAGATTATACATTATACATTTGGTAAAATCCATAGAACTATGCAATGCAAAGAGTTGAACCCTAATGCAAGCTTTGGACTTAGGTGATAACAATGAATAATACATAATAATATAAACTAAATAAAAATTTAATATAATAATCAAATGTAACAAAGGTACCATACCAGTGGAAGATGTTAATGGGAAACTGAGGGGTTGGGAGAGAGGATACTGCTGGGGGGCAGGGGGTGTCTATACTTTATGCTCAATTTTTCTATAAACTTAAAACTAGTCTAAAATATAAACTCTTAATTAAAACAAGAAACTCATTACCCAAGAAGTGACAACTAATGGGAATTGATGAGGAACAAGTAGACGAGGACAGGAGTAAAGGTAGAAAGTCTGATTGCGAGGACTTGCCCCTGTCTTCACCCTCTGTCATTTCTCTCCGTCCTGGAGACGAACGTACCACCACTTTCCAGCCTCCTGCCGTATTGACACAGTCTCTCCTGTCATTCCCAAGGCACCAGAGTTGGAAAGTCAAGGAATTTCAACGGAAAGTCATTTTTATATTGAAGATGAGAGTGACGCTGACTGAGGAACTGGAAATGGAGACAGGACCAGTTATGGATGGTGAAGTCAAGTCAGAAATGGAAGAATCTGATAGGATCCAAAACTTCCCCAAGCTGGACAGAAGCAGTAGACATTCCCCATGGACGGGGTTGGATATCTCTACATCCAGTTCCCCCAACTTTAGGAGTGTGTCCCCAGTAGCTCTCTGAAGGCTTACTTCTCTTATTCTTGGAACTGATTTCTTCTTGCTTGTTAAGGGCCCCTCCTGGAACTGAGAGGAGTGAGTAAGAGAGGAAGAGGAACCCAGGACCACTTCTTGGACAGTTCCCTTTGGCAGTCTGCCAGGGTGGGTTATAGCACCACAGAGGAAGCTCTGTGGCACAATGATGTGTGGACTTTTGTACCAGTTTTAGGAGGCACCATAAACCATTGTTCATTATTGTCCAGACTGCAGTTTCTCACCTAGAATCCTGGATGAGAAAAGAAGTCAATCCCTATAGTTTTGACACAGGCTTAGAAAGAGGTACTATCATGTATTTAATTAGGGTATTTCACTGTAATTAAGAATGTCAAAACTGAAAAGTTGCTCTGGTTTGATCTGACTTTCTGGTAGGTACTATCATCCCATTGCTCTACCTGTTAAATTCATTGAATAAGAATTATTTTGGGGTCTTTTACCTAGAAATCATTGGCATCCCTGTCTTTGATCTCCCTGCTTCCCCAGAAGATGTAAAGGAATTTTTCCTGATCTAAGTTTGGGTCTAGAGAAGTCCTTAGGTTGGGGAGAATATGGGGCGGGAAAAGCAGTGGCCACAAAGGGAGCAGGCCTGATTGTTGGCATGGGGGCAAAGGTGAGGGCAAAGCCTGAACCACGAAGAGGTGGATAAATATTTGTGAATGTTATGTCCTTCACTGTTTTCAGAGGGGTCAACTTTTTTGGCTGGGATAAAGAGAAGATCAGATCTAGAAAGCAGTGATTCAGATCACGGAAGCACCGAGGCAAAGGACGTGTTCAGACCTCTTTCCTCTGTCCTGTTTCTTCCCGGAGTAGGTGAGTATCACCCACAGCCTATAAGGTCTGATGTCCGGGGTGATTAAAGTTCCCAAGGGCTAAGACACTTCCTAGCTCTGACCAGTCTCGGGGTCTCTTCATCCCAGGCCTCTCCCCGCTTCCCAACCTGAGCACTGCTTCTTTCCAGCAGGGCTGTTCTGCTGACCCACCATGGTCCAGGCTGTGCTGCTCCTTTGCTGTGTTTTCCTGTCCCCAGTGGCTGCCTTTCCAAGAAATGGCCAGAAAGGAGCCTTGAACTTCCAGCCGTCTTTCACAGAAACTGGGCATGCTCTGAACAGGCTCTCCAACCAGATCCCTCTCCCAGATCCCAAGACCTGCCAGGATCTTTTGGGCATGGCCTCCTCCTTAGCCCCTCTGCCTGAGTACCTATCCAGCTTAGCTCTGGAGGTGGTCCTGGAGGAGGTTGGCTGCCCAACTGAGGCCCACCTTCTGCAGCTTCAGCTTGTTAAGATGGGAGGAAAGGATACCACTGAAACCCTCATCCGTGAGAGTAAAAAGCACAATGAGGAGGAAGGGACTGGCATTACTACGGTTGTTCTGAGGGATCAGGGAGGACCCCCAGGGGAGCTGAGGCGGGTCCAGCGCTCAGTTACCCTTCCTGAGGCATGTAGGCTTGAACATAGGTGGGTGCTCTATGAGACAGCAAAACTGATAGCTGAATTTGCTGACAAGCTTTCTTCTACTGAGCTGGTAACAGAACTAAAGGCTTCTGCCATTAATGTCACCCAGAAGTGCACGGATGAGTCTTGGAAGCATTTGGAAGCAGTAGGGAAACGGCTGATGAAAAGCCCTGAGGCTAAGGGCCTCACGATGCCTATAGAAGATCAGATATACTTTGCCAAGCGTACCATAACCCTTCTGCTGCACATTATACTGGAACATATACAGGAAGCTTCTACAGGCTTCATAGGATAAGGAGAGCCTGTGAGGCATCATATTTCCTTTCTCAAAGGTCTCCGATAGGACTGTACACAAGGACTGAGCACAACAAGTCGTTAGAAATGGACAGAAGTATGCTATTCTTTTGATCCTAGAGCTAAAAGACATGTGACCGGAGCCAGCTTTGTCCCCTCTCTTAGCAAGTCCTAGCCGCTATTTTTTCGCCCAATTTCTCTCTCTTTCAGTTGTCGAATACTGTGGATTTATTATGTACTAGACGTGAAGGATATTGTGACCTTTCCCCATTCATGTGCCATTCACTTTCTAATTGCCCAACTGGGTACTGTAATTTGCTTATGTTAATTTTTAAACTGAAAAGAGAAATTAAAAGTTGCTTCTATATCAGAATCACAGTTACTTGATCTCTCTTAACTCCGGGTCTCCATGGCTTCTTTTGTGAACTAGCAATAGAATGTGGCAGGGACATGTTGGAAATGCCAAGGTCTTTTGAGGCTGAGTGTGTGACAAGGGGACAAGGTTCAGTCAGTACAAATGGACAAACATTTGTAGGAGTCATGCCCTTGCTGATCACTGGGGAAAGCAACCATCTTCCCTCCTCATGGGACAGAGAGCTGGGCAGAGTGGGTCTAGACCTACTAGAGCAGTCTCACTTCTCACTGACTGGATTTTGTGGTAATTTGGGGCCCCATAACTGCATGAAATGAGGTCCATGTGAAGCAGAGGAAGTCCCTGGTGATCTGGATGGGGAGACCAAGAAGAGAAATAAGGTCCCATTCCTCATTCCAGGCCCCAAACTTAAAACAAAGAGAGGCTGGGGGTTGTTGGGTAAGATGTCCTCTGACTGAGCCCTGGGCTCCTTCAGACCACAGCCCAAGGGAAACAGTTTGAGTGTTGTCTTCCATTCTAGCGTAGTCCGATCCAGCTAGGCTTCACCGAGACCCATCATGACCTGCTCCTTTACTGCCTCCTGCTGTACCTTGTGGTTGTCACTTCATGTGGCACCCAGAAAAAGACCTTTTTCCTCCTCTCTGGGGATCTGGCCACCCTCTGCAGGCTCTTGGTTTTGCCAGATTCTGCTCCCAAAGCCCTTGCCTGGCCTCACCCACTTTGTCCTCCACCAAGCACGTCTCTGGAGCAGGCTGATCACCAGCCTGATTCCTAGACCCTGAAGCTTCATCTTTACAGCCAGAGAATAGGAAAGCCGTACAAGGTGCCACACGGACAGCAGCACAGAGATGGGCTTCGCAGGGGATTCTCTGGTCTCTGTTCTGCAGCTAGTAGGCAGGGAACCTGCCTAATACAGGGATACAGGGAAAGAAAGATATGCCTTCTCTACCCTAGAATGTTAGTATGAGCAAGAGCAGCGTGGTCCAGCTGTTGCCAGCAGTGGGAATGTGCTGCAAAGTCAGGCACAGCTTTGTACTCTGCTGCTTTTTTTTTTTTTTTAACATTTTTTATTGATTTATAATCATTTTACAATGTTGCGTCAAATTCCAGTGTTCAGCACAATTTTTCAGTCATACATGGACATATACACACTCAATGTCACATTTTTTTCTCTGTGAGCTTCCATAACATTTTGTGTATGTTTCCCTGTGCCATACAGTATAATCTTGTTTATCTATTCTACAATTTTGAAATCCCAGTCTATCCCTTCCCACCCAGTACTCTGCTGCTTAGAACTACTTCAGTAGACCAAGGAGTGAGGCTGAGATGGGGCCATAGACCTGAGCTGCAGCCTTCTGATGATCACGCAAAGGTTGTCTGGGGCCCAGGGGTTACTGGTGAGTTCTGTGCTTAAACCTGCAGCGAAGGCTGGGGTTCAGCAGCTGATCCAGTATTACTATGAGAAAGAGGCAAATACCCCTCTGTCAGAGACTGAGGAGGAGGGGTTGGGAGGCACCACAGATGTAAATTGCCCAGGGGTGACAGACAACAACCACGACGTCAGAGGACAAGGCTCCTGAAGAAGTGAACTCAGCTCCTACTCATTGTGGGCCTTATTCAAGGACACTGTTCCTAGGAATCTTACACTTCGTATAAATAAAGGGGTTACACACAGGAGAAATTAAAGTGAATTAAAAATTATCACCAACTCCTTTGTCCTAATCCTCAGATATGGAATGAAATATTCAACTATGAGTATGTCACTCTGTCATTATCCATTCTAGTGAGGAGAATCCTCTTACCTCAAAAAAAAAAAAAAAGTTTTCCTTCATAATAAAATTGTGTGGCTTCTTAAATCACACATATGTTTTCTTTATTCTATTAGGTTCTGTGTACTGTAATAAGTCTAGGTTTCCCAAACAAAGATCCGATGGCCCCAGCAGCAAGAATGCTGCATAGCCCAAGAGATCTTTCTTCGATGTGCTAATCTGTGCATTGAAAATCAGAGGTGACATAAATCTTAACAGTCTTTGCTGAATTTCCAGGTGGTTTGAATGAGGATGATCCTCTGATTAAGGAAGGGAAGAGGGACCTGGGGGTGAATTAGAGCCAATTACAACCTTAGGAGTTTTATGACTTCTTGCACAATTTCTAGACCACTGCTATCCAACAGAACTTTGAAGGACGATGGAAATGTTCTGTATCTGTGCTGTCCAGTATGGTGGATGCAAGCCCCATATGTCCATTGGGCACCTGAAATGTCAGTAGTGGGACTGAAAAACTGAATCTGTTTCTTTCCATGTTTTAAATTATTAATCATAGTTTTAATTCTTGGTATTACAGGACAAGGTCTCTAGGTGTTACAGACTGAATTGTATACCCCTCAAAATTCATACGGTGAAACCCTACCCCACAGTGTGACTACATTTGGGGAGGGGGCCTTTAAAGAGGTAGTTAAGGTTAAATGAGATCATAAGAGTGGGACCGTAATCCAATGGGACTGGTGTCATAAGAAGTGGAAAAGACAGCAGGAATGCATACACGCAGAGGAAAGGCCGTGTGAAGGCACAGCCAGAAGGCAGCCATCTGCAAGCCAAGGAGAGATATCTCAGGACTAACTAAACCTGCCAATTCCATGATCTTGGACTTCTAGCCTCCAGACAGTGAGAAATAAATTCCTTTTGTTTAAACCACTCAGTCTATGGTATTTTGTTATGGAGTTCTCACAGACTGACGCATTAAGTATAGGTATTTTTCACCTATTTTCTGGTATCCTGTGAGTCCATTCAATCTGAAAAATTTTTCTTCTTCATTCCCCTCCTCCAAAAAGAACCTCTTATAACTGAAGAAAATAATTTTCTCACTTCCTCTTTTTTTAGTTTAGTTTTTTAAAATTGTGGTGAAAAACACATAACATAAAATTTACCATATTAACCATTTCTAAGTGTACATTTCAGTAATATTAGCTATTCGCATTGTTGTGCAGCCTGTTTCCAGAAACTTTTCATCATATAAAATTGCAAATCTGCCCATTAAACAGCAACTCCCCATTTCTACCACCCCTCAGCCCCAGCAACCACCCTTCTACCTTCTGTGACTTTGACTACTCTAGATCTCTTCCTCCTCATTGCAATTTCCTTGTCATCTTTTCTAAAATATACCTCAGCAGCCTCAGGGCCATGCCACCCACACACCTAATTTACATTGGAGTCATCCTCATCTTGGGCTACTTTTCATTCTCCAAAAGAGGCTTTTTTCATGCTTCTAAATGGCTAGTTATGCCAGTCCCTCTACTGGAAGGTTTCGATCACACACACACACACACACACACACACATCCCAGTTGTCCTCCTGATAAATCTCTACTTTCAAGAGTCAGCTCAATGGTCACTTCTTTTGAAAAGTGGTCCCTGTTACCCTTTGAACCTATGTAGAAAATGTGGCAGCTGGGCTCTGTTCATTGCACTGCTATAGCACCAACCCTATAGCACATCTGCTACTTCTCCCCCTAAAGTGTGAGCTTCTAGAGGGCAAGAATCCTGCCTTACTCACTTTTAGATCTTTAGCATCCATTCAATAATTTATGCAATTAACAAGTATATTTTTGGGCCAGCTGGAGAAGTAAGTGGTCAGAAGCACCTCCACCCTACCCTTAGCACAGCCCCAATGCCACCTGTGCTTTGTAACCTATAATAGTGTAATAGCTGTTGTCAAATTTGAGTGCACATGAGAATCACCTGTAGGGATTGTTAAAACCCAAATTGTTGAGCTTATTCTGAGTATCTGATTTAACAGGTCTGGGATATGGCCCAAGAGTTTGCACTTCTTCTAAGTTCCCAGGCAATGCTGAGGCTGGTGGCTCTGGGATCACACTTTGAGATCCACTACCCTATAGCCACTGGGGGGTACTGATCCATGTCTCTCTCCTCCTTGTAATGATCCCTGCTCTGCTACCCGACTCCAAGGCCTCTCTGGAGACTCATTCTCACTCCCCAGAAAACTCAGAGTCCAGTGTTTGGTTCAGTGGGAGTGATGATTTAACCCACAATCTGATAATCTGATTTCCTCCTTTTTAATGCTACCTATAGACCCACTTCAGAGGCATAGTTTATTAATATTTAGATGTCCAACTATCCTTATAGAATTTTTCTATAACTGTATATGCACATACATTTTTAAGCAAAAATAGGACTTTATTGTTCATACTAGCTTGAAGCCTGTGAACCCTTAACCAGTCCCCCATCCCCCCATCCTGGACTCATTCTTAATTTCTGGAAATAAATTTCCAGAAGTGGAATTTGTGGGCCAAAGGATATACACATTTTTGTTGTTAGTTGAGCCATTCATCTCTTTGTTAAAATGAAAAGAATTGCTTTGTTTTTTTCTGGTTGTAAATGTAATACATTCACATTGCAAAAAATTTAGCCAACTTAAAAGAAAAAACAGTCCCTCAAGTCTGATCACTCAGAAATCACTTCTGTTAATTTTTTGGCTGAGGTATATTTTACTTATAATAAAACAGGGGATAGGGGTATAGCTCAGTTGGTAGGGTGCATGCTGAGCCTGCACGAGGTACTTGGTTCTATTCCCAGTACCTCCATTTGAAAAAGGAAAAAAAAAAAAGAGATACCTGTAATAAAACAGGCAGATTTTAAATGTACAGTTCGAAGCACTTTGACACACACAAAAACAAGCACACACAAAGATAGATACATAGATAAATTACCACATCAATCAAGATACAAAGCATGTCCTTCACTTTGGAATGTTCCCAGTTAATTCCACTCCCCGCCCTCTTCTCTCATGACTCTCTCCCCACATACAAACATTGGACTAATTTCTATCCGTGCAGTTTAGTGTTGCCTCTCTGTAATTTCACACACATGGAATCACAGAATATGTCTTCTCTCGAGTTTGACTTCTACTCAGCTGTCTATGATTTATCAGTGTCCTTGCGTGTATATCAGTAAATTAGAGCTTTTTAATGCCGAGTAATATATCAGTTTGTAAATGTATAATGGTTGTTTTTAAAATTCATGTGCCTGTTAGTGGATATTTGGATAGTTTCCAATTTGGGGCTATTATAGATAAATATGCTATGAACATACTTGTCTTTTATGGGACTTGTGTTATCATTTCTCTTGGGTAAATATTAAGAAGAAAAACTGCTAGGCAATAAGGTGTGTATATATTTAACCTTATAAGAAATTGCCAGTTTTCCAAAGTGATTGTACCAATGTATGAAAGTTCTAGCTGATTCTCATCAACACACTTGACATTATGTCTTTCTAGTTTTAGCCATCCTAGTGAGTATCTCCTAATGGTATTAATTTATATTTCTTTGATGACTTACTGCACATCTTTTGGCCATTGTTACCTCCTCTCTTGTGAAGTGTCTGTTCAAGTCTTTTGTCCATTTATAAAACGGAGTTGCTTGCTTATTTAATATTGTGTGTCTATATGCATATTGTATGTATCATACCACTGATATAAATTATAGTGGCATATGGTCCTCCTTCAGTATCCGAGGGGGATTGTTTCCAGGACCCTCCGCCCATACCAAAATTTGCAGATGCTCAAGTCTCTTACATAAATGTCACAGTACAGTTGAGCCTCCATATTCCAGGTTCCACATCCATGGATATTGGCTGTTTATCCCTGATATAAATTTCACACACATATCATATGTGTTAGAAATCCTTTGTCAGATATATATTTACAAGTATTTCCTTTGCACTATGCCTTGCCTCTTAATTTTCACAGCAGCAGAAGCTTTAATTTTGAAGTCCAATTTACTGATTTTTAATTTTATGGTTAATGCTTTTTATTGTGGTAAAATATACATAACATAAAATTTACCACTTTAACCAATGTAAGTGTACAATTTAGTGACATTAAGTACGTTCACACTGTTGTACACTGTTACCATGTCCATAAACAGAACTTTTTCTTTATCTTTCCAAACTGAAATTCTGTACCCATTAACACTAACTCCCCATTCCCCACTGTCCTCTGTAGGTACTTCATGAAAGTGGAATCATATAATATTTGTCTTCTTGTGTCTGGCTGACTTCATTTACCACTATGTCCTCAAGTTTCATCTATGTTATGTAGTGTTCAAATTTCCTTCCTTTTTAAGGCTGAATAATATTCCATCGTTATGTATATACCATATTTTGTTTATTCATTCATCTGTGAGGGACACTGAGGTTGTGTGAACTGGTATTTCATTGTGGTTTTGATTAGCATTTTCCTAGTGTTTGGTAATGTTGAGCATCTTTTCATGCGCTCGTTGGCCATTTGTATGTCTTCGTTGGAGAAATGTCTGTTCAAGTCACTTGCTCATTTTTAAATTGGATTGTTTGTTTGTTGTTGTCAAGTTGTAGGAGTTCTTTATATATTCTGGATATTAGCCTCTTGTCAACTATATGATATGAAAATATTTTCTCCCATTCTGTGGATTATTTTTCACTCTGTTGTTAGCGTCCTTTGATGCACAAAAGTATAAAAATTAATTAATTTTAATTTGAGTTTTTAATGAAATCCAATTTATTTATTATTTCTTTTGTTGTCTGTGTTTTTAGTGTCACATCTGAGAAATCACTGCCAAATGCAAGGTCACGAAGCTTCCTCCTATGTTTTCCTCTAAGAATTTTAGTTTTAGCTCTTATGTTTAAGTATTTGATCCTTTTTGAGTTATATTTCATATTTGGTATAAGAGAAGGGTCAAACTTTATTATTTTGCATGTGGATATCCAGTTGTCCCAGCACCATATGCTCCATTGAGTGGTTTCAACACCCTCATAAAAAAATCATTTAACTATATCCACAAAGATTTACTTCTGGGTTCTCTATTCTATTTCATTGGTCTATGTGTTTATCTTTATGCCAATATCACACTGGGTTTTGTTTAGTTTTTTTTTTTTTTTTTTTGCAAATTTTCTTTTCTTTTTTTTAATTAAAGTTTTTTGTTTTTCTCATTGATTTTTATAAGTTCCTGATATATTAAGCATAATTTCTTATCCACATATCTGAGTTAGGGCAAAACTAGAATTACTTTCAGAAAATACTTGCCCAAGCATATTGTCTTGGGAGACAAACCTTGTTGAGTTGTGTGTCCTAGTTGGTATCTTCATTTATAAGAAAAGGAATTCTCTCACCGTAGCAAAAGCATACAAGTATGGCTTTAATTGGCCTTGCAGAATAGCTCCTATGAGGTACTTGTCATTAAGACAATAGCACACTCTTTCCATTAAGGTAGTTTTGTAATAAATTTTGAAATCAGGAAACAAATCCTTCAATTTTGTTTTCTTTTTCAAGATTGTTTTGGCTATTTAATGTCTCTTGAGATTCCATGTGAATTTTAGTTTGGTTTTTCTATTTTGGGGGAAAAAAAAAACCCACTAGGATTTTGGCAAGGAGTGCATCAAATTTTTTAGTCTCTTTGGGTTGTAATGACATCTTAAGAATAGTAAGTCTTCCAGTCCATGGGCTTGATGTCTTTCCCGTTATATATGCCTTCTTTAATTTCTTTCAGCCATGTTTTGTAACTTTCATTGTACAAGTCTTTGGCCTCCTTGGTTAAGTTTATTCCTAATTATTTTATTCTATTTGATGGCTGTTGTAAAAAAATTTTTTTTTATTTCTTTTTCAGATTTTCCATTGTTAGTGTATAGAAATGCAACTAATTTGGGGTGTTGATTTTGTTGATCCTGCAACTTTTCTTAATTTGTTTATTAATTCTAACAAGTGTGTGTGTGTGCGCGAATATTTAGGGTTTTCTACATATATGATCATATCTTCTGCAAACAGAGATAATTTTGCTTGGATGTTCCTTTTTTCTTTTTCTTGTCAAATTGCTCTGGCTAGAACTTCCAATACCATGTTGAAAACAAGCATCTTTGTCTTGTTCCTGATCTTAGAGGAAAAGCTTTCAGTCTTTTGTCATTGAACATGATGTTAGCTATGGGTTTTTCATATATGGCTGTTATTATTGAGATACTTAGTTTTTTCTATTTCTAGTTTGTTGATGTAAAATGCCTTTCTGCATCAATTGAGATGATCAATTGAGATGATTTTTTTCTCCTTTATTCTGTTAATGTGATGAATTACACTGGTTGATTTTCATATATTGAGCCACATTTATATTCTAGAAATAAATAAATGGTGTGTAATACTTCTAATATGCAACCATATTCAGATTGTAAGTGTTTTGCATTAATATTCTCAAGAGATACAGGTCTGTGGCTTTCTTTTCTTGTAGTGTCCTTGTCTGGCTTTGATATCAGGGTAATGCTGGTCTCCTAGAATTAGTTATAAATGTTCCCTCCTCTTATTTTGGAAGAGTCTGAGGAGGATTAGTATTAACTCTTCTTTAAATGTTTGGTAGAATGCACCAATAAAGCCATTTGGTCCAGGGCTTTCCTTTATTGAGAAGTTTTTTACTGATTCAGTCACCTTACTAACTGTAGGTCCATTCAGATTTTCTGTCACTTCATGATTCAGTCTTGGTATCTTGTATGGTTCTAGCAATTTGTCTGTTTCATCTGGATTACCCAATTTACTGGCATACACCTATTCATTGTACTCACTTAAAATCATTTTTGTTTCTGCAAAACAAGTAATAACATTCCCACTTTCATTTCTTATTAAATTGAGATATAGTTGACATATAACTTTATATTAGTTTGAGGTGTACAACATAATGATTCAATATTTGTATACAATGTGAAATGATCACAATAAGTCTATTTAACAACCCTCGGCACACAATGATACAATGTTTTCCTTGTGATGAGAACTTTCAAGATTTACTATTTTGGTAATTTTGGAATATAAAATAGAGTATTATTGATTATACTAATTAATAATAATTATTATTATTATACAGTATAGATACCATGCTGTACATTCCATCCCCAGGACTTACTTATTTTATAAGTGGAAGTTTGTGCTTTTGACCTCCTCTATCCATTTTGCCCACTGCCCACCATCTGCTTCTGGCAATCACCAATCTGTTCTTTGTATCTATGAGTTCAGTTTTTGTTTTTAAGATTCCACATTCCACTTATGATATAAGTGAGATCATAAAGTATTTGTCTTTCTCTGTCTGACTTATTTCACTTGGTGTAATGCCCTCAAGGTCCATCCATGTTGTCACAAACAGCAAGATTTTATTCTTTTTATGCCTGAATATTCTACTGTGTGTGTATATATATGTATATACACACACACACACACATACACACCACAGTTTCTTTATCTATCTATTCATTGATGGACACTTAGGAAGCTTCTCTTGTAAATAATAGAACTGCAATGAGCATGGGGGTGCATATACTTTTTCAAATTAGTGGTTTCATTTTCTTTGGATAAATGCCCAGAAGTGAAACTGTTGCATCATACAGTAGTTCTATTTTTAATTTTTTGAGGAGCCTCCGTACTATTTTCTATGATGGCTGCACCAATTTACATTCCCACCAGCAGCGCACAAGGGTTCCTTTTTCTCCACATCCTTGCCAACACTTGTTATTTCTAGTCTTTTTGATAATAACCATTCTAAAAGGTGTGAGGTGATGTCTCATTGTGGTTTTAATTTGCACTTCTCTGATGACTAGTGATACTGAGCACCTTTTCATGTACCTGTTGGCCATCTCTATGTTTTCTTTGGAATAATGTCGTTCAGATCCCCAGCGCATTTTTAAATCAGATCGTTTGTTTGTTTGTTTGCTATTGGATTGTATGAGTTCCTTACTTATTTTGGATATTGTCCCCTTATCAAATGTATAGATTGTAAGTATTGTCTCTCATTCAGTAGGTTGTATCTTCATTTTGTTAATGGTTTCCTTTGCTATGCATCCCACTTTTATTACTGAAGTTAGTAATTTGAGTTTCTCTCTCTCTTTTTTTTAATTCAATGTAGTTGAAGGTTTGTCAATTTTGTCGATTTTTTTTTAAAGAATCAATTTTGGAAAAAAAAGAATCAATTTTGGATTTATTGATTTTATCTATTGCTTTTCTATTCTCTGTTTTATTTATCCTGCTCTAATCTTTATCATTTCCTTCCTTATGCTAGCTTTAGGTTTAGTTTGTCCTTCAGTCTTTAGTCTTCTTTAATCACTTTTGATAATTGTTTGTAGTTTTCAGTGCACAAGTTTTATACTTCTTTTGTTAAATTTATCCCTAAGCATTTTATTCTTTTTGATGCTATCAGAAATGAAACTATCTTGTAAATTTAATTCTCAAAGTATTCACTACAAATGTATATAAATGTAATTTATTTTGTATATTGATCTTGTATTCTACAACTTTGCTGAACTCACTTATTTTAATAATTTTTTGTGTGGACTCTTTGAGAGTTTTCTATACGCAATATCATGTTATCTGCAAACTGAGATATTTATTTCTTCCTTTCTAATCTGGATGTCTTTTATTTCATTGTCTTGCTAAGTCACTCTGGCTAAACCCTCCAGTACAATGTTAAATAGAAGTGGCAAGAGTAAGCATCTTTGTCTTGTTCCTTCTTTTAGGAATTTTATGTGGTTTTTTGTTTTGTTTTTTATCTTTCCTTGCTTTTTTTTTTAATTTTGGGGAGAGGTAATTAGATTTATTTATTTATCTACTTCATTTATTTTTTTTAATGGAGGTACTGGGGATTGAACCCAGGATCTCGTGCATGCCAAGCACGTGCTCTACCACTAAGCTACACCCTCCCCCCGAATTTTATGTGTTTTTTAACAGCATTTTAATTAGAATTGTTTTTCTAAGTTAACTTTTCAATGTATGCTCCTAGAACACAGAAATATTTTTATATTAATATCTTATCCTGTCACCTTCCTAAATTCACTTATTAGTTCTGGTAGTTTTTTTAAAAAATTTGGCTCTTTAGGATTTCCTACATAAACAATTATGCTGTTTTTAAATAAATACAGTTCTGATTCTTCTTTTCTACTTTTACGCCATTAATTTTTTATTATTGCCTCATTACACTACTTAAGACTCCCAGTACAATGGTGATAAAGTGGTAAGCATAGATATTCTTGCTTTTTGATAGATTCTAGGAGAAAGGGTTAAATATTTACCCTTTGTTACGTTGCTTCACAGAAACTGTAGAGTCCTCGGGATTCCCCAGGGATTTAGTGTCTGGTCAGTTCAGTAGGGCTGAACCCCTTCGCACCTAGTTCTTGCTACTTCCAATTTTGGAAGTGTGTCCTTACAGATCTCCCCCTCTTCTTTCTTCTGTCTGCTCTTAGTTGTCAAGGGCCACTCCTGAGAACTGAGAAGTGAAATAAATAGAGGAAAGGACTCTGAGCCCCCGCCCCACCTCTGGCCTGTTTTCTTTGGCTGTCTGTCAGAAGTGAGTGACAGCACCAAAGAAACTTTTTGCCGTAACGCTATGTAGGAATCTGTACCAGTTTCAGAAGGCATCCAATACCTTCTTTCCCTAATTTTTGGACTGTAGTTATGGCTAGACCCCAAATGAAACCAAATGTTTGGAGTTTTGGTTAGATTTGGAAAGTGTTACTACCTAGCTGATGAACATGTTTCATTTATGGTTTGCATTGGAATTAGAAAAGTGAGAAATAAGAGTTGCACTGATTTCATTTAACTTACCAGTCTTTTCAGTTTTCCTGGCCTCCACTCAATGTATCTTTTTGAAAAAGAACTTATGGAATGTTTTGGAGGTCTCTTACCAGAGATCATCAGCCTTTCTGCCTTATCCATTCTCCCCTTCAGAAGATACAGAGGAACTTTTCCTCATCTCATGTATAGATCCAGGGTAAAACCTTAGGACAACAAGGATACGGGGCAGAACTAGCAGGGCGAAAAGGGGAAAGGCCTATTTGTCAGTATGGGCCAAAGGTGAGGAGGATAAAGTCTGGACCTAGAAGAGATGTATAAATATTTGCAAATGCTATGTCCTTCACTGTTTTGGGCACTGTCAGCATTCTGGCTTCCTCGTGATTCTGGCTGGGGTAAGGGAGAAAGAGCAATTAAAAAATTCAGAAAAGTCATCCCAGTCATGAAGATACCAAAGCAAGGGAGATGTTTGGACTTTTTTGTTCCTCTGGCTTGTTTCTTCCTCAAAACAGTTGAGGATCTCTCATGGCCTTTTAAGAGTGGGAGTGAAGTATGTCCAGAGTAACTGAAATTTCCAAGGCCTGACACTTCCTAGCTCTGACCAGTCTCGGTGTCTCTTCATCCTAGGCCTCTCCCCGCTTCCCAACCTGAGCACTGCTTCTTTCCAGCAGGGCTGTTCTGCTGACCCACCATGGTCCAGGCTGTGCTGCTCCTTTGCTGTGTTTTCCTGTCCCCAGTGGCTGCCTTTCCAAGAAATGGCCAGAAAGGAGCCTTGAACTTCCAGCCGTCTTTCACAGAAACTGGGCATGCTCTGAACAGGCTCTCCAACCAGATCCCTCTCCCAGATCCCAAGACCTGCCAGGATCTTTTGGGCATGGCCTCCTCCTTAGCCCCTCTGCCTGAGTACCTATCCAGCTTAGCTCTGGAGGTGGTCCTGGAGGAGGTTGGCTGCCCAACTGAGGCCCACCTTCTGCAGCTTCAGCTTGTTAAGATGGGAGGAAAGGACACCACTGAAACTCTCATCCATGAGAGTAAAAAGCATGATGAGGTGGAAGGCACTGGCAATACTATAGTCATTCTGAGGGATCTTTGGGGGACCCGCAGAGAAGCTTGGATAAATCCAAAACTCAGCCACTCACCCTGAGGAGTGTGTTAATGATGGTGAGTACACCCACTGGAGTGGCTGGTCTACCTGTTAGCTCAGATGGTGGTTGAATTTGCTGAGAAGCAAACAGCTTCCATGTTGCTAGCTGATGACACAATTTAAAGCGTTGCTATCAACAACCCCTAGAACTGCAGATATGAGTCTTGGAAACATGTTGAAGAATTAGACAAAGGCTGAAGACACCTCCACGTTATGGGCCTCTCAGTGTCTATAGATGATTACAATATAATTTATCAAATGTTCCACAGTTATTCTGAAGTGTTTTGGGGGAAACTGTTTCAGGAATTTGTCCAGATTATTTAATTCAGATATTCAATGTCACCTAGGTGACAAGTCTGATTTCCCACGACTCTGTTCAAGGATGGAACACAGTAAGTAGGCAGAATGTTGGACACCACTTAGGACAGATGCATGTTCTTTATTTCATCCCAGTGCTAAAACACACAGGTGACTGGTATTAACCTTGCCCCTCTCCACTTAGTAGCTCTCAGTCCTTATTTCTCATTCCATTTTCCCTTTTTTTCTTTTCTTTATTTCAGTTATCCTATGCTGGGCATGTAATAAGCATGAGAAATATTTTGACTTGTTTTTCATTCATCTACCCTGTGCTAAACCCCCAACTTGACAATATAGCTTGCTAATTTAATTTTTAAACTGAAAAGAGAAATAAAATAAAAGATCATGAAAGACATCTAATCTGTTCTGATTCTGTCTCCTTTCTCCTATCATGGACTAGAGTAGGAATGTGGCAGGGAATTATAGGAAATGCCAAAGAACAGGGTTTTAGGTATTGAGGTTGAGTGTGACAAGGGGACGAGGTTTGAGAAGCCAGCACAAACAGACAAATATTTGCAAAGATTACATCTCTTACTGGTGATAGGGGAAAACAAATACCGACTTTCTTCATGGAACAGAGGAGTAGGCAGAACAGGATCGAGGAGCTACCAAACCTAGCAAGGCAGTCTCACTTCTTAATCGCTGGACTGTGTGGTAATTTGGGATCCCCTACAAATGGGTGCAAGTAAGGCAGAGGAAAACCCTGATGACCTGAAGATTGAGAAGGCCAAGTGGGAACAATTGGGTTGCATTTCCTGTTTCTTAGGCCTTTACCTGAAAAGAACAGAAGTTTGGAGGTAATAGATGAGATGTGCCCTGAGTCCTGGGCTCCTTTCAGACCACAGCCCTTAGGGACATGGTTTGTATGTTTCTGGTTTCTCCCCTCTCCAGCTCACTCTGTTCCAGACATGCGTGGCCTCAGACTCATCATGATGCTGATTGAGCTACTTCTTTGCTACTACCTGCACGCTGTGGATGCCATTTCATATGGAAACCAGACAAATGTCTTGATGCATCTTCCCTCATCCTTGGGATCCTGGCCACCTTCCTCAGACCCCTTGTCTTGCCAAATGCTGCTCCCAAAGTCCCTGCCTGGCTTCATCCACATGGCCCCTCTACCCAAGTTTCTGGTAAGCCTGCCACTGATGATCGCCCTGGAGGAAACGGGCTGTCAGGCTGAGGTACGGGTCCTGCAGCTTCAGCTCTATCGCCAGGTGGGTGTAAATGCTACCCAGATCCTCATGAGACATCTTCAAGAGCTCGAGAAAAGCAGAAGCACAGGAAGGAGAGTGTCAGTGGATGCCCTGGCCTCTGCTCTGCAGCTGTTGGCCAGGGAGCATCCAGGCCCACAGAGGGCCCGACGAGCCTTCTCTGTCAAGGACTGTGAACAGGAGCAGGAGCAGGGTGTGTACAATACAGTCCAGCTGTTGCCGGTAGTGGGAACCTTCTACAGCCTGGGCACAGCATTGTATTATGCTGCTCAGAACTGCCTGGACAAGGCCAAGGAACGGGGCCAAGATGGGGTCATAGATCTGGGTTATGATCTTCTGATGGCCATGGGTGGGCCCAAGGGACTACTGATCGGTATTGCACTTAAACCTGCAGTGAAGTTTGGGGTTCAACAGCTGATCCAGTATTACAGTGAGAAAGAGGCAAACACCCCTCCACCAGAGACCAGCAAGGAGGTCTTGGGAGACACCTTAGTTGCGAGTGACCTGGAAGAAACAACTACCATGGTCCCTTTGGTATCAGAACTAGTCAGTTCAGCACCTTCCTGGAGTTGGAACTTATTCAAGGGCTATGGCTTATAATCTGGGTATGGGAATCTTGGGGTATAAAAGAAGGTGGTAAACACAATTACTAGATCTCGTATTCTGACAAGCTCTGTGTGTGTTCAAAATCCAAATCTCTGAAACGTTATCAAGGAGAAAGGCAGTGCTGTAAAATGTAGGAACTTTAAAGTTTGCAGTTTGGCTGAGGACTTGGTTTTGAATCCAAGCTCCACTTGTTAGAGCTTCAGTGATCGCTGACTAGTAACTTAAATTCTTTCTCCAAACTCGGTTTTTAAGATTTCTAAAGTGAGGATGATTTTCACTTCAGTGGGTTATGCGGACATTAAAAACGATACGTTGTACTAATGCTTAGAACGATACCATCAATAAACAGGTTTCTGTTGTTCTTGTTGTTGTCGTTACTTAAGCCCTCCCCTTCCTGTCCCAAAGTGTCGAAATTCCGTCTCGCTTCTTGGCATAGTGCCTCCAAGGTCCTGAGCTAGTCTCGGTTCTGGTCCTGTGGTGCAGGTTCTCGGAAATCAGCTGTTTCAGTCCTTGGCTATTCTATTCATTGGACTCCTCCCTCCGGAGGCCCGGGGCTCACTTTAGCTTTTCTACCAATCGCCGCGGCTGGAGGTGTGGTTTCGGCTCAGCTTGTCCCGCCCCGCGGAGAGGGAGGAGTTGTGCTGGCACCAATGAGCTCACAGCCTGGTGAAGAGCTGGGCTGAATGGCAGCCAGTGTCCGGGTGCCCAGCTGGGAATGGCGAGTTTTGAGCTTCAGCAGCTCACAGAAGCTTGCGACAGGGGGCGGTTCCGAGAGGCGGGCCGAAGCCAAGGGCGTCGCAGGAGGTCCTGGTGCCGGAGCTCCCTCTGGGGACCGGAAGCCTGCACGGGAGCTACTGGAGGAAGCGGGGGCTGAGACCCTGACCAGGTACGGTCCCTAAGAGGGCGCTCAGGGGTGAGGGTGGAGGCGCGAGTTTCTCCTTGTGAAGGGAGGCAGGTTCTGGTTGGGTACGCCCTGAAGGAGTCAGACTCTGTCCCCAGGTTGAAATAGGAGCTGTCGCCTGCTGCATCCTCCTGTCCAACTTAGGTCCCCAACCCCAAAGCCCACCTCCCCAAACACCCTGTAACTTCCAAGACCCGAAACCTGGCATTGTTGCATTGATTCAGTGTCTTAGCCAACGCTTTTACCTTCTGGTCTGTGTTATTTTTGATCCTCACCCCCCAAAAAACAATGCCTAAAGGTATCATTATTTGTTAAAGTGTAAGGTATAGAAAGGTGAAACGATTTGCCTAAGGTCACATACAAAATGCAGTTCATTTCAGAATAGCTTGTTGAGCACACAATATGTGCCTGAGAGCGTGACGGATAACTGGAGAAAAATGAATTTACAGTCCTTAACCTCGGTATTTGCAATGTATTTGGGAGGACTAGGTTTTCTGTTTTTGTTTTTCATATTTAAACCTCAGGGTTTACTTGCCGCCTTGCTCTTTTAATGTCAGCCGATTAGTTCCTGGGGAATTGGGGCCTCGTCATTTGTTTTTTAAAAACAGTACAGGTATACCTGGGGGGAGGGTATAGCTCAGTGGTAGAAATGCGTTCCTAGCACGGAGGAGGTCCTGGATTCAATTCCCAGTACCTCCATTGAAAAAAATAAAAGTACAAGTACATAGTTTAAAAAGTCAAGTTAACCCTAAAAGAATTAAAATGAAAAACAGGAGCCCCTGGCCAATCCTTTCCTTTCCCTGTTCCTACTTCCCAGAGGTAGAAAAGCATCTCATAAGTATTAATTCTGGTAGAAAAGAATCTCTCCCACCGCAAGCATTTGATCTGTAATAAAGTCGTGTGACCTCTTTTTAGACCACGGATGTGGGTGTTTATTCTTTTCTGTTAGGCTCAGGCTGCAAGAAGTTTTGATTTCCTAAACAGACAGATGGCAGTGGGCGGGGAAAGGTAGGCAAAAGATTCTCCACCCAGCCTGCTTGGTGACAAGCAAAAGCCAGTTTTGAGTGAAAGTTCTCACAAAGTTGATAATCCACTTGAAGAATCAGAGATTGACTGAGGCCATAAAAGTGTCAAAATCTTAGGAATTGCGATTAAATACCCTTGCACAGCATTTAAGCATCTTCTAGAATGGAGCTCCTCCTTCCAACATGGAGAGCAGTTTATAGGGTGTACCTTATGTTCAAGGAGGTTTTAGCCTCTGGCAAAGCCGTGGGGCCAGCAGGGATAATGCTGAAGTAAATACTTAGGACCAATCTTTAAACACTCCGGCATAAATGAATACAAACACAAACAGGTAAATTTAAAATCAATTCATTGGGGGAGATAGATGAAATAAAGATGGTAGAAATATCATTAATGTTCGTTGAAACTGGATGATGGGTACATGGACGATCCTTGTACTAGTCCCTCTACTTTGTTGTGTGTTTGAAAATTACTACTGAAACAAAAAGGCCTACATATTGGAGCTCTTAAATAGTACTCCCTGGAAGAATGTGTACCAAACTGATAATACTGGTTACTTCCGGAGAGGAGGGGAAAGGACCAAGATTGGGGGTGGGTGGGGCAATCTAGACTAATTTTTTTTCTTACCTGTATAATTTAAAATTTTTTAATTTGTGGGGAGGGTTATGTGCGAACTCTCTGTATTTTCTGCTCAATTCTGTTGTGAACCTGAAACTGCTCTAAATGAATCAAGTCTATATAAAAATGTTTTTAGGGGAGGGGATAGCTCAGTGGTAGAGTGCCTACCTAGCATGCACAAGGTACCCCAGTACCCCCACTTAAAAAATAAGTAATTATCTCCTCCCATAAAAATAAAAAGAAAGGGAAAAAAATTTTTTTTAATTTGTAATAATAAACAATCACGAGACCATGAATGATTTAGTCCAGCCGAACTTCCAATTGGAAACCTGCATCCTTCAGGCTCAGGCCCCAAATGGCGCAGTGGGAGATGCTGCAGAATCTTGACAGCCCATTTCAGGATCAGTTGCACCAGCTCTACTCTGATTGCCTCCTGCCGGTGGACATTCGGCAATACTTGGCTGTCTGGATTGAAGACCAGAACTGGTAAGGCCATTATGAAGTTGAGGGGATGAGGAAAGTGATTTCTTTCTTCTGAGCCCCCAGGATCCTGGAGATATCAGGGGCAAAAAGGAGTTGGGAGGCCTCAAGATAGTAGAAACCCTGCAGAAATACTAATCCTTGTCCTTCCTGGTCCCCAGGCAGGAAGCTGCACTGGGCAATGATGATTCCAAGGCTAATATGCTATTCTTCCACTTCTTGGACCAACTGAACTATGAGTGTGGCCGCTGCAGCCAGGACTGTGAGCGTTTTTTGTTACAGCACAACTTGCGAAAATTCTGTCGGGACATTCAGGTATGTGGAGGAGCTGGGAATAACAAAGTAGGAATGGGAGCTGGGTGTAGAGGAGTACATTTTAGGGTATGGAACATGGAACAGGATCTGGAGGTTCAAAGGGTTGGAGGAAGATCTGGGGAAAAGGGGACAGAGCCTCGACTTTGGAGATCACTGGCAGAGAGAAGAGCAGTCTAGGTGATCCTGTTGGGAGGAGGCTAGGGTTGGAGAGACCAGTAGTGAAAAGGGGTAGGGCTTGGGACCCTGAAGGAGGGGGAAATACTGAGGTCACTGATTGGGAGGATCTAAGATGGTAGTTCATTGATGGCAGTTGAGCTAAATGAATCCTTTTTCTTTTCCTACTGCAGGCCTTTCCCCAGGGCCCTACCCAGTTGGCTGAGATGATCTTTAATCTCCTTCTGGAAGAGAAAAGAATTCTGACCCAGGCTCAGAGGGCTCAGAGGGCTCAGTTGGTGAGAGCAATTTGGTGGTGATGCTGAAAGCTCCTGGAGTAGAGAGGGACCATGCAAAAAACTCAGGAAATTTGTCTCAGAACAGTATCACTCCACATCCTGTGATATAATTTCCGGCCTGGATTTCAGGGATGAAAGGTCAGAGTTGAAATGTACTCAGAGCCTCTTATTTCAGGAGCAAGGAGAGCAAGCCCTTGAAGCACCCGGGGAGAGCCAGCAGCATGAGATTGAAACCCGGATCCAGGAATTAAGGACGATGATGGAGGTTGGTAGATGTGGCAAGAGCCAGGGTGGGCAGGGCTCAGCCTGCCTCTTTCCACGGGAGCAGCCTCATCTAGGTCTCATCTCCTCTGCAGAAGCTGGTGAAATCCATCAGCCAACTGAAAGACCAGCAAGATGTCTTCTGCTTCCGATATAAGACCCAGACCTCAGGTAGGAAGCACATAGAGGGACGGGAGAAAGGAGCCTACTGGGAGGTCAAGGGTGGAAGAGAGCAGCAGGGAAAAGCCTCAGTAGGCAACAGGCACCTTTGGCTACGTCTCACTGGTTGTGGTCCTGCTGTCGTGCCAAGCAAAAAGTGCCAGGGTACATTGTAGAGGTTGGGCTGGAGGTGTGGCTGAGGGACAGCTAATGAATGTTGGAGGAGATGCTTGGGAAGCTGCCTTAGCAGATTAAGTCAGCTTCTGGTTCTAGCAAGGCCATTCAGAATTCGCCTGAGGGCCCAGGTGTGCCTGTGCTCTGCTTGGTTCCCCTTCTTTTCCCTTCAAAATTCCCCTCTCCTGACTCCGATTGAGGTCTAGGTTGGGAAGGAGAGGGGGAGGAGCCTTAGGTCTGCACACTTTTCTCACTCCTGCTCCTGCCATCCAGCGAGGACACCCTCTTTGGACCCCCATCAGACCAGACAGCAGCAAATTCTGCAGGAAACTCTCAATGAACTGGACAAAAGGAGAAAGGTGGGAGGCAGAAGACAGAGGGAGTGGGCAGCAGGGAACTGGGGAAAATGAAGGATCTGAGAGCCCTGGCCTCCTAGCCTTGGCTTCTTTGTCTCTTCATCTTTAGTTAGATGGTGGAGGGTGATGGTGAGAGGTGCTCAGTACTCACTTTATGTCTTTCCTAGGAGGTGCTGGATGCCTCCAAAGCTCTGCTAGGCCGATTAACTACCCTGGTCGACCTGCTGCTGCCCAAGTTGGAGGAGTGGAAAGTCCAGCAGCAGAAAGCCTGCATTGGAGCCCCACTGGATGGAGGGTTGGAGCAGCTGGAGAAGTGGTGAGAGGCACCTCCCTGCCCTCATGCTTACCCAGCCCTAGTCCTAACTACCTCTCTGTGCTTTGTAGGTTATAACGCCCTGTATATGACAAGAGGTATTTCCCTCCTTAATCTCTGCTCCCCAGAATGATCCCTGCTCCCTTGTCTGGCTGCAGCTCTGCTCTTCATTCTCACCACCCAGGCAGCATGGAGCCCAGTCTTTGCTTGGGGAAAGTAATGGACTGATCCACAGTCTGATTTCTACTTCCTGTTTAATCATCTGAGAAATATCTTTTTACTTTTTTTTTAGCAAAATGAATATAAAGCCAAAAAAATAAAAGAAAAGAAAAGAAGGAAAATTATCTATTACTTTAATATCCAGGGTAGCTACTATAATATTATTAAACAAAAATAGAATCATACTGTTCATACCATTTTGAGACCTGTATGTTTGTTTTTTTTAACTTAGCAGTATATTATATTTACTCATGTTACTTTTTTTATTTTTACTTTTTGGGAAGAGGGGGTCATTAAGTTTATTTATTTATTTTTTTAATGGAGGTACTGGGGTTTGAACCCAGGACCTCGTGCATGCTAAGCATGCACTCTACCACTGAGCTAGATCCTCCCCATCACCTGTGTTACTTTTAATGGCTGCATCATAGTTCCCTACGTGAAAGTAATATAATTTAATTAATGAGCTCCTATATTTTGACATTTAGATTGTTTTTAATTTCTTGCTGTTTTTAATTTCTTGCTATTGTTTTCCACCAAACTCTTTATTTTAAATTAATTTTATTGTGGTGTAGAAGAAATAACTAATGTGTCCTTCAACATATTCCAGAAATACCTAGTTAAATATTTTCTCGTGAGAAAATTCATTATAATTTAAACTATTAAAAATATACCACAACAGTTCAGGTAAATTGAAAACAGATGAATAGGGCTTAGGGTACAGGATAAGTATTTACATTACAGTTGCATCTATATTCACTATCTTCTACAGGGGTTGGCAAACTATGGCCTGTGAATGATTTCTTACTATTTTAAACAGTGCTGTAGTAAGTAACCTCATAGCTACATCTTTCTTTACATCCCTAGTTATTTCTGTAATGTAAGTTACCAGAAGTAGTATTCCTGGGTTAAAGTATATACCTTTTTATGTTGGTGGTGGTGGTGCTGTCATTATGTTGTTTCTTTGTTTCATTGTTTTTAATACAAAGATTTCTTGCTTTTTCTGATCATAAATATAATGCAAACCAGTTGAAAAATTTTCAGACAACTTAAAAGGGAAAAAAAGTAAAAATTCCCCATCTGCATAATCTGATTGTGCAGAGGTACCCACTATTAATGCTTTTGAATACATTTTTCCAGATTTACCCTATGCATATATACAAATACACATCTATTTTAGACAGAAGTCAAATTATATCATATATGTACTATCCTGTAATTGTTTTTAATTTAATATTCTTGGATATTTTTTAATGTTAAAAATTTGAGCCTGTATCATTGTTTTTATTGGTTGCATAGTATTCCATCATGTGAATATGCCATAATTTATATTCCCAATATCAATTGTTTCTAATTTTGCTATTACAAATAACAAAACTATGAACTTCCTTGTACATTTGTCTTTGTCCATTTGTCTGATTATTTCTTTCAGATATATCTTAGAAATGGAATACTGCAAAATGTATGCACACTTTTTGAGGCTTTAAAAAAAAATAGTTCCAAACTGTTATCTCTGTCTGTTTGCTTATATGTAGTAGATGATTCTTTTCCTGTCACCACGTTGCCCAATATTTTTTTTTCATTATAGAGAAAGTAAAATACAGAAGTTAAAAGTGTGGATTGTGCAGCCAGACTGCCTGGGATCACATACAACTTCATCCCTTACTAGTTTTAAGTCACTTAATCGTTCTGTGCCTTAGCTTTATCATCTGTAAAATGGGGATAATAATAGTACCTATCTCATGGGATGGTTGTAAGGATTAAATTCATGAATATGTACAAAGCACTCAGAATAAGTAGTACATATCAAGCATCATATGAAAGTTAGGTTTATTATGTTAATAAATCTCTTAGCAGTTTTATATGTAAAAGTGGCTTCAATTTTCATTTCTTGGATTATGAACCATGTTGAATAATCTTTCATTTGCTTCCTGGGTTCCGTTTTCGTCTCAATTTCTGACTCTCCCCATAGTTAAAGAAGAGCTCCTGAAGTCTGTTTGGGGGTTCTGGGACACCCATGGGCTCTCTCTCCCTTGGATTCTGTCACCCAGGTTCACGGCTGGAGCAAAGCTGTTGTTTCACCTGCGGCAGCTGCTGAAGGAGCTGAAGGGGTTGAGTGGCATGGTTAGCTATCAGGACGACCCTCTGAAGAATGGGGTGGACCTGAGGAAGGCCCAGGTCACAGAGCTGCTGCAGCGTCTGCTCCACAGGTCTAGAGGCCAGGGAGGGACTTGAGGGAGGCCAGAGGGAAGGAATCAGGGGAGCCACCCTTACAGATACTGACCTACGTGTGTTCTCGCCACATCTCTCTCCCCAGAGCGTTGGTAGTGGAAACCCAGCCTTGTATGCCTCAAACTCCCCATCGACCCCTCATCCTCAAGACAGGGAGCAAGTTCACTGTCCGAACAAGGTTGGCATTCCAGAACTCACCCCTGTTTCCTTTTTCTAGCCCCGGCACTGTTTGCTTTCTGGCTTTACAAATCTTCCTACCCTTGGCTGTTTCTTTTCTCTTTTCTCTTCAATCCACTTACCTTTTCCATTCTCTTCCCTTATCTTTTTCAAATATCTGGTCTATCCAGGAGATTGAGGTTGTCCACTTTCTCCCATCTACCTCCCTCCCCTGCAGGCTGCTGGTGAGACTCCAGGAAGGCAATGAGTCTCTGACCGCGGAAGTCTCCATTGACAGGTAAGTTGGGGTGGGTGAAGGGTGGGACTAAGGGGTGGCCAGGACATGGGGTGGTGGGTTGGAGGAGACCCCTACTCTCCACAACAGGGCTCGAGGGATGTTCTCCCCCTTCCATTCCTGCCTCATAGAAATAACTCATCCTTTTTGTTGAGCGCTTACTGTGTGACATGCAGCTTGTCCACTACTCAATTTAGTTGTCACAGGAACCCCATGTGTTAGGTATTATCAATGCACCATTCAAATGAGGAAACAAATTCAGAGAATTTGTGTTTCTAGTGCAAGGCCATATAGCTAGTGAGCTGCAGGTTTGGGTTTGAACCCAGGTCTTTCTGATCCCCATAATCAAATTCCTAACTTCTATACTATTTTGCTACCGTTGATTTTTTTGTGTGTGTGTGTATTTCTTTTCAGGAATCCTCCCGAATCACAAGGGTAGGTGCCTGACAGGAATGCTGCCTGCAAACATTTGTGTACTGCATGACCTGCACAACCACATGTGGCAGCCCTGATGGGGGCACAAACAAGGAGGAGGTTGATTTTGGGTGGTGTGTGGACAGAGGGAGGAGGGGAGATCTGAAATGAAGTGGAGCTTTTGTTGTTTTCCTGCTGAGTTTTTAGAGTAACTCCACTCCTGACCTCCATATATCTTCTTCATCCTGCAATAGCTTCCGGAAGTTCAACATTCTGACCTCAAAACAGAAAACTTTGACCCCCGAGAAAGGGCAGAGTCAGGGCTTAATTTGGGACTTCAACTATCTGGTAAGAAGGGATGGAATCTTAAGCTTCTAGTCCAATGGAACAGGCTGGGAGAAGTTCCCAGGCCTTGGGAAGTCCTGAGGGTAGAGCAAGGGTTCCAGGGACCCTGGGGTCCCACTCAAGGATTCCCTCTCCTTCCCCTCAACTCACAGAATCTGATGGAGCAGCGTTCAGGTGGTTCAGGAAAGGGCAGCAATAAGGTGAGGCCTGGACAGATGGTTGGGGGGCAGGAGGAATTTGCCAAAGGGCTCTCTGATCACTGTATCTTGGGCTGTCCCAGGGGCCACTGGGCGTGACAGAGGAACTGCACATTATCAGCTTCACAGTCAAATACACCTATCAGGGTCTGAAGCAGGAACTGAAAGTAAGTGAAAATGAAGCACACTGGGGGGAAGGCATAAGGAGGGGTGAAGCAGAAACCTCTTAGGGTGGGGTATTACCTGGCCCTTACCAAATGTCTGCAGCTAGAAGCATTACATCCCTCTTATGTGATTCCTATTTCCTCCCCAGACGGACACCCTCCCTGTGGTGATTATTTCTAACATGAACCAACTCTCAATTGCTTGGGCCTCAGTTCTGTGGTTCAATCTGCTCAGCTCAGACCCCCAGGTAGGAGATGAGGCCAACAGGTGAAGGGTGGCCAAGAGGGGAGTTGAAGTGGGGCATGAGGGCACTGCTTCTGAGCCAGCCTGTCCCTCCCACCTCTGCAGAATCAGCTGTTCTTCTCTGGCCCCCCCAAGGCCCCCTGGAGCTTGCTGGGCCCTGCTCTTAGCTGGCAGTTCTCCTCCTACATTGGCCGAGGCCTCGACCCAGACCAGCTCGGCATGCTGAGGGATAAGCTGTTTGGTACAGACCTTCTCCTTTTCTCTCAGCCTTTCCACAGCCTTAGTGCCCCCACCCTCCTTCCTGTCTGCCTCCTCCCATCATCTGAACTGTCTGTCTGCACACAGGGCATCACTCCAGGACTGAGGATGCATTTTTGTCCTGGGCTGACTTCACTAAGGTAACTCCCTGCATCCTGTGCAGCTAGACCCTGAAGCCCCATCCAGTTACTAGCCCTTCCTTTCACCGGGAGCAACTCCACATTTCTTCGTCTTTCCCTTCCTCCTTCAGCGAGAGAGCCCCCCTGGCAAGCTACCGTTCTGGACGTGGCTTGACAAGATTCTGGACCTGGTCCACGACCACCTGAAGGATCTCTGGAAAGATGGGTAAGGCCTTAGGCCTCTCTCCACCTGCCCCACCCCCCCAACCTTCTCAAGGCCCAGGTGCCTTTCTGGGCTTGAGAGTGGACTCTGTGCGCCCTCATGTGGCAAATAGGGGGAGAAAGCAAAAACTGGTGCGAGGTCACACTCCACCACGTTTGCAATAATAGTCTCATAGCCAGCATTAGTCAAGCATCCGCTGTTTTCCAGAGCCTGCTGAGTGCTCTTTCTGAATTCTGTCACGTAATTCTTACAACCCTGCTGAGTGATGGGTGTTGCCACCCTCAAGTGAGGAAATGAAGGCTCAGAGAGGTTAAAGGGCTCATGCAAGGGGCAGAGTTGGAATTTCAACTCAGGCCTCTCTGACCCTAAGCCTATGCGCTTTCCTCCACACTGCCTGCTCATTTGTGTGGCACTCTGCCTTTTACAAGATGCTTTTCGCTGTGTGACCTCACTGAATCTTCACACCTCTTCCAACCCTGGGAGGTGGATGTTGTCAGGAAAGCTAAGTGACTTGGCCAACATGGAAAAGTTTGTAACAGTTTGGCAGTGCCGGGGCCAAAACCTGGCACCCTTTCCCTGTATAAGGGGAGCAGAGAGACAAGAGGGCCTCACAGCTGCTCTCTGTGCTGCAGACGCATCATGGGCTTTGTGAGCCGAAGCCAGGAGCGCCGGCTGCTGAAGAAGACCATCTCTGGCACCTTTCTGCTGCGCTTCAGTGAAACATCGGAAGGGGGCATTACCTGCTCCTGGGTGGAGCACCAAGATGATGGTCAGCTGCTCTGCCCTGCCATTCCCACAGCCTCTCCCTTCGGCCCCTCTGCCTTCCCTTGGCTTCCCTGGCTCTGTCCTGAATCCCTTGGCAGGCTTGGGGTTGGGGAGCCTCTTCCCTCAAGCCTGCTTGTTCCTATATCCACTCTCCAGATAAGGTGCTCATATACTCTGTGCAGCCCTTCACCAAGGAGGTGCTGCAGTCACTCCCGCTGACCAAAATCATCAGCCACTACCAGCTGCTCACCGAGGAGAACATACCTGAGAACCCACTACGCTTCCTCTACCCCAGAATCCCCCGGGATGAGGCTTTTGGCTGCTACCAACAGGAGAAAGGTGAGGATCATTGATATGCGTCACTGGTAGATTACAGAGATTCACAGGCATCCACAAATCCAACTCCATCCTTCCAACATGGAAAAACTGATTTCCAGAGAAATTAAAGGATTTGTCCATGGGACACTGCTAGTTAGCTGGGAGACATGACTGTCAGGACTGTCTGCACTAGGGGACCCTGGGGCTATGTGCCCAATCCACTGACCTCCCCCTCCTCCTGTGTCTGTTCCCTACAGTTAATCTCCAGGAACGGAATAAATACCTGAAGCATAAGCTCATTGTGGTCTCTAACAGGTGAGCTATGAACTCTTCACCCATCCTCCCTAACCCTCTTTGGCTCATATAGTGACCCAAACCTGCCCAGTTCCTGTCTCTCCAGCCTTCTCTCCTACTGACCCATACTCTCCAACCCTCTAGGTTTTTTCCTGGTCTTTTAGTCTCTCTCCTCTCTATGTTCCTGCTGCCATCCTTAGGTTGTCTCTACAAGGGTTCCCTGACAATAATGGCCCTGATCGGCAGGGGGTTGGGGGTGGGGGGTATAGCTCAGTGGTAGAGTGAATGCCTAGCATGCACAAGGTCCTGAGCTCAATCTCCAGTACCCACATTTTAAAAAATGGTCATCATCACTGCTGTTAATGGGCACCTACTTGATGCCAAGCATGGTACTAGATTTTTTTAGAACATTTTTTTCATTTAATCCATATGGGAACCCATTTGAGTCAGTAATGATAACAGCCACGTTTAATGAAAGTTTACTATGTGCCAGGCATTGGGCTAAATGCTTTGTGTTCGTTTTCTCATTTATTGAATCTTCTTAATAGTCCTATGAGGCAGAAGACACTGTTATTAACTGTTTTCATCTGAGAAACCTGAGGTTTAGTGCGTTGAAGTGGCATGCCCAAGGTACATGGCTAATCAGTGATCCAGGTCTGTCAGTTTCCAAAGCCCTGCTTTTAACCATCATGCTGCATCTCAAGTATTATGAGGTATTGTTCCCTTTTTACAGATGATAAATCTGAGGCTCAGAGAGGTTAGGTCACTTTGCCTAACGTCACCAAACTAGTAAATAATATGATTTAAATTCTGGTAAGCCTAACTCCAAAGCCGGGGCTCTTAAGCCATCTGCTCTGTTGCCTTTTTCGACTAGAGAGATAGCCTCTGCTTGCTCTGCCATTCTCCACTTCACCTAAACCACTGAGCCCTGCTTCTCTCTGTACTGGGGTGTCTAGACAGGTGGATGAGCTGCAGCAACCGCCAGAGCTGAAGTTGGAGCCAGAACTGGAGTCATTGGAGTTGGATCTGGGGCTGGCACCAGGGACAGAGTCAGGGCTGGGCCTGGACTTGGAGCCGCTGCTGGAGACAGGGCTGGATCTGGGGCCAGCCCTGGAGTCCCCTCTGGAGCCCGTGTTGGAGCCCACACTAAATGAGGTGTCCCAGAGCGTCCCAGAGCCAAGCCCAGGACCCAGACTGAAAGAGGAGCCTCTTCTAGCGCATATTTCACAGCCAGTGCCAGAGCCGGATTTGCCCCATGATCTGAGACACTTGAACACTGAGGAAATGGAAAGTAAGTGATGAGGGGGAGGGTATAGCTCAGGGGTAGAGTGCATGCTTAGATGCTTAGCATGCATGAGGTTCTGGATTCAATCCCCAGTACCTCCATTAAATATAGACAAACAAACAAACAAACCTAATTACTCCCCCCACCACCAAAAAAACCCAGAAATTAAGTGATGAGATGCGGCTAGGGAAGAGGGGACACATTCCCTTTCCCATCTCCCCTCCCTCACCCATTACAGAAAAAGGCTGTGCTCTAAGCTCCTCATTGGAGAAAGGCTTATTTCCCTGGGGTTGCTTTTATTAGGAAATGTACATGCCTTCCCTTGCCCCACCTGAGTGCCCTCTCAGGCCAGGCCTCTGCTGCCTTCCCCCCACCCCCCTTTTTTCCTGCTGGTTTGGGAACTCCTTGCCTAAGATCAGGGCCTTACTTTTTCTCTGGACTATCTAGTCTTCAGGAACAGTATGAAGATTGATGAAATCATGCCAAATGGTGACCCACTGTTGGCGAGCCAGAACAACATGGACGAAGCTTACATCTTCCAATCCAGCCATTTCTACACGGATGGGCCCCTGATTCCTTCTGACTACTAGGAACTACGTTTCTTCTGTTATCTCCTTATGTTTTGCCTATCCTACCCCTCACATCATGAGGATGTGAAATCAGGCATGTGCCCCTTCAAAGCTGGATTAACCCTGGGATTTGGAATGAGAGGTGGACGCATAATATGGGTAAGGAAGAGTCACCAATGAATCAGAACAGATGTTGGCCATAGTTCCAACAAGGATCCTGGAGGCTGCCTGCTGTGCTGGGAGGTATAGGGATTCGGGGGCAGGCCAGGACAGTTCAGAGGTACTTGGAGGGCTCAGGGCAGTGGCTTTTTAGTATGGAAGGATTTCAACATTTTTGTAGCTGATAAGGCTAATCTGGTGCACACTTCGTCTTCCTGGGATGCCCTTTCTGCTCAGAACTTCTGATCCTGTAGTGATTGGGACTACTGTCTTTGGTGAAATATATACTCTTGGCTAAGAAAGCAGGGAAGGAAACCCTGGGTCAAGGAGCAAGAGGGCCACACTTCGGAGCCCTGCTTCCTAATCACAACCTTCTGTGATCTCATTCAACTTGCTTAGCCATATAGGGATTAAGGCCAAAAAGATCCCATTTACTCTATATTCCAGGGAGTCATGAGGAAAGATCCCTCTCCACCATAGCCCTGCAGAGTAGAAGGCTATATTTTGTAGTGCTTTGGCCCTGTTTTTCCATTTTTTCTTTTTCCCAACAAGCCTAGAAAGTAGACTCAGATATCCACATAAATAAGTCTTTATTGAAAAAAGTACATAATTCATTATAAATATAATAAATAATCCTCCTCCCCAAACCACTACGAGGATCAATAATCCCCAAATTTCCCTTCCCATGTAATAAATATTCAACCTTGTCCTAAGGCAGCATCGTAAGTCAGTCAGTATTGGTAATTTTTCAACAGAGCAAGTCCCCATAAAATTACTAAACTGATTAACTTGTGGGCTCACAGGTGTCTAGGCTGATAGATTCGTTGTAGCATTGCTGAGCCATGGAGGTCTGGGTGCCACCCTTAAGCTGTTGGATTTAGGGGCTCAGGGTTGCTGCTCCATGGGCAAAGACCCGGGCAGCTACAGCCACAAAGGCCTGGAGGCTGCGAAGGATCTTGAGGCGGAGAAGAAGACGCTGCCACGGCTGGCTGGGACTAGGGCTTGGAGTCTGCTCAGTCTCCCAGTGGTGACCCTCAGGCTGAAAGGACACAGGACACAATCAGAGAGGATTCTAGATCCTTCAACCCCCAGGCCCTGACACCTGCAAGCCCTCCCCACCCCAGATCCCTAGCTCATACCTGCAAGAGTTGCCTGAGGCCCAGCAAAGAGGCATGAAGCTGGCCCACAGGGCCATGGGGGAACAGAGAAGCCTCCCCGGTGAAAATGTCTGAGCCCAGCAGCTTCTCGTAAAAGACCAGGCCTTGGTGGATCCTTTGCAAGCAGGACTGGGCAGAAAAGAAAGCCATGAAAAACACCAGATACCTTCTAATCACTCTATTTACCGAAGACCCATCTGATGTTTGCCATTCTTAGGCATGGCTGACACCTGAATATTTGCGTCCTCACAGAATTCATATGACCCCCAGCATGATGGCATTAGGAGTTTGGACCTTTGGGAGATAATTAGGTCATGAGAATGGAGCCCTCATGAATTGGATTATTGCTCTTATACAAGAGACCCACAGAACTCCCTAATCCCTTCCACAACGTGAGGTTACATGAAGTCTGCAACCTGGAAGAGGGCTCTCACTCAGCCATGCAGGTACCCTGATCTCAGACTTTCAGTCTCTAGAACTGTGAGAAATAAATGTCTCTTGTTTATAAATTACCCTGTCTGTGGTTGGTGGTTATGGAAGGCTGAATGGACAAGGACAAATACAACTTTTACAAATTCACCATGGTGTCCAGTTCTGTCCCCAGTCCCCTCTTCCTTGTGGCTCAGCCTCATCTTAGTACCTGACTGTTGTCCCTGAGTCCTTGGGGATCACAGCCATCCCCACACTGGATATGGGGGACACCATTTGTAGTTTCATCTTCTCCCTCTTCTCTTGGTAGATCCTGGAATGGAGGAGGGGGTAGAAGAATGAAGAAATAATTACTTTCAAACCCCACCTGGATTCTCAGGCCCTGACTCCCCCTGGAACCCAACCCCCTTGTCCTCTTTTACCCCTTCAACCCTCCAGCTTCCACCCCAGGCCACAGAGTCTTCCACTGCAGCCTTGGAGAGTTTGGATGGGCTCCTGTTTGGTCCCAGAGGCTGCCACTCACCACATGTCCCATTGGCAGATGTGCACTCCAGGCCAGCGTGCAGAGCTGCTGTGAGAGCTGCTGGCCCTGAACCCAGGCAGGGCTGTTGCCCTCCGGCACAGCCCGGCCCTGAGTGGTCCAGGGCAGCACCAGCAGCAGCAGCATCACAGCTCTGCTTCCCAACATCTTGTTGCCTGCTTCTCAAATCTGGCTGGCTCCGTGCCTTGCAGTCCCTGTGGAATCTCTATTCACTTCCCCTTGCTCTGAGCCTGATTCTCTCTGTTCTGGTGTGTCTCTGGTTTGGTTCCCTCTGTTGTGCACCAAGTTTCTGAGCTGCTTCCTGTAGATTTTCTCCCCTTGTCTGAGTCTCTTTTTAAGATCCCTGCATTGGAAGACCCGCCCTTTATACTAGCAGGTGACTCACAGCAGGTGGGATTCCCCTCCCTGCATCATCCCCCTCCGTGGGGAGCCCAGGTATGCAGCCTCAGTCCCAGGGGAAATGAGTCGTGTGGTTGCTGTGGCTGGAGGCCTGGGATGAGACTTATGTGTAATGCTCTCCAGGAATCTAAGTGGCTGCGGGGTGGGGGGGGGGGTGGAGTAGGAGTAACGAATATTTAAATGAATCAAGTCTCAAGTTCCTTCCTGTTTAACCTTTCCCTCATCTTTTTGCCTCTCAAAGCTATATTCTCCCTCCCTTCAAACCAACTCTGATTTCCTCACCTCCTCCTGCCTGAGTTAAAAACCAAAAGAGAAGCATTCATTTATCTCGCAATAGAATGGCAAGTTCAGTTTGGAATGAAGTTTGGTTCCCACCTGATGCCCTCAACCTAAGAAAAAAGGGGCTTCTTTTTCTCTGTTGGGAGCGTTGTTTTTTCCACTAGGAGAGAATGGATAAGAAAACACTTTGTGAACTGGGAAGCCACATAAGTTCAGCATAAGGTATTATTGCTCCCTCACTTCAGGTCTCACTCTGGAGGCTAGAGGGCTGCTGGAGAGAGAGCTGTGGCTAAGAACCAACTGATTCTTCAGCCTTCGTGGCTCAAGTGTCATGGGCTCTGTGGGATTCAGGTGATTTTGTGGGGGTGGGGAACACCAGTGTAAGCAAAGGCTAGAAATCCAACTTAGATACTTCAGCACCCAGTCCCTTCCCCATGGCTAGGAAGTCTGGGAGTTCTGCGTAGTTGAAGGTGCACAGTGTCAATGACCCTGGCTGGTCCTTTAGCCTGTTGCATCCATGGGTAAAATCCGCTGACACTGATTTCATCACCATCCCTGATGCAACATTCAGTGAAACAGCTGAGAGTGTGAGGTCGGGTGTGGGAGTGGAGGGTGGTCTAAATCTGGGACTGCCCCAACCCCAGTGGAGGGTCCCAGGACAATTTGGACGTCAGAATGAGGCCATGGATGACCACACAGATGGCTCCCAAAGCCTTCCCAAGAGGTTGACCCTTTTTCTCTGAGAAATTTACCCTTGATAGAAGTCTTCCTTCCCTTAGGACTATGTAAAACTGCCCAATGAAACTTCTGATTCAAATATGACTCTGTGGTAAATCCACTCTTTGGATAAACATTTCCAGCATCAGAGAGGTTATCTCAGTTTGAGTGAGAAATGGTTTGCCTCTTCTTACATCGGTGGATACACGCAGAATAAAGACATTGGAGGTGGGGTGTGGGAGGGGGAAGGGGAGATCACCTCACTTTTGTATAATGTCTTCCATGCTTTTACCACCTCTGGTTCTCATTCTGGGAGCCCTTTAGGATAGGAGATGGAAGGTGAAAAGGAGGAGGAGGAAGTGGAGCCCTGGGGGATGGGATGAGAGGGACAAGGGTGAGTTGGAGGCACGGGGCTTTGTTTCACTTCCTGGTGCTTAGGGAGCTGGGTAGGAAGCAAGAGTGGTGGGGCGACTGTGGGACTGTTGTGTGACAGGAACTACTTCCAGGACTAGATCTGACCTGAAGCTGCAAGGAGACCTTGACGTCAGCAGGACCTCAACCGTTATGCAAATTACATTGACAAGACACTCCCATGCAGGCCTTTCCAGCTGGATGTCCAGATGCTAAATCCAGCTGAAGTTTCCCCAGGTGGTTAAAATTATGGCTTATACCCAACTCTCACTTTATGCCAAGTACTTGATTTAAGCACTTTTCACGTATTAACCCATTTAATTTTCACAACCACCCAGTGAGATAGGTACCATTATTATCCCCGTATTACAGATGAGGAAACTGAGATGCAGAGATAAGTAACTTGCTCAAGATCACAGAGCTACTAAGTGGCCAAAATTATACTGCAGATTTCAGAACCTGCATTCTTGGTCATTCCATTATATTGGACTATGTGAGGCGACACAGCATCTTAATAAAGCAGCTCATTTAGCCCAGGTATCCTTGGTATCTCAGGCTCTGTTATTCTCAGTGTGACGTCTTTCTTAATTTGAGACTTCAATATGGACATTTCTAAAGATGAACTGGCTCTGTCTCTCAGCACTGGTCTTTTTGGGAGACTTTAAATCTAGGGACCTGTGAAGTCAGCTGAGTTTGAGAGACCTTCTGAGTTAAGCTGTTTCTCCATCTATGATCTCTGAATAAGCCTAAGACCTGTCTGAGTCCTGGAAATTTAAATTATTGGATTCTTTTATGAAGGTCTATTTACCAGTCTTTATTGAGAGAGAAATGCTTTAAACTGTATCCTCTATAAGGAATTCCTTTCACCAAAAAGGCCCTCTCTGTGGCCTTTAGAAACTGAGCTAAAAAGCCCCAGAGACATCTAACAACCTGGATCTATTCCAAAGCAGTTCAAGCTCAGAGCTAGACTCCAAGAATTCCTCAGAGTTAGTGTTGACGCTAAACTTGTAAGAGCTGGAGGAATGCAAGTATCTCAATTTGCCCTTCTCCGCCCCTCTGAGGAATAACGTCCAGCTCCACGAGCTAGGGGAACTTGATAGCTGAGGATTCCCGTTCCCTGAAAATATTACCGGGGCCTCTAAGGAGGGAATAATCACAGATGGGAGTTTCAGACCGTAAAAGATGCATCTACTTGGGCCGTGTTAGGAGGCTGCCTCCCGCTTCCTTTTTTCTCTCCCATGCTTGGAAATGATAGGAAATGCCGGCGAGTTTCGGGGGTAACAGAGACTGAGGTGGCGAAGCGCTCACAAGAGCACCACAGGAAGAGGGGGTGGACTGGGCCATACTGGGAATACCCAGCAGTCGATTCCCAATGCTTTGGCTTGGGCTCCCCTTATTCTAGTTTCTAAAGCTATAGGGAGCATGAAGAGTTGGTTTCCAAGCCTAGGGCTAATTTTGTTCAAAGGAGGCCTAGAAGAGAAGAGGTTACTGTCTAACGAGACCAAACACGGACAGAGGCTGACTCCGTTTGTCCTCAATTGCGTCCCGTAGCTCGTTTTTGCCCAGCTTCCGCGTCATACGTCTTCTCGCGGGGCGGGGTTAGGGGGTGTTTGCGCGCGCGCGCTGTACCTGGCTCCTTCCGATTGGCTGAGGTGAGCCCCTAGCCCTTTCTGATTGGAAGCTGTCACTGGGAGTGCGCCCTCTTTTCCGTCGTAGAGTTTGGTTGAACCTGAGGCGCGGGGGAGAATTGGGGAAACTGGAATTTCCCGCGGAGCTGACGGCGCTTGCTCTCCCCCTACTCGTTTTAATTCCACGCGCTCCAAAATATCCGCCATGGAGAAATCTTGGTAATGACCCAATCCCCGTAAACATCCCAGGAACACATCTGACCCCTACCCTAATCCCTCCTCTCCCCGCTGCCGCCGGGGGAGAATTATGGGTAATTGATTTTTCTGGTTCCCCAAGAGAATTCTGGGTAACTAGCTATTTCCATCACGTCCCCCCACCTCCGCCCCAATTGTGGGTAGATGGCCATTCTTATTTTCCCTTGGAGAATCCTGGGTAACATTGCAGAGGATTCTAGGAAACTGACTTCTCTTGTACTCACCTCTCAACCACCCACCCCCACCCCTAATTCTGGGAAACAGGCACTTTAGCTCCCTCTACCTAACTCCTACCCCTGCAGTTGCTGCTCCTTCCACTGTTGGTTCAGGAATGAACCAGGCAATGGGAGGCCTGAAGGGAGGTGAAAGGGAAGTCAAGGATTAAGTTAGCTATGGGGTGGTGGGGAGTACAGAGTGCCTAGAGAAGAGGAAGGGGCAACAGTTCTACCTCTACCCGACTTCCCAGCCCCTTCCTGCCTGCTTCATCCCCTGCTTAGCATTCTCACATCTGCCTGCTTCATCTCCCTCCTGCTGGTAAAACCTAGAACATACTAAATACAAGTACCTCGTCCTACCCCTGACTCAGCTACCTCTTTCCCTTTGCAGGTCAGGATGTCCATTCTAGGTCCACTGGTGCCATCCTGCTGAAGGTTGGGTCAGGCATCCAAAGGGGCTGTGGCAAGGGAGGGTGTGACACAGGTCTAACCTGCTGCCATCATCATCATCATCATCATCATCATCATCATCATGAACTTCGAGAGCCTGGACCCTGGACTGGCAGAGTATGCCCCGGCCATGCATTCTGCCCTGGATCCTGTCCTGGATGCCCATCTGAACCCAAGTCTGCTACAGAATGTGGAGCTGGACCCGGAGGGAGTGGCCTTAGAGGCTCTTCCTGTCCAGGAGTCAGTGCACATAATGGAAGGTGTCTACTCTGAGTTGCACAGTGTGGTGGCTGAAGTGGGTGTGCCTGTCTCCGTCTCCCACTTTGACTTGCACGAGGAGATGCTGTGGGTGGGAAGCCATGGGGTAAGAACTGTACCCCTTTGTAAGGTCTGAAAGGAGATGTTGGAGGTCTGTTCTCTGGTTTTAGCCCAAGGACAGCTGCTTTGCAGGAAGCCAGAACTAAGTTGAGGTGACAAGAATTACCTGGGTCTCTTAAGTCAAGCCAAGAGGAGGGGAGTGGAGGGAGAAGGAGGGAGTCATAGGATCCAGAGGTGGGTTACATAGGTGTTCTTATTCAGAAGGCATCGCAATTCTACCGCAATTTGCCCATTCCATGCTTTGATTTATCTTGATAACCATACCCATCAGTTAGCCTATAGCCATACAAATCCAGTCTCTAATGCTCCTCCTCTGTTTTCCATTTTTATAATTATATAACATTTAACACATATTTCTGCAACATGGAATCATTTTGTCTTCTCTGGCTGATTTTAATGTCTCTGAGAGCAGTTATCATTGTTAATTTTTTAAAATGTGTATCCATATTGCCAGTTTGCTAGGGAGCGCAAAGATTTTTTAAGAAATAGCATGGTATCCTTGGTTTATTAATTTACCTACCATACGGTGTGAATTGTTTTTCCATTGGAAGCAATGAAGTTTTTTGGTAGTACATTCATTTCAATAGGCAGTGTCTACTGCTAGGCTAGGCCCAGGGAATAAAGTGGGAATAAAACATAATCCTTGCCCTCAAGGGATTCACAGGACAATGGGGGGTGGGGGGAAGAAAAACATGAACAGATAATTTTATGGCATTTAAAAGAAATTAAAGTGTTTCACTTAATAATTATGAATTTAGGATTTAAACTAGTAAATACCAGTGTGAAAATATGTACTGGGTGTTGGTGAGCATAGCAGAGGATCAGAGGATCTCCAGAAGGAAGTGACACCTGAGCTGAGTCTTGAGAGATGAGTAGGAGTCAGGTCAAGAAGAGGGGGAAATGCTCTCTTGGCAAAAACAGTGGGATAAACAATGATTCCCAAGGTATTACACAGCAGGGTGATTGAAGAGTGTGTGAACTACAAGCAAGTAGGGTTTATTGGATGGGAAGCTGAAGCTAAAGAGTTAGACATGTCTTCATTCAACCAGTGCTTTTTGAGTACCTAATAGGTGCCAGACCTTGCTTTGGGGTCTAAGTTTGGAGTAAGCATTTAGAAAGGCAACAAAAATACCTTTATGATACATCAGGTGTTGCTTAATATCCTTAAAAAAATAAAGTGGATTAAGAGGGTTGAGATATTGAAAGGTGGGAGATGTTGCTATTTTAGGTAGTTGGTCAGGGGAGGTCTCTCTGATAAAGTCATATTTGAGTAGAGACCAGAGTGCAGGCCAGGATGTCTATTTTAATCCCGTCTAGAAGGGAGAGAGGAACCCATGCTGACTTCTGGGGGAGAACGTTCTGGAAAACCTCATATGCTGTGTTAAAAGAGCTTGGACTTGAGCCTTCAGTCCACTGAAGATTTTTATCCAGAATGGCAAGGTCTGGTTTGCATTTTGGGTGGAGTGCTGAAGTAGCAGTATACAGTTTGACTTAAGGGGGATGGGTCAGGATTCAAGTCAGTTTGCAGGATATTGTAGGAATTCACATAAAATACGATGGAGGCCTGAATGAAGCACTGTAGAGATTTATTCATGAGAACTGATTTGGGAAATATTTAGGAAGTAAATAAATAAGACTTAAGTCAGCTACCAGTGACTTACTCCTGGGTAGATCATGGTACCATAGGGAATATAATTAGGAAGAATTGAAATGGTGAATTTGATTTAGGATGTGGGGAGTTGGGGTTCTTATGGGATATCCAAGGAGAGATGTTTAGTAGGAATTTGGATGTGTAAGTCTGAAGCTTGAGGCAATGGTTCGGGCTAGGGAAGGAAATTAGGATTCATCAGCTTTAAGATGAATGGTTAAAAACTTGAGATGGGGTGAGATTACCTAAGAAGACCAAGTAGAGTGAGAAGATAGTGGGCTGGGAATAGCCATATTTCAAGAGGGGTCATAAGGGTTGCACATAAGGAGAAGGTATGAGCTAAGAGTCAGGAGTGAAACCAGGAGTGAATGATGTCATAGGAGCCAAGGGTGGAATGAGTTTCACATTCTCTCTGCTGTAGTCTGACCCACAGTATACACTTGCCACATGGATTTAGACTTGACTGTGGAACATAAGAAAGCCAGCTGGCCAATAGAGGATTGGACCTGTGTCCTTGACCTTCTGAACACTGTTATAACCAACTGAGCCATTAGCTATTCAGCAGGGTCATTGTGAGGATAAAATGAAGTAGAGTTTACAAAAGTACTCTGTAAAGTATTAAACAAACATAAGATAATATTATCAGTGTCGTTATCACTAACATTGGTGCCCAGCCTTATACCTTGGTCACTGCCAGCCAGAAAGGCCAGGCAAGAATGGAGAAAAACTGAGCAATGTCCAGTCTCTGATTTGTATCTGGGATGGCCCTTCCCCTCCACTCAAGTTGTCTCATCTTTTCATCCGTTACAGGGCCATGCCACTTCATTTTTCGGCCCAGCTTTGGAGCGCTACTCATCCTTTCAAGTCAATGGCAGTGATGACATTCGGCAGATCCAGAGCCTGGAGAATGGCATCCTTTTTCTCACAAAGAACAACCTCAAGTATATGACCCGTGGGGGTCTCATTATATTTGATTACCTGTGAGTGGCTTCTCACCTCTGGACTGGGAAAGAGGGTCCCTCATAGAGTGGGAAGGCTAAACGACTGGAAACTTGTGAGACTCTGGCCCGTCAGCTTTTCCTTTCCCACAGGCTGGATGAGAGTGAGGATATGCACAGTCTCCTGCTGACTGACAGCAGCACTCTGCTCGTTGGTGGGCTGCAGAACCACATACTGGAGATTGACCTTAACACTGTCCAGGAGACTCAGAAGGTACACGCAGGACCCAGGGCCTGAGGTTGTTAGTGGGGAGTATACCCGGGCTGGAATCGCCTGTGATGTGTGTGTGACCTTTCTGTTCCTTTGGTCTGTGGGAAGAATCATTCTCACTGGTTCCTTCCGCTTCCCTCCCCAGTATGCAGTTGAGACGCCTGGAGTCACTATCATGAGGCAGACAAATCGCTTCTTCTTCTGTGGCCATACATCTGGCAAGGTGGCGAAGTTCCATTTTCCCTCCCACCATAGGACCCTGTTTCACAGATACGTGATTGGGCTCTGTCTTTCCCTCAATTCTGGGGCTTTAGTTGGTGGGGTGGGAGGAATGAATTGAGTTCCTGCTCAGTCATGTTACACTATAAGATTATCTTCCAACCTGATGTTTTCTGTTGTGAATGGGTACCTTGGAGGCAACAGGATAAACGAGAGTTCTCTTTAGGGTCCCTTCCAGCCCTTGGCTTCTCATTTTGCCTTTTCTGTGCTTTAATTGCCTGTATTCTAGAACCTTAGTTCTTTTAGTAGGAGCCTCACAGGGTTAGGTAGATGTCAGTTCCTCTTCCTGATAACAGCGTTGGCAGATAACCAAGTTCTCAACTCTTCAGGTTTCCCTTCGAGACCTCCGTACTTTTAAGGTGGAGCATGAATTTGATGCTTTCTCAGGGAGCCTGTCGGATTTTGATGTGCACGGCAACCTGCTGGCTGCCTGTGGCTTCTCCAGCCGCCTCACCGGCCTGGCCTGTGACCGTTTCCTCAAGGTGTATGACCTGCGCATGATGCGTGCCATCACGCCACTTCAAGTACACGTGGATCCTGCCTTCTTGCGCTTCATCCCTACATATACCTCTCGTCTTGCTATTATCTCCCAGTCAGGTATGAAGGGGTTGAAGGAGCGGGTAGAAGGCGCCAGAGTATACTCCCTGGAATTTCTCTGTTGGAGAGAAAGTAACCTTTCTGAGAGGTCTCAGGGTCTCACTTAGATTTGCTCAGAGATTATAGCTTTTATTTTCTCCCTGGGTGTGAAGAACACAGGAAAAAAAAAAAAGGTGGAACAGGCAAAACAACTTCAGAACTGCCCTTTGCTGGATAGAAAATCTCCCTGTGGTTTATGGGAAGGCATCAGATAATATGTTTTCCTATCTCTAAGCATGGATTGGGGGCCTGTCTTTCCTTGATACCAGGAGAAGAGGGTAGGAAGGGCATAAAAGGATGGCTCCTTTTCACTTTCCAGGGCTCAGTGGGCTTCCTCCTCCCTCCTAGGGCAGTGCCAGTTTTGTGAGCCCACAGGCCTGGCCAACCCAGCGGACATCTTTCATGTGAATCCTGTGGGGCCTCTGCTGATGACGTTTGATGTGTCAGCCAGCAAGCAGGCCCTGGCCTTTGGGGATTCTGAGGGCTGTGTGCACCTCTGGACTGATTCCCCTGAACCTTCCTTCAACCCCTACTCCCGTGAGACCGAGTTTGCTTTGCCCTGTCTCGTGGACTCACTGCCTCCTCTGGACTGGAGCCAGGACCTGCTGCCTCTTTCCCTCATCCCTGTCCCGCTCACCACTGACACGCTTCTCTCCGATTGGCCTGCTGCCAACTCTGCTCCGGCTCCCAGGTTGTACCTCATCTCTGGGCCCAAAGGAGGGGGGGTAGGGGAAGGGCTGAAACACCAGGATTCTCTGTGAGCTCTGTTACTATCCTACTTCTTTCCTTATTTTTATCAGGCTTTAGTGTTTTCTTTTTTTCTGGCCCCTTGGGGATTGGGGATTGGATGGGCAGACACCACTACCTTCAAGCCCTAGAACTGTACTGCATTACAGGCGAGCACCCCCTGTGGATGCAGAGATTCTGCGCACCATGAAGAAGGTGGGCTTCATTGGCTATGCGCCCAACCCCCGCACCAGGCTGCGCAATCAGGTATGTTCAGGGGGGGAAGAGGCTCAGCCTCCACCTCAACTCACTGGCATTTCTGTCTTTTTCCTTTAGTAGTCCTCAGTAGTTTTTTTTAGTCAGTCAAAAAAGATTTTTTTGAAGCTTATTGAATTGAAGGTACTATATGAGGTGTTAGCAAGGATTCAGAGACTTAGATAGGGTCCTTGCTCTTAAGAAGTTCAGTATTTGGTTGGCGAAGATAAGGCCTATCCGTAACAGAAATTACTTACTCTTGTTAAATGCTAAAGGAATGTTAGAAGCATTCAGTGCCAGAGCTATTTAGAGGGAAGATGCTACTCTGGGCTAGAGTGGTCAGGGAAAGCATACTGAAAGAGGTGGATGTTGAGCTGGCAAGGTGAGAGATGGGTAGGTAGACAGTAACAGGGGAGCCTTTCAAGATGAGAGAATGGTGTTAGTAAAGGTCTCAGGAGGCTTAACGTCAGGTGCATCTGACGGGGACTATGCTGGAGCAGCTGTTAGTATTGGGAAACAGCAAGAGATGAAGTTTGGGAAGGGCCTGATTGTGAAGCCTTGAATATGGAAAAAGTGATGCAGCAGAAGGGCCATTCTGGGAGGGTGAGTTTGGTGGTGGTATGCTGGACAGAGTGAATGTGGAGGCCCAGTGTGGAAGCCATCGCCGTGGTCCAGCTGTGATGAGATAGGGCAATGGCAGCGGGAATGAAAAGGAAGCAGTGGATGCTGAAAACCCGTGAAGTTAGAAGGTTTAGGACTCAGTGACTCTTTCAATGTTGAGATAAAGGTGGGGGGAAACCAAAGATGATTATACAGCCAATGAGGATACCTCTTTTTAAAAACCCTAGATTCCTTACCGACTCAAGGAGTCCGACAGTGAATTTGACAGCTTCAGCCAGGTCACTGAGTCACCCATAGGACGGGAAGAGGAGCCACATCTCCACATGGTCTCTAAGAAATACCGCAAGGTGCTGGGGGATACCAAGGAAGGAGCCCTGGGATGTGGGGAAAGTTTCCCAGGGAAGGAGAGTCATATGGGGAAGGATTCAAGGCCTCATTCAAGAAGCCTTCACCTATCACTCAACTCAGGAAGGAGGTTTTGGGGAAGGTTATGGCTACTGCAAAGATTTAAGGGATTCAGAGGGTATCTTCATCTTGCTCAGACTGTTTCTGCTTCAGGTGACCATCAAATACTCCAAGCTAGGGCTGGAGGACTTTGACTTCAAACACTACAATAAGACACTATTTGCTGGGTTAGAGCCCCACATCCCCAATGCCTACTGTAACTGCATGATCCAGGTAAGCCTGGGTCTTCCTGCGGCTTGAACATGCCTACTGCTTTTCTTCTTCCCTGTGGCCCACAACCCTTACTCTTTTTTCAGAACCCCCAACAAGCCCACTTTAGCTTCCTTTACCATTCTTTCTTGCCCCATGGTCTTCAGGTCTCCTGTAAACTTTCCTTCTTCAGTGGACTTCTGCTTTGTGTTCTCCATCGGCTTTTCTTTTTAAAATTTTTTTTTGAGGGAAGTAATGAAGTTTATTTATTTATTTACTTGATGGAGGTATGGGGATTGAACCCAGGACCTCAGGCATGCTAAGCATGCCTCTACCAGTTGAGCTATACCCTGCCCCCCCCCCCCCCGGCTTTCTTAACCTTCCCATCCCTCTTCCTCTCTGCACAGTTGCCTGCATCATTTCTCCTGCTCTTACCTCCAGGTGCTCTATTTCCTGGAACCTGTTCGCTGTCTAATCCAGAACCACCTTTGCCAAAAGGAATTCTGCCTGGCATGCGAACTGGGCTTCCTCTTCCACATGTTGGACCTCTCCCGAGGTGACCCTTGTCAGGTCAGTGCCTGGAGACCTGGGACAATAAAGCAGAAGGGAGGTGGACAGTAGGCAGGGCAGCGCTCTATAAATGGTCACAAAAGAGAAAATAACCCTTTTCCACCAACACACTTCCTGGATTCCAGGGCAGTAACTTTCTTCGGGCGTTCCGCACCATTCCTGAGGCCTCAGCCCTTGGTCTGATTCTGGCTGACTCGGATGAGGCTTCAGGCAAGGGCAATCTGGCCAGGCTCATTCAGAGGTGGAATCGCTTCATCCTCACTCAACTGCATCAAGATATGCAGGAGCTGGAAGTACCCCAGGCTTATCGAGGTGCTGGAGGCAGGTATGGAATTGGGACAGGAATAGTTAAAGCCATTGTGACAGGCCCCTCGGTGACTTTTGGGTCTCCTAACTCCCTCAGTGTGAATATACTGCCCTCCTCACTCTTAGCAGCTTTTGCTCATCGGGGGACTCTGTCATCGGGCAGCTGTTCAGCTGTGAGATGGAAAACTGCAGCCTCTGCCGCTGTGGCAGTGAGACCGTGCGAGCCTCATCCACCCTCCTCTTCACACTCTCCTACCCTGAGGGTAGCAACAGTGGTATACCCCGCAGCTGGGTTGGGGAGGCTCCCCCGAATGTCCTGTAACATCAGGGAAAGGGTGTTGGGGGCCTAATGGTGGATACAGGGAGGACCTGGAGTGAAGCATTCAGTTTCCCCTCAGATAAAACCGGGAAGAACTGTGACTTTGCTCAGGTGCTGAAGCGAAGTATCTGCCTGGAGCAGAATACACAGGCCTGGTGTGACAACTGTGAGAAGTACCAGCCCACGGTGAGTGGGCTGTTGCACTGGACTAGAGTCCTGCCATGTTGGGGACTTGGCCATGGTCTCATCTGGGACTGGCTGGGTCAGCACTGCCATCCAGAGATCTGTGGGGAGTGGGAAGAACCCTAGTTTGAGGATACAGATTCAGGCTTACCTGTTTCTGTTGGGGTTTCTTTTCCTATAGGCTCCCTGCCATTCCTCGTTTGTTTTATTTTCTCAGATTCAGACCCGCAACATCCGCCATCTGCCAGATATTCTTGTCATCAATTGTGAGGTGAATAGCCTGAAAGAAGCTGATTTCTGGAGAATGCAGGCTGAGGTAAGGACTGGGGCTGGAAACAGACCTTTAGGAGTACTTTGTAGTTTTCTCCCTCTTCTGACCTCCATGTATGATTGATGCTCCTGAGGAATTGGATATTTTCTCCTTTGTGTTCAGGTTGCCTTCAAGATGGCAATAAAAAAGCATGGTGGGGAGATCTCCAAGAGCAAGGAGTTTGCTTTGGCTGACTGGTAGGTTACTGTCTGTGGAGCACTCACAGGATTGAGCTACCCAGTGGCTCCTCTTGTCACTGGCTAGATCTCCTCAGGACAAATTTCTAATTCTTTTATCCTGATAGGAAGGAACTAGGGAGTCCAGAGGGCATGCTGATGTGTCCCTCCATTGAGGAGCTGAAGAATGTCTGGCTTCCTTTCTCCCTTCGAATGAAGATGACTAAGAACAAAGGGCTGGATGTTTGCAATTGGACTGATGGGGATGAGATGCAGGTTGTTGAAAAACTGGGAAGAGGAGGGGGAATGAGGGAGAAAAGTTCGGGGCAGAAGCAGGGCAAGGGGAAGGTGGAACTTAGTATAGGAAAAAAGAGGAATAAGGCCTAGTAATTCACCAGTTGTGGGCTTCTCCAGAGTGATTCAGTTCAGGGTTGGGAGTCACAGATGGGCTAGGATGGAGAGTCCCTACCCTGGTCCCCTGTCCCCATACCCCAAACTCCCTGTCCTCTATCCCCCTTCCCCTTCCTTCCCCAACCTTAAACTTAGCTTAGCAGCCTGGGTACCCCCCTCACAGTGGGGCCCAGCCAGGGCAGAGGAGGAGCATGGTGTCTATGTGTATGACCTGATGGCTACTGTGGTACACATCCTGGACTCACGCACAGGGGGCAGCCTGGTGGCTCACATCAAAGTTGGAGAGACCTACCACCAGCGCAAAGAGGTGAGTGAGGTAATACAGGGCAGGGACACTCCTGGTGATGGCCACAAAGGAGTCCCAGGTCTGTCCTTATCTCGAGTCTGAGCCAGAGTGGTTCAGCCATCACTTTGGTATCAGTCTTTCTCTGTATCTCCACAGGGCGTTACCCACCAGCAGTGGTATCTCTTCAATGACTTTCTCATTGAACCTATTGATAAGGTTAGTTGTAACACATTCCATTCCCCCTTTCATCTCCCCCTTTCCTAGCATCCTCATCCTCAGTGCCCGAGAATGCCAGGCAGATTCAGGAGGGAGGGATGGGTCCTCAGTAATAAAAAGCATTAGCAGAGCTAAAAATAGTACCTGAGTCCTGTCTTCTCTCTGACTTGGGAAAGAAGGGAAAGGGGGCATATATGTAGGCTACTGAGTGCTTTTTCTCTTTTAGCATGAAGCTGTGCAGTTTGACATGAACTGGAAAGTGCCTGCTATCCTTTATTACATCAAAAGGAATCTTAATTCCAAATACAACCTGAATAGTAAGTGGTACAAAGTAGACCCAAGGGTGTGGGCAGTTTAGATTTGTCTTCAGGAAGAGCTCTGAGAAATAGCTTGTTAAGATTAGGATTGGTAATCAGTGTTACCAGGTAATCAGTTTCCAGGTAAAGAGATTCCTGCTTCTCAGGGCTTAAATTTAGAAGCTGGAGATCCTGAGGGTGTATGGGAAGAGGTGATGGAGAAGAAGTCTGATCAGAATGGCTAAGATTATGATTTTGAGCCTAGCCATTCCTATCCCCAAGTGTAGGTCTCTTCTTTTTTTGGCAATAAACTCATTATTAAGTCCCTTTTTAGTATCTTTAAACCATAATTTCTCTGTAACTTTATTTTTCTGAATTTTCTAAGCTAAAGTTCAAAGTGAAAATCTTATTGTCTCCTCTCTGTTGACTTTTGTTTTCTCTTAGCATATTTCCTGATCAGTTTCTGATTTGACCTGTTCCATCTATCTCCTCTGTTTGTCAGACATGATCTTTTTACTCACGTGCTTGGATTATTGAGGGAACACAGTGTAGACCTGGTCTCTAGTCAGACGCTCTGGCTTCCCTCCCCTGGTCCCTTCCCTTTCCCCAGCTGTCTGTCTTCTGGATTCTCCCTTCCAGTCAAGAACCCTATTGAGGCAAGTGTTCTACTGGCTGAAGCCTCACTAGCACGGAAGCAGCGGAAAACACATACTACCTTTATTCCACTGATGCCAAATGAGATGCCACAGGTTGGGGACCTGGTGGGCTTAGACGCTGAGTTTGTCACCCTTAATGAGGTAACCAAGACCAAAAGGGTGGGGTGTTGGAACAGAACTCTGAAGATATTAGGAGTCATAAGCATTTCTCTGATTTTCTTACTAAGTCTTTCCACGTAGGAGGAAGCAGAGCTGCGCAGTGATGGCACCAAGTCTACAATCAAGCCTAGCCAGATGTCAGTAGCGAGGATTACCTGCGTTAGGGGCCAGGGACCCAATGAAGGCATCCCCTTCATTGATGACTACATCTCTACCCAGGAGCAGGTATTAGGATGTTGGAGGTGCAAATGAAACAAGCCCTGTGCTTATACAGGGTGCCCTAAAACCCAGGGAAGAGTGGCAGGGGGAACTGTGCGCCTCGCCTCCTGGACGACTTGCCCTTTTCTCTATCCCTAGGTGGTGGATTACTTGACTCAGTACTCGGGGATAAAGCCAGGAGACCTTGATGCCAAGATTTCCTCTAAGCACCTCACAACTCTGAAGTCTACCTATTTAAAGCTTCGTTTTCTCATAGACATTGGAGTCAAGTTTGTGGGTCATGGTCTGCAGAAGGACTTCCGGGTTATCAACCTCATGGTTCGGGCAGGGCTTTTTTAAGAGTCTTCTTTGCATGTGGTCCCTCCAGGGTATACATCGTGCATTTGGGGAAATGGGAAATTATAGATCCCCTGCCTTCAGCCTCTTACTCTTTTATCCCTGGCAGGTGCCCAAGGACCAAGTCCTTGACACTGTTTATCTATTTCACATGCCCCGAAAGCGAATGATTTCCCTGCGATTCCTTGCTTGGTACTTTCTAGGTGAGTTGCTCTGCCCTGGAGGCCCTTGTGGTGCTCAGGAAGAACATAAAAAAGTATAACAGACCAAGGGGAGCAGGGAGGACCCTGAGTTAGTGGTGAGAGTTATTAACAGATTTAATTAGTTTCACGATCCCTTCTCTGCACTAGGGATGATGTGTAGCTCTTTCTCGTAAGGGCAGTCGGGTTTTTTATTACAGTTTATTGAGAGTTGGGGATGTGAGTAGAGGACATGTTCTTACCTCCCTTTGCTAGGTTCCAAACTATTCCGCCTCTACTTCCCCCAGACCTGAAGATTCAAGGGGAGACCCATGACAGTATTGAGGATGCCCGCACAGCTCTTCAGCTTTACCGAAAGTATCTGGAACTAAGCAAAAATGGCACTGAGCCTGAGTCCTTCCACAAAGTGCTCAAGGGCCTTTATGAGAAAGGCCGAAAGATGGACTGGAAGGTGCCTGAGCCTGAGGGCCAGACAAGTCCCAAGAGTAAGGCCTGGGATGGGACAGGGGAAACTAGACTAGGGGGTTTTGATTGCATATGTGAAAATTATACCCACCATAGTAAGAATGACATGATGTTAACAACTGTACTACCCCAGCCTTAATATTTGTAAAGCACTTAACACTTTACAAATCACTTAATCCTCTCAAAATTCAGTGAAACAGATTTTATTATTGAAATTCTCTATTGGTCCTAACCTCCTCTTGCCCAATTCTGAAGTGTTTGGAGCAGATCCATGCCCTTTTTTCTCTTGCTTTTTTCCTTCATAAGTAGTATCCTAGGTGCTTTTTCTCTGCTCACCTTAAGAGTCAATGCTTTTGGTTTTGCCTCTTGACAGATGCAGCTGTCTTCTCCTCAGTGCTGCCGCTCTGACCTCATCGTCTCCCAATGAACAACTCCCTCTCCCTTCAATGTTCTGTGGCCCAAGAACTGGGAGATGGCTTCCCAAGTTGGCTATACCCTGTCTACTTCCAGAATTGGACCTGCTCAGGGTCTACAGATGGTGCTATTAATAGAACTGGAATGCAGCAGAATTGTTGCAAAGGGTCTAGGAGCCAGATTCCTTTTTCATCCTTTGCAGAATAGTGGGCGAGAAACAGTCTAGAATTGACCCAGATGGAAAATAATTAGCATTCTTAATAAATATCCTGGGTAATTAATACTCAGGCAAAGAAGCTCCTGGAACCAAAACTTTTCAGTTCCTACTTAGTAAGTACTGAAGTCCGAGACAATGACATGATACAACAATAGTTCAAGACCTAGCTCAAGTCTCTGCCTGAGGGATGCCTGGAGGGGCCAACATTTAGGGTCTTGGTGGCCCCAGCAAACCAGTGTTGCCAACATCATCATTGCCAAAAGGGCCTTTGGGTCCTAGACTAAGCTTGGCTGTTGGCTTCACTCCTGCTGACAGCTGAGAAGCATCTGTCTTCCATCCACTCTCCTGTCCTAAGTCTTGTTTTCTTGTTATTTTTTTAAAATTTTGTTTTAAACTGCATGTTTTATAAAATAAAACCAAAAATATTATTACGTGTCATCTATCTCACTAGAAACGTGCCACTGTGTGGTTCTCTGACTTCAGCCCTCATCTCCTTTGTGTTGGCGTTACTACTGGTAAAAAACACTAAGGCTTTCTTTCAAATTTACACCTAGAAATCAAAGTAAAGCTCTGGAGTCCAAAGTTAAGGATTTTGAAGGAGTAGAATTATGTCTCTCCTGGGCAGTGTTATGTCTTTGCTGTGGCAGCGTAGAAGCCTAAGGTCGGATTCTTTTAAGACGTACAGTATGGTTTCCCTGTTAAATGTGTAAAAGGGGAGTTGGAGAAGCTGACAAACTACAGGTCCCAGGACATCTTAAAACCTGTAGTTACTACCAAAGAATTGTGTGGTGCTGCGGTGCTTCCTGGGAGATGTAGTTTTCTCGGTACTGAAACCAGGGCTTCTCAGCGGCTAGCAGCGCACCTTTCTTTTTGAAGGTCCCAGCCCACCTAGACTGGCAAGCGCGAGCTTGACAGCCTCCATGCACCACGTCGGGCTCTGTCCCTGCTTCAAGCCACTCCTATTCTTCAGCTGGCCCCTGGTGGTCACGTGGAGCTGCTCGCCACGCAAGTCTGGGTCCTGAGAGCCACCGGGGTCCTCGCTGCCTGGGAGCCGCTCCTAGGCTGCCTGTTCGCGCGAGAGTTTGGAGGGGCGGGCTTGGGGTCGGTCTTCGGTGTGGGGCTCATACTACAGCGCATCCAAGCCCTGCTTAGCGGTCCGCTTAGGGTGCGAGGAGCTGAGCTGGCTCAGGCGGTCTCCGGGGCACCCCGCGTCTGGAAAGCGCAGGAGCGCTCTGGAGAAGCCTGGACAGCCCCGCTTCCCCGCAGCCAGGTGGTAGGGTCGGAAGCTAAAGTGAGAATCCGGCTGTCTTCCAGCGCCTGGGCCACAGCGGCGGCCCTGGGAGCAGAGGTGGGACGGATGCGAGTGGCACTGAGGGTCGGGGATGGACTGGAGCGAAGGCAATGGCGGGGTCTTAGAAAGGGGGCTGGTCCGCATGGGGGATAACTTATAGGTTGGTGTTAGGGATGCAGTAATCTTCGGTGCTGGGTCCAAATAGGCCTCAGTTTTTGAGTGCTCTTCGCCAGTCAGCTACCTCGCTACCTCCTGGCCAGAATCATCTACTCTCCTTGCCAGCAGCTCCTCTGTGCTTGTCGTCCTTGTTAAATCGCCAACCACCGATCCGTAGCTGCCACATAGGACTGTGAGTCCTAGGCAGCCGACGCCTAAGTACTGACATCTAGGGCCTCACCTGTCGACGTAGTGTCTGGGGCTGAGCCCCAATTCCGGGCTTGAGCTCTCACCCACCGCCCCTGGGAATCCGGGTCCTTGAGCGCCAGAACAGAGGAACCCCTTTGTGTCCCGGCTATTTCCTGGAAAGTAGAGCCAGATCACACTGAGGCCTTTGTAGGCCTGGGGGGGAGGGGGGGCGGTAGGCAGCAGGGGAGAGTGGAGCCGGCTCCTCACACCTATGCTTTATTTCAATCCAAACCCAGGTGGAGCAACCCCATTACGCTAAAGATGAAAGGCTGGGGTTGGCTGGCCCTGCTTCTAGGGGCCCTGCTGGGAACTGCCTGGGCTCGGAGGAGCCAGGATCTACACTGTGGAGGTAAAGGCACGAAAGAAGAAATGGGAGGAAAGGAGGTGGGGGAGAAAGCGCCTTGAGAGGGCATGGGATCCAAGACCTGAGAAAAGGATGAATGGAAATCCCTGGGTTGATTCTTTTCTCCACTCCCTCCCCCGCCTCCCCTTGCACCAGCTTGCAGGGCTCTGGTGGATGAACTAGAGTGGGAAATTGCCCGGGTGGATCCCAAGAAGACCATTCAGATGGGCTCTTTCCGAATCAATCCAGATGGCAGCCAGTCAGTGGTGGAGGTAACTGTGACTGTTCCCCCCCCAAAACAACTCAATCTTTGAATGAGAACTTAACTGATTAAAGAGGGACCTTAGTTTAATAGAAATGAAGAAAACATTGACCCACAGAAGTGTCTAAAAGATTAGGCTGTCTCATTTGGAAAAGGCTGGAGGCTTATAACCTATGCACTTGCTTCCTGGCTCCAAACCTTAATACTCTGTTTCTGCTGTAGAAGTTGTTAGCAGACGGAACCTTGATTAGCCCCCTTATTCATATCCTTAATCCACATGACTTGTGTTTTCACTACGGCAGTATGGTATACATACAAACATTCGTTCGAAAAAGAGGTAGGTCTTATCCTTATATTTAGGAAATTTATTTTAGTTGAAAACATAACACACATGACATAAACCTGTACCTAGTGAGCATCTGAGAAACGTTATGGTTATGATCCTTGTGAAATGCTTTAATAGTTATCCTCAAAGCCTGCACTACCTCTCTAATGCTTTCCCACTGAGGGCAGGTATTAGTCGCATTTCAATACAAAAAGAAAATCATTACCTTACATACCAAAAAATGAAAGGAATTCAAAAATTTTTTTAAATGAAGAGAATTCAAATGGAGAGAACACATAATTGACTAGGGTTAATCAAAGAGGCCGTTTATCTATAATTTGGAGCTAATGACACCTATTTTATTTTTGAGGCTCGTGTAACGAAGTAAAATAAGATCATATATCAGAACTACACAAATCATACTGTTTTTAAATTAGGGAAGGCTTTTTAGAATAGGTTGGTTGAGCTAGATTTGGAAGGAAAAGTAAGGAAATAAATTACTAATGTACAGAGGTAGAAGAATGTGACCCAAGGCTGAGGACATTTCTAGGTGCCTTATGCTCGCTCAGAGGCCCACCTCACAGAGCTGCTCGAGGAGGTGTGTGACCGGATGAAGGAGTATGGGGAACAGATAGACCCTTCCACCCACCGCAAGAACTACGTGCGTGTAGTGGGCCGGAATGGAGAATCCAGTGAACTGGATCTACAGGGCATCCGAATTGATTCAGACATCAGCGGCACCCTCAAGTTTGCGGTAAGCTATGGGAGTGGGCAGCTGGTTCTTGGAAATTAGGGGAGTTATTGGAGAGCCCAAGTGGAAAGTTGGGTTAATTTCTTTGTCCTCCTCTCTGGAGGTGGAGACCAGAGGCTTCCTCTTGTTGTCCTCTCTTACTCGTTTCTCCCTTGGGTTGACAGTGTGAGAGCATTGTGGAGGAATATGAAGATGAACTCATTGAATTCTTTTCCCGAGAGGCTGACAATGTTAAAGACAAACTTTGTAGTAAGCGAACAGGTAAGCTACTGCCACTTTACCTCCCATCCTCACAGCCCTGTGGAACCTGGCACATTCTCTAGCGTGTGTCCCACCCCCACTCCTCCAGTACCCTCCTAACAACACCCCCCAACCTAATCCTCTGAAACTAGCTCAAGCTTCGACTTCCATTACATATGGCGTAGAAGCCTGGGTTGTTTCTCTCCCTTCTCTGTCAGCTTTCAGAATTTGAGGCTCCCTCACCTGAGATACAAGTGAGAGGACATAAGAATGTTTTCTCGTTTAAAAGCACATGCTCTGAAAAATGGTGGGGGGGTGGTGTCCATTTGCTTTGAAGTATTTTTCTTGATAGTGGCATATATCAGTATGAGAGTGGCATTTTCTTTCAAACTGTTATGTGCTATTTGCAGATCTCTGTGACCATGCCCTGCACATATCGCATGATGAGCTATGAACCACTGGAGCAGCCCAGAATGACAGGCTTGATGGATCACCCCCAGGAGGGGAAGAGGGTGGCAATGCCTTTTATATTATGTTTTTACTGAAATGAACTGAAAAAATATGAAACCAAAAGTATGAACTGTGTTGTCTTTTCATGCCCAGAATTGGCCCTTACGTTAGGCTTGAAAATAGGGGATTCCAGACTGGAAAGAAAAGAGAAGGAAGAGCTTTGGAAACGATGTAGCACAACGGTAGGAGGAGCCTGAAGCTCTCATTCTTTTGCCATCTGAGATTCCTGCTGGACTCACAAACTAGATAAGCATTGATTTGGTGCCTATTCAACATAATGTGTTTAGAGTCTAATTATAGCAAGAAGAGGAACCTCTATGAATAAGCTAGGAAACATAAATAAGTGTATGGTAGTATAGAATTCTAGAAATTTCTTGTATTCATCCTGATGAAACATAAGGTAAGACAGAGCTTCATCTTGAAGGAAACAGATCATTCTTCCCTCCCTGCCCTTCCAGATGGAGGGATCGGCAAGAGCAGACAGGAGGGAGCAAATGGATGTGATCAACTCAGCTGAAAAGGAAAGGCTTTGTCAGATAGGGAGAAATGAGGTAAGGAATGGTATTTAATGAAAAGCCTTGCTTGGTGGCCTAAGCTTTCAGATTTGATGCCAACAGCAACACTAAAGTATACATTTTATCATCTCCATCACTAGGCATTGTCAGTCTGGACCATAAGTCTGTCTCCACTTTTTGTGGGTAGAGATTCTGTACTGGGGCATAGGGATGAAAATATAAAGGATACCTTCTCTGAGGAGCTTCTCAAAACACTCTCATGCTGAGGTGTGGCTGTCTCAGGGTTTGGAATGGAACATTTCGGCCCCAGAAAAGCCTCAGGGGGAGAACACCTGTTTTTCAGGTTTATTCGATTTCAAAGACTTTTTAAACTAAGCACTTTAGAAGCTAAAGGGAGCTTGGAGGTCATCTAGTTTACCTCTGCAGATTTTACAGATGAGGAGACTGAGACCTAGAGAAATCATAGGTCCTGAAGTTCTATATTTAGTGGCAAAACTGGATCTATAAGTTAGTGTTCTCAAGTGTCAATCTGATCTAATATAGCTGTGAAGTAGCTTCTCCTTTAAGTCTTTTTTCCTCCTAAGATCTTGCACTAAGCCCTGGCACACAGATTGAATATAGTCACAAAGCTTTCTCATACCACAAATCCCTGTGAAACCTAACAATTAACTAGCCCAGGGTAAGCACCCTGATGTTAGTTGACAACTAAACTCAGGGTCTGGTGCTAATTCCTTCTTCTCTCATCAGTCATAAGAGATGCTGTCAAATAGTTTTCCACACTAGCTGTTACTAACCTTTATTTCTTCTGTGATGCATGTAAATAATGTTCACATGCTTCATATCCCTGTGAGTATACCCAGGATTCTGTCCATTGCCTGCTTGGTGTCTAAAAAGTTCTTACTCTGACACCAGAAAACTTACCAGAGCCTAAGTGAGAGTGCTCTTATAGGGACCTTGAAACTTTTAATTTACAAAAAAGCAAATTATTTACAAGTTTTAATAAATAAAACAAGTTTAATACTAACCAGTAATAAATTACCTGGGGTACACCTCACTGGTTTGGCAAGGTATAGCTGTTCAGAACTCTCCAGTCACTGGGACACAGGCATGTCTCATATAAGGAAGAGTGGACATTATTATCCTTGACTTGATCCTCAGAAAGCCAGGAGGATATACTTTGCATATCTTTTAATTCATATCCCAGGGTAGCACAAGGAATCCATGAATTTATCTGAACCTTTCTGGAGGCTCACTATAACAAATTATTCTAGTCCAGTATTTGGTAGAGCATACACTCAACCTTGCATATCTGGTTACACCTTAAGTTCTAGATGCCTTCTAAATGAGTTTATCAGTAAAATGTTAGAATTTAAAGAAACATTCCCAAAGACAGTGTTAAATGAGATCCAGGTGTGACTAGGAAATTGTATATGTGAAAACCTAGTCCTTTAAAAATAAGTTTTAGAGGATTTTTTGCTGTAAAAAGGATTCAGAACAAGAATAGGATTCCTTTAAATACAGAACAAAGATGAGCAGCAAGGGGAAAAGAACTAGTATATGATAAATACTCAGAACAAGCACATACACACACTTAGTTAATTGTTACAACTCTAAGAAATATTAGATGTTACTCCCATTTTACAAGTGAAGTAACCAGGCTCAAAGAGGGACGGGGGAGCCAAGGCTTCAATCTTATTCCTAGGCCAAAGGAGTCTCCATGTAGTCCCCAGTGGCTATATAAAGTAATACTTCTTTTATTTCTTTGAAAACTACCTTCAAGTTTGAACATGTGTTCTCTGAATCTAGTAATATACAGTAAAAAAAAGCACTATGTCCTCTTTTCAGTCATTTTTCCAGGCTGATTATTCCCTGTAAGAAGTCCATTCTACCTCCCTGGTCATTTTAGGTGCTAAATGTTTGTCTCTCCTACTTTTATTACTTGCATTCTGGGAGGGTCACCATTTATCATGTATTTCAGGTATGAGGGTACAAAGGTTTTACAGGATGAATAAGACTATAGTTCCTTATCTTTTAAAATATTGTTAAATATAGCAACACACTGAACTGATGTGCCAGGAGATAGTTAACAATGACTCAAAAGTCCCCTTCCTGAATTGCAGCTGATTATTTACAGTCATCACCATATAAAGTAGCTAGTAGTTAAGATACAGCTTCTGGAGTAAGGCCAACCTAGGTCTGAATTCTAGCAATCCAGTAGCAAGCTATGGCCCTGAGCAGGATACTTCATCTAAATCTTGGTTTCCTCCTCTGTAGATATACTAATATTACCTACATCCCTTAGAGTTGTGAGGATTAATTAAGATAATGCATGTACCACATTCAAATAGTATCTGTAAATATTAAGCATTCAATAAATTTTAGCTATTACCCATTAAATAAGAGTTTGGTTTACTGATAATGGATTTAAGTTTAGGCTGCATTCTTCCACTTATCCTTGGCCACTAGGGGGCACCGTTGCCTCTGTCCATTTTTTAAGAGGTCATCCCAAGGTCAAGATGACCTCAATTCTCAGCCTTCTGTCCATTGCCCCTTCCAGTTCTCAGGCACTTAGTTGTATTTGGACCTAGAGCTCATTTGGCTGCTTTATGCATGTTAATCCTTCTTTCTTAACTTTTTCCCACCTCCCCAGGTCCCAGCCATGTTCAGAGAAACTCTATGCCAGCTCCTAGGAGTTTCCATTTAGTCCCTTTGATCCCTAGGCTTTCCCATTGGCCTTATACCACAGGATGCCAGGACTAAATAGCTTCAAAACAAGTCTAAGAAAGTCCTCATGACACTAGGCTCCAGGACACTGTGAACATTATTGTTCCCCACTCTTACCCCAATCACTAGGACTCCAAAATAGGTTACCCTTATGGCCACTCAGTAATATCCCTTTGGTAGCCTCACCCTGAGAATGCCTCCTGTCTCTTAGGGCACTGGAGTTCAGTCCTCTGGTCTGCTGGCTAGTCTCTGGTTAATAGATGATTAACCAGAGAGAAGAAACAAGGCCAGACTATTCTAGGGTTAGGAGGAAACCCTCTGTGAGATCCTAAATTGGGAGCAAATATTGATCAGTGGAGCTTTGAAGTCACCGAGGAGATAGCTGAGGTCAGTGCTCCTCTGGGACACTGCTTGGCTTCTCTTTATGACGTTCTTTCCTGAAACCTACCGATCTGATCCCAAGCCAGAGGAGCATTGGTTCATAGGTGTAAAGCTGAGTATGAGAAAACTTGGGAAGGAAAAATGGTGTCCTTCTTTTTCCAAGTTCAAGCTATAAACTAGGTTCTTTATAAGGTCTATCTAAACCTGGCTTAGATGGTACTGAGACCTCTGAACTTTATTACTGCTATGTGAGGAGATAAAAGGACTGTTCACTTGGGGCTTGGGTTTGTAGATAAGGTGTCCTGGTCCTTGGGTTAGTTCCCCTCTGTCCTTGGGTCAATGGAAATGTTAGGCTTAGGGAGGTAGAAAGGTCCTATGGTCTCATCTACCCAGAGGAATTAATGAAGAGTGATTTGTAAGATCACTTTAGTGCCATGGTTCATTTAATGGCCTCTAGGGAGCACAGGATAAGCGTGTATAGAAGATAGCCAAGTAAGTGGAAAGGTCCAGAGGCCCTATGGGAGTGACGGGAGTGATGTGACAAGAAGGGAGGGTGCCTAAATGCCTTATTTGGGATGAAGTGTTGGTCTGCAACTCCTTATCTTATGGCTAGATACGGGGTGGACTGGCTGTATGGGGTTATGTGACTGGAGTGACAGTGAGACTAATGCCCAGGACCCAGAGGCTCTGGCCTGTGCTGGAAGCCTTCATATTAAGAGGGCATTTGTAAGACTTGGATTTCCCGGCACTAGACACACCAACTGACAGCTGGATGGATATTCAAGCTACTGCCTTTGCTTTCCTTCTCTGCATACTGGGGTCTGTTGGTATCTATAATACCATGGCTCTACTTACCTCAAATGATCTCCACCAAGTAGCCAACTCTGGCAACACAGCCTGTGTCCACATGATGTCACCTCTCTGGCCATTAAGCCATTGACCAAAGACATTGTTCAAAACTGCAGGCCAAGAAAGTAGGAGGAACGGGCCATGATCAGTTGCCGTGATAGTATATTAAGGGGTTGGCTTCCGAGAACCTTCAAAGGTCGAAGTCCTTGAGGCTTTTTTCTCTAATATCCACTTCAAATTAACCCCACGTGTGTTAAGGGCAAGGGGAAAAGCCTAAGAAGGAAGTTAACTGAGTTCTCAGGCAAATACTTAACCACCTACACGCTCCCCTCGGCCCATCCACCCTTAATTAGCCTCCCTCGGACAGTCCAATCCTCCCCGCCACAACAGCTGTCAACGGCTTAGGACCCGCCCCCCACGCACACTGGACCAATGGCCGAGCCCGGGGCGAGTCCCCTGAGAGGGGGCGGGAGTGCGTTCCGGGCGGTAGGCGGGGCCTCGCTGAGGACCCCGGGCTGGGCGCCGCTGCCGGCTGGTCTACCCTTTCCCTCAGCCGCCTCCTTTCAACCTTGTCCCCCAGTCGGCGCGGCCTCTGGTGCGGCGGCGGCGGCGGCTCCCGTTCCTGCCGCAATTCTCTTTCCTCCATCCCTCCCCACCAGATCCCCGAGTCCGCCCGCCATGGCTTTACTCACTGCGGCTGCCCGGCTCTTCGGAGCTAAGGTGAGCAACTAAGGGACGGAGTGCGCCGTCTTAGGGTGGGGCTGAAGCGACTGCAGGCCCTCAAGCGCCGGGGTCTCCCTCTCCTACCCAGGCGCACCCCAGCACGCCTTAAAGGGGCCCTGCGCTTGGCTGGCCGCCAGCCCTGCATGGAAGCTCCCAGGGCCATGTGCTTCGCTGGCCTTCCGGCCCCAGGGAGTGAAGTGAGCGCTGCCCGCCCCGGCATTCGGTCTTGGGCGTGTGGCAAGGCTGGACCCTACTGTCACCCCACATGTCTAGAGTGGAAGGGGGGGCGATGCTTGGCCTTGGAAAGAGAAGCAGCCGCCAGTGGAGAACATAGGTGTTGTTTCATTGGAATTAGGGAAAGAGCCTGTTTGGAAGAGGGCGCGGGGGTGAGAGAAGTGGCAGGGGTGAGCAGGTCTGCTCACTCTATCCCTGGACCAGAGAGCTAGAGCAGTGGCTAATTTCGGCTTCTGCTTTGTAGAGGGGGCCTTGTCATTTTCTGAACTGCCTGATTCCATTTTTCCAACCCAGTTGTTTAAGCCTTTAGTGACCAAGCCGCAGCAGTTCCTGCTAGAGGAGTGTGACTGGGGTCCTCTTTGTCCTTGGGACTCTTGTACTTTTAATATATAGGAGGAGCTTGGGTGGGGTGGAGCAGTTGTGTAAAACCTGCATGATTATCACATATGATTGGAGAAAGAACCAGAAAGGTTGTTCCCCCAAACTGCTGGCCAATAAATGAAGATACTGGGCAGGAGATAGTAATTCCAAAGTCACATGACCGGCCCTACTACTTGCTCACTCAGGTTTTACTGTTCCTCTTAAGTCTACTCTACTCAGAAGAGATTCCTCTTATTCTTTGGGGCCTTCTACTTGACTTTTGTTGCCGTTGGGATCATAAGAATATTGCTGCAGATAAATGGTGCTATCAGTTTCATATGCCAAAATTGTCTCTGGGTAACTTGGCTTTTTAAAAGAAAAACTGCTGTGCTGAAGGAGTCCCAGTCCTCTAATCCAAGCAAGGACAGTCCCACAAGTGACCTTGACCCCTTCAAGGAACCTACACTTTCTCTTCTGCAGACAGATTAAAGCTGCCAGCACCTGAAAGGAAGGAAAGGAAAATCTTAGAATGGTTTTGGCTTACTGTGTATTATCTTGCATGGTTGGCAGATAAGATGAAGCCTGGGGTTCTTCCAGGCACCCAGCAGCAAGGTGGAGGCTGATCACTTGGGAGATACTTGTCTTACTTGACTGTTGTTCTCCTGCTGCCAGGGAACAGGATAAGGAAGCCTCTTGGGAAATGAAGCAAGTTCTAGACAGTAGTTTGGCAGAATAGGGGATACTATAATTAGCTCATTCCAGAGCTTCTAACCCTACAGTGGAGTTTGAAAAAACCTTTAGAATTTACATTTGATTTTATTTTGTCTCTTAAGCCTCTGGGGAAACTCAGCTTTTGGGTTGACAGGGCTACCTAACTGGAGAATCATTATTATTTTGTTTACTTTCCTGTTAGAGATAGACCTGAGGATCCCCGAAACCTGTGTATTGGAAGCTGTCAGAAGGCTTTTGACCCTTAAAGCTAACAAAGCCCCACAGACTCAGGAGTGGAAATTTCCTGAGATCTAAGCAGTATAGCCAGGATACCAAGAAGCCTTTCAGTTTGTCAGCATTGCTAGCACCTGCCTGAGCTTTCCAGATCAGCCTGCAGCCTAACTGGTACTCTGTTTTACTTTTGCTGTTAAGCTAGGCTTTGTAAGGGAAAAATACCTGGAAAAATTGACCCCTGCCACTTTGATTCTCAAGGTCAGGTGTAGTTTCACTTTCCTGAGAAATTTTTTTTTTAACCTTACTAGGAGACACAAATGCTAGTCATTGTTCTATTGCTCCACGCTACCTCCTGTCAGGTAATTTAATGAACACCTGAGTTGGAGAGCCCCCCTAATAAAGAGCCTTGAGATTATTTGACTTCTTGTTTACCTGAATGAATTCCTACTATGCAGTGGCTTTAGTATTAGCTGTGGGTGCCTTAGCTTTGTGCTGTAGATACTGTCTTTTCACAGGGGACCTGGATTGGGAATTGGAGAAGGGCCACCAATTAACTTATGGATTCTTAACACCAAAGTGGCTTAACCAACCCTAGTTCCATCCTGTACCATTGAATTGTTCCTCCAAGCTAGGATGTGTGATAACGTTGAGTAAATCAATCCAAAAGTGTTTCTAGATTATTTCTAGACTTTTTCAAGACACTTAAATTAATACCCATGATTCTTTCACAGCAGACTTGTACCACTCACAACATATCCTATATAAAACCTAATCTGAAATTGGGTTCATCAAAACTGAGTCAGTTTTGTCTTGTGAAATGTTAGGCTTAAAGCCCAAAACTTTTAAAGGTAAGAACTCAAATCTCTTTGCTTTCACTTTGATTACCAGCCTACCCAAAGTAATGGCAGTTCTTTGATGCTTACTAGATGGACCAAAGATGAAAAATGGAGAATAAAGTGTCATCGTCATGTGCTAGTGGTGCGATGATTGCGTTTGTACTTCCTAGTGGTCTTTAGTTTGGTAGCAGATGAATGCATGGGTGTGGGGAGGCATCGAAATGAGCAGTTGTGAAGGAGATAATCAGAAAACGGGAAGGCTGGCATTCCTAGTTCTTAGAATCCAAGTGGGCAGAAGGCAGGAAACCAGACTTGGTGGGTCTCCCTAAAGCCACAGAGTAATTCTTTCTGCCCTATTTTCAGTGCCTTATGTGATAGATTCGAGCAGGATTTGAGTGAAATTTAAAACAATAGTGAGGCAACTTTAGTAATAGATCTTAGGATCTGACGAACTTTCACTTATTCCCTCAGCTGCCCAAGTTCCTGTATTTCTTTTAACGTGTTATTATTTTTAAAGGTCTGTAAGGTCACAGTGGGTGTCATCACCTGAGGTGTTTGTTTTCATTGCACATTCATAAATCCTGTCTTCACATTCTGATTCAGCAGCAAAGGTGGGATGGGATCTGAAAACTTGTATTTTTCAAGCACCTCGGTTGACTGACAATGCTTGGTGATCCCCTTCTGTTGAACCAGTAAAACCACACGCAGTCCTTTTTGTTTGCAGCTGTATTTAATGTATGTATGAAGCTTTGAATGTTGGGCTTTTTTTTTTTTTTGAATCAATGATTACTTTAAAATGACTTCATAAGTGATTATTTTAAGCAATAGTCCGTTTTAGTCTATTTTCTCTAGGTTTGTCTTCCAAGGCGTTTTTCCCCCCCCAAAATGCCTCAGGAAAAGTTTTTTGTAAATCCCTGAAACAAAGCATCGTAACAACTCCTAGTAGAAGTGAGAGAACAGTTTCTAGTTCCTGAAAAAGTAGTGTGGTGACAGATCATAAACACTTTATTCGCTACTGTACACTTGGTGTGCACATAATAAGTAGGTGTTCAGCAACTATTTGTTAAAGAACAGTAAGAATTTCTCTGAACATCAACTGTTTGATAAAGGACAGCAAAGAATAGTAAAGGAAAATAAGAACTCTTGATTCTTTTCTGAGGCTGAATTTGTGTCCTTGGCTGTCTTCCTCACTGAATAATCAGTGAACCTTTTGGGAAGGGTCTGTTAGACAATGAGAATTAGGTAGAATTATTAAGGAAACTCTTGTGAGTATGAAGGGGATCAGAGTATGAACTCTGAGGATTATTCTGCGCAGGCTGTCAACTGGCCTGAACGAGCAGTGCAGGCTGACTTCCAATATCACCATTGTGAGACAGTTCTCTGAGCTGGTTCTGGGGAGAGAGGAACCTTTGTCCTATGCATGTTCTTTTTCCCTTAATGCAAGTTGTTTCTTCTGCATTGGAAGGCTTTGTAGCACAAGATTTTTCCTACAGTTATTAGTGAATTATGTTTGCTTCATCAACTAAGCCAGTTCTGCTGGCTTGGCAAGCTCTGATTTTGTTTTATGAAGGAGGAGAAAGGGCTCTATTAAAATCAGGAGCATCTCTCACAAGTTTTTTTTTTAATTAAATTTTTATTGAGTTATAGTTGATTTATAATATTAGTTTCAGGTGTACAGCATAGTGATTTAAAAATTTTGTAGATTATACTACATTTTTTAGAAGTTTTTTTGGGGGGGAGTAAGGATTTATTTATTAATTTAGTTAAATGGAGGTACTGGAGATTGAACCCAGGACCTCGTGCATGCTCTACTGCTGAGCTATACCTCTCCTCAATTATTCTTCATTTATAAAGTTATTATAAAATACTGGCTATATTCCCTGTGCTGTACAGTATACCCTTGTAGCTTATTTATTTGATACGTGATGGTTTGTAATCGCTCAAGTTTTTGATGTCAGAGCTCCGGGATATGTGGCAGGACTTGTTCCTGAATGTGCCTAGGATGGAGGATCAAGGAAAATTTGGCTTTTCCCCTGTAGAGTAAGGATCCTAGATGTGGACAAATGATGATAATAGGCTAAGAGGAGTAAGGGAGAAATAACCTTATCCAAATAGGATTCTACTGTTTCCAGAATTTGGGGGAGAATGGAGTAGCTTTAATTGATTTTTGTTAAGTTATTTGGCCAATACCCTGTCCCAGAAATAAGTATTATAAGGAAGTCTTTTTTTAACTTTTTTTTTAATATAAGCAAGTTTTTAGCAGAATTTCCTGCTTGTATTATTTGTCTTTATCCTCCATTGGCCCTTTAAGATAGAGGTTCCCTTAATTATATTTTTCTATCCTAACATAGCGCATGTGAGAGCTACAGCCCACTTCTATCAATAACTCTTTTAGACTTGACCCTTGATAACTCCACATCCCAGAGCCTTTATATTCTACCCTTCTGCTCGCTTAACACTTTAGACCATGACTACGTCTCAAATTTTATTGTTCATAGGAATCACCTAATGAGTTTGTTAAACTGCAGATTTGTGTTCAGTGAGTCTGCGATGAGGCATTTCTGACAAGCTCCCAAGTAATGCTAATTCTGCTGGCTAGGCAGCCATACTGTAAATAGAAGGCTTTTGACTACTTTTACATATGTCCTTATTGGAGTCTTAGAATCAAACTTGGAGCTAAGTAGCCTGAGCATTACTAAATGTGGAGAAAGAAAGGGAAACAGTATTTAGTTGTTTTGCTTTGGATGTCTCAGTTACATAGGAATGGAGCTGGGACTAGAACCCAGATTTCCTTTCCTAATTCCAAGTCATGTGTTTGTCTCCTGCACTACTAGGTAAAGTTGCCCTAACTTGAATTTTTCCTATTCTAGCCTTTTGAGTGGTCATATCAATGAATTGCTGCCTTTAAAATCCTTCGTATTTCTTCAGTTTCTTCTAAGCTGCAGAGTAAGCTAAAAATATGACTAAACCTGACATCGAAGTGTGCTAAAAAGTGGCCATTCTATTTGATTTTCTATATTTCTTGTATAATAAATACAGAGCACTTGCTATGTGCCAGACATGGTTTTGAGTGCTTTGTAAATATTGGCTTGATTAATTCTCATAGCAGTCCTTTGAGGTAGGTACTATTATTGTTCTCATTTTACAGATAAGAAAACTAAAGCACAGAAAGGTTCAATGGCTAGGGTCACACAGTAAGTGGCCAAGAAGTGTAGTAGAAACAGAATATACTAGCTTTATTCTATAGCATAGAGCCAGCTTCTCCACAAACTAGCATTGCTTTGCAAATTGGAGATCTGGCTAAGAAGTGTTACTGTTGGAGATTAGGGACAGTTGAGATTAGCTTTCCTTAAGTTACTCCTGAGGCACCTCATTAAATGGCATAGCTGCTGTCTACCAAGGCAGTTAAGACTTTGCTGGTGGTAGAAGTGGGGTGATAGTTTAGTTCCAAGTTCTTCCTTAACCGTTGCCTTAAAGTAGTGTTTATATAAAAAGATCTGAGAAATGGCTGTAACTAAGCAGCAGTTGTAACCCATTTGATGCCCTTAAATGATGCTGCATTCTTACAGCCTTGTTAGGTAACCTTCTACATCCTTTTCTTTCTGATTTCTCTTTTTTCCTTTTCCTTTTTTTATTTTTTATTTATTTTTTTTACCTTAAGTGAAGTAAAAGAAGAGGGAAGCTTACTGATTCTAGCAGTTCTCTCTCTCAAGGGAAAAGACTGTATTTGTTTTATGTTTATATTGGTGGAAGAAAGACCTCCAGCCTGAGGAAATTTCTATTTTCATCTTAAGATCTGGCTCTCATTCTGTCTTTTGAGCTTTGGTAGATTTTTTTCCCATAAGATTTAACCTTAAACTATTCTTCTTACAATCTTTCCTCTTGCAAATGAAGCAGACAGCCATTATAGAAACCTAAAGATGGTTTAGAAGTGGACAAAATGATCATTATGAAGAGATTGCAACTTTTTTCTCTTAGATGATATGTTCCCCTATAGCCTTTTTAAAAACAAAACCAAACCACAGCAACCACCTACCCACAGTTAAAAGGTCCTGCTGAAGGCTGATGTGGTCTCTGGGAGATGGGACCTCTATAATAGGGGATCTGTGGGAGTATGGAATGGCTTGAACATGGTTAGGCCTGTAGAACAATAGTTTAAACCTATTCACAGGTTTTCCCTTGTTCATTTTTTGGTGACTAGTTAAAAAAAAAAAGAAAGTTATTTCTTGAGTGCTGGGTCCAGCCTCTGTTTGCCCCATGTAGGATGAACAAGCTAAAGGGCTATTTGTGCTGCATACTTTCTGCCCAAATGGTCCTCGGTGAGCTAGAGGAGATTCTTTTTTTTTTTTAATTGAAGTATAGTTGATTTACAATGTTGTGTTAGTTTTGGGTGTACAGCGTAGTGATTCAGTTATACATATGTGTATTCTTTTTCATTGTAGGTTATTACAAGTTATTGAATATAGTTCATTGAGCTATCCAGTAGGACCTTGTTGTTTATTCTGTATATAGTAGTTTGTATCTGCAAGAGGAGATTCTTTAGGAAGTTAATGTAAGGAGTTGTGAGCAGCCCTGGTTAACAAGTTGAAGCTTTCCCCCCTTTGTTTTAGGGCCATATCAGTTTGCTCTATGCTGTCTGAATTTAGCTTTGGGTTGATTCTTTTTATTTTTTTTATTTTTTTAACATTTTTTATTGATTTATAATCATTTTACAATGTTGTGTCAAATTCCAGTGTTCAGCACAATTTTTCAGTCATTCATGGACATATACACACTCATTGTCACATTTTTTCTCTCTGAGTTATCATAACATTTTGTGTATATTTCCCTGTGCTATACAGTGTAATCTTGTTTATCTATTCTACAATTTTGAAATCCCAGTCTATCCCTTCCCACCCTCCATCCCCCTGGCAACCACAAGTCTGTATTCTCTGTCTGTGAGTCTATTTCTGTCCTGTATTTACGCTTTGTTTTTGTTTGTTTGTTTTTGTTTTTGTTTTTTAGATTCCACATATGAGTGATCTCATATGGTATTTTTCTTTCTCTTTCTGGCTTACTTCACTTACAATGACATTCTCCAGGAGCATCCATGTTGCTGCAAATGGCATTATGTTGTCGGTTTTTATGGCTGAGTAGTATTCCATTGTATAAATATACCACATCTTCTTTATCCAGTCACCTGTTGATGGACATTTAGGCTGTTTCCATGTTTTGGCTATTGTAAATAGTGCTGCTATGAACATTGGGGTGCAGGTGTCATCCTGAAGTAGATTTCCTTCTGGGGTTGATTCTTTTTAAAATAACCTTTTTTCAAGGGCCTTTTCCCTTTTCAGTCCTCACTCCTGCCCTAGCAGAAAGAGGGGTATAAAATTCTAAAAAGGCTTAGGCTCTACTGAACTCTCACCTTAGGCATGTAGTCTTTTGGAGTTTATACAGTATCACTGGTACAAATGATTTTCAGCACAATCAGAGAGCAGTGCAGTCCAGTCAGCCGTCTGTATCTGCAGGTTCTGCATCCATAGGTTCAACCAGCTGTGGATCAAAATATTTTTTAAAAAATTCTGGAGAGTTCCAAAAAGCAAAACTTGAATTTGCCACCTGCTGAGAGCTATTTACATAGTATTTACAATTATATAACATTTACATTGTATTAGGTATTATAAGTAATCTGGAGGTGATTTAAAGTATATGGGAGGATGTGCATTGGTTATATGCACTTACTACAACATTTTATATAAGAGACTTGAGCTTCCAATTTGGGTGTCTGTTGAGGGAGAGGTCCTGAAACCAATCCCCTCTTGGATACCGAGGGATGATTGTAGTTACTACAAAAGATGTCTCTGGCCTTTTGGCAAAAGGAGGAGAGGTGTAGCCTTGCTCCACCATTAGTTTGTGTGCATGTGTGTGAGGTCTTTTTAATTTGCAAGGTGCTTTCACATCCATTGTAATTTAATCATCACAAGACAACCCTGTGAGATGTGTGGTGGATGTGTCAGCACCATTTTATAGATGAGGAAACTGGGGCTTACTTTGACTGTCTCATTTTATCTTCAAAATTATCTTGTGCAAAAAGGCAATCTCCTTGCCTAAGCCCTTATGATAAACTTGGTAGTAGTATAACTGGTTGTCTTTTTCAAAGGCAGTGTTGAACTTTCTCTTGCAACTCAGCAATCTTCACATAGAAAAACGTAGGCTAGCTACACTATTTATATTTATAATTGCCAAGATATGGAAGCAGCCTAGGTGTCCAACAACTGATGAATGGATAAAGAAGATGTGGTATATGTGTGTGTGTGTGTTTTCATATACACACACAATAGAATACTACTTAGCCATAAAAAAGAAATTTTTGCCATTTGCAATATGGATGGACTTGGAGGGTATTATGCTAAGTGAAATAAGTCAGAGAAAGACAAATACTGAATGATACCACTTATGTGTGGAATCTAAAAAATGAAACTAGTGAGTATAACAAAAAAGAAAAACACTCACAGATACAGAGAACAAACTAGAGGTTACCAGTGGGGAGAGGGAAGGAAGGTGGGGCAAAATAGGGGCAGGGGATTAAGAGGTACAAACTGCTATGTGTAAGGGATATATTGTACAGCATGAGGAATATAGCCAATATTTTATAGTAACTATAAATGGAATACAACCTTTAAAAGTTGTGAATCACTGTGTTGTACACCTGAAACTTACATAAAATTGTGCATCGACCGCACCTCAATAAAAAAAAATTCCTTTGGTACAGTGTGTAGGTGATAAACTCAGCTTTTGTTTACATGAAATGTCTTTATTTCACCTCCTTTAAGATTTTTTTCCTCACCTGGATAACACAGCTCTAGCTTGATAATTATTTTCTCTCAACACTTTAAAGATAATTTTCCAGTTTTCTGGTTTCCATTGCTCTTATTGAGCAGTCTGTCCACTGTTACATTGTAGATATTGTCTTCTCTGTGTTTTTTTCCAAGAGCATTTCAGGTAGGGTTGTAATAGGCTGCTTCCACCTGTGGGCTCTCCTAGACTGGTGAGGTTGAAGTGCTGCCAGAAGACCAGGTGCTGAAGAGACCTTCCCATCTGGGTTAAGTAATTGATCAGTTTCCTCATTTGCTTTTCTCAGGGCTACTCAGAGCTGTTGACAGCTAGCTTAGGGTGGACTAGGTACTTTAACAGCTGCCTCTCTGACCTTTCCTGTGTGCCTAACAAAGCCCAGCCCTGGAAGCCAGGTGATGTGAGTCTCTGTCTGGAACACTAATGAAGCTGCTTCCTCCAGACTGATGCCTCCTTCCAGATTGTTCAAGGCCTTTTACACCTTTTTTACTTCAGACTGTCCTTTGACACTAAGACGAAGAGAGAGGTTGCGTCACCGTAACTACTTTTTAGTACATAAGAGGGAGGACGATTGCATAAGGTTTTGTGTTTTCTTTGCAGAATGCATCCTGTCTGGTTCTTGCTGCCCGGCATGCCAGTGCTTCTTCCACGGTAAGGTTTGAAAAAGACGGCTGAGAGTCCTCGAGGCAGCCTGACCCTGGGATGGGGCGGGCAGGAGGGCTACCACCCAGCCTCTCATCATTGTTGTTATATCTGTTATTACTATTACTGTTTGTTTGTTTATACTATTACTGTTTTAAAATAGCCAAATCACTGTGAACGTGGTATGGGTTGTGGGTTTCGGCTGGAAAAAGTAGCTCTGTAATGTACTTCAGCAAAAGTAGCATTCTCTTTACTGACTATTCAAAGCATTCTGACCCATACAAGGAAATGCTGGAGCTTATGGTGTTCATTAGAAATTAAACTATTCTTTATAGTTCAGTGGCAGTAAGTACATTCACATTATTGTGCAACCATCGCCACTGTTTTCATCTTACCAACTTGAAGCTCTGTACCCATTAAACAGCTCCCCATTCCCTTCTCCCTCTGCCTGATTCTTTTACGCTCATATGTAGGGTAGTTGACCATATTTCCCTGACAGACAGGAAATCTGAGAAGCAAATCTTGACATACCTACTTTGTAGAAATCTAATTAATATTTTGATCATCACTTAGCCTCTACTTCTCTTTTTAGAATTTGAAAGACATATTGGCCGACCTGATACCTAAGGAGCAGGCCAGAATTAAGACCTTCAGGCAACAACATGGCAAGACAGTGGTGGGCCAAATCACTGTGGACATGGTAAGGTTTGTGGGGTTTTGGCTGGGAAAAGTAGCTGTGTAACGTGCTTCAACAAAAGTACCATTCTCTTAAGGTAGGGTATAGCTCAGTGGTAGAATGCATGCTTAGCATGCACGAGGTCCTGGGTTCAATCCCCAGTACCTCTATTAAAAAATAAATAAAAATAAATAAACCTGATTATCCCCACCTCCAAAAAAAAGAAAACCAAACAAAAAACTCCCCCTCCCCCCCCAAAAAAAGCACCATTCTGTCTTATACAAGGAAATGTTGAAGCTTCTGGTGTTTGTTAGAAATTAGATTATTCTTTTCTACAGATTTAATAGTTGAGCCTAACCTAATTCATGTATGGGAGGGATGAATGAAGTTTCTGTTCCTTTTCCCAACCCCTCAGCTGTTGGGGCCAAGGCTCTCTGTCTTTGAGTTGATGCTCTACTGACCATCCAGTTAAACCGCAGCTCTAGCAGGCCTTATAGAACAGCTTTAGGACAGCTTCTTCTCCAGCCTAAGAGTCTAAGCAGCTCAGATGATAATTTCACAACAGTGTTTAGCCATTCACCTTTGTCTCCTTTCCCTGCAATTAAACCCTTTCTGTTTACTTTGGTTGGTGGGAATGAGGGGATAAGAGTAGACAGGAGAAAAATTAAAAAGAAAAGGGAGCAGAGGCAGAAACTAATTAAAGATAGTGATTTCTCAACTTAAAAATTCATTTCCCATGTTAGCAGTCTTCCTCTCAAAGTTCCATTCTATAATAAATAAACTTCTCAGAAATCTTCCCCCAAAAGAAGCCTTGCAAGTCAGAGAATAAATCTCCTCTTCCAGATCCCGTGAAGCACTACCAGTCTCTAGCCTGAATTATTCTTTTTTTTCCCTTTTTTCTTTTCTTCAGTAGGGGAGGTAATTTTAGGTTTGTTTATTTTTTTTAAATAAAGGTACTGGGGATTGAACCCAGGGCCTGTGCGTGCTAGGCGTGCACTCCAGCCCTGAGCTATACCCTACCCGCTAGCCTGAATTATTTTAATGACTGGTTACATCTTCCTTTCTTTAGATGTATGGTGGCATGAGAGGCATGAAGGGATTGGTATATGAAACATCAGTTCTTGATCCTGAAGAGGTAAGAGACTCATTGACTTTACTGTTGTGCACACCATGGATTAGACCACTAGGGAGCAGGAGAACCAAATAAAGCTCCTACCTGTGTATTCTGGAAGGTGAAAATAGGTACATATGGAATAACTAAAGCACGAATTTACTTTTTTACTATATCAACTAATAAAACTAAAAGCACAAAGCAGGAGTAAGTTACCTGAAGATTTTCACTTTAAAAGTTCTAACTTGTTGACAGGTCTGATAAAAGTGGAACAGGTCAATTATGTGACTTCAAGGCTAATAAACTTAAGAGTTGTAATCCTTACTCTTCTCCCTCCCTCAAGGGCATCCGTTTCCGAGGCTACAGTATCCCTGAATGCCAGAAATTGCTGCCCAAGGCTAAGGATGGGGAAGAACCTCTACCAGAGGGTTTATTTTGGCTGCTGGTAACTGGACAAATCCCAAAAGAGGAACAGGTAAGCCGAAGGACATTAGCTGTCTCATTTCCCTCCTTCTTTGCCTTTCTCTAGTCTCAGACACTTAATCCTGATCTGGTTATGGGTGGTAGTTGATAGAGATGTGCAGTGAGGGTAAAGAATCAGCAGAGTTACATGGATTGGATCGAATTATCTTGGATTTTCTTTACTCAGAGGTCACTGTCTTTTTATTTCTCTTCTTTTTCCTTGCCTAGTGTTGTGAGCAGTGTCTCCCTTTCCACAGGTATCTTGGCTTTCAAAGGAGTGGGCAAAGAGGGCAGCTCTGCCTTCCCATGTGGTCACCATGCTGGACAACTTTCCCACAAATCTACACCCCATGTCTCAGCTCAGTGCAGCCATTACAGCCCTCAACAGTGAGAGTAGCTTTGCCCGAGCATATTCAGAGGGTGTCAACCGAAGCAGGTACTGGGAGGTAAGGAAACTTTGGTGCAGTGATTGATGTGTGATGGAGAATCAGGACTTGAGTGTGAAGGAAGAGAAAGGAATGTAGAATCCTTAGGAAAATTACTACTCTGAGATATGCCAGAAATTCATTTTACACGTTTTTATTGTAGGCTTGCTTTTTATTGGTTGTTGGGATTGCAAAGAAAAGTGGAGCATGCTTTCTATCACCAAGGCTATTGATTTAGTTAGGGTGATATACATATAAAAAAAGAAACTACAATTCAGTAATCTTGCTGTAATAGAGGTATGTACTCAGTGCTGTTGAAACATTGAAAAAGATGTGACTCAACTGCAGGGTTCAGGGTTCCCGAGGAAGCTTTCACAGAATAGTCTTACCCTGGCCCCAAAGGATTCCTTCTCCTCCCCTTCTCCAAATAAGGAGAACCTTGAGAAGTTGGGTGAATGGCAGCTGAGTAACTGGAGCCTAGGAGGGCTAGTGCCTATCAGCCACAGTTCTGCACTAACCCACTCAAGATACCTGTCAGGAGTGGAATGGTGGTTAGCATCCTAGAAGTAGGATCCAAAAAACAAAAGAGCCACATTTTCTGAAAATGAAATATGACCTTAATAGTTTGAACTCTGTGGTTAGAGTACGAGAAGATTTTTGTGCCTTGTCCTAGCACACAGGACACAATTCCTTCCACCCTGTTTCTAACACCCCACATACTCACAAACACTGGGTACAGTACAACGTATCTGGCTAGGTTTACAGGAGGACATCTCATCTTCTTTTGTTTATTTGGAGACAGGTAGCATAGGAACAGAAAAGTTCCTTTTTACAAAGCAGATACACTAAGTGATTTTTGACCAGGAGAAGGCCCCCAGTGAGTTCATTATGAGGCAAGGCAGAAAACAGCATGGGCCACTGGTCTAAACAAATCCTCTTGGGGTTTTCACAACTCCTGCTTCATTTGGTTGGTCAATATTTATTCAATGCCAACTGTGTATTTAGAGAATTGTGTTTACCGTTGGGGGAAAGAGGGAGAAAAAGTTGTGTAATTGATGTTAGTCTGGTTGGTATTGAGGAGGAAGGTGTAGGAATGATGCAAACTAAACATATTCACAAGCATTTAAAGCATTTGTAGTTACACATCGGCAGGTTCAGAAGGTCATATAACCTAAATATATTGCTTTTCATTTTCTTTTTTAAATGCTGTTTAAGTAACTGCTATCTTTGTGGGTCACCATAAAAGGTTAAATCAAGCCCAACAGTTTTTCTACTTTATAACTTTTAGAAATGGACCACTTAGTAGTGCCTGTTACTACTTACAGTGCTATTGTCTTGTCTGTTGTAAAGTTCTGCATACTTTGCAGTAAATACTGTCAGATATTTCCCTTGTAGCCAAACATGCTGCATTCCTTCACACTGTCCTTTACTGAATCACTAAAATGAATCTTGTTCTCTGCTTGCTATTGCCTCCATTTCAAAGGACAGCCATTGACTGGTTGTTCTGCCACCTCTTTGTGAAATGTTATTGGGTGACTTTTGAAGTAAGTGTTGTATTTCAGGACTTTGCTGCCTGGAGAGTATTTATAAGCAGCACCAGTATATCTGTCCGCTTCAGGATATGTATCTATTAAGTTCACACTGAACAGAAATTAGCACCAGTAACTGCTTTAGTTTAGTGGAGCTTAGTGCTCTTTTGCTGCCCTGTCTTGTGGTCTCTCTCTCAAGTCAAACATGCTATTTCGGTTCAGTTCTCTCATCTTGGTTAATTTAACCATAGGCTGCTTAAGTAGAATTATGTGACAGCATTCAGCTGGTTATTTCTGTTGAAAAATTTAAGTTAAGGAGTATGTGTGATCTAAGTCTTTACTAAAATCATCAGTTCATGCTGTTTTTTACATATACCTCAAGAGGATGATTTGCCTACAACATTTTCTTCCATCATAGTTTACGTGACTTTAAATAGTGTCATCTCTTGAGGTGAAACAGGTCTTTTTCTAATTGACTTAACTTCACTCATGACTAGGAGATTACTCTGATGCAACGAGCTGTTTAATTGTGAAGTAGCCTTAAGATATTGTTGAATTGAGTAAAATTTGCAAAGTGCCTGACAGATAAGGTTTTTCTAGTAAGGCCTATGAATAGTTTATGTAGGTTTTGAAGCTGTTTATAATAAAATCATCATCCCAGCACATAAGCTCTTGAAAACATACCAAGTATTATGTTTAAATGCTTTCTATTCATTATGTGAACAACTCAGAACAACTGCATGAGATAGATGTTACTACTTATTCCCATTTTACTGAATGGGGAAACTGAGGATTAGAGAAATTAAGTAGCTTGCCCAAGGTCATGCAGCTAGTAACTGGTAGAGACCAGATTCAGACTTGAGTTGGCTTCACTTTAGGGTCTCTTCACATTAATACTGGCTCTCTTCTTTTTCTGTGTCTTCTCAAAAATGATTAATAGCTAAATGCTTGGCCAGAATTTCTCTAGCAGTAGAGATACTGGCTCACAATGATGATTATGGTCCGTTTTACCTTTACTCCAGGCAGTTGTGATAGTGGCATATTTTAAGGTCTTTTTTTCCAAGGCTTTATAGATAAAGAATGAGTGAGTACAAGTAGCTAAATAGCACCTCAGTCTTAGCTTATTAAAGAAGAAATAAGGAGTTCTCTGTCGGTGTGTTTATTTCATCTCTTGACTGCAGCTTTGCCACCACACAGAGCCGGGTAAGGATCCCACACCGTCATACCTGGTCTGATACGTGTTCCTTTATAAACTTCATCTCAGTGGTAGAAGTTGAAACAGTCTCCTTTTTGTAGTTTTTTATGATGTGGTCATTCATACTTTACAGATGATTTTTGAAAGTTAGTATATACTCCACAGATAACCAGTTTGCCTAGCCCCGGATCCTGTTCTTGTCATACTGCTCATGAATCCAGGTCCCTTAGAACTGCATATCCTTGATGCAGGCTTCTGGAAATAACCTACTTCCTTGGGGGATGTAAATCTGCAAGGAGGTATAGTTAATAGTATGATTATCTTGCAGGTAATCTCCTGAGAACTTGCAAGTGTTAGCTAATATTTCTTGCTTCAAGTAGCTTTTTAATTTTGGCAGTATTCTCATTGAATCTTGGTGGCATTGACAGAATTCACTGAGTTCTTGAGTAATAGATGATTTCATAAGGATTAACTCATTTAGGCTAGTTACTGTAGATTTTGCCCTTTGTTCCAACAGAACTACTGAAACCTCATGACTTACTGCAGTAACATTTAGCCAGTAAGCTCGATAGGACAGCACCATGTGATATCATTCAGCAAGTATTTTCTCCATGCTTTCCGTATGCCTGGAAAGTTACGCTTTCTATGTACCGTGAATGAAAGTAGAAATTGTTTGTTATTAAAAAAAAAAAAAAACTACTAAAACTCTGTCCCCTCCCTAAAGGAACTTGAAATCCCTTTGAGAAGATGAAATTGAGACATAAAAGTTGAGCAAGCTATTAACATCACAAAAAGCAACCAGATATTTTATGTTTCTCTTAATAAATGAACACAGCACTATTTATCAAATAGTCTTGCTAAAAAAAATTGAACCTGAATCTACTCAAGCCTCTAGCTCTGTCAGTTTGTTGGAAATACAGTGGACAGAGGAACATGTTAAATGACATCACAGGTACATAACCAGCAAAATTTAAACTGTGAGAACAGATAATCTGATCTTCCACAAATAAGCTGCAAAGTAAAAGAAGGACAGCATAAGAAAGAAAAATTGATTAAAAGAGACTTCAGAGACATTATCAGACAGTTGCAATGTGGGCTATTTTTAATCCTGAATGAAATGAATGGGGGAGGGCAATTATAATAAGTGAATTGAGATGTGAGGATGGATTTGAATACTGAGTAGGTATTTAGTGGTATTGAAGATTTATTCAGTTTTTTTTTTTTCCAGTGGGATAATGATTTTGTGCTTTGATTATGAAAGCCCTTTATCTTCGAGAGATACATGCTAAAGTATTTACATGTTGAGATATCTATCTATCTATCTATCTATCTATATCTATATCTCATGTCTGGGATTCACTCAAAATAATTTGGAAGGTGAGAGGGGAAAGTAAGGGTATAGATGAAACAAGTTGATAATTATTTAAGCCAGATGATGCTTATTAGCTGAGTGGGTGACCTTGTGCATGTTACTTAACCTGGCAAGCCTCAATTTCTTCATTTGTATAATGAGGGATACATAACCTTACAGGATTATTGTAAGAGAAGAAAAAAATGCAAATAATATGTGTAGCACAGTACCTGTTACATAGTAAGTGCTTAAAAAATGGAAGCCTTTGTTAACTAACAACTGAATGCCACTGTTTGACCCTTGGCATATGTGATGAATTTTCTTTCAAAGATGAAACAGACTCATTAAAACCTAGTGTCTTAGCATTCATTGAGTGCAAAGTCGTGTAGCAGAAAACATGATTAAACATATAAGGATTCAAAATCTGACTTTGGCATTTAACCAAATGCTCCCTGAGCCTCAGTTCCCTATTCTGTAAAATGGAGGTCATTATATACTTTGTAGAGTGGAAGAAACTGGGAATAATGTTTTAATATACATGAGATAGTGTGTGTCAATCCCTCAGTGCAGTGCCTGGGTCACAACAGTTATTCAATTAAATAGTCACTTTTGTTATAATCCCTGTGTAACCACCCAGCATATAATCATCCACCCAAATAGCCCAATCCATGGATGACAGACACCACCCCTGCCTAATTCTTCTTTTTGATAATTTCTTTTTTTCTCCATTTTCCTCTTCTTCCCTCAGTTGATTTATGAAGACTGTATGGATCTGATCGCAAAGCTACCTTGTGTTGCAGCAAAGATCTACCGGAATCTCTACCGGGAGGGCAGCAGTATTGGGGCCATTGATTCTAAGCTGGACTGGTCCCACAATTTCACCAACATGTTAGGCTATACTGATGCTCGGTTCACGGAGCTCATGCGCTTGTACCTCACCATCCACAGGTGAGGGAGACCCAGCAACCGTAGCCACCAGGTGCCTGGATTGGTTGTGAATATTAAGAAAAGCTCCTTAACATTCTCATCTTCTGGGAACAGGTGGTGGGCAGCAAGGAGATGGAAACACAGCATAAGAGATGATACAAGGCAAAAAAGGGGTTCAGTATGGAAGGTTAGGAGGTCTAGGGAAATTACCATAACTGCCCTAAGATCATACTTCTAGCCAGGAAGAGGTACTAGCTGCTCACATTGGATAGGTCCGTCAGCTTTCCAGGAGCTCCCTCTTCTGGCCATTGCTATTAAAGTTGGGGTGAGAGTCCGGGAGCTTGGCACAGCAGCATCATCAACCAGTCACCTCTCCAGCCCTGTGGATTAGTGAACAAAGGCTGGTAGTAAGATTGGGGCATCTCTTACAAGAGCTTATGTAGAAATGACTGGCTGTAGGCTTGGTGAGCCCATAACTAGGCTAGTGTGTGGCCATAAGAGAACAGCAAGGTCTGTGTTCCCATAATCTATGCCTTCTTTCTCCTTTCTCTCAGCCTTGATTCTCTTTTCTTACTTCCCCACAGCGACCATGAGGGTGGCAATGTAAGTGCCCATACCAGCCATTTGGTGGGCAGTGCCCTTTCGGACCCCTACCTGTCCTTTGCAGCTGCCATGAACGGGCTGGCAGGGCCCCTCCATGGACTGGCAAATCAGGTAAGGCTACTCTTTTTCTTTTCCTGCTCCATGTTTTTCTTACTCCCATGCTGTGTCTGATCCTGTCATTCTCCCCCGGCATACGCATTGACACTCTTTTATTCTCTAAACCTTACTCACAGGAAGTACTTGTTTGGCTGACACAACTACAGAAGGAAATTGGCAAGGATGTGTCAGATGAGAAGTTACGTGACTACATCTGGAACACACTCAACTCAGGACGGGTAAGCAGAGATGCTGAGCAGTCAGGAGAGAAGCCAAGACTCAAGTTCTGTAATTTGGAAGAATGAAGGAGAAAAGAATGAAATAACTCCCTAAATTACAGAGGGAGATTTTTTTTTCCCATTTGCCTACCCAGAAGAATTCAGAAGAGATAAGAATCTCTGAGACTACAACTGGCTTTTCCCCTCATTCTTTACAGGTTGTCCCAGGCTATGGCCATGCAGTGCTAAGGAAGACTGATCCACGATATACCTGTCAACGAGAGTTTGCTCTGAAACACCTGCCTCATGACCCCATGTTTAAGCTGGTTGCTCAGCTGTACAAGATTGTGCCCAATATCCTCCTAGAGCAGGGCAAGGCCAAGAATCCTTGGCCCAATGTAGATGCTCACAGTGGGGTGCTGCTCCAGGTGAGTCCTCCCTTCCCAGCTTTCTCTCATTTATACCAAACCCTACTGTTCTCTACCGTGCACAGAGTCAACTCCCTAGTCAGAGCAAGGACTCTCACACCTCCTTCCTTCCTTTTTTGATAAAGTTGCCTTTGTTAAGGGGTGTGGGGGAGGGTGTGGGCTGGAGGAAAGGGGTGCTCTCTCTTCAAAATCCAATTGCTATACTTTTCCCAATGTCATTTCTACTGAAGGCTAACTAGTTTAAGGTTTTTATCACCCTGGGCTTGTACATGCCACTACCTGTAGGCCTTTAACAAAACCTGTTTCTCTTTACCTTACAGTACTATGGAATGACGGAGATGAATTACTACACAGTCCTGTTTGGGGTATCGCGGGCACTGGGTGTATTAGCACAACTCATCTGGAGCCGAGCCCTGGGCTTCCCTCTAGAGAGACCCAAGTCCATGAGCACTGAAGGTCTGATAAAGTTTGTGGACTCTAAGTCAGGGTGAAACTGGAGGCTAGGAGGAAACTAACTACCACAAAGTGAGGGAGCTTAATTTAAAAAATATACTTTTGTTTCAGGGGGCTTTTAAAGACTTAAGATTAAATTGTGTCTGAGGCACTGATGATAAGTTTGAGTTTAAAATATAAATTAAGATTTTAAAAGATGAAAAGTGACCCTTCTTCCCTAACCACCTCTTTCCCCTGCCTGGTATGAGTTGCCCATCAACTGTTGATGACCAGGACTAATGCACGTGGTATGCGTTAGGTTTGCCACCCCCTAGTCTCCAGAGAGAGAATCTGACTCCTCTTTCCCTGGGTCAAAGCTGGTTGCAGAGAATCTGCTGTCACTTCAGAGCTTTTGGTTCTATTCTGCCCACCCTTTAATAGGCCAGCAAACCAGGACTCTGCCCCTTCTGTTTCCATAGGAATCATGTTGGATCGTCAGCTGTACCAAGCCCCATTAACCTCCCATGCACACAGACACTTCCAAGCAAGGCCTATTGGTTATGCTTTGGCTTTTTTTTTTTTTAATGCTACCACATGATCTTTATAAAGGCCATGGCATTTGTTGTGACTGGCACCCAGTGTTTGATTTTTATTTTATCTTTTTAAAGTTATCCCATTAAAACTAAGATCTGGGAGTGTTCTGTTGCCCACTACTTTAATACTCACCTCCTTCCAGATTTCCTATACCTGCTGCGCCTCAAGCCGAGGTTGCTCTGGACTGTCCCCTCTTGGTCACTGTTAGAGGCCTCTTTCACGGGTTGTATATAGCACTGTCTGATCTGTGGTCTTTCCTAGTCATTTGGATTTATCAGTGCTTAACATAAGCTAAGCTTTTTACTTCCACAGAACACAAACCACTACCCTTTGGCTTTTTTCCCCTTTAACATGCTATGGGCTATAGAATAGAGACTTGGGGATGACTGACATTTCTTCCCAGAGGTGCTAGCACCTCTTTCTGAACAGGGAAATGATTTAAGATTGGACATGGTCTCCTTTGAATATCAAGTACTGGGACTGAGGGCATTAAAAATAGTAAACCTCCCTCCTCATCCCCTGCCACAAGCAGATATCCCTTTATTTATCAGGGTCCTTAATCCTGCACCTTCCCCAAGAGCTCACAGTACAGTGTTTGTTTTTAGAAGCCCCATATGCACAGGTTTCCAATGACTCAGAATGCTCTACTGCCTTTTCTTTTTAAGAAAGGATTGAAATACACTCCTGCTGTGCCCCTTTCCTCCCTCGCAACTCCTGCCTGTGTTTGTGTGGATCCCTAATCCCCAGAACCACGCTGTTGAGATGGATAATACTGTCTGTAAACCCCTGGGTAACTGTCAAGTCATAATGCAGACTTCAGGTTGTTCTGTATAAAATACAAAATAAATGTTTTTATTAACAATGCTTGAGCCTATTAAATAAGGTCTAAAAGAGTCTCTATTATGAGGTAAGGAATCTGGCTAGCAAGATCCTAGACTTAGTGGATTATAAGTTATCCTGTGTATCCCTTTATCTTGAGGCAGGTTTGGCATTCATTTACCCTAATTAGAAGACAGGCTCCCTGTGAGATTTCCAAAGGTGATTTTTGTCTTTCTTCAAGGTTAGAAGTCTTTGACCTTTAGCCCCCATCCTTCCTAAATTTGTTGTAAGGTAGAAGCCTCAAGGACTAGAGCTGAGACCTCACAACTGCTTATGTGACTGATCCAAGGAAGCTAGTCCAGCCCACTGGGTGAAAGGTACAAACGATACCAAGGGCAAACAGGATGGGACTGCTGGCTCAGGATCTGCACCTCTAGAGCGCTCGGGTACTTCACTGAGTGCCTATTCTTTGCAGCCTCTGTTAAGGAGACCCCCCAAAATAAGAGGTAGTCCTGTGGGCATCAGTTATATAGGAGGTCTGAGACCAGATTGCTCTGTCCTGAGAATCCTGCAACAACTGACCTTCTGAAAAAGTCTATAAATAGGCAAGGGAGTGGGTACTAGGTCCTGGCTTGTAGAATGTGCTACTATAGTTAGCAGGGACATTATGTCCAAGAGGCCTTCTTCCACCTTCACTCCCCTAGGGAAGGAAGCCATGACTTTTCTTCTTTGCTATATCTACATCATTCCCCTCCGAAAAACAATATAAAAAGCCAAATTCACACTGTCATAACTTATTTATTGAAATTTTATAAAAACTCAGGCCAAGTGGAAGAATAAGATACAACCCAAGAGTACAACTGTTCAGTGTTTTTTGCTCCTTGCCCCTGTGGCACTGGTGGTAAGAAAGCCCTTCGCTCTCCACTATCCAGGCAGCATGGAAATACTCTTAAAGTGAGGTCATATGGATTTCAAGCTGGGGCCAGATTTCGGGCATCTGAGGCTTTCAGGCAGGCAGAGTTATTGACCACCCAACAGCTCTCTGTCAGAGGAAAGAGCTCAATGAATTCAGTCCTTAAAAAGTTGCTGTCTTTCCCTGGTCACACACTAAGGCACTTTGACAAGAGCTGAGATAACTCTGTAGTCCTGATTATAATTCAGTGTGAGAAGGTTGCAGGCATCAAGCATTCAGGGCTCTCAGGATGAGCCTGACCATTTCCAAGGCATTTCTCCTTTCCATACCTCCCTGCCTTTTCTTTCTCCCAGCATTTCCAGCCAGCTTAGAGCCCAGTGTCTGGGGAATTGAGAGGGAGAATAGTATTACGAACACAGATTCTTCTCTCAGATTAGAGCAGGAGCCAAATGAAATAAATAAGAGAACTGGGTGGGAAGGGAGAGGAGAGGAGAGGCTAGGGAACAATCCTTTGCCTCAAGTCTGGTGCACCTCATGGAACATCATTTCACGGGGGATGATTGTTTCTGGACCAAACTTGGTTGCTGCCCGGCGCTCGAAAGCAGCGACATTCTTTTTGACAACCTCATCAAAAAACATGGCGGCCAGCTTGGAGTGCAGCAGAGAACGAAATTCAAAGGAAATCTGGGGATGGGTAAGAGATGGTCAGAAACTCTTCAAGACTATGTTGGATAGTCCCTGGACAAATGCAAGGATACTATTCAGTGCCTTTTCCTCCCTCCCCCTCCATTTCCTTAATCCTCTCAAAAGCCCCAGAACTGAGTACAAAGTACAGGTTTAATACAAGCTCAGACCTGTGGAAAGCATCACTGACTTGGAAAATGCTAAGTGCTAGCTATGCTTTAAAGAATAACCGTCACAATACTTCATTCAGTTCATCCCCTACAACCCAGTGGTAACCCTGTGCTACACAGCCTCTTGACTCACCGAAAAGTCCACAGTGCAAGTTCGGGGATAGGCAGGAATACCAGGGCTAAACCGCCAAATGGTCTCTAAGTGGTTGAAGAGCCTGCCATCAGTGCAAACAGCCTACAATAGGACAATTAGTTAAACAATATTACAATGGAATAAAGCCTGTGTCAAGTATAGGAGACATTAAGAAGGAATAGAAAGCCATTTTCCTTTCCTTCTAATATTTTATTAGGGAAATATTTGACACATGGAGACAAAAACCATTACAAGGAAAGGCAAAATAGCCCTTAAATACAAAACTGCCAGAGAACTCAGAAAAAACTTCCTGATCAGTCCCTCCCAGATTGGCCTCACCTTGACCATGTGAGGTTTGACCATGGAAACAGCAGAAGTATAACGTTCCACGACAGGTGGAAAGCCAACCTCCAACTGGGCCTTCAGGTGACCTTTGCGGCTGGAGACCACCAAAGACTTCTTACACCAGGGCACAAATTCACGATACTCCTGGACATTGGCTACCACCTCGTACATCTCCTGCATTGAGTACCTAGGGGGAGGAATCACAGGGAGAGGCCAAGGAACTGCCATCTGGGCCAGGTTCCTCCTTGCCCAGGCACCCTCACCTCATACTTTTGCCCACTAACCATGCACCTTCAGGAGCTGGAGAACCCAAATAAGCCAGGATGAATGACTTCCCAAAAGCAAATGTGCAGATTTCCATGATGTTCATGTTACCGTAAGTTTTGAGGTTTACAGAATGCTTTTGCATTTACTATCTGTTTTGATCTTAAGAGGGACCATCTAGGGAAAACAGGTTGTCAGTTTTACTAGTGATCACGCAAGGAGTCAGATCGCAGCTTTACAAATTTCTGACAATGTGGCCTTGGATAAATTACCTGTCTCCATTATCTCCTCTGTAAGTCATAGGTAATAATAGTACCTGAGTCATAGGTTTGTTGAGGTAATCATGAGGAAATCTATGGTAAAACACCTAAGCATCCTAACTGCCGGCAATAGCAAGTGCTCAATAATTTAGTTCTCATCCTGCTCAGAATACATAGTTCTGCAGAGAAATAATATCCTGTTGTCTTACGTTATTGTCCAACCCTAGTCATGTTTTACTTAATGCACATGCACAGCAACCAAGAAGGGGGGAATTAAGGTTGGAAGGCTGGTAGAGGAGGATAAAGGGTCAGTAATGTAGCTGGGGAGAGGGATGACCAAGGATGAATCTTGCCCAGTATCGCTACCTTTACTTTCTAGCCCGGACATGGCATTTTGTTTGGAGGGAAAGGGAATGTGGAGGGATGGTGAAGAGGAGAGGATGCTCACCCCATGATCCTACGCTCCGAGTAAGCCTTTCGCTTGTTGGTGAAGGGGGCAGCAAAGCCCATGAAGGAACGGCTGGGAGGTAAGCCAGCCTCAGGCGCCAAGACCTGGGCAGCTCGGGGCAAGAAGAGGCTGCAGGAGATCAGAACTCTAAGGCCAAAAGGAAAGGAGAGAGACAACGTCACGATTCTTTCTTTGTGTCCCTCAACCATTCCCAGGGGAAGGGGAAGAGGGGCGCATCCCAGAGGAAGGTCGTCCAGACAAGCTTTTCCTCTAGCACCTGCTGCAGTCGGCCAGGCTCCCTGGCCAGGCAGTCACGAGTGCGAAAGGTCGAGGGCAGCTGAGGACGGTGCCGGGGGAGGAGATGGGGAAAAGTGGGGTGAGTGCGAAGCGCCAGCTGCCTTTGGGGGCTACCCTACTGCTGAAAGCGAAGACTCTCAGGCAGCATCACAGTCCCAGGGGCCTCTTCAAGCTGCGCCCGCGAGGGGCAAGTGGGAATTTGCCTCGGTAATAACTTGCAAAAGCTTTCCCCAAAGCTCTGCATTAGACCCCAGGATACGACCGCTGCCGCCCCCCGCCGCGCCTGCAGCCAGAGTTTCAATCCTCCACCGCGGAACTTCGGGGTCCTGGGCGACCCCCTTTGCTCGGGTGCGGACATCCGCACCTCCCTCTCACCTCATTGGTCCCGGCGGTCGCGGAGGGCCCGGGGGCGGGGCCGGGTGCTGCGAGAGGCCGCAACAGCCTCGCGTCGCCGCGCGCGTCCCGGCCGGGAGCCGCCGCGCACCCGCCGAGGCCATGCGCGCGACCCTCCCTTACTCCCTTCGCTCTGTTACCCGCTGCGCCCTCCTCACTCTAGAGGAAGAGCGCAGGGAAGCGGCCGCCGGGCGGGTTCAGGGCCCCGAGCACAGGGGCGGCGCGGGGCGGTGGCTTCTCTCGCCCTGCTCCCGCCCGGGCGGCCGGGTAGTCAGAACTGAAGCCGGGACCGCGGCTCCAGCAGCTCCCAGTACCCCCACGTCACGCTGTTGCCATGGATCGGGACCAGGAGATGGGGGAAGGAAGGGGACCACGCGGCCTGTCGGGAGATGTAGTTTCACACCTCTGGCGAGAAAGGGCGCTGCAGTGGGTGTTTGAGAAGCTTGCAGATATGGCCCAGTGGAGCGAGGTCGCCAGGCAAACTACTTAGCGAGTCTGTGGTCAGGAACCTGATACATAAGCACTGAGGCGATTTCATGGGCGTGTCAACAGCAGACACTCGTTGGTCTTCTGAACGTCTGTCTTTGAACCGTTACCAGATTCTGCCTTGTTTATAGCTAGAAGTTCCATTCATCATTGTAGCCTCCGTGGTGCCTAATACACCTGGTACACCCTTGAGAAGGGAAATTAACGTACCAACCTCTGGGCTAAGACTTTGCATAGTTTTTTCTGTTACTATTTATAGAAAGAATTCGGGGTAGGAAGAACCAGACTTACTTTTAGGGTAGAGAATCATCTTTCACTTTTGGGGAAGAGAACCATCTTTGTCTGGAAAAGTGTGCACTTTATGGAGGTGAGACCTCATGAACAAGAACCCAGGCAAGGAAATGTCACTACACTGCTTTCAATCATGATACAAGGAGGGGGAAAAAAGCTCTCAACAGAAGTGGGGAGAAGGAAAAAAAGTGGGGAGAGAGAAGAGAGAAATCAGATATTAGAGAGAGAGACTGGATCTGGTGGGTACAAGAGCCCTTGAAATTCTCCTACGGCAGAGTAGAGGAAGGACATTTTGAGAAAGGTGGTGCCTGCTGTTGCATTTAAAGATGTTTATGGTACTATAGTGCAAGCCTCTCCTTTGTTTTCTTTCTAAGTCTTTAGTCATGCTCTCCACATTCAGGAAAGTTTCATCTGAGTAGTGTTGTGGAGGTGAGGGTGAGGAGCTAAAATAATTAGAGTCTGTATTGCCTTTTGGGTCTAACTGGTATGGAAGAGAGACATCTTGTCCAGAAATAGGGGCCTGGAAACAGATATAAATCCTCCAACCCCCGCCCCCCGTCTCCTTGAGATTGGCATTAATTTTGGGAATTCCACGGGATTTGAGTTGATATAAAATGCGAGCCCATTTTATCTGGATTTCGAGGAACAGGAGCCCTCCCATAAAACTCTGGCTTATATTTAACATTTTGTAAGAAAAGCATTTTAATCCTTACTTTATATTATACATACATGAAGTCCCAAATTGGGGAATGGTCTCACCTCTTTTTTTCTTTTAACATTTCTTCTTTCTCCCTCAGCACTCCCACCCCCACCATTAAGATACAGTATCTCCTTCGAGGAGCCACTCTCAGAAAGGCATGTGACTTTAAGGAACAGACTTACCCTTTCCAAGCCCACTCTCTTGTCCAGCCCCACTCCCTCTGACTAAGGGCTTACACATGTGAGACAGCTGCTTAGAATGAGCAGAAAGGATCTGGTCAGATAAAGACAGAAATTAACTGAGATACATGACTAAATTGTGACCTCTTTTAACACTATGCCTTAACCGAGTTAACTGCTGCAGAGTCCCCAAGGTACAATAGGCCTGCCAAGCCAATTTGCTTGTTGTCCCCCCACTAATTAGATTAGGTAATTATTGCCATTTAAACTTCTCCTAGTTCATTCCATGTTCCTGAAACAACCAACTTCCTGCTATTTTCCTGTCATTCTACATCGATAACTTCCTTCAAGTATTGACTCAAAACACACCTCCTCCAGAAAGACCTTCTTGACTGAACCCATCTCTCAACATTACTGTGAACACATAATGCTGCATGAAGTAGCATGAATCCTATATTCTCTAGTGGTTTCACATGTATATGTATATTCTACTGTTATGAACTCCACAGAAATAGACACCATTACTTCAAAGTTTCTACCTCCAAACCAGGCTGAATACAATGATGAATCCTCAATCAACATTTGTTACAAGACTGAAAACTGAGGCTTGAAGACAGGGAGGCATCTGTCTAAAGTTATTCAAATATGAATTCAGTAGTCGAATCCAGAAGGACTGTTTGCATAAGAGAGCTTTGCCACCACTTCCGGCCTCCTCCTCCCCCCAACACTATGCATCTCCCTGAGCTCTGGAAGTATCTGTGTTACCTACATCACAGTCCTTTTTTCCCTACTGGGAAATCCTCTTTCTGTGCTCTGAATAATATTAAAAATAACTCTTCTAGCCCTTCCTCCTCCTTTCAGCTGCCTAGAGAACCCGTCTGGCAGATTCCCTTGTTCACCTACACTCAGGAGCCAGAACTAGGCACGTGACCCCAGCTCAACCCCTGACTCCAATTCCTCAGGTTACCAAGAGCTATTTTGGGCAATGGAGGCCATGTAGTCCCCTCCTCCCTATCCTCTGGCCCATATCCTAGCTTAGCCCTTCCTGGAAGGTCCATCATAGCCAATAGCCAAGTCAACTTGTCCCAACACCCATATCCAGTGGATCCCCAGCTACCTTCATTTCTACGTCTTCAGCCTCATCGTCTTCATCATCATCATCATCATCAAGCATTAAGTGTCTGTTCCCATATGCAGCTCTACCTGAGCTACAAAGAAAACTTAATGTATATACTTGCCTTCAGAGAGCTCAACATCCTTTTTTTCATAGAAAACCAAGCCAAAAACAACGTACAGTCCTGTGTTGGAAGACTGGCTAACAAGGAGTTTAAAATTCATTCTGAAACATTAGACTCCTGTATGTCAAAGATGTAAGGTGAAATGAATGATAAAGGTGTGTAATTTAAACATGATTGTGACTACAATACAGGGAATATAGCCAATATTTTATAATAACTGTAAATGGAGTATAGCCTGTAAAAATTGAGTCACTATGTTGTACAGTTGTAACTAATATTTTACATCAATTTTATCTCTATTTTTTAAAAAGTAAAATAAAATAAAAAAGATTGTGACAGTCTAAGCTAAGTATGGAAATGTTAAGGAAACCTAACAAAAGGGAAAGAACATGTTAACCAGGGAAGACTTCCTGGAAGAGGTAAGTTTCCAGGAATACTGTGAACTTTTATTTTCAAAATGGTAAAAATTCAAAAAATTTAAAGGTATATAGTGAGAGGTAAATTTCCTTTTCATTCCTTATTCCCTGTTTCCCAGTTTTTCTCTCCAGGAAAAAACACTGGCACCAGTGTTGTGTGTATCCTTCCAGGGGAATCAAGATATTGAAGGTGATGAGGAGCATAGATTGTTGGAGAGCAACGGAGGGCTTTTATACCTCTACCTTGAGGGGGGCCAGTGTGCTACATTTCCTAAATGTGTTTCTTTCTTAGGACACATATATTGAGTTGCTAAGCTCTGAACAGTACCTGAATCACCTTTTATAAATTGTACCAATTCTTCAATATCCATTTTTCTTCTCCCCTCTTTTTCCCTTTCTGGGATGGGATGACCTCCATCCAGATCTTGCCTCCCTGGCTGCTCTCTGGCCTCTCCAATGGAGTGGGGTAAGCATCCCGACCGTTTTCTGGGGATAAACCGTTGAGCCTTTTAAAGTGTAGACACCCTATCACCTAAGCCTGGCAACAAAGTAATTAGGGAGTCAAAAAGCCCCCTTCTGCAGGCCTTGGAGGCTGCCTTCTACTGCCAGCTGTCCCAGCTTCTTCGTGGGGTCTGCAGCTGAGAGTCCTTGCGTTTTCTCTCTGCAGTTTGGCACTTTTGCTCTTTCCTTTCTACCCAACTCTTGTCACTGCCAGTGGAGACACGCGCCTTCCCTTCCTCTGGGACTATTGCTATATAACCCCCAGATCTCCACGCCCCTGCTTCCCCAAGTCTGTGGGGGGTTTTGGGGTGTGTATCGCTGACAGGAGTTAGCTCCAGCAGAGGTATTGTGGGCTGGGTGAGATCTGGTCAGCTATCTGGTCCTCAGGTTGGAAGACACCGCAGGGTCAAGGCGCGAGTTCGCGCTAGGGTCTTGAGGGGGACGCCCCGGACCGCCAGACCGGAGCGGAGAGCACGGCGCGGCCAGCCTGGGCAGCCGGAGAACCAGCGCGCGAGATGCGGGACGCCGGGGCCGCTCGACCGCTAGGGCGGGGCGGAGGGTGCCGCGGCCCGGGGCCGCCTGCGCGGCAAGCGCCCTGCGGCCGGACCCAGGACGGCCGCCAGGGAGCGCTGCAGGCTCCCGCTCGCCCGCCCCCCGGTAGGCGGGGCCGCGCTCTCCCCGCAGCCGCCGCCGCAGCCGCCGCCTGGGCCGCCCCGTGTCCCCGGTGGAGCCGCCGCCGCCGCCGCCGGGAGCTCGATGCGGACGGAGCCCGGGCCGGGCCATGGGGATCCTCAGCATCACGGACCAGGTCAGCCCTCCTGCCCTTGCGCGCTTCCTCCTTCCAGGGCCGGCCGCCGCCGCCACGCGAGCCCGGGGATGTGCGGCCTAGGCTGGGCCCGAGCCCGGGGCTCCCGCCCCGCCCCACGCCGCGCTCCCCTCAACCGAGCCGGTGTCCTTGGGGGCCTGGCGACCGGCGGAGACACCGCGGGAGCCCCCTGCAGCTAGGACCCCAGAGCGGAGCCCCTCCAGCGACGCCCCCCAAACCTGGTGCCCCCCCGCACCGCTCCCTTCCCCGGTTCTGCTCCGGCCCGCTCCCTGAACGCCGGTTCTCCCTGCAGCCGCCCCTGGTCCAGGCCATCTTTAGCCGAGATGTGGAGGAAGTGCGTTCCCTCCTCTCGCAGAAGGAGAACATCAATGTGCTGGTGAGTTGGGATCGGGGAGGATGGCGAGCCGGTAATCTGGGCCCTGGTGTTCTGGACCCCTCCCCACCAGTGGGGCGATTCCGTGTCTCCTCGGCTTGGGTGAGGCCACAGCTCTTTCCACCCTGGGATGGGCGACTGCTCCACATTCGGGGATGGAGAGCAGGTCAGACTTGGAGCACAGACCAGTGGAGCTGAGGATGCCCAGAAACGGTGTTCTCTTCTGAACCATCCGTGTCTGCAGCGCCCCCACCTCTCCTGGAAGAAGGAGACTCCGTCGCGGGCGCCGACCCTCTGACTCCACCCTCCCTAGGTGCTTGCTTTGACCTAGGATGGAGGCTTAGGAGGCTGCAGAATCTATGGGAAGAGGTTCTGGGGAAAGGCCTCGAACTCTAAGACTTGAGCTGGGGTCCTGGATAGTTCACCCCCACAGCTGCTCCTCTTTTCTGCCTTCCCAGGACCAAGAGAGGCGAACCCCACTGCATGCTGCTGCCTATGTAGGCGATGTCCCCATTCTCCAGTTGCTACTGATGTCAGGTGAAAGTGGGGAGCTGGAAGGTGTGGCGCCAAGGGAGGGGGCCTGAGGGAGGAGCCTTCTTTTCATGTCCAGAGATTGTCCTCTGGTGGTTGGTCCAGACGAGGTTCCATCTCCATCCAGATTCTCTGGCCTGGTTACTGGCCTCCTTCCCTACCTGCTCTCCACCTCCCACCAAAAGTGCAAATTATATCCCCACAGGTGCTAATGTCAACGCTAAGGACACACTGTGGCTGACCCCTCTTCATCGTGCTGCTGCCTCCCGAAATGAGGTACTGGCCTCCCACCTCCCTTCACCCTTCCAAAGAAGATGAGTTGGTTAAAGGTGAAAGATAAGGGTTGGAGAGTCTCTGTCCTCTGCCCTACAAACTGGTCCTCCCCCAGGTAGGGAGGAGACCAGACCTCGGCCCCTCCCTCCTACCCCTAGAACTGGCTGGTAAGGGGGAGCTAAGTGTTGCCAGCTGATGTGACGTCAGAGTAGAGCTTAACACTGGGCTGGCAGACTGTAGGGGGCCCTGCTGCCAGGCCTGAGTGACTCATCCCTCCCTGGGGGGCCACCTTGGAGTCTGATCCCCCCTGGGCACTGAGATTACTTTCCTTGTGATGGAGGGATGAGGGTAGTGATCTTTTGCATCCCTGCCCCTCAAACAGCATGAAAGTTGACAGCACAAGGATGAAACATTCCTCATCAGCAGGGTCCTTCAGCCCTGAAAAGTGGGAAAAGGAGATCTTCCTCTGGCTTTGTCAGTCTCTTCCCTGGCTCCAGCCACCAGGGGGAGGGACTGAGGCCAGTGGGTGGAGTGGGTGGTGATTAGGAGGAGCATTGTAGCCTGGGTTTTGGAAAGAAACCAGTATCTGTTTGCTTACCTAGGTAACGGAAATGACTTTGATGCCTATAGAAGGGCTGAAGGCATTAATGCAGCAGGAGCATTTATCTTTTCCCAGAAGTGGTGGGGGATTGGGATCCTCCACGTGTGTAGATTCGCTTGGTAGTAGCTCTACGTGTGGGTGAAGATTTTCAGGGTCTGGGTTGGGGAATGATACTAGGTGACTGGAGGAAGAGATCCACGTTTTCCTCAGCAAGGTGGGGAAGGTTTTAAGCTCTAAGAAGATCCAGAAGATGGGAAGTAGGTGTTGAGAGGCTAGGTATGTTGGAAAAATGAAGAGACTCTGCTTGCAGGGTGCGGAGACAGGGCCACGTGTGCTGTGCTGACCTCCTCTCCCCTCTGTTTCCTGTTGGTTTACCTCCTCCCCCTCTCTCTTCTCCCCTGCCCCCCAACAGAAGGTGCTGGGACTGCTGCTGGCACATTCAGCAGATGTGAATGCCCGGGACAAGCTGTGGCAGACACCATTGCATGTTGCTGCCGCCAACCGGGCCACCAAGTGTGCTGAGGCTCTGGCACCCCTACTGAGCAGCCTCAACGTGGCTGACAGGAGTGGGCGTAGTGCCCTGCACCACGCAGTGCACAGTGGGCATCTGGAGGTGAGGACTGCTCCAAGTCCACGCCAGCCTCGTGCCTTTTCCCTTCCCTTCCTGCTCACCTTCCCTGGCTTCCGGGCCATGAGGCCTGGGGGGAAGCAGCCCAGATGATTATACAAACACTTGGGTTCAAGCACCAAATGAATGGTCAGGTTCGATTGAAATTCTTGACTTGGACCTCAAGAGGGTGATAAAGTCTCTGAAGTTGCATGGAACATGTTTGTCTACATGCCTTTTTCTGAAGTGAGAGTCCTTGTCTTTCAGCACGTTTCGAAGACTTTTCTTAAGAGTTTAAGGACCACCAGATCACCTGAGAGACTCCCTTGAGTTTACCTCAGACTTCCACATCTACCTGGGATCTCCTTAGTGCCTGCTTTCTCTGTCCCCTCTAGTTCTCTAGATTGTGCTTCCCAAGAACAGAGATGTTAGGCTGCCTCGGCCTTTTCAGAGGCTGAGGGCTCTGCTCTTAGGGACGTTGAGGACATGAACCCAGCTCTGAACAGGAGTCTCTCATATCCTGATACAGACGGTGAACCTGCTCCTCAGTAAGGGAGCCAGCCTGAATGTCTGTGACAAAAAGGAGCGGCAGCCTCTGCACTGGGCAGCTTTCCTAGGTGAGAGAAGAATCATGGGAGGAGCAGACATTGGACATTTGGGATTCCTAGGGTAGAAATGCGGGGGTTGCAGCCTTTGGAGAGAGGTGCTGGGGCATTAGAACTTGCCCTCCACCTCCTTGAGAGCATATTCTCTCTTCCCAGGGCATTTGGAGGTCCTGAAACTGCTGGTGGCACGGGGAGCAGACCTAGGCTGCAAGGACCACAAGGGCTATGGGCTGCTCCATACAGCTGCTGCCAGTGGCCAGATTGAAGTGGTGAAGTACCTGCTCCGGATGGGGGCTGAGGTCAGGGTGCTGGGCACGGGGGCTGAGGCTGAGGGTACGGAGGGGGAGGTCTCACACAGTCTGTTAGGGAGATGAGGTGTTGGGATTGCTGCTGTGCTTTGGGGAGGTCAGGAGGATGTGGTAAGAGGGTCTGAATAATGCTTATTGGAAGCAGTAGTGCCTTCAGTCTTTGGGTTTGGAACCTGAGGCAGTTGTTGGATTTCTGGGGTTCTCTAGGCTGCCTGTGCTGGCTTCCATTTTAAGCTGATACCTCCCTTATCCCCTTACCCTCACCCCTGGAAATCCAGATCGATGAGCCCAACGCTTTTGGAAACACAGCTTTGCACATCGCCTGCTACCTGGGCCAGGATGCTGTGGCTATCGAGCTAGTGAATGCAGGAGCCAATGTCAACCAGCCGAATGACAAAGGCTTCACACCACTGCATGTAGCTGCCGTCTCCACCAATGGCGCGCTCTGCTTGGAGCTGTTGGTCAATAACGGGGCTGATGTCAACTACCAGGTGCCTGAAGGGATGAGTCTGAGACCAATGGGGAGAGGAACCTGGCTCTGGGGGCCCTGACCGTATCATCCCCACTGGATAATTCTCTGGGGAACTGTCCACTGCCTCCTGGGCTGATCAGACCTTCCCAGGGACCCAGGAGGGTGTGGGCTGAGAAGATGTCCACACGATCACTCCGTTCTCAGAGACATGTCCTTTGGAAGGGGGAACAGGGCATTCTTCATGCTTTGCACTAGAAAAAAATGCCATGTTTCCACAGAGCAAAGAAGGGAAAAGTCCTCTGCACATGGCTGCCATCCATGGTCGTTTTACCCGCTCCCAGATCCTCATCCAGAATGGTACGGACTTGGGAGATTTTGTGATCTCTTCTCCTCCCCACCAGAGAACCCCTCCCTAGAAACCCCTTTCTTTCCTCATTCCGTCTCCCACCCCGTCTTCCAATCAGGATGGGCACCTGGAGCTCTGAGCAAGGCACCTGTGGAAATGGCCCTGCTCTGCCTGCCCAGCCCCCTCAGGCTCACAAACAAGATAACACGTGTAGAAGGCTTAGCCTGGCCCCTGGCACATAACAAGCACTCAGACGGCAGCTAACTAGCGTAAGTGGTCGGAAGCCTAAGGTCTGAGTGTGTGGGTGTGCATCCCCCCTTCAGGCAGCGAGATTGATTGTGCCGACAAATTTGGGAACACGCCACTGCACGTGGCCGCTCGCTACGGACACGAGCTGCTCATCAGCACCCTCATGACCAACGGCGCGGATACCGCCCGGTGAGTCCAGCCCCCGACCCCACTTCTGGGCTGTCTCAGGTCTGAACAGACTGCTCACGTCAGACCTGGAGAGACCACGGAGAAGCTTCCACAGCGAAGCTCGCTGTCTCCTGGGCTGGTGGGAGGTCCCAGAAAAGAGGTCTGCAACTGCGCCCTCCTTGACCTGAGGCCTGAATCCCTCCACTCCTCCCCAGGCGCGGCATCCACGACATGTTCCCCCTGCACTTAGCTGTTCTCTTTGGATTCTCTGACTGTTGTCGTAAGCTTCTTTCCTCAGGTATGAGCTGACTGGTTCGGGGCTTGGGCAGGAGGGAAGAGGCCTTTCCCCACTCTGCTCAGTGCCCTCACGTGGGATCTGCGGCTGTTCTGGCCCCGCAGGTCAGCTGTACAGCATTGTGTCTTCACTCAGCAACGAGCACGTGCTTTCAGCTGGGTTTGACATCAATACGCCTGACAGCCTTGGCCGCACCTGTCTTCATGCTGCTGCTTCTGGAGGGTGAGTTCTCTTCCCTCTCTTCCAGGTCTTGAGAGGAGGGCCTGTCGGCAAGGGTCTGGACCCCTCCTTTCCTGCCCGGAGCTCTCCCCTCTCACAGTGAGAGCAGTCGTGGCAGAGAGGGCTGTCCGGTTGCAACCTCCCTCAGCCCCTCCCTGGGGAGAAGCCAGAGGCGCTCTTTCCCTCCCTAAACCTGCGTCCTCCTTCCTTCCAGGAATGTTGAATGTCTTAATTTGCTGTTGAGCAGTGGAGCTGACTTGAGGAGGAGAGACAAATTTGGAAGGTGTGCTGATGTGCAGGGGTATATATACATAGGGAATATCTGATTTGAGAGACAAGAGATGGAGGGTGGGGTGGGGAGTTGGAGACTAAGTGAGGAGAACATTACAAAGCAGCTTTTGGCTGCACATCCAGTTGCATTTGGCTCTGCCCCTGATTCTTTTACCTACCCTCTTCCACTTCTCCCCAGGACCCCACTGCACTATGCAGCTGCCAATGGCAGCTACCAGTGCGCCGTCACACTGGTGACTGCTGGGGCAGGCGTCAACGAGGCTGACTGTAAAGGCTGCTCTCCCCTCCACTATGCTGCTGCCTCTGACACCTACAGGAGGTGAGACGCCCACCTGGTTCTTCTCAGCACCCCCCCCACCCAGGCTCCCCCCAGACTTCTTCCCTCTCCCTCCCCCCAGGGCGGAGTCCCACTCATCTTCCACCCACGATGCTGAAGAGGATGAGCCGCTGAAGGAGTCCCGCAGGAAGGAGGCCTTCTTGTGAGTAGCTGCGGAGAGCCCTGGGGTGCGTTCTCCCAGCAGTGCTGACTCTGGTCCCCTTGTTCCACCACCACCACCACCGCTGCTGCCCTGCGCCTGAGCTTAGTCCTGGACTATGCACTGTGGGCGCAGGAGACACAGTTCCTTCCCTCAAGGAATGATCTTGAAGGAACTAGATAAGCCGAACATACAAATTCATTAGTTTATTCCACAAGCATTAATTGAGTATTTACTTAATAGGTACCAAGTACTGTGCTAGGTAGTAAGGGTAAAAGATGAATTACCCCAAATTTCTGCTCTTTGAAAACTAATAATTTGTTGGGAAAGATAAGCAAAAGGGCACTTATACACTCTAACATAAGATATTAATAATAGGGGAAACGGGGTGAGGGATATATGGAAACTCTGTATTATTTTCACAGGTTTTAAAATTAAAGGCTTCTTTAAAAAAAAAAAAATCCAAGAGGCTCAGCTGTGTGACCTTTAGCAAGTAACTTAACTTCTCTGTGCCTCAATTTCTTCAATCATAGCAGGGATAAGAATAGTATCTACTTCATAGGATCATTATGAGGATTAAATGATTTAATACACATGGCGTACTTAGAGCAATGCTTGACACATAGTAAATACCGTATTAATATTACTACTAGTACAACCACAACAACCTATGCGAATGGTGCCAATAGAGTACAGAGGAGGAGGCACCTGACTGGGAAGGTTGGGAAAGGTCTCACAGAGGAGGAGATTCTGGGAGCGAGTTTCAGATGAGTCGGACTTTTTCAGATGGGCTGGGAAGAGAAAGCAGGGGTTCAGCATGCCTGGAGATGGGCGAAGAGTGTGTCAATCAGCAGGTTGGTAACTGATGATTGTGCTCCAGGTTCTCTAGGAGAGCATTCAAGAATAAAGGAGGGCATTGAAGCCAGGGCAGACCTGGTGGGTCTGGAGCTGGAGTTGAATGGACAGGAGTTAGTCTACCAAGAGCAGGGGATGGGTGTTGGCCAGCTAGGCCTGGAGGGGCTCCCTCACCCTCTCCTCTGCCCCTCCCTGGCTGGGCCTGTCCCTGCCTCACAGTCTGTTCCTGCCCCCAGCTGTTTGGAGTTCTTACTGGATAACGGTGCAGACCCCTCCCTGCGGGACAGGCAGGGCTACACAGCCGTGCACTATGCAGCTGCCTATGGCAACAGACAGAACCTCGAACTGGTATGTGTGGGACCTGGCCTGGAGGTGGGGAGCAGGGCAGGGCACGGCCCACAGTCTACCTTTGTGTTTGTGGATTCTCAAACCAAGGGATGAATCAAATGTGGTCTCTAGATCCAGGGGCTAAGGGGATTGCTGTAAGGGGGTCAGGAGTAAAATGTTGGGAGTACCAGAACCTCAGCACCTACTGACTGTTCTGTCCATTGCAGCTCTTAGAAATGTCCTTTAACTGCCTGGAGGATGTGGAGAGCACCATTCCAGTCAGCCCTTTGCACTTAGCTGTGAGTCCCAGGTCTTTTCCTTTCGCCTTCCTTGTCCCTACCTGCCCCATGCCTACACACAGCTAGAAGCACCCGTGAGTCGGTCCTTGCTTCCGCCTTCTTGTAGGGATGTGTTATGCAGGCAGGGGTCTGGAGAGAGGCCCGAGGAGCCCACAGCTGGGCGCAGGCCTGCTGCCTGGAGTCTCCCCATGGGCCCTGAGAGCCAAGTAGGGGCAGTGTCCTGAGCTGTTTCCCTTGGTTGCCTGTGCCCCTCCAGGCCTACAACGGTCACTGTGAAGCCCTGAAGACACTGGCGGAGACGCTGGTGAATCTGGATGTAAGGGACCACAAGGGCCGGACCGCGCTCTTTCTGGCCACTGAGCGAGGCTCTACTGAGTGTGTGGAGGTGCTAACGGCCCACGGCGCCTCTGCCCTCATCAAGGAGCGCAAGCGCAAGTGGACACCCCTGCACGCTGCTGGTGAGCGCGCCCTTCAGGCTGCTCCCTCCCCTTGCCACCCACCCCAGACTTCAGAGACTGATCCCCAAATCCCTTCTGATTGGGACCAGGCTTGGGAGTGGAGTAGGGTGAGGGGAATGGAAACTTCAAGTACTGATTTGCAGCCTTCTGTCCCAGGTCTTCCCATAGCCTCCACGCTCAAGTCCTTTATGCTTTACCTGGTCTCCTCCCCCTCACTATGCCCTGACACAGGCCCCGTTTCCTCCTAGCTGCCTCTGGCCACACTGATTCCCTGCACTTGCTGATCGACAGTGGGGAGCGAGCTGACATCACAGATGTCATGGATGCCTATGGACAGTGAGTGTGGGCCGGGTGTGGGGTGCAGGTTTCCCGTCCCTGCCGGGCCCTCACCCTTTCTCCTGCCCACTCTGTAGAACCCCACTGATGCTGGCCATCATGAATGGCCACGTGGACTGTGTACATCTGCTGCTAGAGAAAGGATCCACCGCTGATGCTGCTGACCTCCGCGGCCGCACTGCCCTCCACCGTGGGGTGAGTGAGCTCCTAGGTGGGTCACTCACAGATGGGCCTGGATAGGGAGCACAGGACCCACCAGCAGTAAGACATCAGATTGTCCAGCAAGTGGGCCAGGATCTTGTGCCCATGGTCTTAGTGGGCCTTACTGTGTCTGCTCCAGGATGCATATCTGACATCTGTAGCTAAGAGCCCTGATTACCTTGCTCTATAATCACATACGGCCACCTGCTCACTGCCCAGACTCTGTCCCAGGATACCCGGCTGGCCCTGTCCCGTTAGATAACGATGTCACTACCTTCCCCACAGTCACCTGTCCTATAGCCGCCTCCTCCTCGTCCCCTGGGATTCTTTGGCCCCTTAGTCTCCCTCTGCAAAGGGCCAGGATTGACTCTCACCATCCTGATTGTCTGTTGGCATAGAATCAGGAAAGGAGACGCTGCTCCCTAACACTTAGAATCATTGCTGTAAAGATGGGTTGGAGCCTTGAAAGTGATTCTTCCTCCTGAGCCAGCCCTGGTGACTGGCCACTGGAAACAGAGTAGCTCCTCACCCTCACTCACACCCCCATGTCACCCACAGGCAGTGACTGGCTGTGAGGACTGCCTGGCTGCCCTGCTGGACCACGACGCATTTGTGCTGTGCCGAGACTTCAAGGGCCGCACCCCCATTCACCTGGCCTCCGCCTGTGGCCACACTGCAGTACTGCGCACCCTGCTGCAGGCTGCCCTTTCCACAGATCCCCTGGATGCTGGGGTGGATTACAGCGGATACTCGCCCATGCACTGGGCCTCCTACACTGGTGTGTTTCTGGGGCCTCTGGAGGCACAGCCATGTGTGTGTGTGGGGGGAGCAGACAAGGACAAGTGGGTTGAGGGAGGGACCTGGGTTGATCTGGAAGTGGAATGGAGTGTCAAGAGATGGGACAGGACAGACGTGGGGGACTTTGTTGTTGTTTCTCTCCATCACCACTCTTCCCTCCTCGTACCCAGGACATGAAGATTGTCTGGAGTTGTTACTTGAACACAGCCCGTTTTCATACCTGGAAGGAAACCCCTTCACTCCTTTGCACTGTGCAGTGTAAGTCCCTTCCTACACCCTAGCCCTTCTCAAGGCTCTGTGATCTAGGCTTAGGACAGGCAGTCTGTTTCCCCTGCCCCTCCCACTCACCCTTCCTCTTTCCCCAGAATTAATAACCAGGACAGCACCACAGAGATGCTGCTGGGAGCTCTGGGTGCCAAGATTGTGAACAGCCGAGATGCCAAAGGACGGTGAGTGTTAGGAGCCAGGGAGAAGCCTCCGTTGCCTCTGGCTTCCTCTTCACTCGGGAGAAAGGGCCTTCCCTGTTTCACTCTTCCCCGCCCCCCGCCCCCCAGGACCCCTCTTCACGCCGCTGCCTTCGCGGACAACGTCTCTGGGCTCCGGATGCTGCTGCAGCATCAAGCTGAGGTGAACGCCACTGACCACACTGGCCGCACTGCGCTCATGACGGCGGCTGAGAGCGGGCAGACCGCTGCTGTGGGTGTGTAGGGGCCGCGTGGGAAAGGGAGGCGCTCCCCTGGGTTTTCACAAGATGGGTCAGCCCTGCCTGTGGGACTCAGGATACAGGAGGCATGTCTTTAGCTCTTTCCCCCTCTGCAGAGGGGATGCAAAGTGTGTGCAGATAGGAGGGTGGAGAGCCAGGATGGTGCTGCCCTGGAAGGGAGCGTCAGTCTGCTCTGCCCCTTTCCCTTGTAGAATTTCTGCTGTATCGAGGGAAGGCAGACCTTACTGTGCTGGATGAAAACAAGAACACTGCCCTCCACTTGGCCTGTAGCAAGGTACTGCCTGGGCTGCTGGTAGGGTCCATGCTTGGTGAAGGGGGCTGGGTCTGGGGACCGAGAGCACGCTCAGTGGAGGGCAGGATTGTCCAGCCTGTCTGACTGGTGGAATAGCTTTTTGTCCCCCTGCCATGCCCTCAGCTCCTACTGTCGTGCTTCCACTTCACGAGCCCCCACCCCGTTCTCTCCCTCAGGGCCACGAGAAATGTGCCCTCATGATCCTGGCAGAAACCCAAGACCTTGGCCTTATCAATGCTACCAACAGTGCGCTGCAGATGTGAGTGCATGGGGAAGGGGGCTCCTGGCTGGGGGAGGCAGGTGGGTAAAGAAATTGCTGTCCACATCCCAGGGGCAGCGCACAGGATCCGCTCAGCACCCTTGCTCCCGTGGCTGGGGGTGGCAGTGCAGCAAGCTGCCTCCACACTCCTTCTTTTTCCTTTCTTCCAAGGCCACTACACATTGCTGCCCGGAATGGTCTAGCTTCCGTGGTGCAGGCCCTGCTGAGTCGTGGGGCGACAGTGCTGGCTGTGGATGAAGAAGGTGGGTGGGGTCCAGAGGCCCCCGCCTCTCCCAGGTTTGGGGTCAGAGATGTTCTTCAGGAGGTGACTTCTTAACCTTACTGGTTGAGAAACTGAATTTTCTTCACATGGGAAGTCTTCAGAGCAAGGCTCCAACACCAATACGCTAGCGTCTCTGAGGGGAGTCTGACGGAACTAGGTGGAGGCAGCGGAGTGCTCAGGAAGACCTCCCACACACCTCAGTGTCCCAGCCTCCTGACTATCGGCTCTGCCCTTTACCCCATGCCTGTCAGCCTCCCTGGGCCCTCATAGCCCCTGAATTCTGACCATGCTGGGTCTTGCCTGCCTTGGCTACCCTGCACAGATAAGAGAGCTCAGGGCCTGGGGTGGGGGGGTGGAGGGGGACTCAGGGATCCAGGACCCTGGGGCTCAGTTCTCTGCTTTGCCCTGCAGGTCACACCCCGGCATTGGCCTGTGCCCCCAACAAAGATGTGGCAGACTGCCTGGCCTTGATCCTTTCCACCATGAAGCCTTTCCCACCCAAGGACGCTGTCAGTCCTTTCAGCTTCAGCCTGCTCAAGAACTGCAGCATCGCGGCAGCCAAGACGGTGGGTGGCTGCGGCGCCCTGCCCCACGGGGCCTCCTGCCCCTACAGCCAGGAGCGGCACGGCGCCATTGGGTTAGATGGCTGCTACTCCGAGTAGCCCCTCCAGTGTCCCTCTCCCTGCCGGTGGCTTGATATCTTATTCTATTTATTTAGAAAAAGTCTATACATTTAGGGCACTTTAAAGGAGAACACGACTGGGTTGGGGGGCGGAGGGGGGAGAAAAGCACTGGGGAGCAGCTGCTCACCCCTTTGCCACACCATCCTGGCCTGGCAGGGCTCTGGGACTGACAGGGAGCACCCCGGGCCCTTGGTCCCCCCAGGGCAACCCCTTCTGCCAAGTGTCCCAAAATGATTGCTCAATGCCTGGCTCCCCTTCTTTTATCCCCTCTCTCAGTACCCCTTTCTGCTGCCAGCTCCCTCAACTCTTCCCTCTGACTCTCCGCTCTGTCCCCTGCCCCTGCCAGGCAGATCCCTCCCTCTACTTCCATACCCATCACTGCCTCCCTGCTCAGCTGGCCCCTCCATCCCCGCAGCAGTGAGAAGCCTTAATTTCTGGTACTGTGTGAGCACTCTGGGGGTGTCCCCCTCCCCCTTCAGGGGCAGCTAGTGGACGAGGGGGGAGGGTATTTAGCACTGGGGCCTGGAGCTTTTCCCCCACTTCTGTTTCCCATCACCCCTAAAGTTCAAATGCAAAACACTTGAAGCAGCAACTACTGTACCTGGGCCCCAATCCTGCACTCTCCCTGGCTCCTCATATGCAAATCAAGGGCTGGTTCTGCCCCCACAGCCTGCCCCGCCCTGCTTCCCTCCCTGGCCTGGCCCCCTGACCACGCACTTTAACCTTGCTTCTTTCTTTTAACTTCTTTTGGGAGGGTGGAGCCTGTGGCCATTCCCCCTCTGGCTCTCCTCTCCCTTAACTTTGAGGCTTGTCATGAATTTTTAAGTAAGCATTTTATCCTTTAGGGGAAGAAACAAGTTAATTTCCTGCCCATTTCAAAACCACAGCCCTAGTATGTCCTCTGTGTTTCAGGCATGTGTTTGCATGTGTGTGGAGGGAGGGACCATATTCTTCCTCCTAGGCCCCCTAACCCCACAGCTCCTCTGTGCCCCGTCTGCCGCCACCTTCTATTAGGTCCAAGAGTACCCACCGCCCCCAGTCACTCCTGATCTGAAGCCAAAGATGGTGGGAGGGGCAGGGCAGACTAGGGACCGTGGCTACTTAGGGACCCAGGCTTCCCCTCTTGTGTGAGGATGAAGTTCTGATCTAGGGAGCGACGAATAGACACTGAGGCTTGGTTCCTGCCTTCCCAGCAGCGGGGAGAGAAGGGATTGAGCTAGGGGCTGCACTGAGAAGATTCCTAAAAGTCGCACCCCGAAAGCCAAACTGGGCTGGAGTGAGGAGGGGGCAGTTTTCTCTCTAAATGTAGCATTGCATTTGGCCCTGGTCCCTTCAGATGCCCTGTCCATCCATCTCCTAGCCAAGCCTCCTGGACAGTTGGACCTGCTCCTGCAGCCCAGTGTTCCCTTCCTCACACTCAATACCTCAGCCAGGGGCCAAGACACAGAACTTGAATAGAGGTCATGCCCCCTCCGCCCCCACAGTGCATCCTTGCCCAGTTTGGCTGCCATCAGTATTGTCCCCTGAGAACTGGACAGGCTTCGTTTACACAGAACAGGGTCTCCCCCTGGGGGTCCCTCAGCCTCCTTCCCCCACCCATGCTTGCTTTATTCATGATCTTACCCCCTTTTCAGTTGTGTTCCCTGCAAGTCTTGCCACTCGTGCTGAGGGTGAGTTGAGGGGAGAGGGGGGCATCCCAGTGACCCCTCCCCACCGACTGACACCCTTAGCCATACCTCATGCTGGTTCCCTGAAGCCTGGGGGTGTTTGTCCAAGTCCTTGTTCTTTTTGTCGTGGTCCCTTTTTATCCCCTTTCTCTCTGTGTCTCGCTCCCCTCAACCCTCAGTTCCTAAACCATTTCAAAGCTTCCAAATGACCATTATTGGTGAGAAGGATTGTGCAGTTTTTAGTTTTTATTTTTGTTTTCGAAGCCAAAGGGCCTTGCGACGCCCCTCTTGCCCACCTCCCTTCACACCCTATCCTCCCCTATACGACAATCAATGTGACCTCTCTTAAGGGCTGCAGCCCCCACCCCCAACCCTGCTGGTTCTGCAAAGCTTGCCCCCAACTTCAGTTCTCTCTCCTCAGATCTTCCCGTTCCACCCCCCTCTGCCTTCTCATTTTGGTGCTGGGAATTAGCTGTTGGGGGGCAGGGGAGTGGAGAGATGGGTCCTCCAGAGAAGACACTCGGGGTATCAGTCGTGTTCTCCTTTATCAATGTTTGGCGACGACAGGAAGAAGCTGAGTATTGTCAGGAGCCCCATCGTTGTGCTAGATGAGATTTCTGGTGGCTGCCCGTTCCCTGCTGCGCCTTCAGCACCCGTCAGCAGTGCTGGGGCCAGTTGTGGGGAGTCCTCTGTGCCTCCTCGTGTGGTCTTGAGGAGGCCTGGGGGATGGGCAGCCTCCTGTCCTTATGCCAAAGGAAACCCCACACCCTACCCCAGGCTCCCCAGCCCCTAGTGTCTTTGAAGCATTTTGACCATTCTCATGGCCACTGCATATTTATTTTAATGTTAAGTTGTTTTTTTTTTTAAACCTCTTTGACTTAAACGGGTGTGGAGAAGTAAAACAGGCAGAATGCCCCCCAATCTTAAGGGGGTAGGGTGGGGAGGAAACATCTTCCCTTTGCCCTCCCTCTCCCCCTCCCCCTCTCCCCACCGCAGCTCTAAAGCACTTGCTTCAAGTAATAAGCACTTTTGAGAAAAGGCCTATTTTAAGTGAGGACCCTGGGTGCAGCCCCAGGTCCCAGCAAAGGAGACAGAGCGAGGGCTACATAGGAGACAGGGAAACAGACGTGGGAATCAGAGGGCGAGATGAAAAGAGCCAGTTTTTAGTTTCTGATTTTTGGGGAGCTGTTTCTGATTGGGCGGTGGCTTTGGTAGGGTTGTGTACTATCCTTCAGAAAAACAAATGGCACAAACTGTGGGTCCCAGGATGGACCAACAGACCCAGGTCACTGCCACTGTCCAACTGAGACTGACGGGCCACCTCCCCCGCCCCGTGGCCCCCTGAGCCATAGGACTGCTGAAAACCACTGAATGTACAGCCCAGGTTGGGGTGGGGAGCAGCCTCTGGGGGAGGGGGCTTCTCCTTTTGTTTGGTGCTGTGGGGGGTGGGAGAGATGAGACTGAGGGACTGCCACCCCACTTAGACATGTGTTCCTTGGGGTGGAGGGGCTGAGGAGGGCTTGCCTCCCTCTCCAACCCCAGCCATGGCCCCTCTTCCTTCCTCACCCCTATCCGTTTTGACTGTAAGTCCAGCTCACCTTTGCCTTCAATATGTAACCAAAGGAAAACTCAATACTGTTTCCACCGCTGTCTGCCCACCCGAGCACCTTCTTACTCCCCAGACTTAGGAGGGGAGAAGGGCGGGGGTGGGACAGGGGGTGGGGGCCAGAGTGAACGGTTCTACAGCTGTACCCCCAAAGCCTCCTCTGGGGTCTTGGAAGGGACCCTGGGAGAGGAGGTGTTGGGGCCAGGCTGGAGGGACTGGGAGCAGGCATGCTCAAGATCTTGTGCACATGAGTGTGACTTCGTCTGAATGACTCCAGTGACTGCGCTCCAGAGGGAGGCCCCTTCCTCCTTCCCTCTCCGCCATTTCTCACCCTTTCCCCGCATCCAGTGTTCATCCCCCACCTCCCCTTCCCACCACAAAGGAAAATAGCCTTACAGACCCTAGCCCAGAAACCCTCCTCCCGGGGCACACCAGCACGGGGCCCCATCCTGCCTAGTTTGAACCCTACCTTTTAAGAAGGAGGGATAAGGAGCAAAGCAGCCCCTTCCCCTCCAATCGCAGCGACTCCAGCCCTCCGCGGCCCAGACTGGGCGAGCGTGGAGGTGAGGAATCCTTGAGGACCAAGCCCAGTGGTCTGGGAAGAGGGAGGTAGAGAGGGAAGGGTCTGACTTGGGGACCCCCTCCTCCTGACCCAACCCCTAGAGAAGCGACCAAATCCCAGAGATGGGAGGAAGCTGGGGTGGGGAGGGTCTGCTCTATGAATTACTTGAAGGTACTGACTCCAAGGCTGCTGTTGCCCACTTAGGTGTGAGGGGGACACTGTCACTGCATTTGGGAGGGCGGAGGGTGGCGGGTGACGAGAGGATCTGCCCTTGGCCCTCGCTCACTCCTGCTAGGCCCTTTCCCTGAGGAGCCTGTCTTTGTCCCCAGGGAAGCCAGGGCGAGCCTGCCCCTCCCACCTCCATCCCTCACTCTGGGCACCCTCTCCAATTGCACTAAAGTAGCTGTGTGCCAGTCTTACCCCACACGACACAGGGTGGGGTCTCTGCTTCCAGTCCTTTCTCCCCACTGCCTCTGCTCCCGTCCCGGACAATCTCCTTGATCCCCTGTATTCCTGGATAGCTCAGCTTTGTGTGTGTGTGTTTTGGGGGTGGGGGGTGGGTTCTGGCTGGAGTGGGTTTGGTAGGGGTTTGGGAAGGGCTAGGGGAAAGATGGAGGATGCATTCTTCTACCCCCTTCCTCAACTCCAAGCCACAGAAGCCTGGGAGGGAGGGTGCCTACTCTAGCTGCCGTGTGTCTTGCAGATGTGCCAAAATGGGGGTGGGGGGAGGGGAGGGTGCCTGGCAGAGCGGCCCCCAGGGTGACTCTCTCAAAGCAATACAGTTCCTCCTGCCTGGGGGATGGCAAGACAGGGGAGAGGGTTGGGTTAGGCACCTGGGGGTTCCCTGTGTACAGCTGTGTATTTTCAGGGGTGTTCTCTGTCTGGTACCCGCTGTGGGCGTCTCTGTGTGTGTGAACCTCCCCTTCCCTGTGCCCTGCATGACCTGTGATGCTGCAGACACCACCATCCTGTGTGCAGGGGTGTGTTGGGGGCACTGAGGGGCATGTCCCATGTCCTGTTGCACCCTCCACCCTGTGACCCATGTACTCGGTTGTAGGAAGTAAAGAGAACTGAGCACAATTCACTGGATTCTAGTTGAATCTTTCTCTAAGCAATGTTCCCCTTCCTGCCCTTCTCCCTGCCCTGGATCCATCTGTGGTGCTAGTGTTGGGGTTGGGGGTGATTAATGCTGGTGGGCAGCAATAAAGGGCAGACCTGCCCAGATGCCTGTATCCCCAGGGTGCTGAGGGCAGCAGGAAAAAGTGGGGACTTCAGTGCATTTGCCCCACCCCTCCCCCTCCTCCCTGGGCTAAAGCACAATGCTCTCCCCGCAAATCGCAGATCGAAGCACCCTGCATCCTCGAGGCCCCTCCCTCCCCCCCTTTGAGCCCTCCTCCCGCCACATCCTGGTTTTCTATGCTGTTTTGGTGCAAGTACAACTGTCGTAGTCATGGCTTTGGGATGGGTTCTGTTTATTAAAATCCTATTGCTCCTACTGGCCCTGTGTCCCGCTTCCATTCCTGTGGTTGGGGGGAAGGAAGGGCAACCTGGACGCCTTTCCACTGGCCCCCATCAGCCATCAGAGACCAGGGGCCACAGCCGCTCCTCCAGCAGGGCTATGGTGAGCATGAGGCTGCCCCCCAGCAGCAGCCCCAGCCCCTGCAGTAGCACGTTGAGCATAGGGAGGGGCTCAGGTGGATGAAGCAAGGCTGGGAGCTGAAAGAGAAGAACAGCGTCAGGATCCTGGCCTGGTCTCTGCCCCTGAAACTCCAGACGAAGATGTCAGAGTGTCAGCAGCCCCACTCAGACCCCTCCAAGCCCTTGTTTCTCAGACACTTGCAGGCCTGTGGTCCAGCCCCCTGCCAGGTGGCCACCGTGAAGGCGGAGGGACCGACACGCCCTCTCCTCCACACCCACCTCCCCGCTTCCCTTGGTCTGTCTGTACTTCCCCACACCTCTCACCATGTCCACAAGGGCCACATAGAGGAAGACCCCGGCAGTGGCCCCAAACACCCAGGGAGTGAGGGGGATGGGGCCCAAACTGAGCCCCACCCCCAGGGCTGCACCCCCCAGTCCCAGGACTCCAGACACCAGGCTCAGCAGCAGCAGGCTCCGGAAGGGCAGGCCTGCCTGGAGCAGCATCGCAAAGTCACCTGTGGGGAGAGGACAGGGCTGTCCCTCAGCCATGTCACCCACCAGCCTCCAGCTTCCATCCCTTGCAAGTCTGTCCTTTCTGAAGTCCACCCCACATGCTTCTGCCATCCCTACCCAGTTCGTGAGGCAGCTCATGGCAGAAGACTGCTATGGTGGTGCTGAGACCACTGGAGAAGCCGTCAGAGAAGGCAGCACCTGGGGTGGGCAGGATTGGAGGTGGTCAGTCCGAAAGGAAGCTTTCCCCAGGGGCAGGGGCCTGGGTTCCCTCTGTGGTCCTCCCATCCCCCTTTCCTGGTAGCCCTCTCCTAGCCCCAGCCAGTAGCTGAGAGCCCTGCCTTCTCCTTGGACCTCACTCCTTCCATCCCCTCCCCTCACACCTATGGCCAGCCCGTCAGTGAGGTTGTGCAGACCGTCTCCCAGGAGGACCATCCACGTGATATTGGTGCCACTGCCACTATGGTGCCCATGACTGTGGCCTTGGTGCCCAGGAGGTGCTGGGGCCTGGCTGTCCTCCCTCTGGCCCTGAGCCCCTGGCTCTGCAGAAAGGAGGACAAGGAGCAGTGTTGGTGGCTGCAACTGAGAGCGAGGAGTCAGGGGCCTGCTCTTCATTTTCTCCTCTGGTCACCTGGAGCTGCCTGTAGGGGCTGAAGTGCCATCCCACTGACGTTTTCCGGGTCCAGGTCTGGTGTTCCAACATCCTTTCTTTTCCGTCGGCAGTATCTCTGAAATGGGAGGGTATCCCTCTTGGTGGAGGAGGCAGCAGAGCGGGGACTAAGGAGAGGCCAGGCTACCAGCTGGGAAAATGAACACCCGGTTCCACCTCTGGTACTTGGGGGTGTTCTTTGGCCTCTGCTCTCTTCCCAGGTTGGCACCTCCCTGTTTCTTGCTGACTTGAACTCAGAGAGGAGGCCAGAAGTCCTAGGTCTATGCTGAGGAGCCCCCACCCACTCCCTGTTGTCAGGTCCTGCAGTCAGGCAAACGGCAGAGCCAGGAGCATGCTCAGCCCTTCACCTCCTGGCTCGAGTGGCCATTTCTAGGACTCTGGTCATGGCAGAAAGAGGGAAAAAGGGTGTCACTCACTGGCCCGAGCCCTCGGCGCCGCAAAAGCCCTAGCATGTTCTCCAGCACGAAGAGCAGGAAGAGACCACCAAGCACCGACAGTCCTGGTCCCAGGTCCTCCTCTGGCCTCCCGCCAGATCCAGCGTGCTGCCCTCCATGTGCCTGACAGAGAGGCAGTCAGGGCAGACTCTGGAAGCCCCGGCACCCAACACCAACCCCCTCCTGAGTGGGAGGTGGCGAGCCTTCACGCATACGCTCTACCAGAAGGCAGCTGTAGGCTGAAGCCGGGGTGGGAGAGAGGATGTCCTATGGCTGGGAACATCTTGGATTGTGGAGGCTGTCCACCCCTGGGGGCAGGGGAACAAAGAAGGGACTTCACGTACATGTGGCAGCAGGTGTAGCAGCGCATCCCCACAAAGAGTGCCCACGGCCAGGGCCCCCAGGAAACCCAGCAGGGGCCGCAACAGACGAGGTCCCAGGAGCCGCAGCAACAGCAGGGAGAGGGGAGTGGGGAGGCTGAGCAGCAGAACTGCCAGGGCACTATGAACCAGAGCTGGGGAGAATCAGGGGCTGAAGTTAGGCAGGGCTGGATGGAGGCCTCCTTGGAGGTGAGGTGGGGCAGAGATATGCTGCAAGGGGAGGCAGGACCCCAATGAACCCTCTTCCTCGGCTTGGGGCCCACCACCCACTCTCACCCACTGACCAGACAGTAGATCCCCTGGGGGAGTTGGGGCTGGGGTCTGGATGCAGACACGGCTCTCAATCTGATAAAGCAGGGCTGGACACAGCAGAGCAAATTGACGAGGGGTCAGAGGAGCAGCAGGGCTCAGGCCAAAATTGACCAGCAGCTGGGAGCCATTCAGACACTAGGGGAGTTGAGTTGGAGGTCATACATTGGGGAAGTCTGAGAACTGTGACTCAGATCTTTAATGTCTGCCCTTCCATTGTGTGGACTCCTGGGTCTCTCCCAGGGTCCCATTTGTTCACTGGCAGTGCGTCAGGGACTGGGGACAGTTATGTATAATCAGTGTGTGTTAATTATTAGTGAATATTCAATCCAATGTAAATATTCAATTCAGTGTGAATTGGGTGCTAGTGAACATTGCCACCAGCTCCCTCCTTCCCAAGCCCTTGATGTTTCATTGATTTGGTGATGGAATTGGTTGGACAACTAGAGCCCTCCATCCCGAAATCTTAGAAGGGAAAAGAACCTAAAATGCCATGTACCCTTCCTCTCAACAGCCCTGTCACTCGTTCACCCAGCCTTCGCTGGAATGCTTCCTGTGATGGGGTGCTCACCCTTACCAGGCCTGCTTCGTGGCTGGTTTTGGCTGCCTTCTGGTGTACGTGGAACAAGTTCACTGGCTTTCTGGAATGAAGACAGCCATCTACCCCCTGCAGGCCTCCTCTCCAGATAACCAACGCCAGATCCTACCCTGGGCTGCTTCTCTGAATTCTCTGCTTTGCAAAATGTGGCCCCTAAACCAAGTCTTGGAGTTCTGAATGTGGGTTTATCTGTTCTGAGCCCAGAGGGAACATATTTCTACTGGAGTAACATACCCTAAGATCACACCTGGATTTTTTTTTTTTTAAGTAACCATTTAAAATTACTGACTCTCTAAACATTTTAGGCCATCGAAATCCCGTGACTCATTCCCCCTCTCTAGAGATCATCAGACTCACATCCTCATTCAGATGATCAGCCAGTGAATGGTCCAGCAGCAGAAGCCTGTGAAAGAGGCCCAGGCCCGAGGGGCCTGGCCCATGAGGTGGTACTGGGGCCTCTGGCTCCTCCAGGTCGCCCCACCCTGAGGGATCCAGCGGCAGCCCTGCCCAGACATCCACACTCAGCTCAGGGTCTTGTGGCCTAGAATGGATGGGATAGCCAGTCAGACTCATGCTCTTTTAGAAAGGGGGCTTGCAAGGATACAAGGAATCAGGTTCCGAAAAATCTGTAATTCCAGGAATCTGATTTTAGGGAGCAGAGATGGGCAACTGCAGACTGAGTCAAGCACTGAGAAGAGCTGGGGTGTGACATTTTGGGGTGGGGTGGGGGTTACTACCTGTGCGTGAAATTGTCTCCAGCTGGGGGTATAGCCCGGCCAGCTGGCGGCCCATGGTGTCCCAGGTGGAGGGCCTGAACTCGGCCTAGCCCCAGGCTGTGGAGCAGCCGCGCCAGGCCCCCTGCAGTCAGCGTCCCATTCTCCCCGTACAGGCCAAACAGCTGGGCCAGGTAATGGTTCTGCTCCTGCTCAGCAGGGCCCAGGTTGGGGGCTGAGCCCCCTCCCCAGCCCAAGGACACCCATACACACATGCCAGCCAGCAGATGACTCATGGGGGACCTCATTATTGGGGGGACCGGGTAGAGGCTCTGGTCACGGCTTCTACTCCCCCAGGAGCATCCTGAACACTGTGCCCTGGAAGAACAAGGAGGAGGGGCTGGGGCTCCTGCTCTGCCGTCCCTCGCAGGACCTGGGGAGCCCACACACCTCAGACTGCCCCCACCTCAAATCCAGCGGCAGCCCCTTCCTTCCTCCCCCCAGTGCCACCTCCTGAGCAGCACTTGTTTGCCAGTTCCTAGAGCACCATCTCTGAACCAGAACACTCCCCTTACCTGACCCAGAGCTGACCATCCCTCCCCTGTTCCCCAAACCTGACCCCTCAACCTTGCCTCACCTCTGTCCCCCCTCAATCCCCAGGGCCTCACCCCCACTGGCAGTGTGAGAGCTGTCACTTCAGGTCCGTGGCAGGCCTTGCTGTGGACACTAAGAGGTTCCTGAGTCAGGAAGGGGAGCTGGGCTCAGCCTCCAGCTGCCCAGGTAGATTGGAGGCCACGTCAGGCAGGGGCTGGATGGACAAGCTCCCCACACCCCCAGCCCACCTGCCTGGGGGCGGGGTCAGGGGAGGGGCCAATGTGTGAAGGCTCACATCAGATAGGAGTTAATGGTTCACTGGTCTCTGGGATGGGGGAGTCAAAGGTCAGTCTTGGCTGGGCCCCTGAGTAGGGAAGGGCCACCCTCTGCCCCTAGAAAAGCCACATGGCTAAGAACTGGGCCTGATCTTCTAAATAATTTGCACACATACCAGCCCAGCTAGTACCATCTTAGCCTTTCCCTGTGTCCACTCCCACCCCACCTGCCTGACATCAGGCACTGGGCTTCATTCATCTCCACCCCCATCCCCACATTCCCTGGGAGGGTGGGACCCAGGTGTCCCTAAGCTGGAGAAGAAAGTGAAGAGGCAGATTAAGGGGCCACCTCAGATGTATAGGGCAGAAATTGTTTGTAGAACTTCCTCATCCCAAAAGAGTAAAAGCCAGAACTCTGGGAATCGATGACCAAGAAAAGGGAAGCACTGGTGGGAAAAGAAGTATCTGGGTCCCCTTCATAAGTCTGACCTGGTTTAAGATCAGGGAGCATAGTCTGATTGGGGTGATTGGTCAAGGGGGTCGAGGTTGGCATTACCTGACAGCAGGAAACAGGAAGAACGCCCAGAGGAAGAGGGACACAGCCTTCTTGGTTCCAGCCTTGGGAGGGGGGTAGGCAGGCAGGCGGACAAGGGTCACCAGCAGGGAGGGGGCAAGGGAGGGGCGCTGCCTTAAAGGGGCAGGCCTGCTTTGCCTAGGCCTTACCTGCAACCTATCTCCCCTCCGCCTCCTAGGGACACCCCACCCTCCCAAATGCCCAGCTGCTGATCTCTTCACTTTCTCATAAACAGCAAAGGAGTCTAGTACAGAGTGGTAATGTTTATTAGGAAGGGGATTCAATTCGACTTCCACATCACACGCACAAGAAACAGACTGTAATTGTCGTTTCTACAGAGGAAGGAGGGCCCTGAATTCCGGGGGACAGGCAGCTTCAGCTGGACAAGGAAGGGAGTATGGGCTTAGGGTGGATAAGGCCACTGTTCACCAGCCCTCCAGTGAAGTTTAGTGGCTAAAATACTGCTACAACCCCCCTGCTCCCCAAAGCCAGCAGCCCAGTATAAAGCTGTGTTCTCTAGCAGACACCTGGGTTATAGTTGGTGGGGGGAAGGGAGGAAGAATGTCTTGCTATCTCTTGCTGCTCCTCCGGGTTTCTTTGCCGTTACTGACAGGGTTGCTGGAAGGGCCAGAAGGGCCAGCAGGCGTGTGGTTGGGCTGGCTTCGGGTAATCCGGGTGCTGGGAGGGTGGGAGGGAGTGTGAGGGGGGTGCGAGCCACCACCAGGACCCGGTGGGGCACTCAGTCCATTCCCGTTCTGGCTCTCAGAGGCTAGTTGTGGGAGAAGGGGAAGAAACACAGGAGTTAGAGAACTGAGGTGGGAAAGCTGTCTACCCGCAAGGCCTCCCTCCCTGCTCCAGGAAGCAGCAGTCTTCACCAAGCACAACTGTGCACTGATGTCATGGGAGCAAGTGCAAAGAACATTAAGTTGTAGGAATGCAGCCCCAGAGAAGACATTTTTGACAGTTGCTACGTGAACCCTCATATGATATTTTTCCTCCTTTATTCATTTCTGTATTGTTGGGAGTCAGACCTAGAATTAGCTGTTTAGTTCTAGGCTCAAAGACCACTGACAAAATATCCCTTGACCAAAAGTGACAATAAAACTGGAGAAGCATTGGGAAGGGAAGGGCCTGAAGTTTCTGTGTTTAAATATAAGAAGGATCTTAAAAAAGAAAAAGAAAGAAAAAGGTGTGGTGTGTATCATGATGAAAATATAAATAAGAATAAGCAAAAAAACTATTGTACATACTCTCATGCCCCCAAAATAATGAGCAACATTTCTGTGTATGTTTTCAGCCTTTGATGGCTTCCTTAAACTACCTGAGCTGTGTCTATCACGATCACTGCACTCAACCAAAGTATATTATAACCGTCACCTGTGGGACTGCTTCCTTCATGGACTACAAGCTCCTAAGGGAAGTGCTGTGTTTTTCCCTTGGCATTCCCCGTCAGGAAATGCTTGTTACATGAAGGCAGAAACCTGCCTCTCACATACATAGGGCACCAGGGACCGAACCATATTCTAGATTTTGAGTTGGAAAAATCATAACCCTGAGGGTCAAGGCCTAGAAGCAAAGTCTAGTTTTAAGAAGATTGGCAACCCCGAAAGGGAACTATTTAGCGTTTACAGCTGTGCAGTGTGGACTCCATGTTGTCATGTAAGTAACACGCTGTATTAGAATTGTGTGATGAATCGAAATGGGCAAGGGGAAAAGGGGCAAGGTTCTTCCAGAGAAGAAACAGAGAGGAACAAGCAAAATGAATGAGGGCAATCCGTGTGGAGAAACTGCTCTCATTTTTGCCTTTGAGTGGTAGTGGCAAAAGGGAGCTCCACCAGTGATAGAAACATGTCCCTAAATATTTTCACCCCAGAGACTTGCAAAAGAGCTGGGAGAAGAATCAGGTGGAAGGGGATATATTGAGGAAAGAGAGATTTGGAAAAGGGAAGAGGGCAATGCATCTTTCCAGGCTGTGGAGATTAGGAGAGCAAAGAGGACCAATGGGTGGGAAGGAACAGGTTTACCTGTAGAAGTGGCAGGGGGTCCGGTGGTAGGCTGGGGAGCCGTGGGGCTGCTGTCGTTCTGTACCTGAAGGTACAGATGGCATAT